>NC_051069.1:26954441-27554441 GCF_004664715.2 Peromyscus leucopus | reverse complement strand
AACGTGTTTTATATGCACAGAGGTGGCTTTCTATCTCAATTTAAAGATGGGCAGGCTCAGTCCCTAAAGAAGCCAGTTTCTATTTGTGGATCTAACTGCGTCTAGCCGTGGGCAGGTGTGGGGATTAGGGTGTGTGTTCAGAAGGATCTGAACACGTGTTTATAGTACTTCAGAGGCATGAATTACACAGACACTCATGTGGGGGTGGAGGGGGGAGAGGTCATATAAGATTCTGCCGTCAGGTTTCAACATTTTCTCTCAAGACACTTTTATATGGGCATGATTACGTATGGCAGAGTTTGTATCAGGATCAGGACTCGAGCTGGGGTGAGAATGTTTCCCAGTCTGGACTCGTGCTGGGAGAATGTTCTCGCTTCTGTTCTTCTGGCCCTCTGGGATTGGTCCTTCATTCCCACCAGCACCCTCTTGACATCTCTGATTTTTCATCTGTGGGCTGCCCACAGGCCTCTTCCCTCATGACACCTCCACCCTTGGCCACTGTGCCTAGGGCAACTCAGGCTATTCCCGAGGGTCTGGGCTGGGCAGAAGGCAAGCACTCTCGTTTGTGTTTTGTCTTTATCTTCAGGAGTTTTTTCAGTATAAAACTTATACCTTATAAGTCACATTTAAGAGAGCTGTTCGGGAGGCTGGAGGGATGACTCCCTGGGTGAAATGCTTTCTGAGTAAGCGTAAAGACCTGGGCTCAGATCCCCAAAGTCATAGAGAAGCCTGACGCTCCAATGCATCTGCAGTCCCAGCACTGGGGAGCAGAGGAAAGAGGGTCCTGGGTTTGTCCCAAACAGCAAGCACTGGAACAATCAATGAGAGATCCTATCTCAAAAGTAAGGTAGAGAATGATGGAGGAGGACACCTGTCATCACCCTGGGGTCTCTGCATATGCACCTGCCGTCATGTACACATTCAAATAAACACGCCACACACACACACCACACACGCCACACACACACACACACACACACCACACACACACACACACACACCACACAAACACACACACACACACACACACACACACACACACACACACACACACACCACGATTTTTTGTATTTAAAAAAGAATACAGTTCCAGCTGGGTAGCTGTGGCCTTTATCTCAGCACTCGGGAGGCAGAGCCAAGCTGATCTCTGTGAGTTCGAGGCCAGCCTAGTCTAGAGAGTAAGATCCTGGACAGGCACCAAAACTACATGAAGAAACCCTGTCTTGAAAAACCAAAAAATACAGTTCTGTGCCAATTAGCACATTCATAGAGATGTGTAGCCATCACCATGAACCATTTTCAGTACTTGTCCACCACCTCAACTGAGCTATACCCTTCTCCCCTCCTCCCATCCCCTAGAGACTCCTGTTTTCTATTTCTGTAAATTCCCCTAGTTCAGAACCCTCTGTAAGGGGAACTTGATGGTGCCGGTCTTTTGTGACTGGCTTATTTCCCCCAGTGCAATGTCTGAGTTCACCGATTCAATAACCTATGTCAGCATTTCATGCCTTTCCTGGATGCATAGTATTCCACCACGTGGATACACCGCATCTCACTGATCCATTCATCTCTTGTGGATAATGCTGCAGTAGATATGGACATCAAGTCGTGGGGTCCCTGTTTTCAGTCCAGAAATAGGATTGTACGGTCACATGGATCTTACGGTAACTCAGTGTCTGGCTGCTTGACACATAGCCGGATTGCTTGCACTGATGTTGTAGTACTTGACATTTCTGCCAGCACGGCAGGAGAGCTCTGATTTTTCCACATCGTTTTTTATCAATAGTGATCATCTCAGTGTGCGTGAACAGGAATCATAGGACACTTTCCTTTATTTAAAGGTACTGCTCACATCTCTCTCCTTCAGATCACTTTTGTCTCAGGTTCCAATTCTTCTGGGCCCCTGAGCATACAAGAAATGCCCCTGTTTGTTGATACATACATGCAGGCTTACATTAAGTATATACTCAGGCACCACTCTATGCCAGGTACCATTACAGACACAGAAATACGGCAGTAAAAAGAATCAATACACCTCATCTTTGTGACATTAGGTTGTACTGGGGCAGACATTCAAACACATAAGTAAACTCTTTAGAATGTCAGGTGCCATGGGGGAAAAAAAGGGGAGCCTCTGGCCAGAGACCAGAACAAGCCACTAGCAGCTAAGGGTTGTCTGTTAAAGAAGGGGGCCTCTCCTCAAAGATATGACAGAGGAGAGGGACCAGAGTGGGGACAGTCGAGAGCCTGGCAAGAAGAGGTTAGCATCTGAGTGTCATGGCCACAGAGGGCCAGATAGCCATGGTAAGGACCTCAGGGTTCAATCCAAGTGGAACAGGAACCTTCCAAGGGCCGGGCACAGACGGATGATGTGTCCTTGGCTCTAAGAACAAAGTCATCACAGAGTGTCACTGTGTCTCTGTCCTCGGCCCTTCCCCTGGCCCACAGGCACCGAAGAAGGAACTGCAGAATGGAGTCATCCGGGGATACCAGATTGGCTACAGGGAGAACAGCCCCGGGAGCAATGGGCAGTACAGCATCGTGGAAATGAAGGCTACTGGAGACAGTGAGGTCTACACCCTGGACAACCTCAAGAAGTTTGCTCAGTACGGCGTGGTGGTTCAGGCCTTCAACCGGGCAGGCACAGGGCCCTCGTCCAGTGAGATCAACGCCACCACCTTGGAGGATGGTAAGGGCAGACACAGGGTTGGGATCATGGGGTCAGATTCCAGTTCAGATAGACAAAGGACCTAGATCTACATTGATCCCGTGGGTAATACGAGCTTCACGGGTGTTCTTGTCTGCTCTCTACTGCTGGGACGAAACACTGGCCAAACGCAACTTGAGGGAGAAAGGGGTTATTTCGTCTCTCACTCCCAGGTCGCACTGCATCACTGAGGGAAGTCAGAACAGGGACTCCAGGCAGGACCATCTCAGGGGCCATGAACTAAACCAAAGGCCATGGGGGGATGCTGCTTCCTGGCTTTCTCTCCATGACTAACTCAGCCTGCTTTCTTGTGCAGCCCAGAAGCACCTGCCCAGAGGTATCACTGCCCACAGTGGGCTGGTCCCTCCCACATCAACCGCTAATTTAAGAAAATGCTCCAAAGACTTGATTACAGGCCAAACTGGTGGAAACAATTCCTGAGGTTCCCCCCTCCCAGATGACTCTTAGTTTGTGTCAAGTTGACAAAAAAAAAAATAACCAGCACACTTGCTACCCCATCTCCTCTTGTCCATTGCTCTCCAGGGGCCTTGGTCCACTCAACAAACACAGTGTCAGCCCTGTGGATGCTCTCTACCCCTCACTTGCTGACGCTCTGCCTCTTGGCCTACCTGTGGGACATTAGCCTGTCTATCCATGTCTCTCCATCCCTGTATCTCTCTCCTCTCTTCCGGTCCCCTGGCCCCTGACTGAACTGAATTCTGGACCCAGTTTCTCCTTTGAAAAGGAAAGAAAGAAGAGCCAACTTACACTTGTATTTCTAAGCTAGAATGTGTTGTCTCCAGTCTGTTTTAAGGGTGTGAGAAGAGACTGCTGAATTAAATTCTAACAGCCAAAGGACAGAAGAATTTAGAGCCTGGTTCTTAAAAACACTCTGCTGGAGGTGGCACACATCTTTAGTTCCAGCATTTGGGAGGCAGAGGCAGGTGGATATCTGTGAAATCAAAGCCATCCTGGTCTACACAGTGAGTTCCAGGGCAGCCAGAGATACATAGTGAGGTCCTGTCTCAAAATAAATAAAGAAATCTTAACACCCTGATAACTAGAAAAGTGCCCACAGTCTGATAGTAAATGAAGGGGTCCATAAGCTCCAGAGCTGGGGGAGAACAGGAACATGCATCCTGTCCACACACAGGAAAGATGGCAGCTGAGGCCTGACCTGCAGCAGGTTGAGGTAGGAGATAGGGCCTTGATGCTTCCAGAGGAGGAGGCAGGCAGTCACCCCGAGAAAGAAGAAAGAAGATGCAAAGCTTCTTCCTGACATCCCAGTGGAAAGTGGGGGGCTGAGAGTGGAAACTGTCTGGATCTTGAGTCTACTTCTCCCAGAAGGAAAGGTGTGATGCCCTTGCTGCAGGGCACTACAAAACCCAGGCACCCCAGCACTGGCCCTGAGCCCTCTCCACCCTCTTCCTCTCTGCAAGTTCAGCCCCCACTGAGAGGGAGATTCCAGCCAGAAACACTGGAGAAGCTTGTACCCGCTGTTCTGAACCTGGGCTAAAGCTAGAAGCTAACTGGAGCTTTCAAATCCTGATTTCCAGGCTCCATCACCAGATCCCTTCTCACTGGCCTAGGACACAGCTAAGTTTGGGATGGGGTAGACCCCAGATCTGAGTGGGGAAAAGGGAAGGCCGGCAGAGAGCAGAGAGTTCCAGAGAGCCTGAAGGAGCACAGCCACATTGCCCCAGCCCCCCAACTTTCTCCCCCACCTGGAGACACTGACCACAAGTTTGGCTAGGCTGAGGAACACCAGCCTGTCACCTTTCAGGCTGGAGTATTGGTCTAAGTGGCGCCCCAGCTCAGGAGTTCCCACGGCACTCCCTGGAAGCCTTCAGTGTTCACTGGGCCCTAGAGCTCTGTGTCGCAGGGATGCTATGATGATGATGATGATGATGATGATGATGATGATGACGATGGTGGTGGTGGTGATGGTGATGATAATGATGGGGGTTGGGCTGCTGCTTGTGGTCCATGGAGTACCCGCAAGAACCACAGCTCGGTCAGAATTCATAAAGTACAGCCATGACTGGCAGCCATTAAGTTCCCTACCTAGTAATGTAACAGCCATGATGACTATCCACGCCTGATCCTGAGGCCGAACTCTTTCTATCCCACCTGCTCCCCCTGTGCTTGGGAGCAAGATCGGATACAACACGCCCCAGGAAGGTCTTCTGAACCAGCTGTCCAAACTCAGAGCCCAGGCCAGCACTGCCCCCCTCATCCCTAAACTCCACCCTTCATCCCTCATCTCTCAAGCAGTCCAGGCCAGGACCTCGGGGGAGGATAGCCTCCCTCCCACAGACAGGGCCCTTGGAGTTTCCACCAGGGAGGGCTCAGCACTGGCTGCGGAGTCCTTTTCAAAACAAAGGAGGAGCTGGGGAAGAAAGTTTCCACGTGCATTTGCTCTGCAGTTTTTCATACTTAATTAAGGCCCTCGTTAGCCTGTCAGATCCTGATCGCTTTCTGGCAATATTAGCACTCCTCCTGGGGTATTCAAGGGCCCCTGCCTTAGCAAGAGTGTCTTTTCCATAATTGTATTACCTTCATTTTGTTCGAACGGGCGATCTGTATTAGTTTATTACACTGGGTCCCTAATTACATGGTGCTTATATTTTTACACCTAAGTAATATGAAACAATAATCACTCTCAAAGAGGATCGTTAGGATGATGTATTATCATTTAAATGCTCATAAAAATTAGAGTTGCCTCTTGTGGGGCAACGGGATCTAATTACCTTCCCTCCAGCCTCTGCCTCCTTTCTCCCATTCACGGCAGAACAGGCTTGCGAGTTCCCTCTGTCCCGGGCTCCTCGGAAGCCAGCACATGGTACCACGGAAGCTCGTAGCAGAGCTAACCCCAAGGCTTTGCTTTCACTGTGAGAAAAGGCAAGCAGCACGCAGTTAACCCAAGAAAGGGGACTCGGGAACCACAGAGGGGCTATCAGAGTCAAGGGCAAGCAGATCACCCAAGCTGGCCTCGCATTATGGCTTTGGGGCATCCAGGTATTTAGACATGCTCCTGGGTAAAGACGAGACACGGAGTAACGAGCCCAGAAGTCCTGATCTCTGTGGGAACTTTCCAACCCTACGCCAGGGTCCACTGAGATCCCCTTTCTTTTTCACTTTCCCTTCAGCTTAGCCCCAGAATGCAGGAATCCCCAGGCCAGGCCTGGGTTCAGATCCATCTATGGTCAGTGGGCACCAGGGGAGGAGCTGGCAGCCCTCCACTAGATAACTGAGTTCCAACCACCCTGGGACTTGATTGGTCTCCCAAGCCACCACACTCATCTTGTGGGCTCTCTGACGGTCCATCTCCTTCTCCAGAATCTAACAGAACCAGGACCACTTTGCCCCCCAAAGAGTTGGGGGGTGGGGTGGGGGGAAGACTGAGGCAGAGGAGATTTGAATGACACTCCAACTCCCAGATCTCTGAGTCAGACAGTCCACCCACTCCTCTAACTCAACATCCCTATGATCAGGCAACTAGGGCCCAGCATGAGACCCATGTTATACCGTCACCCACGCCCTGACTGACTAGCTGTTGATGCCACCCTCTGCAGTGCCCAGCCAACCCCCAGAGAACGTCCGAGCCCTGTCCATCACTTCGGATGTGGCTGTCATCTCTTGGTCGGAGCCCCCACGAAGCACCCTCAACGGTGTCCTCAAAGGCTACCGGGTCATCTTCTGGTCACTCTACGTTGATGGGGGTGAGTCTTCTGGGATTGATGGCTGGGTCCAGGCTGACAGGCTCGCATTCCTTGGGATTTGCCGCAAGCGTGGCTAGAGGCGAGCAGCTTCCAGCAGCATGTCAAGTGTAAGCACAGGCCCCCTCTCCACACATATGGAGACCACAAGGGTGTGAGGTGACAGTGAAGGTCCACTTGCATGTGTCCTTGTTAGCCTAGGACCAGAGCCAGATGAGGGTCAAGGTCATGAGGGTCAAGGTCACCTCCCTGGTGAGGGGCAGTAGGTACCAGCCGCA
Organism: Peromyscus leucopus; assembly: GCF_004664715.2. Lineage (NCBI taxonomy): Eukaryota > Metazoa > Chordata > Mammalia > Rodentia > Cricetidae > Peromyscus > Peromyscus leucopus. Next base: position 27,547,737 of record NC_051069.1, on the reverse strand, counting down.
CCTCGACAACAGCACACACAGTCATTGGAGGTCCTGGGGCACATTTGCTATTCGAATGACATGATGATATCGGGACTTCGATGGCCACATCAGGTAGGGAGCAGGTGGCACACACAAATGTGTGCCGAGGGGTTACTTTCAATAGAATGGGGAGGAGAGGGTGCCCAGGACTAGTACCTGCAGGGAGCCGTCGTCATCTAGGCCTGAAGGGATGAGAGAGGAAGCAGGCTTATCCAATCCTAGGGAAGCTGCCCCTTGGCCAGACCCTGACGGAGCCAGGTGGGCAGTAAGTTGTGAGTCCAGTGCAAGCAGCAGCCCAGCTCCTACGAGGGGCAGAGCAGAGCTCACAGCAGAGTGAGGACAGCAAGGGGCGAGCGGAAGAGATGCCTTCAGGGAGCCTTCTTTGCCTCAGATGCAGACGGTTCTATGGAACCCCAACAAATGCATCACTCTCACGCCCCGTGGCGTACACAAAGGCCTTCCGGTGGCCAGGAAGTCTGTAGGACGCAGAGCCAGAGGCCTGCATTACCAGCTGTGCACACAAAAAAAAGCTTTACTCACCTCAGTGGAGCACCGGGGCCTGGGATGAGTTTGCATCCTAGTCCTGAACACTCTGCACCCTCCCTTCTGGAGGACCTGGAGGGAGGCTCACAGCCACCTATCCAGGTTACTACTGCCTCCCTCCCAACCTGGACTCTGCTGGAAGGACATCCCTAATCCATTTCCTCCTACAAAAACCCAGGAGCCTCAGTCTTAGGGCTCAGCCCCTGCAGGCTTTCCAAACCGTTTTGATGTGAGATCCCAGGCCACCCCACCAGTCAGGTATGTTGGGGCATGTCTTTAATCCCTGCACCCAGGAGGCAGAGGCAGCTGGAGCTATATTGTGAGAGCCTGTCTCCAAAAAAACAAACAAATGTGACCCTTACACGGTGCCAGTGTAAGATCCCCCTTCCAGAACGGGCGTTCTCTTTTCCAAGGCAAGAGGCTTTCCGACCCAGCCTCAGAGAAGACATTGGCCTTTCTACTCTCCAAAGACTGCCAGGCTGTTAGTCGAGCTGCCCTCTTCCTGGGGCTTCCTGTGTGTCCCAGATAGGTCTGCCGTCCTCCCCATACTCAGGCATGGATCTCATCAAGTCATGATGTTCTCACCCTTTGGGCCCTACACACTGCACTGCCTCCTGGAGAGTGCCTTGAGCCCTCTGCCTACACCTGGTCTCCAGTGAGGCACTGGGAGCTGACCTCCAGCCACTCATCTCTACCAAGTCTGTCCACAGCGCCTGTGTCTCGGCCAGTCTTGCACACAGTTCCCATGGAGGCTCAGAAGGCCTCCCCCGTCTTGTTCTCTTTTGTCTCTGTGACCTCCTCCATGGCACCCTTGCCATAAACTACTTTTTTAGACAGGGTCTTACTATATATCCCTGGCTAGTGTAGCCCAGGCTAGCCTCAAAGTCCCCGAGACCCTCCTGCCTCGGCCTCCTGAGGGCTGGGATTAAAGGCATGCACCACCATGCCCAGCCTTCCCTAAACACTTCTTTAGGATCTACAAGAAGCTCCTTAGTGGAGCCACAATGATAGGTTCCCAGTGGGCTAAGGAGGGAGGGGAACTGGATAGCAGAAGGATGCATGCTTCAGGGAGGTAGCGATGAATGTATCTTAAAGAGAGAGCAACAAGCAAAAGTAGGTGCAAGGCCAACCCGGGTTCAATGCCAGCATGTAGCTGGCCTAGGGACAGATCTGCTCCCTTGCAGAAGACCATCTAGTCCTCACTCCTATAGAGTAGAGGTCTGAGCCCAGGCTGGGAGGGAGGCAGGGAGCATGGCAGGGCCAGTCTCGTGACCAGAGGCCTGTCTCCACAGAGTGGGGCGAGATGCAGAATGTCACCACCACGAGGGAGCGAGTGGAGCTGCGGGGTATGGAGAAGTTCACCAACTACAGTGTCCAGGTGCTAGCCTACACACAGGCTGGAGATGGTGTGCGCAGCAGCGTGCTCTATATCCAGACCAAGGAAGATGGTGAGTCCAGGGATGACCTCCCACTCTGCCCTCAGGAACCAACTTCCCGGGAGCACCCGCCACATACAGGCTGCTTGCTGCCAGCCCTTATCCCAGGGGCAAGACAAGAGCAGGGCACCGTTCCTCCTCCTGTCCCTTTGAGCCCTTGGAGGGTGGTTTGGAGGATGTGGCTATCCTCAAAACATTTCTGACCATGGAGCTTGTTGACATGCTCTGGGATGGATGCGGGAATAACTAAGCAACTGTCTCCTCCCTTCCCACTCTGCTCTTAGAAGCACCGAGTCACCAGCCTGACAGCTCTCCTCCCAGCCCCACCCACAAGGCATCCTTTTGAAGCATCTGCTCTCCCGCCAGACACAGCCCAGTTTCCTCTAGGCACGAATGTTGGGGTTGGTATGGGGAGCAGGAATACCACCTAGTACAACTAAGGTTCAGGACTTGCTGGCCATCCCCCGAAGACCCCAGTATGGCCCAGGCCTTGAACTCGCCAGGAAGAAAATGGGATAGGCCTCCATATGGAGCTGTGGTCCCTAAGCTCTTCCTCAGTGAGCAGAATTCAGGATAAACTCAAGAATATAATATGAGTAAATGCAGGCTGGAAACTGAGTCAACCCTGAAGGAACACAGGAAGGGGGAAGGGTTGAGCTTCTCACTGGGGCCCAGACCTGCCCGAATCTGGGAGACTACTGAAGCAGAAAGTGGCCTGGCCCATACCTGGCACACAACTCTGGTCTCCTGCTTCTGGCAATCCATTTCTTACCCCACCCTGCCCCAGAACTTGGTTGTTATTATGTGTGTATATGATGCGTATGTGCATATACACATGCATGCCATGGCACATGTGTGGAAGTCAGAGGACAACTTGGTAGAATTGTTTTCTGTTCTTCCATGGGTTTTGGTAAGCAAATTCAGATTGCCAGGTTGCACAGCGTGTATCTTTACCTGCTTAGACATCTCACTGGCCCTGGGCTGTTTCTTAACTGAATGTCCTGGGCCAGGTACTCTGTCCTCAGAAAGGCTACATTTGGGTGAAGAGTGTCTGAAACACAGTAGACATGTAAGCAGTGGCCATCGTTGGTATCATGTCTTCCTTCCTACTCAGCCTGTGTTTCTTAAAGGAATAAGGAGACCTGGGATCTTGGGCCTGCCCAGATATTTGTCAGAGGTTCTAGAAGGGTCAGAATTGTGAATGGTGGAGAGGAATTTCATATACTCCCAGCACAGGGCTGAACCAGCTCGCACCTGCCTTGATCTCCCTCTCTGCCTTCAGCCCTGCTGCCAGCTCCCTCCTCAAGAGCCCTAAGCAGTTCAGTCTGTACCAACCCTCCTGCCACACTTCCTAACACTAAGCCCCTGTCATGGCTTCCTGAGACAGCGCTAGGCAGAACCACCTGCTCTTGGATAGAGGATAAACCGAACTTGTGTCCAGTCTGGTCTCATCTGAAAGCCTGGGACCATGCAACACAGGCGTTTTCCTGGTCTTTGGAAATGAATCACTGAGGTCCCTAAGCTTCCTGACTCTTGCTTCAGGCAAGGCCACAGCCATGAGCATCTTCATGTATTTAACCCAGTCCGGCCCTAAAGAGAGCACAGGGGCCACAGGCACCGTCCTGTACTTCCAAGAGCCTTCAGCTGTCTGCCCAAGGTCACTTTCAGAGGCACACAGGAACACATACAACAGGATCCAGGCTGAGGGTGGGAGGCAGGGAACACAGTCCTCCCCTTTGGGAGGCAGCCGCACGGTATGGAAAGGGTCTTGGCCAGCTCCGCAGGAGAACTTGCCCAGCCCTGCTTTCATCTGGCAAGTCCCTAAGCTCCTGCTGCCCACCCCGGTTTCTGTGTGACAAAGTGGGAACAATGGCACCTCATCAAACTAAAAGAAAGTCCTCTGTAGAAGCAGCCCTGGGTGATAACAAATGATGGTTGCTCTGTGGCTCCGAACACGCTGTCAATGGCATGACAGGTGAGAGACTCGGTGTCCCCAAAGGGAAACCCAAGGCCAGAAAGGGTATAACGTCAGGTGAAGTCTCATCCCAAACAGCAGTCGTGACTTAATACACGTGTGGCGTGCTGTCACACATAACATATCCTCTTCCTAGCCTTCAGAGAGGTAGATATTCTTTCCATTTTGCAGATGAGAACTCTGAGGCCTTGAGTCCCAGAGCTGCTCTGTGAGTGCCACTCAGAAAATGGAGGGCAAATCCGGGCTACTCTCCTGCCTATTAGGAAATTGTTTGTGTAATAGAAAGCCTAGCCAAAAGAGTCACATGGACCAGGAGCCCCCAGAGAGGCACTCCAGGATGGTTTGATCAGTGGCTCCCCTCTACCACCTTCATCATGGCAGATCCCCCAACCCACCCCCAACCCACCCCCGCCGCCGCCACCACCACCTTGGCCACCAAGATTTCAAGATGGCCACCGCTCCCTGCTTCTCACCAGACCAGGCAGAGGAAATTACTTCAAGTCACCATGCCTCTCTTGGTGTTAAAGAAACTTTTCCCAGAAGCCTGCTTATCAGATTTATCCTCACTTCCTATTGGCCAGAACAGGGTTACATTCCTCTCAAGAAACCAAGCATCAAAAGGGAATTATCATGGCTAAACTTCTTCCCAAAACTTAATATATCCTCCAATGTGGGTGACAAGAGTCGACCACTTCTAAAGTGCGGAAGAGCCTGGGAACCTGAGCAAAAGACAGGTCTGTTGGCAGGAGGCAGGGAGGAGTGTCAATCAACTCTGCTCGCCCTATCACAGCCACACTAGCTCCACCAGCCTGCCTCTGCCCTGTGCAGGGGGACGTTGTTCCAGTGTGTACTCATTGGTAGGAAAAGCAGACAGGCCCATGTTCCAAGCACAGCCCCTCTGTGGGACCATGACCAAGTATCTTAATCTGAAGGCATTAAGAGCTCACCTGCCCACCACCCTCGGGATTTTACATTTTTCCTAAAGAAAAGAAATTAAAACCCTTTTGAAATAACCAAAAGAAACAGAAAGAAATAAGGGGCCGGGGAGATCGCACTCTGAAAACTGCTTGCCATACAACATAAAGACTCAAGTTTGATCCCCACAACCTACACAGAAAGCCAGGTGTGGTAACATGCTCCTGTAAGCCAGAGCTAAAGAGGTAAAGGCAGATGGATCCCTGGGGCTCATCAGCCAGCTAATTCAGCCTAATTGGCAAGTTCCAGGTCCCAGTAAGAAACCCTATCTCAAAAACCAAGGTAATGCTTCCTAAGGAACACCCCCACCCAAGCTTGCCCTCTGGCCTCCACATTCATGCACACATGTATTAGCACACATGAACATGCACACACATAAAAGAAATAAGGGGCTGGAGAGATGGCTGAGCAGTTAAGAGCACTTGCTGCTCCTGCAGAGGACCCGGGTTCAGTTCCCAGCACCCACATGGCAGCTCACAACTGCCTCTTACTCCAGTTCCAGGGGATCCAATGATCTCTTCTGACGCCTGCAGGCACCGCATACACATGGTGTACATACGTACACACAGGTAAAACATTCATATGCATAAAACAAAAAGTAAGTAAATACAGTAATTTCTTACAAAGAAAGAAGATAAAAGTGCAAACATAGAAGTCAAATTCACTTAGCAAGTGTGGAACTCAATCTGTGCTTAGTTTCAGGCTGTCTGGGTTGGACTCAGTTTTTGAAGTACAAAGCCTTTTGTCTACTCCTCACCTTCTCCGTGGAAACCAAAGCCAAGCCAAGCTGCATGCTAGCCCATTTTAGGGTGGTGGTGGTGCACACCTTTTATCCCAGCACTCGGGAGGCAGAGACAGGTAGATCTCTGTGAGTTCGAGGCCAGCCTGGTCTACAGAGCGAGTTCCAGGACAGCCAGGACTGTTACACAGAGAAACCCTGTCTCAAAAACAAACAAACAAACAAACAAACAAAGCCTTTAGCTGCGGAAGGAACAGGTCTAGAGCCGTTCTGGGAGGATAACCCTTGTTAGGTGCAGGGAGGTAAGGACAGGGTGAGAAGCCTTTGGGAAGCATCTGAGCTGGGACAGCAGTCAATGGAGGAGGTGTGGGCCAGGAGACTCACGCCTACCTTCCCTGCTGAAGGTAGCTAGAAACCTAGTGGGTTTTTTAAAAATGCCTGCCTAAAGGAGAGTGAATTACCCGGCCAGGATACCAGGGAAAATCAGGACTCAAGAAGGAGCCTGATGTGAAGCAGCACTTTCCCTAAAGGACATTTTCTGAATCTTGAGACAGTGACTGAGACACTGAAGAGCACTAGAAGAACACACGTTAGAGGTCAGGGCCCGCTGAGGAGCTGAAATCTGTCTGGTGAATCCCTCTCTCCTTAAATTCAAACCTTGAAGTACAAACAACCCTGTGAGCCCAGGAGTAAACATGAGCCAAGTGCACACAGCTCAACTTGGAATTCTCTCAGGCCCATAATCTGGACTGAACTGACCCCAAATTGCTAGTGTCCAGGATACATCTTCTCTTTACAGAGATGGTTATCACCTGAGTTTTCACATTACTGGTACAGTTTAGCAAGTACTACATCTGGTATATAATAAAAACTAATGGGACACAATCAGCAAATAAACAAAAGGCATCAAGGAAAGTATACAAAGGAAACATAATTTTCACAATTAAAATGACCAAACATTGACTTTACGATAATTATGCTTGGAAAGACTGAAAATTACAATGAAACTATCAAACTATCACTAGCTGAATGATGGTGACTTGTGCCTTTAATCCTAGTACTCAGGAGGCAGAGGCAGGCTGTGTGATCTCTGTGAATTTGAGGCCAGCCTGGTCTACAAAGTGAGGTCCAGGAAAGCCAGGGATATTATACAGAGAAATCCTGTCTCAGAAAGAAAGAAAGAAAGAAAGAAAGAAAGAAAGAAAGGAAGGAAGGAAGGAAGGAAGGAAGGAAGGAAGGAAGGAAGGAAGAAAACAATGCTTAAAAAAAATAACTCAGCCACTGGGTTTAAAAGTACAATAGACACAGCTAAAGAGATAAACTTTGAATTAGAAGATAAGGCAAAAGAAAATAACCAGATGAAACAGAGAGAGACTGCAACCCCAAAGACCATCAGAAAACACAGATGTTTACATTACAATTTAATTTGTAACAGTAGCAAAATTACAATTATAAAGTAGCAACAAAAATAATTTTATGGTTGGGGTCACCACAAAATGAGAAACTGTATTTAAAGGGTCAAGCACCAGGAAAGTTGAGAACCATGGTCCTAGAAAGTAAAAATGAACAAGAAAGGCACATAGAGAAATTATCTCTAATTATCTGTAAGCTTTAATATGCATACATATCAATTAGGAATTATGTTAAAATCCAGACTCTGGTTCAATAGTTCGAAGGTAGAACCTGAGGCTTTCCAGTGTCTAACATGTTCCCAACTGATGGCTCATGGACTATTCTGAGTATCAAGGACATAGAAATGTGGAAGACATTCCAGAAAAAAGGAGAAAGAGAACTGAGCAGAAGATAATATTCTGAAAATGTCTTAAAGATGATAAGCACTATCAAGCCACAAGGTCAAGATGCCCTAACTCTGTAGATGGCAACATAAAGAAAATACACATCTAAGCACAGTGTAATAAAGCAGGAAAGGGGGACGAGAGAATGAATGAATCTTTTTTTAAACACTGACCAAAGGCAACTTCTTTTTAAGTTTTTTTAAAACTATTTATTTATATGTATAAAGTATTCCACCTCCATGTATGCCTGCAGTCCAGAAGAGGGCACCCAGACCCCATTACAGGTGTTGTAAGCTACCATGTGGTTGCTGGAAACTGAACTCAGGACCTCTGGAAGAACAGCCAGTGTGCTTAGCCTCTGAGCCATCTCTCCAGCTCCAAACAAATGAATTATAGAAGCAACCAGAAGGACGAAAATCTGAAAAGAGGCAATGATAAGATTGTCAGCCAACTTATCAGAAATGCTGGAAGCTGCAAAGACATTTAAAAACAAAAGTATTGGTTCTATGTAAGGAAATCACTAGGACCTGAGATGTTTCACATAGACTATGCCTCAAGATTAAAATGAAATGAAGACATGCTCATTGGGATGACTGGAGACAGGGCTCAACAGTTGGGAATACTTTTGCTCTAGTAGAGGACCTGAGTTCAGGTCTCAACACCCACATCATGGCTCACAACCATGTGACTCCAGTTCCAGAGGATCCTAAGCTCTCTTCTGACTTCTACAGGCAACGGGCATGCACGTGGTGCATACACACACACACACACACACACACACACACACACACACACACACAGGTGGTCAAAATACGCATGTACACAAAATGAAAGAAAGAAATCTTAAAAAAAAAAAAAAAAAACAAAAATTTTAAAAAGACATCTTTATTCAAACAATGGCTGAAAGAATTCATCACCAACATAACTGCCCTAGAGAAATATTCAAAGGTATTATTGTTTACCTAGAAGGAAAATGATCCCAGATGGAAGCTCGGTGATGCAGCTAGGAAAACAAAGTAATTAAACGGTGAACATATGGGTCCATCTAGATTAATACCGACTGTGTAAAGTGATCGTAATGATGATGTATATACAGGACGAAAATACTCAACAGTGACACACGAACTGGGAGACAGTATGTGACATCTCTGATGTCTTTGCATCGTCTGAGCAGCAAAGTGCCAATTGATACTGAACTTTGATGATTAAAGATCCACCTAGTGGTCAGGTGTGTGGCGCCCCATGCTTGTAAACCCTGTAAACCATTTGGGAGGCTGAAGGAGGAGGAACCTAAGTTTGAGGCCAGTGTGGGTTAAAGATGTGAGACCTTATCTTAAAAAAAAAAAAACAAAAAAAAAATTCATGTTGGAGTCTATTTGAATAACCACTGAAAATCATGCAACGCTATGTAATTATCAAGGGAGTGGGAAATGCAATTTTCTTTTTTAAATGTATTTTATCTTATGTGTATAAATAGTTTGCCTGTATGTATATATGCGTACCATGTACTTTCTGGTGCCCACAGAGGTCTGAAGCTCCTGTGGTGAGATGGGATGTAAAGACAGGAGAAGCCCCAGGAGCTGGTGGGCTTGCTATCCTGGCATATGTAATGTTGAAAGAAAAAAAAAAAAGACGCTGAGTGGTAATGGCGTACACCTTTAATCCCAGCACTCGGGAGGCAGAGCCAGGAGGATCTCTGTGAGTTCAAGGCCAGCCTGGTCTACAGAGCAAGATCCAGGACAGGCACCAAAACTACACAGAAAAACCCTGTCTCGAAAAACAAACAGACAAACAAAGACAAAGAGCCTTTTTCAAACAAGGTGAACGATGAGGATTGACACCTGACCTCTCCACATGCACTGTGGCTTATGTGCATTTGCACACACACAAGATAAAAAATATACATAGATAAGTTCAAAATAAAAGGATAGAAAAAGTAAAAAGTGTAGCAGGCCGCCTGTCTGAAACTAGAACATTAATATCAGACCGAGGAGATGAAAGAAGGACACATGGTCACAAGACTCCATCTACGAGGCAGAAAAAACTCTAGATGTGTATGGCCTAATATAACTTCAAAACGCATTCAGACAAGCCAAACAGGATGGCACACACTTGTCATCCTAGGGCCTGGGAGGCAGAGGCAGGAGGATCATGAATTCAAGGCCAACTAGTGAGATCCTGTCTCAAAAAATCAGATAGATAAGTAGATAATAGAGAGGTGATAGAGAGATAGATAGATGATAGATAGATAGATAGATAGATAGATAGATAGATAGATAGATAGATAGATAGATAGATAGATAGATAGATAGATATAGAGATATAGAGATGGATAGATAGAGATAGATAGGTAGATAGATGGATAGATAGATAGATAGATAGATGATAGATAGATAGATAGATAGATAGATAGATAGATAGATAGATAGATAGAGATAAAATAGGGGAGAGATTGTAGGTATATCACACATGCATGCATACATACACACACACATGATAATAGATAGGTGACAGCTAGATGAACAGACAGATAATAAATAGAAATAGATGATAAACAGGTAGACAGTCAGACAGAAAGACAGACAGATGGAATAATAGAAAAATGCACAGTTGTTAATTTAACACACCTCTCAGTAACAGGCAGAAAATGTGCAAAGACAACATCACTTACCCCAGATTCATCCATACACCCTGTACCTCACGACTACTGCAGATCCTGAGACAAGATACTGCAGGCCAGGCGGGCAAGGGCAAGGTTGCCTCTCGGCCTTGGGGTTCCCCCCCTGGATGGATGCTGCTCCTGAAGAGCGTCACTTTAGTTGGTTCCTAATTACTGACCACTTCCTAGGGAAAAGAAATCACCGTGGCTCACAGGCTGAGAACAGGCAGAGAGAAGTCATAAACGGTGATCTGCTGTCTATTGAGTGTCTTCCACACACTACCACTGTTCCGGGTGTTTTATTTTACTTAACATAAATTCTCACCATTTAGTGGGATTCTTATCTCCACACAGGTGGAGGGTGGAGTCCCTGAGGCTGGGGGAGGGAAGGTAAAAATTGAATAGGATATGATTACTGTCCCTAAAGGCACATAAAAATGGCGGGGGTAGGGGAAAAAAAACAGAGCAATGGGTGGACAGAGAGAGGTGGGGAGTGTGGCTGAGACAGGAGACTACCATTCTCCCAGGCAGGGCCCTAGGCTTCCAGTTACTCTGGACAGGCGGAGAAGAGTCTATATGAGCCTCTAGAGTGGATTTCTGAGTTCCCTTGCCGGGTAGACTTCCTGAAAACAGAAAGGACCTCATCAGCACACAAGACAATACCCTGGACCCACAGCCAAAAGCAGTTTGTTGTCCCATCCTAGAGGAACTCACAGGCCTAAAAGATCAAGGTGACCGGTGTCAGTGGGTGGAGTCCTAGGCACAGGCCTGTCATTAGTGAGGGCCTTGGGGTACAGGGATTAAGGTCAAAGGAAACAGATGTGTTCTTCCTGTGTTCCGTTTCTCTCTGGTCTCCCTGTGTCTGGCCTGGCCAAACACTCAAGAGGCTGGCCCTTTGCCTCTTAGATAGATAGATCTCAGAGCCTGTCACATCCCCTCATGATCACCCTGCCCTCCTGTCTGTAGGCCATGCTGGGCCCTCCTCCTCTAGCCCACAGCTCTCCCAGACTCACCCACTCTCCCCCTCCACCACTGTTTCCCAAGCCTGAGCCTTGTCTTCTCGAGACTGACCAGGTCTTCTCCCTGCTCAGTTCCAGGTCCCCCTGCTGGCATCAAAGCCATCCCTTCATCAGCCAGCAGTGTGGTCGTGTCCTGGCTGCCCCCAACCAAGCCCAATGGGGTGATCCGCAAGTACACCATCTTCTGTTCCAGCCCCGGGTCTGGCCAGCCGGTAAGTGGTGAGGGGGCCAAGGAGCAGATCTTTTAGGGATGGCGCATCAGTCAGCTTTCAGGTCAAACCGTGGAGCTTTTCCTGTCTATGCTTCCCTGTGAATCATAGTTCAGAATGGGCACTGGACAAAATGGCACACTGGTTAAAGACACCTACTGTTAAACTCAGGGACCTGAGTACACATTAGAAGATAACGTACTTCTGTACGTTGCTTCTTGACACTACACACACACACACACACACACACACACACACACACACACACACACACACACACGACATGTATACACCTCTCCCAGATAAATAAATACATTTAATAAAAAGTTTTGTTTTTAAGTATGGGTACTGGTTACCCCCAAAATGGCTGAGACCTTGCATGCTATCCATCATGGGCCAGACATCTACTGAAGAAGCTCCAAGCTTGTCACAGCTTTGGAGACCCTCTTGAGACATGTGGGTCACAGCCAAGCAGACAGAAAAAAAAAAAAGGAGGCCATACAGCTTTGCTCTTCTGGCCCACTGACCCCAGGCACTCCCAGGGACTGGCTGACCCTTGGACTCTGGGAATGCCTGGCCTTTCATCAGGGTCCTCCAGGTTTGGAGGCACTGCTGGGGCCCTACGGCAGATGACTGCCACCGTGTGGAGCTAGGCCAGGTGGGAAGAGGATAAGAGTAAGGGCATCTCTGACCAGGGCCTGGCCTTCAGTGGGCGCAAGAGCCTACTAATGTGCAATGCCTTCCCTGATCCTGGGAGATGGGGATCCCAGGCCGAGGCGCAGCACAGAGGTCAGCCTCGACTTCCACTGGGAGTTCAGAAGTCCCCAGAGAGAAGGAAGAGAAGATGGGGTGGGGAAAGCATTGAATATGCCCATATCCCGTAATATCCTTCCTTCCCTTCTCTTTTCTGATCTCCAGCCATCTGGCATAGAGTCCAGCTAAGTGACCTCTCTGCCATCTACTTATTCCTTAGACAGGAGCAAGGAAACCCCTGCCCTCAGCAGCCTCAGGGGTTGGGGGTAGCCTGTGAGAACACTTTGGGGGCCATCAGGGAGAGAAGCTTAGGGCTGGGCAAGGGGCAGGAGGAAGTGCTAGCCTCTCTAATGGCAGGTGGCCATCAGCCCCAGATCTGCAGGAGCTCTGGGCCGGGAATGTTGCCTGTAGATGCTGGGTCTCTGTCACTCTTCCCTCCGCTGGTTTTCTGTGGGCTTCTGGAGTGGGCACCAAAGCCCCCCACCAAGGAGGCCAGGAGTCTCTTCTCAGAGAGGAAGCTCACGGGCACTGCCACATGCGACATAATGCCTGCAACATACCCATATGGGGACACTCGGAGCTGGGCACAGGACATTAGAGCACTCCTAGAGACCTTCCCATGCTTCCGCATTGCCTTATTTCCCTCCGTTTTCCCAACTCAACAGCTTGGATGGATGCTGCTTCTCTCAGCCCTCAGTGTAGGTCAAGTCCTGCTATTTATCTTGCTCCTGCTGCTCAGCACTGCTTTGGGTCTGTGGTTCTCAGCTGTGCTATGGTATGTGGGTAGAGATCCTTCTCACCCACTGCTTTGGCTTTAGAGTATACATGCGTTTGTATTCCCGAGCTCCTGCGTTGTGCTGTCCGCTGACATCTTGGGTGGAGGCTTGGGGTGTGTCTTCTCTTGAAGCTCATCACATGGCGCTACTGGGCGGGCACTTTTTGTCCAGTGGGTGTCCGGGAGAGGAGTTGCTGGGACATGGCCGGCAGATGCTACCTGAGAACACTGTGCTCCTGCTGGTGTTTCACCAGGTGTGCATGTGTGCTTCTTGACACTACACACACACACACACACACACACACACACACACATACACACACACACACATACACACACACACATACATACATACACACACACACACACACACACACATACACACACACACACATACACACATACACACACACATACACATATACACACACACACACACACACACGCACACATACACACACACACACACACACACACACACACACACACACGCACACACCACGTTAGCACAGACCCTTGGGATTGACCAGTTGACCAGTCGATGCTTTCAGCATATCTTCTGGCCCCTCTCTCTCCCTCCCCCCGTCTCTCTCCCCTTTCTGTCCCCTCCCCCTCTCTCAGTTCTCACAACACCAAACTCTTCACCAGCCTTTTCACACCACCTCTTTCTTTGCCTTTGTTGAGTTCCTACTGGGGTCTATTTCTCCATCACCCAACTGCCTTAGGGACATTAACTGTTGGCTCTGAGGCCTCAAGGACCACAGGAGCAGTGTCTGTTCATCTCTGAATCCCCAGCTGTGGAGCATTTATCAAGAGTCTCGGAGTCACTGATACATGTTTGATGATTGAATATCAAACAGCCTGACCACCGTAAAGACTTAGACATGTGTCATGTCCCCTTTCAGCTGATGGAAGAAAGTAGCCGCACTCTAGCTCGGCCTTTAAAGTCACTTCCTCTTCTGATAATGAACTCTTTCAAAGGGGCCAGTCTGTGGAGGCCTCCTGATTAACTCAGGCTTCAAGAGTGGCCAATGACTGGTTGGGGTTCTTCTCTTCCAGGCCTCAGCACAGAGTTTATGGTCCCTCTCCCTTCTCCTACTACTGAGGACACCGGGACTGTGGCAGTCAGCTTTCTGACTACCTGAGATAATCGACTTATAAAGAGGAGAAGTTTGTTTCGGCTCTCAACTTCCGGGGTTTCAGTCATGGTCAGGTGACCCCACAGCCTTTATGCCTGTAGTGAGGCACTCATCATTGCAGGGAGTACGTGTGTGATAGAGAAAGGTGCTGTCTTAGTTAGGGTTTTATTGCTGTGAAGAGACACCATGACCATGGCAACTCTTACAAGGAAAACATTTAATTGGGGTGGCCCATTTACAGTTTCGGAGGTTCAGTCCATTATTATCATGGCAGGGAGCATGGGGGCATGCAGGTGGACATGGTGCTGGAGAAGCAGCTGAGAGTCCTACATCTTGTAGGCAACAAGATGTCAACTGATTCACTGGGTAGTGTTCTGAGCATAGGAAACCTCAAAGCCCTCCCCCACAGTGACACACTTCCTCCAACAAGGCCATACCCACTCCAACAAAGCCATACCTCCTAAAAGTGCCCCTCCCTATGAGATCATGGAGGCCAATTACATTCAAACTGCCATGGGTGCTCATGGCTGGGAGGCAAGGGGGAGATGCTCATGCCAGTCTACATAGCAAGACCTGTCTCAAAGATGAGAGAGACAGAAAGGACATGCTCCCAGTGACTTAAATCCCTCCTACTGGGTCCCACCTCTTAAAAGTTCCACAGCCTCCCAAAAGTACCACAGGCTAGGCACCAAGCATTCAACACATGAGATATTCAAGATCCCAAATGTAGCAGAGATCCTTGTTCCAGGCTCTTTGTGTCCTGAGCATGTAAGAACCCCCTTTTTTAGGGGAGACGTCCATGAGAGTATATCACACAAGGTCTACATAAAGGGAAGAGAGCTTCAGCTCAAGCACACGAGGAGACCGGGGAGGGAGGGGAGAGATGCTGAGCTCAGTGAGGTCCCTGGGCAACGTCACAATGGGCAGTACTATCACTGCACAGGACAGTCCACACTCCAAGTGACTGTGTTACCACTCATGTACAAGAGCAGTTCTGGTCAGGGTGCCAGGGATGAGGGCCAGCTCGCATGCAGAGACATGTGAGACCATGAAATCACGGTGTAAGGGTGGGCTTAGAAACAGATGACCATAAGATTGGGTGTACTCATACACACTGGCGTATGCCTTTGAACACGTGCACACAGATGCATGCCTCACAGTGAACGGCTGGAGGCAAGCAAAGCTACCTCAGACAGAGTGAAACTCTACCAAATACTTCAATATGGTGGCTGGATTTCTCTTTTTACAAAAACATTAACCAGGGCCAAGGAGGTGGTTCAGTGAGTAAAGGGACTTGCCACCAAGTCTAATAAACTGAGTTTGATCCCCAGAAACCAAGGGTAGAGAGAACCAACTTCTACAATTTGTGCCCCCTAACCTCTACATGTATGTGCACACATGCATTCGCACACTAAATGGATAAACTCATAAAATAAATAAGCAAATAACAGGGCTAGAGAGACGGCACAGTGGGCTAAAGGGTTTGCCATGAGAGCCAGGCAACCTGAGAGAAGAACAGTCTCCTGAAAGCTGTCCTGTACCGCCATACACACAGCACGGCATGGCACACATGTCTGTGCACATACATGTACATAAATAAATAAGTGCTATAAGAAACTCCACAAAGTGCAGAAAAAGATATCAAAGAAAACATGGTACTGTGCTTGCTGCCTAAACATGAGCACGGATGGTGTTTTAGTAACAGCCCTTCAGGTTTTTGGAGGGGGTTTTGAGACAGGGTCTCATATAACCTAGGCAGGCCTCAGACTCTCTATGCAGCCCAGGAAGACTTTGGACTTCTGACCTCCCTCCCTCCACCTCCCAAGTGCTGAGACAGCAGGCATGTTCCACAACAGCAAGCCTCGCCTTCCAGCCTTTGATCTGCATATATGTTATGGAATTGGAGTGGTTTTTTACATAATACTAAAATGAAATTTTACATGTTATATTATCTTTTCCATATAATTTGTTAGAGTTCTTTTCTTTATTCTTTTGTGGTGATTGTGGGATTTTTTTTTTTTTTTCGGGAGAGGGCAGGGATGAGAAGATTTCATGTATCCCAAGCTCTAAGAATTTTAAACTTTTGGTGCCACCATGCCTTTAATCCCAGTACTCGGGAGGCAGAGGCAGGTGGTCCTCTGAGTTCAAGGCCAGCCTGGTCTACAGAGGGAGTTCCAGGACAGCCACGACTACACAGAGAAACCCTGTCTTGGGGGAGAAAATAACAAAAACAAAAACTTTTGATCTCTTTACCTCCCAAGTGCTGGGATGACATGCATATCTCTCTCTCTCTCTCTCTCTCTCTCTCTCTCTCTCTCTCTCTCACACACACACACACACACACACACACACACACACACACACACACACACACACACACAGGGTTTACACAGTGCTAGAGATTGAACCAAGGCTTTGTGCACACTATGCAAGCAATCTACCAAATGAGCTAAGCTTCGTCTCCAGCCCATCAAATGTTCAAAACACAACCTTGAGTGGTCATTTTACATGACTTGTCTCACAAGGCCTCCCTCCTGCCTATAAGTATTGCTCCACTTTCACCCTTATAAATAATATTTCTATGAACTTTCATCATGAAGCATTTAGAGACATATGTCATTCCCAGGTCACAGAGGCTCTACATTCATTCTTTTCAAGTTGCTTTTCAGCAGCATGAAGGCACATGCACATGTCACAGAGCACCCAGGTTCCTGAATCTATACTGATTTCAGATTTGTCACTTGGACTTTATTTTTAATAGTTGTCTTACGTTAAATTTTCTTTCTTTGATTACTTATTAGGTTGTTTATTTACAAATGCTTATTGGTCATCTTTTTCTTTGAGTCACTTTCAATTCATATCTCGTGCTCATTCTTGATATTTATTTGGGTGTGGGTTGCTTGAAGTTTTCTTATTGATTTGTAAGTGCTCTTTCCATATTAAGGACAATAACCATTTTCTATTGTATAAATTACAAGTAGCCACCAATTCATTCACGCCTTTTGAATTTGTTTTGATGTGTGATATTTCTTTTTAGAAAATTTGAATTTATCAATCACTTCTACTTTTGTTTTGTTTTGTTTTGTTTTGTTTTGTTTTGTTTTGCCTCTATGATTAGAAAGACATTGTTTGCCTGTTGGATTTTTTTTTTCTGTCATAGTTTTCTTCTCTTTTTTTTTTCTATAATTTCTTATCCATCAAATCTTATTTAGGAGATAACAACAGTATAGTTTTAAAATAATTTCAAGGGATTTGAAGGGAGTCCAAATTAAAAGGAAGGGACTGGAATCTTGGTGAGATGCTGATATGTCTCTGGATATGGAAGTTCAATATCTGTAGTCCTAGCTCAGAGGAGCTGAGATAGGAAGTTCACCATCAATTTGAGACCTACTTTGGCTACATCATGGTTCCAGGTCTGTCTGTGCTATAGAGTAAAACCCTATCTCTAAAAAGTGAGGGTTTGGGGAGATGGCTCAGAGGTTAAAATACCTCTTGCTGTTCACAAAAGAAACATGAGCTTGCCAGGCAGCGGTAACGCATGCCTTTAGTTCCAGCACTCGGGAGGCAGAGCCAGGAGGATCTCTGTGAGTTCAAAGCCAGACTGGGCTACAGAGTGAGATCCAGGACAGGCACCAAAACTACACAGGGAAACCCTGTCTTGAAAAGAAAAAAGAAAAAGAAAGGAAGGAAGGAAGGAAGAAAGGAGCTTGATTCCCAGCACCCACCTAAAAAGTCAGCCATCATGGCATGTGTTTACAACATTAGCACCAAGGAGGTGAAGGCAGGCAAATCCCTGGGTTCCAGAACAAGCCAGTCTAGCTAATGGTGAAACACAAGTCCCAGTGAGAGACCCTGCTTAGAAAAGAAACAAAACACAAGCAAAAAAAGAAAAAAAAAGTAAATAGCTTCTGAGAAAAAAATACCCAAATATTGGCTTCTGACTTCTACACACACTCACATACTCCCACACAAATGCACAGATACACAGACATGCAGGTGCACATACTCACACATGCACAAAAAACACAAAAGATCTTCAAGGGAAAGGCAAACTTTCCTGTCCTGCATAAACACAAATGTATTCTCAAGTACACACTGACACACCAGCACATGCGCCCAACATCTATCCACACACGCATGTGTATGTGCATGCAAGTACACATGTACACACACACACACACACACACACACACACACACACACACACGCAAGCACGCACACACACACCTCTACACCCACAGAAAACAAGCCCAGGGAACTGCATTCTGATTTTCAAACAATTGTGCACTCTGCCAAAGGGTGACTCACAGCCCAGAGTAGGTGGGGGTGTAGGGGGGCACATGGGTTACATCCCTGGCAAGGACAGCAGGCATTGAAGCCATCACACCATCCTAGAGTCATGTACTGGCATTAACTGCACCCATTCCCAGATGCCCCAGCTTAAAAGGACTCAGGGTGTCTCTGCACCTGTCCCCTGTCCCCTGTCCCCAGCAGGAACTGTGTTCAGGGTTAGACACGGCATCACACCCACCCCCAGGAAGACCAGAGGGACGCTGCCAAGAGATCTGTACACATCACGAGGGTGCACAAACCTCCTCCCAACATTTCCCTTCAGAGGATCTGAGTCCCAAAAAGGAGGTTCCTTTTCTCCTGTTACAAGTCATTGGGCCCCTCCGCTCTCCCACTGGCCATGGAGAATGTCCTCGGTGACATCCATCTCTCGGCACACGTGTGCATCCGCACAGCCATGTGCAAGAGAGCCTGTGTGCAAGATCTCACGACTGCAGAGATAACTAATTACCAGCTCCCTCTGGCCTCGGGGCCCCCATCTGTTCCGGGGACTGTTCCCCCTCCTTGGACTTGCGCCCTGATCTCAGAGGGGCTCTGAGTGCCATCCTCTCCCCCATTCCCTGCGGCTGGCCAAAAACATAAAATAAAATGAAAGTCAGCCCCATCCGGCCGATGCCAGGGAAGAGGCTGCCAGGAGGTCTACAAACTAGCGCTTATCAAAAGCGCCTTCTCAAATTCATTTCAATATCTGAGCCTCTGGTTTCCAAGGCAACATAATCTTTTCATCAAAGCAACTGGTAAAACCACTGGGATCTGATATTGTTTTGTTGGCAACTTGTCAAAACTGTCATTTGGTTAAAAAAAAAATGTTATAGATTTATGTAACCTACAAATATATATGGTGATCTATACCACTAATAATCGTTAATAAAGTGCTGCCCAGAGAAACTCTCCCTGCTGCCTCTCTGCCCCTTCCTGGGGAGGAGAGAGGGTAATTAGGTGGCTGAGCAGGGCACAGGGGCTGACTGCAGCCATAACAAGGCAGGGGCAGTCGTTCGGCTTCTCCACAGAACCTCTCTTTGCACGTCGTTTGTCCGGGACCCTGAGTCCCTCATTCTCCTTTCTCTGACTGCCCCTCATCATTCACTCAAAACACCCCCACACCTGTTGGCCGGCAGCCACAGCTGCGACAGCCTATAGAACTCAGGCAGGTAAACCGAGGCTGACCCAGAAATACTGCGGGACTGGCACCATCAGCCCCCGGGGCTGAACCCAGCACAGATGTTGTCCACTGCCGTTCTCAGGCTGGGAAAGAGCACGCTGGACAGAGTCCTGGCTCCAGCCCAAGGCGCCGAGGACAATGGCAGGCGGGGGGGGGGGGGGGCCAAGGCCTGGCTTCTGTTTCATAGTGTGGCTTCGCCTCCGCCCCACAGGCTCCCAGCGAGTACGAGACGAGTCCTGAACAGCTTTTCTACAGGATCGCCCACCTGAACCGGGGACAGCAGTACCTGCTGTGGGTGGCTGCGGTCACCTCTGCAGGCAGGGGGAACAGCAGCGAGAAGGTCACCATCGAGCCCGCTGGCAAGGGTGAGAAGCCTGGGCCTGGGGCGGTGGCCAGGAGAAACTTCCAGAAGCTCGTTTGCAGAATTCTGGTTCTTCCCAAACAGGGGCTGTGTCCCCTCCCTGCTACCTGTGACTGTGGCTGTGAAGAGCTGGCCACAGGTCTCCCTTCTGCATCCACCCAAAGAACAGGCCTCTGCTGCCCCCTGACTCTGGAGAAGTCATACAACAGGCTACAACCAGGCCCGCTCTCCCAGAGGCACCTTGGATGCAAACTCTCCCCCGACTTGAGAGAATCTCCTTCATCCCCAACCCAAAGCAGAATCTTGGTCTTAGTACTCGGCTCCTGGAAGAGGGGCTTCTTGGAGTACGGGGTACACACTGGTGCTTCCGCGGGGGGGCCTTTGGGACTCCAGAGAGAGCCTCCTGCTGCAACTGGAAACAGCAGGCAGAAGGTTCTCTCTGACAATGCTCTCCTATGGACCAGCAGGCTCTGGGCTAGAACAAGACCTTCCCAGGGCAGGCCTCACCCATCCCTGATCTGGACATGAGGGATGGTCTGTAGCCTCTCCCATACTTTTAAACGAGTGGCAGCATTGAGGCCCCAACCCAAAACCCAGGATCAGCCACACAGCGGAACTGTGGGCTGTTCTCTGCCTTGGCCCAAGGACAGAGGAACTAGCACCAGAGAGCTTCAAGTCTCTGGCCTCCTGGGCCCTGCCTCCTGCCCCGTCCCCTCCCCAGCCACCCCCAACCTCACCTGACTCTTCAGGCTGGGCTCCCAGGACTGGCCTGCCTTGGCCCAGCCCCACTCCCTGGGATGGGAGAAGCCGCTGGCCACCCCACCCCCCCCACCCCCCCACCCCCCGTTGGCCACAGAGGCAGAACCAGCAAGCATCCAACTGAGGGTCTGTGGTAAGCCAGGGGCTCACACCTGCAGCCATCAGGCTCTGTCAGCCTTCTATCCAGCTGTGTGGCTCGGCCATCCAAGACAGCGGAGATGTGTTGTGCTGGCTGTCCTTTGGAGCTCTGAGTCAGATCTCCCTGCACACAGCTGTCTCAGCCTCCTCACCTCCCTTCCTCCTTCTCGGGGTACCACCAACCCTGTCTCCAGATTTCACCTTCTTCAGAAGGGAAGGAGCTTAGAGCCTGCCATCTTCCCAGGACAAGGTCCTAGGACCTGAGCCGCCCTTGGCACAAGTCTGACCCCATCCCTGTGGACATCACATACGACACATTCCTACTATACATACACAGCTGTCTCCTGAGGTGGGACACTTGAACACTACTGCACCTCCACCACACTTAGATAAACTCTCAGAAGTACATACTTACACACATGCACACTCAGCCTCTCCTACCCAACTTGCCCTTCTCCTTGTGTGCCTTGCCCCTTCGAGAACACCGTCACCACCTAGATGGCCCGGAATCCTGGGAGGCTTCATCACCCACCATCTCCTCCAGAACCAGCACACCCCAGGTCCCGTCAGTTCTTGTCCTGAGCCCAGGGCACACCGGCCCCATTTTGTCACAGGAACACCTCCACCAGTTTATCCAAAAATCTCCCCTGACTTGCATTATAAACGTGGGGAGCCCTGTGAAGGGGGCTAGGGAAATGTGAAGGGTGAAAAGCACAGTGGCCCTAATGCTCTCCTTCCTACAGCCCCAGCAAAGATCATCTCATTCGGAGGCACTGTAACAACACCCTGGATGAAGGATGTCCGGCTGCCTTGCAATTCAGTGGGAGATCCAGCCCCAGCTGTGAAGTGGACCAAGGACAGGTATTGGCCCTGGAGGTGTGGGAGGGCTCCTGAGAAATGGGAAGCTGTCTGGTCATCTCTGCCCTACGGCAGTCCTACAGGGCATATGACACTATTCATATGAGTTTACCTTCCCCACCCCCACCCCGCCCCTCCCCCAGTCAATAACCTTCGGGGTGGGTAAAGAGACAGGGGCTCACTGGAAATCCTTGAGGAGCACTGAACAAAGGTCCCAAAAACCCAAGATCCCCTGCCAGCCTCCTCCTGCCTCTCTTCTATCTGCCCCCACATGGGGGGGGGGGACGACCGGCACTAGAGAGCGTGTGCCAATACCCATGCCACCTCTTCACTCGGCAGTGAAGACTCAGCAATCCCCGTGTCCTTGGACGGGCACCGGCTCATCCACACGAACGGCACACTGCTGCTTCGCGCTGTGAAGGCGGAGGACTCGGGCTACTACACCTGCACAGCCACCAACACCGGCGGCTTCGATACCATCATCGTCAACCTTCTGGTGCAAGGTGAGACGCGGCAAGGCGGCCGGTTTAAGGGGCAACGGGGACAGGAGTGCCATCCTGTTAAAGAGACTGAAGGACCAAGAAAGGCAACCCCGGGTGTTGGGGAGGCAGACCTTGGGAGAACCAAGGTGGGAAGGGAAGAGCTGGCGGGAGGGATGAGAAGGCATGTGGAAGGGCCAGGACCTTCCTGTTGTGACCCTCTGTACCTCCATCATTGCCACGGGATTAACCTTTTGCCGATGAGAGCTGGTGGCTTTTTCTCACAGTTCCCCCGGACCAGCCCCGCCTCACCGTCTCCAAAACCTCCGCCTCTTCCATCACTCTGACCTGGATTCCAGGGGACAATGGGGGCAGCTCCATCAGAGGTAAGGAGGGGTCTGGGTCAGGAGGAGAGGGAATTCTGGAGTCCCAGGGCAAGGGAAGGGCTTTGCCTATTTCTCATTCTTGGTCCCGTAATCCCCAGGAAAGATCTGGAGGGCGATTCAGAACAGGGGGTACTCAGGTGCATGGAAAGTGCTCCCATCCCCTCCATCTGGGAACGCAGCCTAGGTTTCCCAGTCTTTCAAAGCAGACAAACACGGCATCAGTGCCCCTCAAACAAGATCATGTGTGACTCAGCGGAGATCTTCTAGAATGCAGCTCAGGGTTCTATCGTCTGAGGTGGGGCTAAGAGTGTTCTTCCAGAAAGTATGCCCCCTTTCCAAATGGGGACACTGCTGGTCACACTCCCCGCCCCTCATAGGACAGTTAGTGTCTCAGGCCTCCCAGCTCTCTAAATCTCATGCTAGAGCTATGGAGAGACCCAGACTCACCCAGCACTGGGACAGGAGGCCTCCAGCTTTGCATCTCATTTGCATATGCATATGACCTCGGCTGGAGTCAAGGCTGGGTTTCTGCTGCCCCGCCCTCCTCCGCTTTGCCCACTCAAGCCAGCCCCTCCCGCAGGCTTTGTGCTGCAGTACTCAGTGGATAACAGCGAGGAGTGGAAGGATGTGTTCATCAGCTCCAGCGAGCGCTCCTTCAAGCTAGACAGTCTCAAGTGTGGCACGTGGTACAAGGTGAAGCTGGCAGCCAAGAACAGTGTGGGCTCTGGGCGCATCAGCGAGATCATCGAGGCCAAGACCCACGGGCGGGGTGAGGCCGGGTCGCGGGGTGAGGCCGGGTCACGGGTGGCGATGAAGAGCAGGGCCCAGGAGGGAAGTGGGTGGGGTGGCGAGCCCACAGCAGTGGGCAGAGGGTGGCTATCACGGAGAAAGAGGAGACAAGAGTGTAGGGGGCTAGAGGGAGGACACTCAGCCTTGTTCCCGTCACTAGAGCATCTCGGTACACTATCCTCACCAGGAGAAACCGAGCTGGACTTGGGGGCGGGTGTAGCTAGCATGCAGGACCACCTAGTTCAATCCCAGGCACCACACAAACTGTAATCCCAGCACTTGGAGGTGGAAGCAAAAGAATCAGAAAATTCAAGGTCATCTTTGTCTACATAGAGAGTCAGAGGCCAGCCTGGGCTACATAAGATTTTGTCAAAATTAATTAATTGATTGGTTGGTTGATTGACTGATTGAAAGATCCTACTTCCTTACCCAGAGGGTCAGAGGGCTGGCACTCTTCCTTCCTCCCACCTCTCACTCCCACTACTGGGACCCCACTCTAGGGCCTTTCCTCCTCTCACTGCTCCACTCCGGGGGTACCCCTGCGGCAGTCCCAGCTGCCCCCAGGAAAAGCCTTCCCAGATAGATGAAGGGTCTCTTCTTTCTAGGGCTCTCTAACCTCTCTTTCTTCCTTCCGGTCCCCCAGAACCCTCCTTCAGCAAAGACCAACACCTCTTCACCCACATCAACTCCACACACGCTCGGCTTAACCTGCAGGGCTGGAACAATGGGGGCTGCCCTATCACGGCCATTGTCCTGGAGTACCGGCCCAAGGGGACCTGGGCCTGGCAGGGCGTCCGGGCCAACAGCTCCACAGAGGTGTTTCTGACAGAACTTCGAGAGGCCACGTGGTATGAACTCCGCATGAGGGCCTGCAACAGCGCCGGCTGTGGCAACGAGACAGCCCAGTTTGCCACCCTGGACTACGATGGCAGTGAGTTGGAAAGGATGGGATGGGACAGCAGCAAGGCTTCTAAAGAGATGGGCAGAGGGAAACAGACAGGGATACACCCCGGGTAGAAGGCTAGGGAGCGAGGCAGAGAGGCCAGCAGATTGGTAGCAGGTGGGTAAGCGGGCAAATCTGCTGGTGGCCGGTCCTGACAGGCAGACGAACGCCTTTGAAGACGCAGCTCTTATTGTCCATTGCTTCAGGGAGATGGAGAGAGAGAGAGGTAAGCCAAGAGAGAACTGAGACCCTGCCCTCTGAGGACTCTGCTAGCAAGGTCAAGGTTGACAGCCTGATCTGTAGTAACAAGTACTGGTGGCTCCACCCAGTGAAGATTCTCTTGTTCTGATAAAGTCCTGAGAGAGCTGATTGGCTACCACCTTTTAGCTATACCATCTTGCACATGGCCCCTCCCCCAAGAAAAAAGGCACATCAGTTCCTAACTGTCTTGAAGAAACATGCACATGTGCATGTATGTTGGGGACCAAACCCAGAGCTTTGCTCTAAGCAAAAAAAAAAAAAAAAAAAAAAAAAATCATCACTTCTTTTTCACCCTCTGTTGTTCCAACTAATCATGTGACTCTAAGCTAACTGCAAGGAAGTCTGGGAAATGTAGGCAAGAGCATGAATATTTGGTGAGCACCTAACTGGTATCTACCTCATCGGGATGCTTTACTCACCACACTCATGCATGCATGCACACACTTTGCATTGGAGAAAAAGAAAGCTGAGCTCTTAAAGGCCAATTGTCACAAGCTAAATTAAGTCCACCTACATACTAAGGAAACGGAACAAAAACAGTCTTCAGGAGATAGGCCCCAACAAGAAAGTCTTCATGTGGGAGATGACTCTTAAGTGCAACTTGGAAAACAGGCAAGGATCAAGGATCAGGATTTTGCAGAGGGTTTAATGGGTGGAGTCTATCATCACCTTCCTGCGGGCACCCAGGGACAACAAATGCTGCTTGTGGTGGAAATAACAGGGACAGAGTGAGGTGGCGGGGAGATGAAGGAGTTATTCCCCATGGGGAGAAGGGACCGCAGGATCCACCCCCACTCTATGACTTCTCCTGGTAGATCATCTCCTTGCTTTGTCCCTCCAATGCCCAGCTAGTTGTGGGCTGGAATCCCTTCAACGCCTATGGATGCTTTAGGATTACACATTAAACCTGGCCAGGCAGGGAAATAATCCTGAGAGAGGGTCAGGAAAATTCTAGAACAGAACCAGAAAAAAATTCTAGAACAGAAAGTCATTAATACAACATAAAAGCTGAGTAACTGCTCATGGCTGTCCTGATAAGACCAGAATTTAGGGAAGCAGAGAGGAGACTACAGCTCTGGAGTGGGCGATGGGGGATCAGAGACCAAGGACACCAGAATCCATCAGTAGGTTTCCTCACACGCGGGGCTCTGCCAGCTCATAGCATCCCCTGACTCTCTTCTCTGCCCTTCTCAGGTACCATTCCACCCATCAAGTCGGCTCAAGGGGAAGGGGATGACGTGAAGAAGCTGTTCACCATCGGCTGCCCCGTCATCCTGGCCACACTGGGGGCGGCGCTGCTCTTTGTTGTACGCAAGAAGAGGAAGGAGAAACGTCTGAAGCGGCTCCGAGGTGAGGGGCTTTCCTTCCAGCTTTCGGGGACTGAGGGTGGCAACTCCCACCCACCCTGCCACCACTCAGTGGGCCACAGAACAGCCTGGGCAAGAGACCAGAGCCTGTGTCCCCTAAAAGGAAGACCTGCCACTCAGTCCTTCTTAAGTCTCCTTAGTCATTCACAATTTTCTCCTTTTATGGCCCCAGGATTTTGTGCCTACACCAACAAGGGCTGACATATGTACAGGTCCACACTGGTAAAGCCATATTGGTTATTAACATATGCAAATAGTTCCATATCATTGGCAAATACATCTCTCTAGGACTCTGTTCAATTCCTGGCCAGGAAGTTTCCATACGGTATCAAATGTGAAATATTTTGAATATTGTCTACTTTCAACACTTAACACCATAGTCTGGCATACATGAAACTCATGTTTCGTGACTGTCCCAGGGCTTGGTACAGTATCTAGCACCTACTAGTTACTTCATATGTTTGCTCACTCCCTTGAAAAATATTTGAGTGTGATGCAGAGTGGATACTGTTGAAGGGTAGAGATGCAGAGGTAAAGAAGGAGCAAGCCATATACTTATAGAGTTCACTATTTAAAGTGAGAAGCCAGAGGACAAGAGTATCACAGAATTACTAACCTCTCCATGGTATTCGGGATCAGAGAGGATGGAAGAACAGATCATTCAGTGAATAGCTATGTAAATGAGTGCTTAGATAATTGGATAAATGATTGAATGTTTAAATGGATGATTGACTGTATGGTTGATAGAAAGATGTATAAATACAAGAATGCATAGATAAATGGTTTGACGATGGTTTGGATACATAAATGGTTGATTGGGTCAGTGGGTGGGAGAATGGGTATTTTGACAGATAACAAGTAACAATTTGATGCATGATACAGCCATCCATATAGTTGGATAAAAAAAAATACCTGGATGGTGGGACAATTATATAAATGTTTGAATGGGTAGTTACATAGTGGTATGGCTGGTTGCATGTATAAATGGAAAGATGATTGGATGTTGAATGCACTGTTGGGTAGACAATTAAATAGTCTGGAGATATAGATCAGTTGGAAGAGTGCTTATATAGCATGCACGCACTCTGGGGTTTCATTCTCAGCACTACGTAAGCTTGGCATGATAGTATACACCAGTAAACCTAGTACTTGGGTGGTTAGGGCAGGAGGATCAGAAATTTAAGATTATCCTCAACTACAAAGGGAGTTCAAGTTTGAGGACAGCCTAGAATTCATGAGTGTCTCAAAAAAAAAAATAGTTGGATGCACTGATAGTTGGATCAGTGGATGGATGGGTGAATGGGTAGGTGGATGAATATTCTGATGGCTGAGTGAATGGTTGGGTGGACAGTTAGGTAGATGGATGACTGGATGCAGGCATACCACTACCTCCACTTGGACAGGTCATTTTTCAGCTTCTGGGTGCTAATGGACTCTTTGGTTCCCTTTTCCTCCAGTATCATCACTTAAGAGATTCAAGACCCCTTTGAGATACAGTGTGGACTCTCAGATCCATTCATGGACTCTGGGGCACAGATGCCTTAGAGCAGCAGCCTCAACCTGTGGATCACAACCCCTTTTGGGGTCACATACAGGATAGCCTGCATATCACACATTTACATTACAATTCACAACATTAGCAAAACTACAGTTATGAAGTAGCAATGAAATAATGTTATGGCTGGGGGTCACCGCAACATGAGGAGCTGTGTTAAAGGGTCCCAGCATCAGGAAGGTTGAGAACCACCGCCCTAGAGGAAGAAGTCTTTTGGCTGGTGTGAGAGTTTAGTCATCTAGGGCTTCTCACTGACCACCTCTGCCTCGTCCAACACTCTCCCTTTTTCCCAATAGATAGCTGATGATCCTTTACTAATGTCTGTTTCCAGCATGCCATAGCATCCTCCTAAATTACAGCTGGTTCAGGAACAGAGCACTGGTTCAGTAGACAGCGCACTGAAGATGCCTCCTCTCCTTTAAGAAGAGCTCTCTATTGGATGGGGGAAATGGAAGAAAAGGGAGCCAGATCTAAGCCAACACCACACTGGGAACAATAAAACATCATTGCTGTCTTGTGGGTCTTTATCTTGCTCCTTCCACTCCTTAGACCATTGCCACTTTAGACAGCGTCCCCATTTCGGTCCTCCTGCCCAAACTCCATTCTCACCCAGCTACCTCTCTCTACTGTTTTGCAGATGCAAAGAGTTTGGCAGAAATGCTGATAAGGTAGGTGTCACTTAGCTGCTTTCTCTTTGCTCCCCTCTCCCTGGCCCCCCATCCCTATCCCCCTGCTCCCCTATATTGGAGCCACCCAAAGAGGTATCTAAGGTCCCTTTGGTCTGAAAAGTCCCTTACCCCAACCTTTTCTTCCACAGCAAGAACAATCGAAGCTTTGACACCCCTGTGAAAGGGCCACCCCAGGGTCCACGGCTCCACATCGACATCCCCAGGGTGCAGCTGCTCGTTGAGGACAAGGAGGGCATCAAGCAGCTGGGTGAGTGCTCTGTTCTGGGTGTGCTTCCCCAGGCCACAACCCCTGGAGCACAACTGCAAGCCCCATGGCCATGCCCAGGGTTCTCGCTGCAGCCCCGCCCGCCCACTCAGCAGCCCTGGAGTTCACGGCAGCTCTCCTCAAGGGCCAACTGTCCTCTTCTTCCAATGGAGAGAGTGGCTGGCCCCTCTGGATCTGGCATTCAGCATTGCATAAAGACAAAGAAAAACTTGAGGAGGGCTTCAGGTGTCTTCTTTCTCCCTCTAGGAGATGACAAGGCCACCATCCCTGTAACAGATGCTGAGTTCAGTCAAGCTGTCAACCCACAGAGCTTCTGTACTGGTGTCTCTTTGCACCATCCAGCCCTCATCCAGAGCACAGGACCCCTCATCGACATGTCCGACATCCGGCCAGGAACCAGTATGCATTCATCGTGAAGAGGCGGTCCTGTGGGAGTTGGGATAGGGGTGTGGGGGTCACTCAGCATGGGGCAGAGTTGATTTTAAAAAAGAAAAGAAAAAGAAGGCTGGGGAGCTGGCTCCACCAGTAGGGTGCCTCTGCAAGTGCCTGAGGATTTGGTTTGGCTCCCCATCTCCCACATAAAAAGCTAGGAACAGAGAGACACATCTGTAGTGCCAGCTCTGGGGATGCAGAAGCAAGTACATCCCTAGAGCTCACTACCCAGCCAACCTATTCAAATTGGTAAGCTCCAGTTTCAGCAAGGGACCCTATCTCAAAAGACCAGGCACGTGGATGACAACAGACATCAATCTCACGAACACATACATGCACACACATGAACACATACGCACACAGACATTTTTAGAGAAAGAGAGAGCATGCCATGGGAATGGGGTGGAAGAGCAGACAAAGCTCTGGAGTTAAGAGTCTAGAGGCCTTGAACTGCAGACACCCTAGTTGTAAATGACCTTGGGCATTGCTAACCTTCTCTCTCTGGTTCTCAGTTTCCTTACTTAGAAATTTGGGGCGAGGGTTGGGTCTTCATGCTCTCCAAGGGCTTTCTATCACAGTGACTCCAGACACAAGGAAGGGCTACATCAGGGACATGGGAGATGACAGAAGGCGACAGAACAGAGCATCCATCCCATCCTTTCCCATGTAGAAGGAAATGCTGGGGACGGGTGGGGGGTCAGGAGGCCACCCCCTGCTCCCGCGCACGTTCGGGAAAGCTGCATGGCCAGCATTTCCCAGTGAGTCTCTGGGACTGCTTCTGCCACCCCCTCTCTGCCCACTGCTCTCTGAGCCTAAGTGCCCTCAGGTGGAGGCTGCCACTTTTTTTTTTTTTTTTTGCCTCCCTCTGTGTAGACCCAGTGTCCAGGAAGAACGTGAAATCAGCCCACAGCACCCGGAACCGGTACTCGAGCCAGTGGACCTTGACCAAGGGCCAGGCCTCCACCCCTGCCCGAACCCTCACCTCCGACTGGCGCAATGTGGGTTCCCAGCACGGTGTCACTGTCGCTGAGAGTGACAGCTACAGTGCCAGCCTATCCCAAGACACAGGTGGGTCTGGGGACCCGCCTGCCTCCCGTCCATCTCCCTCCAGTTCCCCCCACTCATGGCCCACTTCCTTTCCTCCGATTCCTTTCTGACCAGCCTTGTCTAACATCCACATCACCTGCCTTCCCAGCTATCCACTGACTCCCTGTGTGGGGAGGGTTGGGGAGGGGGGGGGTCACTGGACCTTGCTTGGTCAATGATTTTATTTTGATTTCCCCAAAGAATTATTAGGAAAAGAATGGTGCACTGGACATCTGTTAAAGAAAGAGCTGATATTACAAGGCTTGGTTGCTTTTTTTTTTTTTTTTTTTTAAGACTGAAAAGGGTTCTGTTCTTCATTAGCCAATGATCTTACGCCACCGCCACCACTACCACTCCCCCGCCCCCCAGGGAAAACAGCGTCTTCTAGCCTGGTGCCCTCACGGCCAGGTTTTCAAATGGCTGCTTGAATCAGGGATGGTGCCATTCCCACCCCATAACCAACTCCTCTCCTCTCAACTCCACCCCCTCCATGTCTCCAGACAAAGGACGGAACAGCATGGTGTCTACTGAGAGCGCTTCCTCCACCTATGAGGAGCTAGCCCGGGCCTATGAGCATGCCAAGCTGGAGGAGCAGTTGCAGAACGCCAAGTTTGAAATCACAGAGTGCTTCATCTCGGACAGCTCCTCGGACCAGATGACCACGGGCACCAACGAGAATGCCGATAGCATGACATCCATGAGCACGCCCTCCGAGCCCGGCATCTGCCGCTTCACGGCCTCTCCACCCAAGCCCCAGGATGCTGACCGGGGCAAGAACGTGGCTGTGCCCATCCCTCACCGAGCCAGCAAGAGTGAGTGCTCAGCGCACATCCCCTGCTCTGGCCCCTGCCTCCCAGCATCACAAGCCTATCTAGATCTCATCCTGCCCGCCTACCCTAGTTCCCTGAGGAGAATGCAAGAGCAAAGACCTGAGACCCTCTCAGAACCATGTGCTAGCTCAACTTCTTCATGTTTCTGTGGTTTAAACAAGTTATTTAACCTCCCTGACCTTAGTTTTCTATTTGTGTAATTCAAATGATACTATCTCCTTTGCATTAATATATATATGTATATATATACATATATATGTGTATGTATATATATATATATATATATACACACACACACACACACACACACACATGACTGGCACGTGGGAGAGGCTCATTAACACAGTGGTCATCCCCTTAATCTGGCAAGGGTGGACAGGGATTGGATGAAAGTGTCCCCAGGCTTCTGACTCAGACGTCCTCTGTGATTCCAGGCGACTACTGCAACCTGCCAGTGTACTCCAAGTCGGAGTCCTTCTTCCGAAAGGGAGATGGGCGAGAGCCCTGCCCTGTGGTCCCACCCCGAGAGGCCTCCATGAGGAACCTGACTCGAGCCTACCACACCCAGTCTCGGCACCTCACCCTGGACCCTGCCAGCAAGCCCTTGGCCCTCCCCCATCCAGGGGCCCCAGCTGCCACCACCACGGCCACCTTACCTCAGAGGACTCTGGCCATGCCGGCCCCTCCAGCTGGCACGGCACCCCCGGCACCTGGTCCTACCCCCAGTGAGCCTCCTGCTGCCCCTAGTGCTGCTGCCCCGCCGGCCCCCAGCACTGAACCTCCAAGGGCCGGAGGCCCACACACCAAAATGGGGGGCTCCAGGGACTCGCTACTTGAGATGAACACCCCAGGGGTAGGTCGTTCTCAGAAACCAGGGGCTGGAGCCTATTCCAAATCCTACACCCTGGTGTAGGCGTGCTGACATCAGAAGAAGGGGCTGTACCCTGGGACCTCTGCACCTCCAGCCCTCACACACCAACGAGGCTGTTTCCCGAATTATTTATATTAAACTCACAGGCAAATAAAAAAATAAAAAAAATTAAAAAATTTTAAAAAAGACGTGAAAAAGAAACCCCCAAGTCATGAACACTTGTACATAGGACTCTTTTGTACAAATGAAACTATTTTCTTCTTCTCCATGAAGCCAGGGCACAAAACAAGTCAAATCCTCCACCCCATGAAATACGTGTGGAGAGATATATACATATATAGGCAGAATGGGACACAGCCACAATCTATATATCTATATATTTCTCTCACCTTCTTTTGAGTCAGAGGCACAAAGACAGCAATTTTTTTCCCTCCTGCTCACCCCCCTCCCGACTAGGTGATTTTGACAAAGACCAAAATCCCAACTCAGAGACACTGCATGCGATTTTACTGTTCCAAGACAACCAGGAGTTGCTTCAATTTGCAGATGCTTATGTGTTAATACCTTTTTCTATGAAAAAAGACCCAGCGCCGTGTGCAATAAAGGTTATGTTTCTACGTGGTGGCTTTTTTCCCATCTGGCAAGGGCCAGTGGGGAGGGCAGAGAGGCCTGTGTCCCAGGCCTGGGCTTTGACTCTGCACTGGAAGCTTTTGTAAGGCTTTCAGTTAGCCAGGGTGCAGCCACTGAGCATGCCCTTTGTTCTCAGATCCGTGCTGGGTTCTAAGAGGCAAGCAGCTCCGTGGCTTCGAGCAAGTGCCTAAACCCCTCTGAGCCAGGTTTCTCGTCTGCAGATGGAAAGTGTGTGTAGCCCGTGCAATGAGGCAATCAGGGAATGCGTGCTGGGAAGCCTAGAGCAGGCAGTGGGAGTCCCCTGGATTCTCTTCCAGAGGACCCAGAGGAGCTAGGGAAGTGTGGCTGCCGGAACCACTGGGGCACAGCTACACGAGAAGTACACGTGAATATATATATATATATACTACTAGAGGATCCAGCCAGCACCCTAAAGCTCCGGGCCGACACAGAGGAAGGTGTGGCCAGGTGTGGCCACAGGGAAGAGAGAGATCGCCAGAGGTCAGAGGGCAAAAGGGGCTCAAAGACAGGGAAAGGGAACATATCCAATCGACTCAGCACAGAAGGACAACAGCCCCTTGCCAGGTTTGGAAGGAATCAGCAACTCAGATACCAGAGAGAAAGCCAAGCATCCGGTGGAGGATTTGGGTGTACAGTAACAGCATTTCTGGTGACAGGTCCATCCTGGGAGGCTGCCTGTGACCTCCCTCTGTGGCCACAAAGGTTTAGAGCAGCAGAGGAAGGGAAAGGTCTTGAGCTAGAGACCAGCCTCAGATGAGAGCATGTACTGTTCCTGCGCTGTGACCAACCCCGGGGGAGGCAGGGCTGTGGAACTGGAAGGAAGGTGGGTCTGAAACCTACTGTTTCTGAAGATAACAGAGGGCTGAGAAGGGACCAACAGGTGGCATAGAGAAGGAGGATGCAGTGTGCTGGCAGATCAAGCAGCCTGGGCCACAGTGAGACCCCACCTGGGATATGTGGGGTGTCCAGGAATTAATATGAACAACCATATTAACCGGTAAGGGAAGGAATAAAAGCTCTGAAATAAGTTCTAAGTTCATAGGGAATTGCCCACTTCAGACCCCCCATCCAAACAGATCCGGGAGAATTGGCTAACAATGTGGTGAAAACCAAGAGACCCGGTGCCAGCTCAGAACCTGTCATCTCCCAGGGCTATGTGCACCATCTGCAGGTCATGTCTAGAATTGCAGACACAATAATCAAACCTAGAAGCTCTGCCTGGAATTAACTAAGTAGACACACATACACATACACACACACACACACACACACACACACACACACACACACACACACACCTCTGCTTTCTGAACACTGGGAAACAAATATGAATCAGACCTAGCTCCAGACAGAACACAGCCACAAGTAACTCCTCAGAGTCCAGAATAGTTAGGAAATGGAGCCACCCTCCTAGGGGCTGCAAAGAGGGCATTGTCATGAGAATGTATTGTGGAGCCCTATGGTGTGTGGGGCAGGAGCTAAGGAGAGTGTGTTCATCACACTGCCTCCTAGCCTCATTGCTGATTCAGGACACAGTGTCAGGATTTCCCTTTGATGGACAAGAAAGCCAGACTCTCAGGGGTTAGGAAGCTCTTACAAGTTTAGAAGATCAGAAAGAGGTCACAACAAGGCTAAACAGACTCTTTAGCTCTTAAAAGCCTGCTTCCTTGGCCACTGAGTCACACTATCGGGGGTACCACTGTTCAAAGTCTGAGTTCAGTTCTGCTCCAAGGATGCTGCCATTAGAGGAACCCAGCCCATGAGGAAGCCGGACTGAAGCAGGTAAGCAGTGAATACTGGGCTGTCCCGGCAGGTGAGTCTTGATGCAGCCTGGCTAGGATGGTGAACACTGCCCTCTTCTCTCTGGAGAGACACAGACAGTGATGGAAGGGGATGGATCAGCCTGAGAGGCTGCTGGGGGCAGCCTGGGGCCTGAGGAGAACTGCTGAGGAAGAATGAGAGAGGCAATGGAAAGCTAAACAGGATCCAGTTAAATTCCTGTGCAACTGAGCTGGCCCCTTACCAAGACACACAGGGTCTGGAAATTCAGACAGGCCAGGCTGGAGTGGAACTCAGTTGGTAGCAAGCATGCCTAGCCTATGTGGAGTCCCAGTTCAGTCTGCAGCACCACATAAACCAGATATGATGGTGCATGCTGGAATCCCAGGTCTCAGTCTGCAACACCACATAAACCAGATGTGATGGTGCATGCTGGAATCCCAGGTCTCAGTCTGCAGCACCACATAAACCAGATGTGATGGTGCATGATGGAATCCCAGGTCTCATTCTGCATCACCACATAAACCAGATGTGATGGTGCATGCTGGAATCCCAGGTCCCAGGAGGTGAAGCCAGAAGTTTAAGATCATCCTTGACTACATAAAGAGTTTGAGGCCAGTCTGGGATATGTGAGGCCCTGTCTCAAATGAGAAGACAGGATGAAGAAGAGAAGAGGAGGAGGAAGAGGAAGAAATGGAGAGGAAGAGGATAAAAAAGAGGAAGAAGAGGAAGAAGAAATGGGGAGGAAGAGAAGGAGAAGGAAGAAGAAGAAAAGGAGGAAGAGGCAGAGGAGGAGGCGGGGGAGAGGAAGAGGAAGAGGAGAAGGAGGAATTGGGTTTGTACAAAACCCAGACTATTCTACTTGCTAATAATGCTGAACCACACCATATTCCTTAGCTGATGCAAGGCTGCCTGTTAGAAGCACACCTGGATCCCCCAAAGCCCTATTCCTTGTCATTCATCTCCAGCAAAAGTGAAGAGCTGCATCAGTGGCCTTAAATGTCTGTTCACCCTTTCTAGGATTTCTCCTTTGTCCCCTACAGATAAAGCTACCTTGAGGGGCTTGATCTTCAAAATGTGGTCCAAAGACCAACAGCCTCATCAGCACTAGAAGCTTGCAAGTAATGTAACTTCTCAGGCTCACCCTGGAGCCACTGACTATGACTCGGAAGCAGTATCTTAGCAATATGCTGGGGGTACATATACACATGGGAGTTTGGGAAGCCCCCTCGAGAAGGCTGTCAGAGAGACCACCCCTATCTCTCTGTCTGCCCACAACCAGAGCTAGACTAGTGGGTCTCAAACCTAGCTGCACAGCAGATTCCCTGGAAGACCTGGCTAAAAACCACAGAAGCCAGAATCTCACCAATCTAGTCAAGTCACTACCGGTTGTCATTAGGCCAGGAATTTGTATTTTTATTTTGGTAAAAATACATACCACAAAAATTTCCAGTTTAAATATTTTTAAACATCCAATTGAGCAGCATTGCGTACATTTGCTTAACTGTGCAACTGTTCCTCTCCCTTTCTAGAACTTTTCTTCTTTCTCTATAGAGTTGGCTATTTGGGGGACCTCATATGAGTGCAGGCACTCAGTATCTGTCATTTAATATTTAGTTTATTTCACATAGAATAATCCTTCAACTTTCAGCCATGTTGTATTCTTGTTTGGTTGGTTGTTTGGTTGGTTGTTTGGTTGGTTGGTTGGTTTTTTGAGACAGGGTATTTCTGTGTCGCACGGACTGGTTTGAACAGGCTGGCCTAGAACTTGTGGCAGTCCTGCCTTCACCTGCCAGGTGCATGAAATGCAAGTGTGCCCCCGCCACACCTGGCCCATGCTGCATCTTTCATTGTTGTGTTTTGGTTTTCGCCTCGAGACAAGTTCTCTCTAGATGGAGCCCAGGCCCTGCAGCCTCAGTTCTCCCTGCCTCGGGCTCCCAGCTGCTGGGATTACAGGTGGGAGCCGCTACACCTGTGTCTTTTGGAGAGAGATGAGAAATTCCTGACAACATATGACCTTTTTTTTACAGTGTGTGTGTGTGTGTGTGTGTGTGTGTGTACACATGTGCACCTATGTGTGTGCATGTACATACATGCCAGGGTGTGCAAATGGAGGTCAGAGGACAGCTTACAGAAGTCAATTCTCTCGTTCTACCTTGTGAACCCCAAAGGCTGGACTTAGTTTATCAGGCTTAGTGGCAGGTGACTTATCCACCGAGCCATCTCACCACCCCTGCTGGATCCCATATCAGAAATGCATTCCTGTTCAAGGATAAGGAGTATTCCATTGTAAGCACTCGCCATGCTTGGTTCATCTTTTATCTGTGGATGCTCACACCTTCCAAGCATCATTGCTAGGGACATGGGTGTGTATGTATCTGGATTCCTGCTTCCAGTTCTCTTGAGCTCATGATCAGATTTTTCTGAGTCATATAACAATTGTACATTTCACTTTTTGAGATACTGCCCAACTGTTTCCCCCAGGCATCTACATGTTGTTGTTTACTTGTTTGATTGATTCGGAGTTGTTTGTTTTAGACTGGATCTCATTTTGTAACCCAGGATAGCCTGGACTTCATAGGTAGTCCAAACTGGCCTTGAACTCATGGTGTTTCTCCACTTTAGCATCCTGAGTGGTAGGATTATGAGCATGAGCCACCCACACCTGGCTAAATGAGTGAAATCCTTTGTGACTTGTCTCATTCCTGTCACAGTGCTGGGCAAGTATTCTACTACTGAGCCACACCTCCAGGAACATCTGTATTTTAAAGATTTTTTTAAATGTATATGAGTGTTTGCCGCATGTTTGTATGTATGTACATGTATGTACATCACCGGCATGCTTTGCACCCACAGAGGCCAAAAGAGGGCATCAAATTTCTCAGACGGTAGTTATATATGCGTGAGCTACCCTGTGAGTGCTGGGAACTGTACCTGGGTCTTCTGCAAGTGCAGCAATAGGTCTTAACCACTGAGTAATCTTTCCCCAACATCTGTATTTTTAACAGACAAAATGATATCCAAACATTTTTTCACAAGTTTTCAAATGTCTATGTGTGCGCACTAATATAAAGGTCAAAGGACAACTTGCAGGGATTGATTCTCTCTTTCCACCACACGGGTTCTGGGGATTGAACTCAGATGATCAGGCTTAGCAGTCAGTGTCTTTATCCACTGAGCCATCTTGCTAGCCCCCAAGCATTTATTCATGAACCAAATACCCTGAACACTTCAAGTGTGCTGTCCCAGCTCAGGCTGGATAACCCGGATGGTTCGGTCAGGCCTCCATCTGATTGGAAACCAGTGCCTGGGGAAGCACCTGGAGTGTTAGAGTGAGCAGAAGTGAAGTGGCCACTTCAGGAAGGACAGTGAGGGAATCGGGCAGCTGCCCCACAAGGAGAGTGGAGACCCTTTCCTCCAGGCCACCTTGTGCTCTGTCTCGTCTCCAAACCTGTGGGCAGTGGTCCACCTGGAGCCAGCGTGGAGCCTGTTCTGTTCGGTCCACACTTGGCATCAGTATCTTCTCCCCTAGGCTCCCCTTGTTCTCACATGGGAACAACCTGAGGTAGAGGGTAGGAGAGCTTGCTGGAGGGCATTAGGAAACCTTCTGATCTGGTGTTAGGGATGACCGTTCCCTACCAGGAAAGGGGGTGGGGGTGAGAAGTGGAAGGGGGGTGAGAAGTGGAGGAGGTTCAGGAACAGCACTCTTATGCTTGCGTCGTCTCCAGAAGGAATTAGTAGTATCTGCTATTTTCCAAGAGCACTCCATAGGATGTGAACAGAGTGACTTTGATGCCTTTTGAATACTGAGCTATGTGATTATAAGACCCATTCTAATCGTCACTTCAAGTCTCTTCCAGCTGGGGGGGGGGGGGAGTGGCAAACACCCTTAATCCCAGCACTCGGAAGGCAGAGGGAGGCGGATCTCTGTGAGTTCGAGGCCAGCCTGGGCTAGAGTGAGTTCCAGGACAGGCTCCAAAGCTCCACAGAGAAACCCTATCTCGAAAAACCAAAAAAAAAGGCTCTTCCAGGAGCAAGTGGCTCAGCCAGGAAAGACAGGAAAGACACTTCTTGCCAAGCCTAATGACCTGACTTTAATCTCCGGGTCCCACATGATGGGAGAGAATTAACTCCCACAATTTGTCCTCTGGCCTTCACAGACATACCAAGCAAATAAATGTAATTTAAAAACGTAAGTCTCCTCCCAAAGCCTCTGGGAGCTTCCCCAGGCTGTTTCCTCTCAAAACAACGTATGCCTACTCCTCCACACGTGTGCTGATGCAGTGTTTAGATATGGGACCTCTGGAAATGATTAGACACGAAGACAGAGTCCTCCTCATGAACGGTACTAGGGACTCAGAAGAGCCTAGGGGGCCACATTTCACCCTCCCACCATGAGACCATAGCTAGAAGGCACCATCTGTGAACCAGAAAGGTCCTCACCAGAACCCACTCTGCTGGAATCTTGACCTTGGATTTCCAGTCTCCAGAGCTGAGGGGATAGTGTGTCGCTGTTTGCAGTCCTAGTTTATAGTATTTGGAAGGTGTGGTTGCTATTCTTGGTTGTCAACTTGACTACATCTGGAATTAAACAGAATCCAAAAATGGAGGGCACACCTATGAGGAATTTTTCGCTTGTTTTGAAGTAGGTGGATCCACTTCTAATCCAGACTTTTGAGGTAGGAAGAAGACACAAGCCTTTGATACAGTTCTTAAGACAGGAA
The DNA here is from genome assembly GCF_004664715.2 of Peromyscus leucopus. Lineage (NCBI taxonomy): Eukaryota > Metazoa > Chordata > Mammalia > Rodentia > Cricetidae > Peromyscus > Peromyscus leucopus. The sequence continues at coordinate 27,508,963 of NC_051069.1, read as the reverse complement.
GACACACCTTTAATCTGGGCCACACCTTCTGCTGGAAGCTTTTGTTCTTTGCCTGTTTACCCTCACCTTGCTAGCACATCCATTCCTTCACTGGCATCAGGGCCTACTCCTTCAGGATTCCAGTGTCTACTGAAGACCAGCTGAGACATCCAGCCTCATGGACTGAACAACTTCTGGATTCTTAGACTTTCTGTTCATAGTCATTGTATGATTAGCAGGATCATAGCCTATAAATCATTCTAATAAATCCCCGTTCATTCCATAAATCCTGTTTCTCTAGAGAACCCTGACTATACAGAAGGGCAAGGTGCAAGGATTGAACCTGTCACTACACACACACTCTATGCCACTGAACGGCACCCCCAACTTTATAGTATTTTTTGCAGCAGCCCAGACTCAATGCCCTTCCACTGGCTCCAGAGGTCTATGATATGAATTCCCCAGCTAGATTATAAAGTTCATGAGAGGAAAAGTGATAGTATAATTTGTTTTAATTTTTTTAATTTAAAGATATTCATTTATTTAGAGGCAGGTTCTCACTATGTAGCTCTGGATGGCCTGAACCTCACTTTGTAAACCAGGATGGTCTCAAACTCACCTGCTTCTGCCTCCTGAGTATTGGGATTAAATGGGCATGTCACCATGCCCAGCCAAATACCAGTCCCCAAATTTTATTTATTTGTTTGTTTGTTTGTTTGTTTAATTTTTATTATTTTTGCTATACCGGGGACTGATCCAGGGCCACACGCATGCTAAACCAGTAAATAATACAGCACTACATTCCCAGGCCCCAAATTCCCTTTTTAAACCCCAGCCCAGGAAGGTTTTACCACCCCAGCTAGAACCCACCAGTTGTAGGATTCCACGTGTGCAGACCAAACTGCCAGGGACTGTGCTGTAAGCCTGGAAGAAACAGGAGCTGTTGACACTCGGGCAGTTGTGGGCAACAGAGTCTGACTTTCAGGAGCAGGTGGACCTAGTTCAAATCCTAGTTATTAGCTCTGGGACTTTGGCCTATAGTGACTTAACCTCTCTGAGCTTAAAACTTCCTTATCTCTAAACTCTCACTTTCCAAAGGTTAAGATTGGAAACAAGAACATCAGAAAACCACAGCACACGGAAGCATTCAAGAGCTGTCAGGCTGATGTCCCTCATCTCCTCCTTCCTTCCTAGGGCCGGCTAGGCCACTGGGCTAAGAGCCCCGGGGGTCTCCAGGCTAGCAAGTGGGAAACAGGGAAGGGGTAGACAGTGAATGTGAGCGAGTACTCCTTGAGGGCTGGCGGCAGCGGTAAAGGCTGAGGGTGCTCTGGGGGAGGGGGATGGCGTGCAGGACTCTACACCTTACCAAGGGCCCGAGCCTTGTTTCTGTCACCCATAAAAAGGAGCAGACCACGCCTGCACCAAACTCCACACTGTTGGATGAATAAGTCAGACACCCAGTCACTGTCCCCTTCCTCTTTCCCTCAGAAGGAAGGACACAAAGGCCTCAAAGCGACCAACAACACATTCACAGGACGGCCTTATAGAAAACCGACTTGCAGAGATTTAATAGATGCAAAAACACCCAGGATTGTCACCAGGGTGGGTTGTACCACAAGAGCTGTTCTCAAGGCACACAGAGTGGAACAAATAACAAAATGGACTTTTCTGTGTCTGGTCGGCTGATGACTAAAAAATATCGAAGAGGGTAAAAGCCAACTGGTTCTTCGTGTCTTATTCCATGGCAAAGAAATGAGCGATGAGCAGTGAGAGTCGGGTTCTGTGGGCTGCAGGGGCGAAGGCAACCCGCAGCTTCTCAAGACAAGAAAAATGAGGGCATTTCGTTTAAACAATGAGACAGATGCCGAGAACATCGCCTGCAGAGCCCGCTGGGGGTGTGGGGCTGTAGAGGCTGTGCCAGAAGCACCAACTGGCCAAGGCAGTCCCTGCCAGTACCAGACACCAGTCGGCCCTTCCACCGAGCTCTGGGGAGGGTTGACAGGTGGACTGGGGTCGGGGTGGCCCAGGCAGAAGGCCCCGATGGAAACAGGGCTCGCAGGTACACGAGGGATGTCGTAGGAAGAGAAATATCAAGACGGAGCAGAAGCCTTGCCCGTCTTTTCCTATGGCTTTCTTTGTGGCTTCCTGAAGAGACCTGAGAGCAAGGGCGAGCTCCAGAGGGCATCCTAAGGGAGGGGAGGCTGCTCGCCCTGAGGAAAGCCGGGTGCCGGCTGAGGGAGAAGAGCAGGACATCGGGGGCCCTCTAACAACTCCAGCAGGACTCAGGCAGCTGAGCCCAAACCTGAGATAGCCAAAAGCAGACATTAAAAAGGAAAAAAGGCAAAAAGAGAGGAAGTGGTGCGGCCCTTACGGGGCTGAGGTATCAGAAAGACAGCTACGGGCCCCCCGCACTGCCCAGTTCCAGGGCATAGCCATGCTAGGGGACTGTCCTGAACAAAGGACCACACTCTCCACGCTATGAGAGCCCTCAGCAAGGCTTGAAGGCCAGGAACCCAACCTCCGAGGAGACTCCCTAGGCCTCCCAAGGCAGTTGCTTTGATTGAAGGTGGCCACATCCCTGAAGTCCTCAGCAGCCACTTCAACGCAGAAGCTTGCAGACGTCCGCATATTCCTGAATATTCAGGACAGTCCGTGGGCGAAGCGTGTGTGGTTGCTCACAGTCCTGCTGGGCTTTCCACCACCCTCCCGGTGGTTCCTCCAAGTCCTGGGTGGAGCACACATGCCTGATCGGAGGGAAATAAAGTGCTGGGGATCCTCAGGCACTTGGTGGAGAGGAGGACGAGGTCGCTGCCCGGCCCCCCATGGGGCTCAATAGTGAAACACATTCAGTCTGTTGTTCTCATCCAGACCCAGCTGCAGTAAGTTCGAAGTGGTTGTCGGTTTGGGCACCGAGGGGAAGAGCTGTCTGGCCACAAAGTGAAGGAAAACCGGATGGCTGAGCATACCCAGGCGAGTGCTAAGGGAGGGACTAAGGCCCAACGGGATGTTCCTCAGACATCAGAGGCCTGTGGCGGACACAGCCGGTCAGCTATTGCAACAGCAAGGGGCAAGGGTTTGGAGCCCAGCTCAAAGGATACACCTTGGGGTCATTCCTGAAATGTTCCAGCCACTTCCGGTTAGACTCTATCATGTTCTGGACGCTGACACTGTCCATGCTGGGGACTCGAGAATGGGAACGTTGCAGGAGGTGGAGCTGCTCACTGGGGAAGAGAAGGAGAGCTGAGGGTGCGGGAGAGGAGGGGAGAGCAGGCCGGAAGTGGATGGAGTGCGTGGCTGAGCCAACAAGCACCTCCTCCCTGTTCCTCTCACTGGCCCAGCGGCAACCCTGTGAGGCCTCCAGCAATTCAAAGGTCCTCCTCTGGCGAGGCAAGCATCAGCTCCCCAGAGGGAAGGCAGTGGCTGCCCTCCACCCCCTTTCGGGGCATCTGATGCAGAATCCACTCAAGACCTTCACATCTGTCTGTCCTCGGCCAGTCCCCGTAAGAAACTTCCCTCTGTCAGCTGAGGTACTTACACAGCACCAGCTCTCAGGCTGGCCCAGAGAGCAGACATGGCTGTGGGATTTACAGTTAGGGCCGGGGGTGGGGAGAAGAGGATATCTGACAGAGAACAAGATGAATAGGAAATTAATAACAGGACTAAATAACCGCCTGTCTGTCTCCCCCATGGGGTGTCCCTCTCCCTCCAGATGTTGCTCAGCAGGCACTGGAGAAGAAGGGGGCCATAGCAATGAGACAAAGAGCTCAACGGCACAGACGGGCCAGATTCCAGGGCTAGTGGGGCCGGCCGTCGGAAGGGCAGGGTCTCACCTCAGGCTCGTCTCTCCTCACAGGCCCGTGGACGGCATCTGTAGAGCCAGTCAGACACGCTCCTCCCCACACCCACTGAGCCTCAGCAGCAGGGAAGGCAGGACGCAGGTGACTCTGGACCGGGAACCTGCCTGGGCTCCTGGGGCCACAGGACCACGGGGTCTACTCCCACCCGTCCCCGGGGCCACCTGCCCAGGGAGGGACAGTGAGGATCTTGACTGCGAGGCTCACCTTACAGACACGTAGCCCAGCTTGTTCTCCAGTGGGGGAGGGCAGCCGCTGAGCAACGGGATGCCAGCTGGAACGGCAAGGAGTTCAGAGGCAGCAGTCAGCCAGCTGGGCCAGCCCCCAGCCTCAGCGGGCCACTTCCATGTCCACCACCCACACCTCCTGCGGTCCCAGGAACGGACGTCCCCAGAACAAACGGTAGCAGGGGAAGTTTCTGTGCTGAGGGTGGGACAGGTGACAGACAAGAACTGCCCTGTTTACTTTGATTCTAAAAATCTGATTTCCAATTGGGGCTGAGACAGAAAATGTTTTTACATTTTTTTCCTCAAATGGTTGCCTTTATGACTTGTGTTCCTCAACAAGGAATGGGGCCCCAGAGCAGAAGCCAGGGCCAAGGGGTCATAGGTATAAGAGTCAACACCTGGTATGTGACTCACCCACTCACAGAGCACTCTGGAGCTTATTACTAAGCCTCACTGAGTCTCAACTTACTCGTCTCTAAAATGGGGAAAATAACTACTACCTCAGAGAACTACAATACAGACTAAAGAGGGGTGTGTGTGTGTGTGTGTGTGTGTGTGTGTGTGTGTGTGTGTGTGTCATGGTGTACTGTATCAGTGACAGATATTAGGATGACACCAATGACTTTTTTAGATTCTGCCCAGCTCTAGCATTGATAATAAAAGCTCTGCGCAGAGCAAGCACAGAGCCTCTGGATGTAAGGCCACAGCAAGGTCTTCCTGCACCAGGGCCCCACTGACAGAGCCAACAGACCAAAGCCGGGGAGGGAGGTAAGGGCTGAGCAGAGGAAGAAGACAGGGAGGATGGTTATGGGAGAGGGCACAGGGGCAAAGGAGAGACACGGGAAGGCTCCACCCAGAAACCAGACGCGTGTGGGCCTGGGGACCTACAGGGGAAATACTTGCGCCACTTCTCCAGCAGGAAGTCGTCCACCGTTTTCGACGAGGAGGAGAGCTTGGTGCCCTGTCCTGGGTCCCAGGCCCACTGGGTGGACGTGGATGTGACAGACGATGAGGGCGAGGGCTTCGTCAGGAGGGAGTAGGCAGGGGCAGGGGCGCTCTTGGAGGACCGAAGGGAGGAGGGGAGGGGCGGAGGCGGGGGCTGGCCGCTGAGGCCCTGTGGCGGCGGCGGCGGCTGGGAGTTGAGGCTGCCCAGCACACTCAGCACGCCATTCAGCTCACTGCTGATCCGCTGAAGGGAACTGCTCAGGTAATGGATCTTGTTGGGATCGGCCGAACTTGGGGTCGAGGTGACTGAAAGAGGCAGGTGGTGGCAAAGGATTCAGGATCTAGCGGGCACTTGAGCATCCTACGACTGGAGGACAAAGGATGGACGCGGGGCTTCTGGGTCCCAGACAAGGGGCCCAAGGACGTAGACAAAAGGAAAAACAAGGTCCTTGACCCAACCCCAGGCCAGAGCAGCCAAGAGCGGGTGGCTACCGGAGGCCTGGAGAGAAGAGACCACCACAAGGATCCCTGGCCCTTCCGTCCCCTCCATCTGCAGACCCAGCACTGAGGATGACCTCATCTGGATGAGGTCAGGCTCAATGCAGGGCTTGGGGGAGGGGACTGGAATATGGCCCCCACATTCCTCCCTCTCCACCACACTGGGCTTCACTCCACCTCTCCCTCCCCGGCTTCCTTGTGCGCCACCACTCACTGTGAGGCAGGGGGCAGGACTCAGAACTCTCACTGCTGAAGTCTTCCATGTCACTGAGATCAAAGGTCACCTTCTTGATAGAGGATCCTTTCAGAGTGTCCTCGTCAGAGACCTGACCGGTAGAAGTGGCCATGAGCACTGTTCCTCCTCAGGTGTTTTCACCCCACCTGCCTTGTGGTGAGTGAGGGCTGAGGCATGATGAGGTGCTTCTTCTGGGGTCCAAGGTTCGATGGGCACCCCAGGAGAGGCATACCACAAAATCTGCCTCAGTAGAGAGGTCAAGCTAAGAGAACCCAACTGCCTGTGAAGCAGCCCAGATGGACCCCCAGGACCAGAGGAACCCCGTCATCATCCTTGCGGTACTCCCCATTTGAGTGTCCCTGCTCCCAAACTGAAACCTGGAGCATGGAGGAGATTTCACACAGTCTCGGGGAAGGAAGAGACACTCTTGATGACACACTCAGTCACACCTCTCCTGGAACCATGCAGGAAGAGCAGGGCTAGTCCCCAATTCTGTGACATTCACAGAATCAAATGTGCTGCGACCAAGCAACAGATGTTCCAAGGATGCCCTGAACCATCAGCACGGACATCAACCACGCAGGCGTTTCGACACAGCCATCGCCTCTGCTATCTCAGCCAAGAGCCTGAGCCCTAGAGGCCCAGTTCTCCCCAATCCAGGCCTGAAGAAATAAAGGCTCCCAGGAGTAGAGGAGGGAGGGAGGGAGGGAGGGAGGGAGGGAGGGGCCACACCGGGCTATGTGGCCACAGGGTGATACCTCTTCCTGTAGAGAAGATTCCAGCTGGCTCAGCTTCTCTTCTTTCTTCTTCAGCAGGTCATGACCTTTCCGCATGGCTGACTTCATCTCATCCAGGTGCCGGTGCTCCTAGGACCAGGGAGGAAGGCGGGGAAAAATGTCTCAGCACAGACACTAGAGTTCCAGCTCTGGTATGTGGTGGCTGCGTGGTTGGAAACACATCCCTTAACTCTATCCAGCTGCTCATTTGAGAGAATGGCTACTTGCCCTCAGACCCCGAGAACTAACAGGACAGTGTGTTATGGGAGGAAAACCATGCCTGCAGATGCTAAGTCCTCCAGCTGTGGACCAAATGGTTACCATCACTCGGCTAGCTATTACTATTACCCTTGGCACCAACAAAAGGGACAAATCGGGACAGTGAAAGTGCCCAGGGATAGAATGGCCACACCCTGGGGAGCCCATGCTTGTGTCCACACGCCTCTTGCTATCTGTTGCCCACAAGCTAAGCACCCAGGCCTCAGGGCATGTGGCCCTCACCAATTCTGGCATATTCAGGATTATAAAGGTTCAGACATGATCCAGGGGAGCCCACGCTATTGAGGCCTCGACTGGTACAAAAATCTGTAACATCATGTAATGATGGCATCTCTGTCTCTTTATTGCAAATCAGACTGTCGGAGAAGCCAGCTCCGGGAGCTACTCAACCTTACAGTGAGGGCATCCAAAGGTCTTCTGTCTCCAGTGTATCAGAGTAGCAAAGAAGAACACTGAATTTGAAATATTTTAGACATTGGTTGTATCTTTCACCTAGGAACATGGCAATGGCAATACAGGTTGAATATCCCACTTCCAACCTGCTTGGCCTCAGAAATATCTGAAATTTTGTCGTTTTCAGATTTAGGGATATCTGCATGGACTTTACTGCTTGAATTGATTTGGGTGTTAGGGACCCTCAACCTGTATACCTCACTCATTAAAGATGATCACTGTGAAGATAAAACAATTTATTATTAAAGAAGGTGTTTCACATGGTGCATGGCCATGATGAGGCAAATGCCCCCAGGGCCCATGAATGTTCAGCTGAGGAAAAGTTAGCACCCTCAGACCTCCCAACACAGGCTGGTAGGCCCTCCTCTTTGCTCCTAACCTCATCCAAGTTCTTGCGCACGTTTTCCAGGACTGTGGTGCCTGGGAGGTCTTCATCCATCTCCTGGGCACTAGCCAGCTCATGGCGCCAATGCTGCTGGGCGGCCTTCAGTGCCGTCTGCCGCCTCCGCATGGAGCGGGTCTGGCGCACCAGGAACTCCTTTGCACTCCGCACAGCTACACCCTCAGCAGAGAGGAAGTGCCGGACACTGTGGGGCGGCAGGGAAGGAAAACTGAAGGCTACACTAAGCCACAGGGCCACTTCTTCGGCACATGTCCACCTGAACATACACGGGAGCTACTACTGGACTGGGGCTGGGATATCACTGTTAGATACCTAGAGTGTGTGACACTCTGCGGACTGTCCCGGGAGCCTGTACTCAGGTAACTAGACACTCCTAGGGGGTCTGATCGTCAACCAGAGGCCAGCAGGTGCCGGCATGCTGTGTTAAAGGTCACAAGCGGCAGGATATTAGCTTAGCAGAGAAGACTCTTCCGTCCCTGGGTCATGCCTTGAACCAAGCCCCACTGATGGTCAGGGTCACCTCAGCTCTGATATTGGCACACGATAGGCTAGGGAAACTCACCTATCCATGGACGGGTCGATATCCTCCTTGCTCTGGGAGAGAGACGAGGACACCTCTTGGGTTTCATTCTGCAGACACATAATAGAAAAGGCCAGCTGAGTGTGGAGAAGCAAAGGGATCCTGAAGTCCCTCCCGGGGTCCTAGGCCAAGAAACAGGTCTTCCAGTCCCCAGGTGCTCTTTACAGATAGGTACCATCTGAGTGACGGAGAGGGTGGAGAAGGAGAAGAAGGAGGCTAGATGCTAAATAAAGCAGAGCCCAGTTCCTCTCCAAATGCCCCACCTTTCTGCCTCCCACCCATAACCCCTGCCCTCACTCCCAGGCCTCAGCCCCTGGCTCACTGTGCCAAGGGATTTCCTCAGGTCGTCAATGTGGAGATCTGGCTCCAAATGTGAGGATGCATTCTTCTCAGCTGCCAGCTCTTTCAACATGTCCTGCTTCCTTTGTACTTCAGCCTCCAGGCCACTGTGGTGAGGAAGAGAGCAGGAGGGCTGTGAGGCTGGGACACTCACTCTCTCCCCCACAGGGCCTCGGCACTCCATCCCTACAAAGTGCAGCAGAGATGTGCTGGCTGCTTCTGTCTGGGTTCCAAGCTGGGCCCTCTCCCTCTGGAGGTCCACGAGGAGCCGGGCCCAAAAGCGGCAGAGGGCAGAGGGCAGGGGGAAGAGGTGGCCGCGGGCCAGGAGCAGAGTGCCCACACTACCTCACGTGCTTCTGCAGCCTCTGACTTTGGGTCTGCAGCAGATCCACCTGCGACTCCAGCTCCACCCGCCGGACACGCAGGTCATCGATGACCCTTCGCAGCTGCCGCTTCGACTCCACCAGGTGGGCGTGCTCTTTCTTCACTTCTTCCAGGTGCTGATGGGTGGCTGTGGCTTCCTGGGGCAGAGGAAAAGATAAGAACACCCACAGACCCTGGGGAGAAGGTGAGGTGCAGGCAGCGTCAGAAGTGTGGGGAACAGAAAACAACGAGACGGATTGAAAGCCAGAGCGACCGAAGCCACTGTCTCTAGGATCTGGGGTCCGTGGGCTCCTGTCTGCCACCAGAGCTCCACTCCCTGAGGCTCGAAAGTCAGGTCCACTGGGTAACATGATACTGGCCAACACAGTCTTAGGACCCCGGGGCCTGGACAGGACAGGTGAACACATGAGGGCTGGGGGGGGTGGCAAACAAGAGAGAGACAGTGTGGCAAACAGACCTCCTTCTCCAGAGCAGCCTGCCTCTGCGCGTCCAGGAGTAGTTGCTTCTCTCTGCGAATATTCTCCTCCTGAAGGGAAATAAGCCCCAGGCTGACTGCAGACCCCAAGACTGAGGTCGAGCCTGCCCTGTGCTCACACCCCCTCCCCACGGCAAGGTGGATCTGGCCATCGCCCTCCTTTACCTGGACATCCAGCTGAGCCCGTCTGGCCTTGACATCTTTAGTTCTGGTTGCAAGATCCACCTCTAAATCTTGTAATTTCCTTTCCTGGCACAAGTATGGCAGAGAGAAAGACATGGTGTGGGAAGGGAGAACGGTATTAGCTGAGGGGTAGGAGAAAGGTCCAGAACCCAGCAGGCCACACCCAGCTCTAAGCCGGACGCGGGCTGGCTTCCTCTTTCCCTGTTCTTGCATCCTTCCAGCGTACAGCAGGCCACATCTTGCTGAGTCCAGTGGGGGCATCCCCCAAGAACAAAGACATAAATGGTCTGACCTCTCCTTCCCAGGCTCAGAAAACAAAGGAGCAAAGATACCCTGACTCGTAGACATAGCCAGGGTTGAGATCCCCTTCCTGAAGGTGCCAGACTCTGCCCCACAACTCTTGGATCAGCACCCAAGACTTCCTAGCCTGCACCGGAAGCGTGTAAGCGCCGCCCCCACGCCAGGCCCTCACCTGATCCCGGTGCCGACGCCTCAGGTCCTCAAGCTGCTGGTCCTGCTCCTGCCTCATGTTCTCTAACTCTCGCTCATGGGCCCTTCGCAGGCGTTCCAGCTCTCCTGTCAGGTGCCCCAGGAGCTCAGCCCGCTGCTTTCTTTCCTAAAAAGATCATGGCGGCCGCCTGTGGGAATCTACAGTGGCTCCTAACACCCCCCAAAATCAGTCTCCCCAACTCCCGCTGTGGTAGATCAGTGAGACCGGTGAAGATCACTACCAGCTCCCCAAGTTTTGTTGCGAGGGCTGCTGTTCACCCGCAACGGGAGCAAGCCAAGTTGAGTTGGGGTCCACTCAAGTCGTGGAACATCCCCACCTCTAGGCCCAAGATGGATAACGAGATGGTTACTATTACTGTCCAGTTGACAGAGCCTGGGATCACCTAGGAGACAGGCTCTGGGCATGTCTGTGAGGGATTTTCTAGACTGGGTTAGCTGAGGTGGGAAGACCCACCCTAAATGTGGGAGGCACTGTTCCATGGGCTGAGACTCAGACTAAAGCAAGAACTGGAGCTGAGTGTCTACACTCATCCCCCGGCTCCTGACTGTGGACACAATGGGGCCGACTGCATCATGCTTCTGCGCAAGACTTCCCCACCATAATAGGAGGAAAGCCTTCCCCACCATAATAAGAGTGTAACTTGAACCCCCCCCCTCCCTGAGATGACTTTGCCAGGTAGTTTGACACAGCAACAACATAAGAAAGTAACTGATGCAGGCAGATAATATCCAGATATTGTTTGGCTCTTGGTTTTTCCTTGTTGTCCTGAAATTCCAGGCACCCTGGAGGCAAGGTTTTGGAGTGACTAAAACTGAAAGCTGTGGAGTCAGACCGCTTGGGAAGGCGGCCTAATTCTCCAAAATGAAGGTGGTGATGCGCACATTTCCCAAGGCTGCCTCGAGGACTGAACACAGGAGGATGGTTAAGGAGCTCAGAGTAGTGCCTGGCACCTAGTAAAAGCTTGGTATCTATCCATCAGTAATCATTACCATTTAAACAAAGTACAGCCACCATGGGGGAATAAGCGCCCCTGTTAGGGGATGAGGGTTTCTCATGCTTCGGAAGAAAAACAAAACAATGGCCTTGTTATTGTAGGATGCCAGAGAAGTAAATCTCCCCTAACTGAGATTTTCCAGATCTCAGCCCCTCCCCAGGCCTGGCGGCCAACAGCGAAGGACAACAGTTGGTGTTTCTATCTTTCTGTGTGCTGACAGGGAGGGGACTGAGCTACCTCGGCTTCATAGCGCTCTCTGGCCTCAGCCATCACTTGCCGGTGTTCCTCCTTCATCTTGTCCATCTTCCTCTCATGCTCCCTCTCCACCTCCTGGCGCTTGTCTCGAAGGAGGCTGCTGAGCTGGAAGGAGGAGAGCAGGAACCCAGCTTGCGGGACTGGGAGTAGACAGGCCTGAGGACCTGCAGGTCTTCCACATGAAGCGTCCCCAGCACACACACACACACACACACACACACACACACACACACACACACACACAGAGCACCGAAGCATGCATGCCTCTGAACTATGACCACCACCCCTCCCTACGGGCACACAAGAGCCTGGAGGTACCAAAGGTCCCGGCTTTGAGGGAGCGGAGGCCACTCGGGCTGGAGGGCCCGGAGACCTTAGTGGCGCGGACACAGAGCAGCACTCACCTCTTGCTCGTACTCCATCACCTGATGAACCTTCTGGTGAGCTCTCTGCTCTGCCCGCCCAAGGCTCTCCTGTAACTGGGCCTCCTCCTTCTGCTGAGCTCCCTCTATCTTCTTCTGGAGGCTGGAGACCACCTGAGGAGGCAGCAGCGCACACAGGGGAGTGTGGCCCGCAGAAGAGAGCCACCAAGCAGGGACTCGCTGCCGGAGATCTAGCACCCATCCCAGCATCCTATGGGGGAAGGAAACTCACTCCCTACTGGCCAAGGGTGGGGCTGAACCCAGCACGAAGGGGTCTGAGGGCCCAGGCTCTGCCCCCTCAGACCAGGCCGCACTCTTCTCACCTCCCGGTGCTTGGCCTCCAGTGAGGAACAGAGCCGCTCCAGCTCAGCACTGTGCTCCTTCTCTAGGCCTGCCAATGCCTGAGGAGAAGCAAAGAAAGAGCCTGTGAGGGAAGCAGGAAAGGGCGCTGGCCAGGTCCTGACCATGGGGAGCCAGGGTTCAGAAGAGCGCCTTGTTCTTTGTAAACAGGGGCCAAGGAGAACCACAGGGACACGTCTGTTTGAAAATAACTCCGCCCCTAAAGTCTGCAGCTGGCACGGGGGTAAGAAAAGGCCACTGCAGAGGGGCCTTTCGGTAAACCTCAGGTCACTGCTTCCATCCTGACTCTGAGCAAGCCCACAGGTACATACACAAACTCACAGCTGGGAAGAAGAGCCAGGCCAGGCCAGAGAGAGGTCAAAGCAGACTCTCTGGGAACCTGATCCAGATCACTGGGTATCTAACAACCAAAGCTCTCTCGCCAAAAGAAAAGTTCTGTGTGGTCTTTAATTTGGAGGCTGACATGATGCTGGAAGGAGAAATGGAGGAAAGGAGACCTGTGCAAAGGTCTAGCCTCTTATTCCAGACCAGAAGTTAGGGAACAGCACCTTTTGTCGAGTCCGCTGCTCTGGCCAGAGCTCAGTAACAGAAGTTCCCCAAATCCACAGGACACGTCCCTGTACATCTGCTTCAGAGAGCAGGACGAGCACCTGCCCTGAGCAGGGTGGGTCCACACGATGGGCTCAGGGGCTCAGCTCCCGCCCTGCACCCCAACCTGGAGCTAGCCCCTCTCATGCTCTGCATGTGACTTCATTTAGCTCGCCCACCTCTCTCCTCTCCTCTTCTAGCTGCTCCCTCAGCTGCTGCAGAACCACCTCCTTCTCAGCCTCCTTCTCCGCCTTCAAGGCAGCCTGGGCCCTCCTCTCCTCGGCCTCCAGCTGCTCCCTCAGCTGCTCCAGCACCCTCTTGCTTTTCTGCTCCAAACTGGCTCTTTCGGCCTTCTGGAGGGTCTCTGATTCTTCTCGAAGTCTCTGCAGGGCGGCCTCTTGCTCAGCTCTGGGCAGACAGAATGGAATGAGAAAAGGCCGGTGTACTCAAGTCATCTCCTCAGGCCAGGCAGCTCCCAGGGCAGACTCACCTAATTTGGTTCTCAAATGCTTCTGTACTGGACTGCACCTGGGCCCGGAGGCGGGCCAGCCTCTGCCTTTCTTCCTCTCTTATCCGAGTCTCCTCTTCCGCCTCTTCCTCCTCAGCAGCTTTCTGCAGCTGTGCCTTCAGGAGGCTGAGGGAAAAGGAAAGGTAGGCTGGTGAGAGCGACCACAGAGGTCTTTCTTGTATTCAGGACCCGTGCCACTCCGCCTGCCTCTACGAGCCTTACGGCCTCCCTACAAACCACCCTCAGTGTTAGAGATAAGTCAACCTCTCATCCATGCTGGTTCCTCATGGACCTAAACTCCATTTACCCTTGCCACGGGAAGCAAACGGCAGTCTGCTTGGTCCAGGGCTCCCCTCCACCTAACTGGTTATCCTCTGGAGAAGATATTCACTCAAGGAAGGTTACGAAAACCCCAGGAGCCAATGTCTAGGCTCACATCTCTCACTCCTCAGTCATCAGGCTCTATCCTAGACACACCAAACGTATCACCATCTCCAGGTCTCACTGCCCTTCTCTTCGCCCCTTGACTGGTTGCTCATGCTGCTTCTTGAGCCAAGAATTCCATTTTTCCGATCTGACAAAACCATATTCGTTGCCCAGCATGCGAGTTCCTCAGTTTACCTTCCCCTTACAGTCTGCATGCAGGCCTTTCCTAGCTCAAGCTGCCTTTTGCCATGCATCACGGTACCTCGTAACTCATCTGTTCTGTCTGCTTTCCTTGCAAGACAGGGAATTTCTTCAGAGCAAGAATCCTGCCTCTTGCCAGGCAGTGGTGGTGCACGTCTTTAATCCCAGCACTCGAGAGGCAGAGGCAGGTAGATCTCTGAGTTTGAGGCCAGCCTGGGCTACCAAGTGAGTTCCAGGACAGCCACAGCTACACAGAGAAACCCTGTCTTGAAAAACCAGGGGGGGGAGAAAAGAATCCTGCCTCCTTTTTGGGGAAGGAGACAGGGTCTCCTGTAGCCTAGGCTGGCTTCAGATTCCCTATGTAGCCAAAAGTGGCCTTAACTCCTGATCCTTCTTCCTTCAGCCCCCAAGTGCTTGGGATCACAGGCTTCATCACCACACCTGACTAATGACACTGTCTTTCAGTCTTTTGTATCAAGCACGGAATATAGTAACAGACGTAAAATGGTGCTCAATCAATGTGTTAGGTTTGCGCAATTATCACCTAGTCCCAAACTATGAGCGAGCCTTAAATGTCCACAAGAGACACTTTATTTGACTAATGATATCCATCATTTCACTTGAGGCAAATATACCTCTGCTTTTAGAAACGACATCTTTTTGGGGGGTAACTCCTCACACAGACCCTACAAGACTAGTGGATGTGTACAGTGCATCCAGGAAGTTCAACCCTAAGAAAAACATGACTCAGAAGACCAGAAGACAACCTCTTTGAAAAGGTCTGTAGTAAATTCCAGAGCCAAAACAGATTTAGGATTTTTCCTACGTCAAGTTATTGATACCACTGCTTTCCTCCATAATGAGAAAAAAAAAATCCAAGCAAAGTACAAATCCTTCCTTTTGGACTCCCCATAACCCTGTCTTTTTTTTTTCCCATGGCAAAATTTACACAGCCAACATGAATGTAGGGGTGATGGGGAATTTAGAGCAATCTAAGCTCTCCATTTTACACCTAACAAAAGGGCCAGAGCCTGCCTGACTTCCCAGTCAGCAGCGAGGAGGAGGGAAGCTTGTGTGGAAAGAGAAACAAGTCTCCTGAAGGCTTCTAGGAGAGCCAGACAAGGCTCTTACCCTTAGAGAAATCACTTTGTCATCACTGGCTAAATCTATACATTTTAACCCAAAATCAAAACAAGAAATGTCATTTAGGGAGCAACTAGCATGTTCTAGGCCCTGGAGCAGATATGTCCAGCACCCTGGTTTCCTTAACAAGCTTAGGGCCCTTAGGAGCCCTAAGTGCTAAAGATGCTGTATTCTAGGGTAAGCCTCCTTTGGCTGCACCCTGACCTTTAGTTGGCCCAAGAAGGCGTGACAGAGGGTGGACGCTGGGGCAGGGAACCTGTGTTGGGCTAATGAGAGGTTGAACCTGACCTCCCACAATTCAGGTGATGGTTATCTGTTTTGTTTCCTCAAAATTAAGCATAGATTTGCTTTCTTTGGTCTGAAAATAGTAACTTTCAACAGCTCTTGAGTGTTCTGTCTAAAAGGACAAGCTTTGGCATCAAACTGTCAACAAAGGACATTCACACGTTTCTGAAGCAGCTTTCCTGGCCGAGGGCTGTGGCACACACTGCTCTTGGTAGTCATTCACCCTTTTCCTCTGAGCAGAACCCTGCTTTTAGTCTAGTGCAGAAAGGCTAGCTCAAGGGCTACCTCTCCAGTCTCCCTGTCACCCAAGGAGCCAGGCCAGAGATGCTTTCCCTGGATAACTAATGCCATCCAGCACAAGTTTCTGGGAAAGGATTCTAGGAGTCACTTGGGTGAGGCTGTGGTGTACCAGATGGGCCAGCACAGGAAAAGGGTGCCCCTCCCTCCCCACACCGCTCCCCGGGGGGGAAGGAGACCTGAGGGATTTCTCCTTCTGCTGGTGAAGCCGCACCACCTCCTCCTCCTCTCGCCACAGCCTCTCTTCCAGCTGCTTCTGCCTCTCTTTCTGCAACTCCAGCAGCCGCCTCTGGTCTTCCTCCAGCTCCTGGGTGACGGCCTCTTCCATGGCCTTCAGTATAGCCTCTGAGAACTGCTTCTGGGGAGCTCCAGGCTCTGTGGTTTGCCTGCATCCGGGAGAGGGCAGCTCACCACTACAGTGTTAGTGCCTACCGAGTTCCCACAGCTACACACATCACACCGGAACTCTGACAGGGAGCCCCGGACAGGCCACACGGGGGCTGGCAATAAAACACAGGGAGCGTCTGTCCTTTGGGACAGGCCTCACGGACTGGATAAGGTCCAGGATCCCAGGAGGGGGACAGCCCATGACAGCCCTGAGAGGCTGTGGCCTGAGAGGTGGCTGGAGAACTGGCAGAGTAGAGAAGGGAGTTCTCTCCCTCACGGGCTCTCCCTGGGCCTGGCTCACAGCCCTGCCTCAGTGTCCCCACTGTAGCTCTGCCTGCTACTTAAGGCTCTTTTCAGAAACAGGTCCCAGAGTCTATTCTCTGCCTCCCAAACCAAGCAGAGGCCAAGGCAACGTAGAAGAATCTCAGAAGACGCTACGACATCCCCTGCCTTGCTACCAAGGGAGCCAGGTGCTTCCCTGAGCCAAACGTGACGAAAGGCTTTCGTCCGCTCATGGTTACGCTAATGTCTGGAAATGGGGAGAAACTCTGAGCGAGCTGACTGCACAGAGGACTGTTAAGAGGAGACAATGGCATCAGTTTACTCTATGTCTAGAGAGTCATGAAGAGTATCAGGATAAAGGATTTTACTTCCTTAAAAGCCAGGAGACATGTGCACTCCCAGGTCCCTGAGCATCACACTCCAGCCAGTCTCAGCACGTGCTCAGGCACCGCAGATGGGCCATGACGCAATCCAGCGGGAGCATGTGGGCAGGACCTGGATCCAAGAACCACTTCAGAGTCAAACAGGGAGCTAGCCAGCCCGACTGAGAGCCCTAACCGCCCCCCCCTCCAGCTCAGCAGCGTGGCAGATGGAAGGCAGCGGGAGGGGCAGCTCAGAATGGCAGAAGAGAACAGGGTGAAGAATCCCACTGCAGCCCGCAGAGACCAGCAAGAGAGACAGAAAAGGCTAGCGACATCTCTGAAATACCGTCAAGACCTGTCCTTCCCTATTCCTAAAACCAGAACTGAGAAAAATACCCCTGAGCCATGCTCTCAATTCTCTCTGCTCCCAACTCCGTCCCCTCCCTCCTTCCACGTCCTGGCTTCCTGAGTCCCCTGACACAGCCAGCTGATGGCAGATACAGCAACATGGCTGCTACCTCCTCTGAGAATATGCCCTCCACAAGGGCCTCCCCTCCCAAGCTCTCTCTGCCTCATCAACCCTCCAACTCATTTCCAACCTTGGCAGAAAGCATCTTTTTCCCCAGCAACAGTACCTTTTAATGTCTGCCTCCCTTGTGGGCTGTGGAGCTGTGTGTAGCCCTAGGGACAGATGCTGCAGGAAGATGGGACATCAGACCGCACGTGCCCAGGCTATACACACCAGTGAACCTGCCTGCACACCTGACACACAGGCACATGAGCCTGTTTCCTGCCTCCCTAAAGACTTGGTTATCCCGAACACCTTGCTTAGGTCTAAAGCACTGAACGATGCCGGAAAGAGCTAACGGGAAGGCAAGGGCTCGGGAAGAAGAGGTGGGTCTGGTTTCTAGGCCAACCGCTCAGGTATCAGTCTCCGTGAGACCCAGTTTCCAGTCATGGGAGGCAAAGGGGAGGCACCAGGGAGCCTAATCATTCAGGTTGGCCATCAAGTAGCTCAGAGATGCACAGGGGTGAGCAAGGTGGGGAGGCAGGGAGGGAGAGGTGGTCCCCTGGAGCATTCTGAAGTAGGGGTATTACTGCTAAGCTAGAGAGCCAGATACCCCAACTCTCTGTAGTAGTAGTGGGGACTGAACTAGGACCTTGCTTATGTTAGGCAAATAAATGCTCTACCAGTGAGCTGCACAGCCAGCCAGTGGCTTGGATCCATTTACTACTCCGCAAATGCTAACAAAAGATGCAGACAATGAAGTCTGTTGCCTAACCCTTCAGACACAGCTGCCAGATGCAGAACTCCCGCACCACTCTGAAAAGCAACCAGCTCCTACTGGAAAAGACTCAAGGAAAGCAGAGCAGGCTCCTCCTGCGGACAGGACACACTGAGCCCGTGGACCAGTCAAAGGTCTGAAAACCCCAGAAGGGACAGCATCATTGAGACAGGAAGAAACAGGAAGCCAAGGCCCTGGGCAGCCAAGGTGTCTTAAGAGGAGCTGAGCCAAGCCTCTGGCCTCCCCACAGAGGGCCTGGGGCCACCCCCTGACCTCTACCTTGCTTCCTCCCTCTGAGCCACACTCAGCTCCTGTCCTCATGACCAGTCCTGACCCGTTGGGCCACAGTCTCCCAGGAGAGCTGGGGAAGCCACCTTTGTCACGGTAGGTCAGCTCACTGTCTGAAAAGCTGTGGTTGCTGCATGGCCACGTGACTCCGGCAGGGTTAGAGGATGAGACGGAGACCTGAGATAATGAGCTCATTGGCCTGGGCAGCTCTCGGTGAGTCAGCAGCAGAAAAATGGTCTGCTCGCTCGACAGCCCTGGGTCCTTTGTAGCCCTCATTCACTGGGGGAAATGAATAAATCCCAGAGCCAGGCAAAAAGTCAGGGCTCTAGAGGGCAAGCTTGCTCACTCTGTGACTCAGCAGCAAGCCCCCCCCCCCACCCTGAGCCCCCCATCTCCTTTCTAAAACATGCCGTATTTGTTTTAAGAGAAAACTAGTCCTCGGTGGAGGAGAGAACACACTTCCCCTGGCTCCTGTTCATGAGGCTCCCCTCAGCCACCCCCAGCCCTGGCAAGGACCAGTGATGATTGGTGGAGCTCTCAAAGCTGCACACAGACACCACGGATGCATTCACCCCTCACTCCCTTCCGTGGCACCACTCAAAGGGCATGGGCACTCAAGCAGTCCATACACTGGCAGACAGGACAGACACACAAAACTGGCCCTTACACCTCTGGAGAGACAGGTGAGGCGGGGCTGACTGCCACCTTCTCCTCAGGCTCCTCAGCCTCTTGCTGCCCAAGGCCCAGCTCTTCGGCCTGGGAGTGCTTTTCCTCAGCCCTCTCAGGGAAAGCAGGTGGGCTCAGGACCTGCTCCCTTGTAAGCAATAAAGAAGCAACTGTGTTAGAGCCGGTAGGGAGGGAAGAGCTCCACTTAGAGCCTATTCGGGGTCAAAGAGCTGAGGTGGGGACAAGGAGGGCCTCCCCATCCCCCATCCCCATCCCTCCCAGCCTCTTCTATGTCACTTGAAGTGAAGACCAGACATTCCCACCCGCATGGGAAGAGAGATGGTCCCATCACCCAAAAGACACTGCACGCAGCAGGTGTTCAGTGGATGCTGTTGACTGAAATTGCTACAGCTCAGCTTCCCTTGTGGCTCGCTCATTCAACTGTATGGATCTTAAGACCGCCATCTTCTTGCCAGGAGAACGGAGGCACTGGCAAATACACCCTGGGCTCTGGACCAGTCTGGGACAGAAAGGTCTTTCCATCTGGCTTGAGGAGGCCCAGCCCCCTCCCTGGCACCACCTCCCCCCACCCCACCCCGCCACCGCCCCCCCCACACACACACTGCCCTCTGGCTGGGCTTGGGACAAAACAGTACTCCAGCTCAGTTTGAGACCAGAGGTAGGCTAATGCCTGGTGGGAAGTGTCAATGAGAAAGGAGCTGAAAGGGGTCCCCCAGCAGGAACGTAGTGGTCTGCCCTGGCAGGAGGCACACCCTGATTCATGCCATCCCATGGCTCCCCCATCAGGCTGGCTACCCTAACTTCAGCTGTAGACTGAGAACTACGAAGAAGTCGATCAGCCCCGCCCAGCCTCTGCTGCTCTCCTCCTGCCACTCTGGCTGCAGCGTCTACAACAGCTCTCGTCCTCCGTCTCCAGGCCCACTACGCCTCCCGACGACAATGACACACGGAGGGGCCACCACCCTCAGGGACCCTTCTTCCTCATCCTTACCTCTGGAGGGGGGCCGGTGGGCTGGGGCTGGCTACCGAGTCCTTCCCAGGCTCCTCTGCTTCCTTCCGCTCAGGCTGCCCCTCCAGGGTCTGCAGAGGCCCTTCCTCACTGGCCTGGCTGTGAAGGGCACTCTGGAGCTGCTCCCTGGACAGAAATGGGGAAGGATACGCTGGTCAGGGCAGCCAGAGGAGCAGGGGCAGGCCTTCACTTAGAAAACAAGGAAAGCACGCACAGTGTGTGGGTACAGTGTGCACCTCCCCCGCTCGACAGGAGTCGCTGCACCCCACACCCACAGGGGCTGGAGACACAGCAGTCACACATGCAGCAGGACAGCCCTCCTCCTCAGCCCCCCCTGCAGGGTTACAGCCGTGTTCTCAGTGCCCTGCTGCATCTGCCTGGTCCAGCAGCTGAACACCTTCACACATGTGTCCATTCTCAGAACTCACCATCACTGGGGCCAAGGAGGGATGAAATGGGGAAAGGAAGGCCTGGAGAGATGGCCCAGTGGTTAAGAGCACGTACTGCTCTTCCAAGGACCCAAGTTCGATTCCCAGCACCCACGTCAGATGGCTCAAACATGCCTGTAATTCCAGCTCCAGGGCATCCAGCACCTCTGGCTTCTGTGGGCACTCACCTTCATAGTGCACAAGCATGCACACACAGAGATACACACATGCACACTTAAAAATCAAGTAAGAACATTGTAATGGGGCAAGGCTAGGTTGGAGAGACGACTCGGTGAAAAAGAACACTTGTTCTTTCAGAAGACTCAGGTTCCATCTCCAGCACCCACATGGCTGCTCATAACCATCTGTAACTCCAGTTCGAGGAGATCCAACACCCTCTTCTGACCTCCTCAGGTACCAGACACACACATGGTGCACAACTATACATGCAGGCAAAACATCACACACATAAAATAAACCTAAAAATAAAAATAAATGGGGAAGGGGACGCCGGACTCAAGTGGTCAGACAGTAGCCAATGCTGGAAGCATCACTGAATATAGCAAGGAAGGAAGAGAGCAGACCGCGTTCTCAGACCCAGGAAGGGAGGACTACTACCCTCCGTTTTCCCGGGTGGTAGCCCTCCTGCTTTTATGGGATGAGGCCAGGGGAACGAACGAACACACACACACACACACACACACACACACACACACACACACACACACACGCTTGTGTGTGTGTGTGTGTGTGAGAGAGAGACAGAGACAGAGACAGAGACAGAGACAGAGACAGAGACAGTTTGCATAGCCATGTCTACCATCACAGGATCTCTCTCTCTCTGCACAGCCACCTCTATCATCACAGGAAGAACCCTGGCTCAGAATGCTGAGCTTCAGTACCTAAGAACATGGCTCTCCAGACATCCACCAGGCCACTTCAGCCCTGTCTCACAACCAGATACACACAGCTTAATCCAGTTTAATCAGCCCAAGCCAATAAAGAGGACAGAGTCCTTGGACTCACCAAAGGGCCATGTGCAGAGTCCTGCCAAGTGACACGTCACACTCCTGTCACAGTATACCACCACAGTACACCCTACCCCAACACCACACACACACCTTGTACTGCCCTCCAGCCAGGGCAAACTAGCCAACACCAACTGTAAGGACCAGGAATTCTACCCAAGCCCACACCACCCTGAAGACAGAATGCCTTGGGTCCCTGGGGCAGCCTCCCGCTGTACCTCTCAGAGACTTGGGAATGCTTGCTCTGTGGCTCGGCTCTGCTGGACTGGCTGCCGTCTTGTTCTTCCTGGCCTAATTCCTGGGCCTGCAAGCAAGAAGCCAGGGAAGAAACGCATTAGAGAGCTATGCACTGCAAGAGTCTCTTATCCTGCTGCGTCAAACGCTCGGCGGGTGCACTCTGCATGTCTTGAGAGGACAGGAGCCACTGAGACACAGAACATGTCTGTCTGCTGTTGGATGCAGCTTCCTAAGCTCTGGCTAAGCCCCTGGCCCACAGCTGGAACTGGAGATAAATAATATGGTCACTGCACACATAGAGAGGAGCCAGAGATGGCGGGCAGGGGGACCTAAGAGCCTGGCCTGCTGCCTGGAGCCCACATTGCTAGCTACAAAGAGAAGGCAGTGGTCTCCAGGGACACCCTAAACTCACTGAGGGCCTGCGGTACAGGGGTGCCAAAATAAAATGGGCAAGCACGCCAGAAAGGAAGACTTCTGAAGTACCAGGGTCTGGGTGGAACAAAGGAGGCTATGCCCCAAAGCGGAGGGTACCGTCCGACTCTGGGGAGGACAGTGGCATTCCTTCCACTGGTCTACTCTAGGACATGAACCGTCATCAGTAGA
Source organism: Peromyscus leucopus (assembly GCF_004664715.2). Lineage (NCBI taxonomy): Eukaryota > Metazoa > Chordata > Mammalia > Rodentia > Cricetidae > Peromyscus > Peromyscus leucopus. The sequence continues at coordinate 27,486,766 of NC_051069.1, read as the reverse complement.
CAGTGAGCACCCCCCCCACACACACACACTGCCCTAAGGTCTGGTGTTACAGCATTCATTTGAAAATAAACCCCAGAATCTTATTTCACATCTCGGGTATCTAGGCAAATTTAGCAAGCTGGTTTAAAAAAAAAAAGGCAACCTTTGATGATTTCAAATACTTCCTAAAGAAATGTAGTGGCGATGTCAGCCTGGGATCTACTCTTTGTCAGAACATCCTGCCTCAAGTGCCTCCTCCCCGAACTATGGCATGGTAAAATCATGAGGGTGAGATGTCCTACACATAAACGTAACTCCCGCCGGGAAGGCAGGCCATAACACGAGTTCCTCCTCTCCCTTCTTCTCCTCAGCCTCAGACAGAGAGAAAAGGAAAGCTCTGTGACAGCAGCAGCAGCCCCTCTGGGACTGGCCCTTCTCACCGGAGCACTGTCTGCCCTGGACTCAGGGGTCAGCGGGAGAGGTGGGGCAGGAGACAGATCACTGTCTTCCCCAGTGGGGACCCAGCCCCTGCCCACCACACACACACACACACACACACACGCACGCACGCACGCACGCACGCACGCACGCACGCACGCACGCACGCACACGCGCACACACACTTCTCTTCTGGCAGCCTGAACCCCGCCATTTGATCTGACTCTGCCATTTGGGTAGGTAAGAAGGGCAAGGCTTGCACTAAAACCCAGCTCCCCCAAATTACATTAAAACTAGCAACACCGCCTGTGAGTACCTCTCAGCGCCTGTAGCAGAAGGGCTCCCTGCCAGGGCTGCCACTCCTCATTGCATCAGCCTGGGCAGAGCCTACATGCAACGACAGGCAAGCACACCCTCCCAACTCCATCTCGCTCTCCTTCTAGTGTTCAGCTCACCACGGACCTTCCCTGCAAACCACCCGCCATCATCCTCTTGGTCTCGTGTTTTCAAAGAAACAGAGATTACACAGACCAGCTGCACTTCACAAACTATAACTAACAAAACAGGGTGACTGCAATAAAAACTCAAAATGAGCCCAGAGCCACAAAGGATTCTGGGACCTCGAGGCTACAGAGGCCGACTGGACTGGAGCTGACCACAGACCACCAATCTGTCCCCTGCTTGCTTCATGTCTGTACTTCTGCAGCAAGCTGAAGCAGCTTCCAGAGAGAGAAGGGATAACTTGGGGAAAGGCAGACAGTGGGTCTTCAGTAGTTTCACCTGCTCCCTAGAACTCCTGCCCCAGAAAAGGAAAAGGGGACCCCAGTAAGGGACGGGTGTGGTGACGCCCTTCAGAAAGGAAAGCCAAACAGGTGCATGCCAGGCCTCTGACCCGACACTACTCAGGACCCCAGGACCCTAGCCTTCTCTCAGCTCCTGAGTTCTGTTTTTAAGATCTGGTCCCAGGGTGGAAGCAGGAGGATTGCAGGTCCGAGACAGGCCTGAGGAACTTAGATTCCTCTCAAGGGCAAGGCCCAGGGTGCTGAGGCAGCTAAGTGGTGGAGAACTCACCTAACTCACACAAAGCCCTATATTCAATGCCCACCAATGGAAGGAGTTATTATCTTGACTGTGTATTCCTAGCTTCATAGGAATACAGACGGCAAAAATGTATCCAATTTTTCTCTTTAAATATGCAGTTTATTCTACGGCCCTTACATCTGAGCTGTACCGTTTTCTTCTGGTGTCAGGGATGGAATCCAGCTACATCCCCAGTCCTCAAAATAATTCTGAGGTGAACAAAACTTAAGATAGTTTAATTCTAAGGCGTTCCCTGTTCCTAGCCTTGGGAGAGATCAGAACAGAAGAAATGAGACCAGAGCCCCAGAGGACCACAAAGAAGACTGCACCTATGGTTCTGTCCATGCTGTGAAGCGGCTGCTGCTCCCTCTTACAGCTCCGCCCTTCCACACCCCACAGACAGGAGACAGCTGCAGGCTGGGCCCTGCCAGAGGCACGAGCATCTAGTACCATCCACACTCCACCATGATGGATGGAATATGAACTAGACCTTGCTCTGCAGGGCTGCCTGCCAGCAGGTGGTAGCTGCTGAGAACTAAATCCAAGCCGACCCCTGACCTACACCAAGGGTGGCAGCCAGAAGGGACTACTGGCCTCATTAGGGCTCAGGTGGGCCCAGTTCCCAAGAGAGTCAGCCTTTGGAGCCACAGCCACCGAACCCCCCCTGCCCTATGGACCTAGTGGCTTTCCTACCCCCTTGTTACCAAAGGGACCTCACGGCACACCTGCTCCAAGCCCTTCCTACCTAACCCTACCTGCCCTTCTCAGTGCCTACATATCTCAGCACTGTAAACAGGGGCATCCAAAGTCTAGCAGAGACCTGGTCACTGGGTAGCCACCCAGGAAAGCACCAGCCAGACCAGAGAGGGGAACATAAGGGGCTCAAATGCAGTCTGAAAACACTACTCTGTATGCACCAGCACACACCAGCACACACCCCACCAGGGGCTCCCTGTATGCACCCCACACACTAGCACACACCAGGCTGGGTTCATATTAAACATCCTGTTGTTTCACCCAACAGACTCCCATCCACGCAAGCCAAGTGCTACCTAAAAACCTGCGGAGACCATGTGCGGAGACCAGAATCCCTCTTCTAGCAACCCACAAAGGAGACAAACAGCTGCCCTGACTTACGCCCTTTTAGGGTAGCATCTGTGTATCAGGCACCTGTGTACCTTCCTGGGTGCAGGCCAGCTTAGGTCTAGCAGAGGAGACAGACATAAGACTGTAAAAGCAAAGTAATCCTGGGAGCAGAGAGGGGGCAAGTCACCTCCTCCAAGCAGGTGCCAGAACTGGGTCTCAGAGCCTCAAGAAGAGAACACAGGGGCCAACGGGGAAGCGGCAAGGCTGGCAGAGCAGGCACAAGGGGCAGCGTGTGTGTGCAGACTGGTAAGGTGAGTCGCAGACCCAGCTGCTGGGTGGCAGAGCCGGAAGGGATGGGTGGGCAGGTGGTCAACCCTTAGTTGCTGTGTGAATAAATGGACCCGCAGCAGGGCGGGAATGTTTCAATGCACAGCAGCAGCAAAGCAGTCATGACCAGAAGCCCCACCGAGGCAAGTGTCTGGACGGAGAGAATGTCCAGAAGTCCACACTAATGGGCAGGCGTCATCTATGGGTCGCCCTTAAAAGTAGCTGCCAGAGAAGGTGAGGGCCCAGGCTAGCCCACCCAGACTCACCTCCCAGCAGGCTCCACCCACGGCCGGAGAAAGCATGTCACCATCCAGCAGGTGCTCTGAGATCCGGCTGCGGAATCCAAAGTCCTGGAGATGGTGGAGATGAGAAAATCAGCTCTGCCCTTGCCACGGTCAGCGCTTGCCCACCTTTCAGAAAGGTGTGCACTGTGTCCTAGGCACCGAGCTCAACACTGTGACATCTAAGGAAGTGCTCAGAGCAGGCGAGATGGTGAAAGAAGCAGAGCCAAACGTTCCCTGTAGACACTGAGTGGAGAGTGCAAAGGTTTACTGTAAAATTCTTCCGATTTTTCTATACATTTGGTATTTTTCATAATAAAACTATAGACAAAAATAACCCTTTCAGACTGAAATGCTTATGTCCTCATGGACACAGCCGCAGGCCTCGGAGGACATGAAATTTGGCCCAGGACAAAAAGCTGGTTAACAAGGGGGCTGCAGGTCAGATGAGCCCCGGGCCTGACTCTTCTTCCTATGACAGATGCCACACAGCATGGCTCTTCCCAGCTAGCTCCCTCCTCACCCACCCCATACCCAAGCAGGGCAGGAGAATGCCGGCAAACCCAAACCCACGGGTGGCTTGGAAGTGAGACTTGATGGGCTCCTTCCAGCCTTCCCCCCACAGAGGTGGCACACTCTCTCTCGAGACAATGTGATTCATCAGCTGTGATTTGTCCAGAGTCCTCTTGGGGACGCACAGCAGGTGCCCACCCCAGCCCAATTCCTCACTGCCCTTCGGCTGCCAACGGGACCACACCACGGCCCTTCTGAGCCTAAGCTCCTGCCGGGCTGTGAAGGATTGCCGTCCGACAGCATTCTAATGGGGACGGTTAGCCATCCCTGATGGATGGCGGGATGCCCAGAAAAGGTCTGATCCTGCTGTCTCCAGCTTCCTCCCTCCACACCCAGAGTGAAGACTGCTGATGGGTACAGCAGCACGTGGTGGCAGCTTTGGAAGGACCAGACCACTTGTTTCCTAGAGTTCAGTCAAACAGTTACCCATCATTGTCAAGTGTTTAGTTGGTTAAGCAGATGTCAGGTTGTTTTGTCTGGGGTTTTGGGAGGGTTTAGTTCAGTTTGTTTTGGCCAATAATGAGTTTTGTTTGTTTTGAGGTTTTGTTTGTTTGTTTTGTTTTGTTTTTTGCTTACCTTTCTAGCCTTTCTAGTTTGTGGAGTTTTCTTGGATTTTGATTATTTTCCCTTCAGTTGGATTTCTACTCCATCTAATGCAGCGGCCATCTGCTTCCGAAGCCCATGGCTCAGTGTGGGGCCAAAGCACTCAGCTCTCTAACTCATCTGCACCCCTCCTCCTCTGCACCCCTCCTCCTCTGCACCCCTCCGATCTTCTCTGTTCATCCCTGACCCTCTTCCACTAACCCTTCCCTTATAACCGCCTCCTCCGAGCAGATGGAGGGGGCATGCAGAGGTAACAACGGGCCAGAAGTAGTCGAATCTTCCCTTTAAGACTCAGACTTGGCAAATGGACTTGCGATCCAGCAGGCTGGATGAAGGTCCAGGACACAGAAATCATGGATGGCTTGGCAGTGCAGGACAAAAGCCTAAACTTTCAAATCAAATCCTGGCCAAAGCCTAGCAAAGTCCTCAAGCATGGCTCAGTGACCCAGGCACACCTGGAGCCTCCTGGATACAACTGTCCTGCCAGGCCCCAGGCAGCCCAGGTGGCCTCACAGAGAAGTCACACAAGGTGAAAGCGCTGACACTAGCCCTTCACAGTCTGTGCTCTGCCTCACTTCGCTCCCACAGCAAACTGTAGTGGGCAGTGCTACCCCTGGTTACTGAGTTGAGAAACTGGAACTAACAAGACCTAATTTTGAGGGCTAACTGTCCCACTTCCCAGCTGTGTGACCATTGGTAAACTACTTCCATAGGGAAAAAGAAACACCAGGTTCTTTCATACCACCCTGCTGCGACTCACTGCAACTCACCAGGCCAAGGAAAGACTTGGGGGCAGAAGCTTCGGACTCAGAGAGCTGTGGGTCCTTCAGGTGTTCAAGGACCTCTGACTCCTGCAGGGACACATGACAGAGAAACATCCCCCAAATGTTCTGGGCTGCTATCCATGGAATTCCCAATAGGCCATAGGGCCAACACAGAACTGAGCCCAAGCCAAAAATCTACCTGTTTTGAAAACCAACAGATATAAACACCTACATAAGAAAGGGGCTATGTACTTATGCTGATAGTGGACAACCACACCCCAAATCAGATCAGCAGGATTTAAACAGGAAAGGAGAGCTAAGAATAGTAGAGACAGGAAGTCAGCAGTATAGACATTGATGCTATCTGAAAAAATAAAGCGTATCTTAATGTGTGTGCATATTCATGTGAATGCGGGGTGTGTGTGTGTGTGTGTGTGTGTGTGTGAACATGTAGAAGCCATTGGTCAGCTTTGGGTTGCTCTTCATGCTGTTCATCCACTTTGTTTTGGGCACAGAAACTTTCAGTGGCCTGAAGCCCCTCTGATCGGGCTAAGCTGGCTGGCCAGTGAGCTCCAGGGATCCATCTATCTCTCCCCCTCCCCCGTGCTGGGATTATAAAACGTTCATCAGTACACCTGCCTTTTAAGATGGATTATGGGGGTCAAAGTTAGATCTTCATGTTGTTCAGCAAGCACTTTATGGACTAAGCCATCTTACCAGCTCTGGAAGTGTTTTTTCCAGGGCTTAGATAGAAGCTCTTTAAATGAATTCCCTCATTATATGAAAAAAGACTAAGGGTAGGAAAAGCTATAATGCCAAAGGGGCGCTCTCATATGTGTGCGCGCTTTCTCTCTCTCTCTCCCTCACACACACACACACACACACACACACACACACACACACACACACACTTCTGACCACATGGGTTATTGAGGAGTCTATGAATGCAACCACTTGCATGTCTGGGATTGTTACAATTGTCACAGAAATGGATGAGAAGGGTCATTCTGTAATCTGACCTACCTATGCAGATGCAGAACACTCAGCTCTGGTAGCCTCCACCTCACTCCCAACTCCAACACACACACACACACACACACACACACACACACACACACACACGCACGCACGCGCACGCACGCACGCACGCACGCACGCACGCACGCACGCACACACGCCTCCCCTTCTTTACAGGAACTCAGACTGAGCAAACCAACGTATAGGTGGGGAGCAGTAACGGGGAGAAATGAAGAGCATGACCATCCCAGGAGGTGCCAACGGAAAAGCACACTTCTGCTCTGAATTCCCGGTGCCAGCAGGTCTGCCATTTCATTCAGGATTTTACCTCCCATTGGGTCTGGGCATATCTGTCACAATTAAGGGCTCTGGCTGATGTGGACAGCTGAATGCAGCTTCTGACTCGGTAATACAGACATGGAGGCCGGAAGCTAAGGAACTGGAGACAGCAGCAGCAGGTTCCAGCGGACAACGTCCTTAGGGCCCAGGGACTTACCTCACTGGCATCTGATGTGCTCTCCTCCAGGGCGGATGCTTCCTTGGCTGTTTCCCTCCTGGAACCCTCCTCTCCTGCCTCCACGGCTTCCTCTGCCTGCTCCTTTTTAGAGGCCTTGGCAGGGTGATCAACCCCAGGGTCCAACCCAGGAGCCACCTGACTCTCAGAAACCTTGGGATTGCTGCTCCCGTTTTCTTTCTGTAGGTTCCAGGGACTTGCCCCTCTTCCCCGGGACCTGCTGCCATCAGAGCTGTCCAGACTCCGGTCAGCACCCTGGCTGAACAGCTTGCCAGGAGTGGGGGGCCGATCGGCATCCGAGTCAAGAGAACCATCCTTCTTGTCCACTGGCTGGCTGCTTCTTGGAGACTCCTGGGGAGCGAAGACAATGTCAGAAAGGAGCCAAGAAGTTTAGAGACTGACACGAGATGGAGTGGCCGTTCCTTGACTCTCAGCTGGCCTTCGTGAGCTCTGACCCTGTTATCCTGCATAGTTGTGTGTGTGTGTGTGTGTGTGTGTGTGTGTGTGTGTGTGTGTGTGTACTGCATGTGTGTGCATGTGCATGTGTGTGCACTTGCATATGGAAACCAGAGGTCAACGTCAGCTGTCTTCTTCAGGTGCTCTCAGACATGGCCTCTCACTGAATCCGGAGCTCACCAATTTGGCCAGACTAACTGGCCAGCATGCTGCAGGAGTCCACCTGTCTCTTTGCTACCACCATTGGGGTTCCAGATGCATGCTGCCACACCTGGAGTTTTAAGTGAGTGCCAGGGAGCAGAACTCGTCTGCAGGCTTGCACAGTGGGCACTCTACCCGCTGAGCATGTCCCTTGCCCTCCCAACAGCTTTTTAAAAACGTTGTGATTATGTGTGTATGTGTGGGCATGTGCATGGGAGTGCAGGTGTCTGTGGAGATCCAGAAGCACTGGATCCTACTGGAACTAGAATGATGGGCAGTTGTGAACTACCCAATATAGGTACGGGAACCAAATTCAGGTCTTCTGCAAAAGCAGTATGTGCTCTTAACCACTGTGAGCCATCTCTTCAGTTGCCCAAATAGCTTTACAAAACACAGATTGCTGCCCCGTGGCCCACATCCAGATAAACTGAATGGCAATTTCTATGATGCTGCAGACAGGTCACACAGGGTTTGGAAATGGCTGCAACTCTGCCATCATCTGCCACATCCCCCAGACCCGTCAGCCAAGCCCTCAGGCCTCAGGAGCCGATATGTACTTAGAAGAGAACAACAGCAAAGACCGGAACTTGGACTCTTCATTTTTCAAAGACAGAAAGGGGAAAACATAAGAAGGGTACCCCTTCCTCCCCAAGTCTCCCTACACAAGCTCATCACCAGCAAACCCGCAGACAGCATCTTCTATCCAGGACTCTCAACCTGGGGTCTCTGAGAAGCGATGTCTAAAGAGATTAGCTGGGTGAGAGATGGGGCAGAGGCAACAAAGGAGGGTGGACCTTCAGGAAAGACACAGGTCCATCCCCTGTAACAGAGAGAAAGAGGAGCACAGGACAGTTCTGAGCAATCGGAGCCAAGCAGAGTGCTCAAGTAGGCTGCTATCGGAGAAGTTCCACATCAGGCAGGAGGGGCCCTGTCCCCAAACCCCTGGTGGGACCTGTCACACTAGAAGAAAGTGGAATCTTAGCAGGAACCAGCAAAGACAAAAGGGCCGGTAGCTGGCAGCTGTTAATTTTCTAACCCTGCTTTGGCTGGGTCCCCTGAAAGGAGAGCTGGGCTGCACACTTAACACAGTGACCGCACCCTGTTTTCCACATACAGACTCACTAGTAAAAATCCAAGGCTGCTTCTGGTAAACTCTTCATAGAGCTGACCAAAATAGAAACAGAAAGCCCTCCCTCAGAAACACAGCCAGTGATCTCTCCTGGGCTCAGACTCAGAGCCTCCTTCCAGAAAAACATCTGTGTTGGCACTTAGGCTGTCAGGCTGAACAACTCCTGATCAGGGATTTTTAAGACTTCCAGATTCGCTATCCTGAAGATTAAAACAAGGAGTGCATTAAGTGCTACAGTCTGGATCTGAAGTGCCCCTCAAAAGGCCTGTGTGGTGGAGGCGTGCCCCGAGTGGCATTCCTGAGAAGGGGTAAAACTTTTAGGAGGTCTTTGGGTTACTAGGGGCACAGCCTTCACCTCTTTGCTCCTTGGCTTATGGTGTGAGCATCTCCACTGTGCCCGCATGGTCCTGCCATGATGCGCTACCTCACCACAGACCTAAAACAAGGGGGCTAACCAGTCACGGCCTCACTTTTGAAACTGAGAGCAGACATAATCCTTTTCTTAATATGGCTTAAGGTTCAGTTCAGATATTTCACTATGGTCGCGGAAAGCTGAGCATCCCAAGTCGAGTCAACAGCTGAAGGAGACCTCAACACGGCATCTGCCGTTGTTCTGGCGCAGTGTCTGCTGAAGCCAAAGGCAGAGCCACTGTAGATCCGGCAGCCGGATGACAGGCTAACCCAGGCTCCCGAGGGATGGTACTGGGAGGCAGGAGACACAGTCTCAAGCAAATTACTGTGCCTCCGCTCCTTCCGCTTAAATACGTAGATTCACGGAGTACCCACCTTACAAAGCCACTCGGAGGGTTAAATGAGTTAACACTCGTTGAGAGAGGTGAGGAACTTAGAACTATGCCTGTCTAGACTGTCGGTGCCCCAGAAACGATCACTAACATTCTACGATAATGAAACCCATATTCATCCTCTGAGCATCCTCAGTGTGCCGCACACCCACTGCCTTCGGGAAGAGGAGATGACCATACCCATCCTGCCTGTGGGGCACTAGCTAACACTGAGAAAAGTGAAATGTCCCTTGTGGGCCTAATGGTGAGTTCTGACTGCCCAAACCTAAGGAGCACTGGAGGCAGGTGTGACTGCTGGTCCCAAGCCTCCCCTGGGAGAAGAGCAGAAGGTGGAGAAGCAGACAGTAGCCAGCACCACCCACCCCTCTCAGAATTCATACAGAGTACCGCTGCCGTTTAGAGGGGTGCCTCAGGCCCTTCTCTTCAGTAAGGTAGCTTCATTCAAGCTGGGGCCACGCCACCAACACTCAGCGGGAGCACCACAACTCGTCTACCAGGCTCTGTGGCTCCAAGGAGGAGGGTGAAGTTTACAGGGGGGGTGTCTGTTCACCACATGAGTCATTCAGCAAAAAAGGCTGGTCCATGCTAGTCAGGCTCATCCTAGAATTAAGGAAGGCTCTCCTGTCCTCCTCCTTCAATCTGGGGCTGAAACCTAGTCCTAAGAGAGTTACCTAGCAACAAACTTTGGATTAGGAGACAGACAAAGTGTCAGACACCAGAGAGCCCTTCCTGCTTCTCACACACAGTTCATCCCCACCGTATCTTACACCCCTCCTGCCCGGGCCTGAACACTGGGCTATTTTTTCTCCTCTGCTACGCACACTCTCTTTAGTTTTAAAAGATGTCAGACCTGGCACATGCTAAGTCTGTGCCCGACCACTAAGTCACATATTCCAGATACAAACACTGCTCCACCCCCTGACAAACTACCACTGGTCCTCACAGCATCACCTCTCCCAGGAAGCCTTCCTTGGCCTTTGGTCCCTGGACCCTGGGTCTTTCTGCTATAATAGCTGTGGGTTTCTTTGCTTATTTTCCTTACTTGATGAACTCCCTATTGTGCTTAGAACCCAGTTTCTGGCATATATGGATGCTCAATAAAGTCTCAACTGAGGTTGTTTTGTTTTGTCTTTGGTTTTTAAGAACCCATGTGTTGCCATGCGGTGGTGGCAATCCCAGCACACTCAGGAGGCAGAGGCAGGTGGCAGGTAGAACTCTGTGGGTTCCAGGCCAGCCTGGTCTACAGAGCGAGTTCTAACTACACAGCCAGGCCTACCAAAAAAAAAAAAAAAAAAAAAAAAAAAAGAACATATGTGTGAGCCAATGGTAGGAGTGGAGGCTTCCCTTCTTCCTCTCCCAAATGGAGATGTAATATTTATTTGCCAAAGTCATATGTGGATTAGACTATTTCAGTGCAGTGCTTATAATATGAAATGTTAACTCTTAACTATTCAAAATGATGAAAAAGCAAGTAGGCCATAAAACTCAGAGGGTGGCAGCCAGGTATGGTGGTGGCGCCAGGATGGTGGTGGTGGCCAGGATGGTGGTGGTAGCCAGGTATGGTGGTGGCGGCCAGGATGGTGGTGGTGGCCAGGTATGGTGGTAGCACACCTTTAATCCCAACTCTCCAGAGGCAGAAGCAGGGTGGGGATGGTTTACCCATGGAGGCCAGAAGAGGGCATAAGACCCGCTGGAATTACAAACAGTTGTGAGTCACCTGATGTGCGTGATGGGAACCAGCCCCTTGGTCCTTGGGAAGAATAGCAAGTGCTCATAACCAGTGAGCCATCTCTCTAGCCTCAAGATTCCCATAATTATACTGAAGAGAACACAACCCGACTACAAGAATCTTGAGCTTCATCTAGGCAACTCTGAAATTGAAACCCTTCAGAAGATGAATTTCAGTGTGGGGCATACTCCCTGGGAGAGTGTGTGTCTAAAGTCTAAGGTCCCAGCTTCCACTTGCGGCACCCCCCCTCCCAAAAAGGAAGATTTCCATGTGACTGCATGATCTCAATCTGCCTACCTAAACATAAAATCGATAAAATAAGGCAACCATTAAAACAAACGGCCTTAAAAATAAAATAAAATAAATGGCTTTGGTCTACATCACGTCTCCACTGACTACATCCGTAGGACAGCCAGAAATGGGTGGAGAAGGCAGGGGAAATTAAACACTGGCTATCATCATCTACAAAAGGATGCAGGAAATCTAAGCATCTCATCTGACTCCACACTGTCCCTGCTCACCCAGCCCATGCTCCTTGGCTGTCCCCAGGCCTAGGTTTGGAAGCCCCCAGGCAGTGTGCACACCCCAGACATCTCTGTACAGTCTCCTGCTCCAGGCTTTGTGGGTACACAGCTCCGCTCTGGGCCCCTCCATGCTCAAACTCCCCAACCTCCTCCTGCCACAGTCTCAGGTCCTTTTGCATTTCAAGGCATATTTCAAGATTTTGCCATCTGCACAAGGAGGGGGTGAAGAGGAGTGACTGTCAGAACCAGTTCTTGAATATTTAACACTTTTCAAAAGTCATGAGGCTCCCCAGGTTGCATTCCCACCCCCTTACCTGTCCAGAGCACAAAGGCACTTGGGCTCCCATGATGCACACAGGACAGGAGGGGGGAGTCATGGGGGCTGGGGGGAGGCTACCTCAACAGCATGCTCATGCATTCACACTGCTCTGGGGAGACTCCTGCTAAGCCAACCATCGGCCAGGGTTATTTTCCAGGTCTGGTGCCCGTTCAGTTGGTCTTAATTCTTTGCACAGCTCCCCGGGTGTAGTTAGCACTTTCCAATCACACTGACATCATCCTGTGATTTCTAAGCCGAGGCTCCCTCCCTCTCCTTTTGAGAGCTGATGGCTTTTCATCAGCACCACATGACCACATACTGCCTGCTCGCCACCCTCTGCCTCCCCGCCACCCTCTGCCTCCCCCTCTCCCTCAGAAGCCTTCTTGGTGTGGGTTCTGGAACCTTTCCCGTTGCCTCTGTGATAGACTAGCAGTGGGTCTGGGTTGGAAAGCTGAGGAGGGAGTCGATGCTGACTGCATTCCTGCCATCCTGCTGCCCTCTCATGGAAGTAAGAGCAAAGTGGCTGGGAACACAGGCAGGATAAACCCAGGAAGAAAGGCTGCAGCTGCAACCAGAACTAACTGCGAGACCCAGATGGGGGAGGGGGGTATACACCGGGACAAAAGTCATTTCAAAGGTCAGTGCCAAGTGGAGGCAGCTTTGCCTGCCTAGACGCCTACACTGATCTCCACCAATAACATCTCCCCCAAGAAAAACCCCTAATGCCCTACCTGAGGTTAGAACACAGGACTCCAACACCCCATGTGGCAGAGAACTGGAGACAGGTGTGCGAGGTGTCTAAGCATCACCTACTTACTCCAGACACTTCCTCACCTCCCTGTGGTGCCAAGCAAGCTATTAAAAAATGTTTTAAGCCGGGCAGTGGTGGCGCACGCCTTTAGTCCCAGCACTCGGGAGGCAGAGGCAGGCGGATCTCTGTGAGTTCGAGGCCAGCCTGGTCTCCAAAGCGAGTTCCAGGAAAGGCGCAAAGCTACACAGAGAAACCCTGTCTCGAAAAAACCAAAAAAAAAAAAAAAAAAAAAAATGTTTTAAAAGCTCCCGCTCCCCTCACCAGCAAAGGGAAAACTCTAGAAGTCCATAACATGTCAGAGGAGAAACACCTTTCTCAGTTGACATCTGTAATCCATTAAGTAGTCATGATCAAGCTACAAGGAAATTTCAACCCAGCAGCTGACTGCAAGGAACAGCCACCTACTGTCCCCAGAAAGTGAGGAAGCCAAGGGAAGGAAGAAACACCACCCAGCCTGTCTCGATACCCTCCACTCCATTCTCTCAGCTGCTAAACCAAACCCACCCAAGCACTTCCTGTGTCCCAGCGAGTGGGCTAGGTGCTGGGTATATAGACATAAATTATGCAGCATCTACACCCTCCCTGTGCCCGGTCCCCTGGAAAACAGTTACTCTCTTTCCCCAAACATGCAAGCCTTCATGACACCCCTTCTCCTAGTCACAGACATCCACCCAGGTTCAAACTGAGAACCTTCTTGGAGTCCACCAGGCAGTCAGCGCTGGTTAACGGTGGCTGAGAAGGAAATCAAGTCCTCCCGTAGAGAACCAAACAGAGTTCCTTACTCAGGCAGAGCAGCTCCGATCGGAAGGAGCAGCCTCCCAGCAGACATGTATCGGACGGGAGATACAGACGGGGCAGCAGGAGAAGCGCCACATTTGGTGGAAGTGCTAAAGTCACAATCAAAACCGAGCTGGCTGTGCAGAACCAGAAGGCTGAGCAGACTTGGGGATAGTGAGTAAAGCTTCTCTATGAGACAGGTCCTGCCCCCCAAGACACGGTTGGATCCCCTTAAAAGATGCACCCACAGTGAGGTCTCAAGTAGCAATCCAGAGCTTGTCAGCCGGCGTGTGGACTGAGACAGTACCCTGACCTCCAAGGAGTGATGAGTACCAAGAAATATGAGTCAGAAATAAAAGAGACTGGGCCAGGAAGACAGTTTAGTGGGCAAAGGCACTTGCTGCCAAGCTTGACAACCCGAGTTCGGTCCCCAGGAACCTCGCGGAAGGAGGACACTGATTCCTGAAAGTTGTCCTCCAACCTCCACATGTACTCTGTGACACACACAGTACAAATAAATACATTGAAATGCAATTTAAAAAAATAGGCCGGGCGGTGGTGGCGCACGTCTTTAATCCTAGCACTCGGGAGGCAGGACCTGGCGGATCTCTGTGAGTTCAAGGTCAGACTGGTCTATAGAGCGAGATCCAGGACAGGCACCAAAACTACACAGAGAAACCCTGCCCTGAATTAATTAATTAATTAATTAGCTAATTAATAATAAGGGAGACTGAGGAGATGTCTCAGAGGGTAAGAATGCTTGCTGAGCGTGAGCCCCCATGTAAAAAGTCAGGTGTGACCACAGGAGATTCCCTGGGACATGCTGGCTGCCAGCCTAGCACCAGGCTCAGTGAGAAACTCTATGTTGAGGGAATAACTAGGCAGTGAATGGTAGAGCAGAACACCCAATGTCCTCCTCTGGATTCCATGTGCACTTTAACATATAATACAGCAAATATACATGTGCAACACATACAATCACACACACAAAGAATACGGATAACAAAGAAACCAACTAAAATTTGTGAGGGGAGCACCTTTGCATTTCTGGCCAGCTTTGTGGTCATTCTAATGATATAAAAGTGATTTTTGAATTAAAACATAATATATAAGACCTGTATGAGGCTTAGACCTTGTGGTAGATATTCAAATGTCTTTATGAATCGAATTTGCAACTTCATAATTCAGTGCTTATAACAAATATTTTAGGAAAATTTAGAGAACTGTTACTTGCTTAAAAATTAATAAATCAGGAACTGGAGAGATGGCTTAGAAGGCTAAAAGCACTGACTGCTCTTCCAGAGGTCCTGAGTTCAATTCCCAGCAACCACATGGTGGCTTACAACCATCCATAATGAGATCTGGTACCCTCTTCTGGCCTGCAGGCATACATGCAGACAGAACTTTGTATGCATAATAAATAAACAATAATAATAAATCAGACACTAGACAGAGAACATACAGTAGGAGATGTCCCTATGATTTCTAAGTCCAGGTTCCAAAACATGCACAAAAAGTATGAGCATACTGGCATGCTGACTTACACTGCCTGTGTGCTCTCCATGAAAAACATGCTGGAGGCAGCACAGGTCAGACTTCAGGGACAGGTGGGACCTTGGAAGCATGTTCCAGAAGCTATACCCACCCATGTGCTTTTGTCTATCCTTAAATCTTTGCTCAAGCTCTTCATTTACCTAGACGATCTCCTGTCTAAAATTTAGACTGGTCATTTGATAGCTGAGAGAATGGACTCCCTGAACCCCAGAAATCCTGAACAGACCCAAATAAATGGACCAGCTCCTTTTCCACATATGCTCCGTGGACAGCGGCAAAGCTTCAGAAGGGAAAAAGGTACAGCCCAAGCGAGACATTTACCAGCAGGGTTATCAAGATCTTACCTCGTACTCAAAGTTACCTCCCAGGGCACTGAGGTCCAGGTGCAGGTTCTTGAGAAGCTCACTGGAGCTTCGGACACTCTGCAAGCAAGAACAATGATGAACAACATCTTAGTCAGGGTTTCCATTGCTGTGATGGAGTTCAGGGCCAAAAGCAGCTTGGGGAGGGAAGGCTTACTTCAGCTTACAACTCTCAGGTCCTAGTCAGTTACCGAAGGAACTCAGGGAAGGGACGAGAAACAAGAACTAATGCAGAGGCCATGGAGGAGTGCTACTTACTAGCTTGCTCCTCCTGGCCTGCTCAGTCTAATTGATTGATTGATGGTTTTTCCAGACAAGGTTCTCTGTGTAGCCCTGGCTATCCTGGAACTCACTCTGTATACTAGGCTGGCCTCGAACTCAGAGATCCACCTACCTCCACCTCCCAAGTGCTTGGATTAAAGGCGTGTGCCACCACCGACTGGTTCAGCCTGCATTTGTGTACAGCTCAGGACTACCTGTTCAGAGATAGCACCACCCACAATGTGCTGAGCATCCATGAATCACTAACTGAGAAAATGCTTCACAGGCTTGCGTACAGGCCAATCTTATGGAAGCATTTTTCTCAATCAGGGTTCCCTCTTCTAAGATAACTCCAGCTTGTGTCAAGTTGATTAATTAAATAATTAATTAAATAATTAATTAATTAAAATTAAGGTGATAAGTCTAAAGGAATTGGCCAGCCTAACATGCAGAGGAGAATGGGAGTGCCCTGGCAAGGCTTTGGAGGACTCCAGGGCACAGGCCTCTCTAAGTAGCCTTTTGTCAAGTGAGCACAAGGCCAAGCAAGCATGTTGTGTTCTCCAGCTCAAACGTGAGAGGCATATAGACTGGTCAAGAAAGGAAGTTATGGGTGGAAAAACACTTATTTATTTTTAAATGGCTGGGAGGTTAGCCAAAGATAGAACTAGTCCATGTATCTACCAACAATGAGTGCATAAACAGAACATGGTGCATACACACCGGGCTTAAACTGCATGTTTACATACGGGCTGCAGCATGCTGCGGGGCAGGTGCCAGCCATCAAAGACAAACACTACGCGATTTTACTCCTATGAAACATCTAGAACTGGCAAATCCTTAACACCCCCACACACACAAAAAAAAGTAAATTTAGAGGTTACCAGGTGCTGGAAGAAAAAGGAATGATTTATTGTATGGGGGCTAGAATATGGGACTATAAACAAGTTCTGAAAATGGACAGTAGTGGTGATAACATAACATTATGAAAAAAACCTAATAGGTTGGGGATTTAGCTCAGTGGTAGAGCACTTGCCTAGCAAGCACAAGGCCCTGGGTTCGGTCCTCAGCTCCAGAAAAAAAAAAAAAAAGATGAAAAAAACCTAATAATCCCTGAATTACTGTACCATTAAAATAGGTTAAAAATCTTACCTGTGTGTGAGAGCTTTACCATAATTGAAATATATAGAATATGTCTACAGACCCAGAGGGCTTCCAGGCCAGAGGGGACCTCCCCATTACCTGGTTTCCAGACCAGAAAGGGACCTCCCCATTACCTGGTTTCCAGGCCAGAGGGGACCTCCCCATTACCTGGTTGTCACTCTCCTCCTTGTCCTCCTCGTTGGTCTCCTCCCCTAAAGCCAGGAGGCTGAGAGCATGCTTGCCCTCGTGGGCGGAACCCAAGGCACCCTTTGCACAAGCAGCAGCAGTCTTGAGACCCTGTGGAGGCTCCAACACACAAAGAGCACAAGGGACTTACCAGAAAGGCCTTGACAATGACGCTGGCACGCTCCCTCCATTCCTACCTAGATGGGCCCCCGATCAAGTCCTGCCATGTCCATGAGTCTGGAGTCGAATTCACACTGCCTACTCCCTTCCCAACTCCACCGGGGAGACCAGCACAGGCGGCCTGCAGCCCAGTCCATCCCCATGCCAGAGTGACTCTTCTCACACTAGCTGGTGAACTCTGAAGACACAGCTTGTGTCTCCGTGACAGGCCACAGTTCCCAGGGTGCCACCCAGAAGGTCCCACAGTAACAAAGCACATGCGTAGCAGAGAAAGGACTCACCAGCGTGGGTTCCCCAAGCTGCCCGGAATCTGCCAAGCTCCCCAGGTTCACACTCTGAGGTCCACGAAGAGCAGAGGGTGGGGTGTCCCCAGGGCCTCGTAAGGGAGCCAGGCTCCAAAGAGGGGCCTGGACTGGGGCTAAGGGGGAACCCAGGACCTGGGCAACAGAACACATCTTGTTACAAACCCCAGAAACCACGTGGCTCTCAGGGCGTTGGAGGCAGATATAAAAATAAAGCATCTAAATCCTGCCCGTTCAAATTTAAACCGCCTCCGCTTGGAGGCTGCTAATGAAACAACATCCAGAAATACCATGTGCCAACTGGGTGAGACTCACAGGCCAGTTTCCTGATTCTGATAACTTGTGTGCTAGCTCACACCTGGCAGATACTAAGACTGGGGGCTCTGCTCCCCTTTCAGGAGCCACATAATAAGTGAACAGGATGGGGGCGGGCGGGCAGAGGGGGGCAGAGATAAACCCCAGCTACTAGAAAGAAGTCTCTACAGTCGATGCTTAAAACTGATGAGTCAAAAAAAGGCAGTCTCAACGTGTTCCTGACAAAGACGGAAGGAGACACCAGAAGAAAGTGCAGGCCTCCTTGGAGGGCTGTGCACACAGGAGGCTGCTGTACATGAACATGTGCCTTGTCATTCTCTGACTGGCTTTCCCCAGTTCTCAGGAGAGCCAACCGGAGTCAAACTCCAGGCTGCGTCTGTCCAAATGTGTGAACCCTCAGGCTATTCACAGTCTCTCCCATCCCCAGTTCCTTCATCCATGCTTGGCCCTACAGGGTCTACTAAGAAGCTCAAAGGAGATGATGGACACAGCGGCCTCTGTAAGGGGCCCAGGGCTGTAGCAATATTATGGAATCCATCATCTGGCCTAACAGAAGCAAGAGGCCAGCACAGGGGCTGGAGCGGTGTCTCACTGGTTAAGAGAGTCTGCTGCTCTCCAGAGGGTCTAAGTTCATTCAGTTCCCACAACCTACTTCAGGCCGCTCACACACACCTGCAGGCAACTACAGTTCTAGACGATCTCTGACGCCCTCTACTGGCCTCCACAAGCGCTTGCACTCACACAAACACACACACACACACACACACACACACACACACACACACTCACACTCACACAGTTAAAAATAAAATCTTAAAAAAGAGATGCCCCCCCCCCCCCGCTGGAGAGGTGGCTCAGTGGTCAAGAGCACTGACTGTTCTTCCAGAGGAACCGGGTTCAATTCTCAACATCCACATGGAAGCTCACAACTGTCTGTAACTCCAAGATCTGACACCCTCACACATACGTGTAGGCAAAACACCAGTGCAAATAAAATAAAAATAAATTTTTTAAAAAAAAAAGTGATTAGGGGCTGGAGAGCTGACTCAGTGGTTAAGAGCACTGGCTTCTCTTCCAAATTGACCCAGGTTCAATTCTCAGCACCCGCATGGCAGCTCACAACTGTTCTAATGCCAGTTCCAGGGCACCTGACACCCTCACACAAACATACATGCAGGCCAAACACCAATGCACATGGAATAAAAGTTAAAAAAAAAAAAAAAATCAGCACAGCATACTGGGGACACATCATCACAACACTCCTCAAAAAGAACAGCCAGGCGGCGGTGGCGCACGCCTTTAGTCCCAGCACTCGAGTGCATAGACAGGCAGATCTCTGTGAGTTCGAAGCCATCCTGGTCTACAGAGTGAGTTCCAGGACAGCCAGGGCTACACGGTGAAACCCTGTCTTGAAGAAACAAACACACAAAAAAGCAAAGAGAATATATTCTACTCCACACTAACCCCCAAGGAGTGAAAAAAGAAAGACGGATCCAAAGGTCCGAGTCACCACCCCCTCGGCCAGTCTGGCCCAGGGAAGAGGTCCCTGGGCAAGTCCCAGCAGGACCTAGCTCTGCCTTCAGGACACCTGAACCTTGGCTGAGCAGTGAGGTAAGACACTCCTTACCTCTGCAGACGGCCAATCGCATGACCTGCTGCGGAGCATCTTTGTCAGGGAGAAAAGCGACCAGCACACAAACTCACTGGTCAGCGATGCTCAACGTTAGGCCCTGCTCATTCTCACAAATCACCTGAGGTGGGCTCGACCACTATGCAGAGACCCCACTTGAGTAAACGGAGGTGGGTGTGGCCAAGAATCCTGTCCAAAGGCACAGGCTTAGTGGGGCAGAGAGGAGACTGAGTCCAGGATTATCTCAGGGAGCGTACTCCTAATAGTCTTATGACTATGGTAGGTAGGAGAAGTGCAGGGGGCTGAGCCTGCCCGCCAGACTCCCCCCTCCCCCCCCCCCCCCCCCCCCCCCCCCCGCTCAGCCCTTCCACCAGCCCAAGCATATCAGCAAGCAAAATCCTTCCCACACTGTATTTATAGAAAATTACAGACTCCTAACATGGCTAATTTGCTAACGTGCTGGGGGCTTGAGGGAGAGAGACAGGCGTGCTGAGGCCTTTGTTCTCTTGGGCCTGCCCTGAATCGGTGGTTAGCAGGGGAATTATACACCCCTGGCTCCTAGCTGATCATCTTCTATAGACGGCCATTAACTCTGAGCATGGGGCTGTGCGTGCCATTGTCCTTCAGAGCAGATCAACTTGATGCCATTGGGCTAATTAAAACTTTCAGGATAATCTGTGGCTTATCCGATATTTATAGTACTACACTAGTTATTAGGACTAACGGAGAACCAGTGCATGTCGGCAATTAGGGACCAGAGGGAACAAGTGGGGAGAGCCGCAGCTGGGCCACAGCGAAACACCTGGGGAATTCCGATTGAGCCCCGTGGTCCCATCCAACTTGATTTCTGAATGAAGAACGGGGTGACTCCCGAAAGGGACAAAGTGAAAGCTTGACAAGGTAAGCCCCACGTAGAGTCACAAACAGGGTCCACACAACCTGGCAGAGGTCAGTCACGTGAGTTTCTGGGAGGCAAGGAGCAGAAGCAGCTGGCTGCGTGGCAGCAGCAGGCCGTGGGCCCCATCCTTCCTGAGAGGGCTAGAGTTGAGAACTCCAGTGCTGTGTGCCTCCAAGCAGGGACCGGGCAAAGCTTTGGGGAAGAGGACCAACTCTGAAGGACTCTTCTCGAGAATCAGCTGGTAGGAAAGACTTCCCAAATTCCAGAAAACGCCTGGATTCTGTCTAAGGGCCGGCACCATCCGTGCAGCCCTGCCCACCCTCAGAAGAAATCCCTTCAAAGCGTGTGAACCACCCACGAGCATGGCTACCATGGATGCCCTCAGCTCTAGCCTGCAGGTGACGGAGTAGGACAAACCGGAAATCCAGGGCATCTCGTCAGGTGGCCACTTGGGTAGTTAGGGGATCCTCAGTTACTGGAGGAGGGTTAGCATTAGAAAGCAGACCTGTGGGCTTTGGAGCAATGGCTGGTCTACCTGATCCCTCCCTGCTGAGCCCAGGGGCCCCAGACCTGAGGCCACACTTTCTAAGAAGCCTACCTGGTTGAGAAGCTGCATCTTGCTTGGCTCTGCAGCAAGCCCGGTGTCAGAACTGGGCTGGACCAGCCCCTGCCTGAGGCCACTGCTTAGCTGGCCCTGTGCTTGCTGAGAAAGCTCCTGCCCAGCAGGGGCAGAAATCACTTCCGGAGAGTGCTCCAGCAGCCCCGGCCCCCACGCCAGTAACCCCGGGTCCCTCTCCTGAGCTCTGACGGCCTTGTGTTCACCCTCACTAGACATCCTGGAAGACTCTGTGGTCATGCAGCAGACCATGCCGGCGACGTCTTTGTACGGCATCTCCGGCATGTTCTCAGGCAGCCCCAGGCCCTTCCGCCGCCTGGAGATCTTGTCCATCTGCAGGATGTGCTGGTAGAATCTCTGGTCCTCAGAGTAGTCTTCAATCTCTGACTGCTCCTCAGCCGAGCTCTGTGTGTGGGACAACTGAGGCACCAGGAAAGGGCAGAAATGCACATCTCTAGGCCCTGGGCCTGACTGACCCGTGATAGGAACACAACCCTGGGGACTCTGAAGGTCCCAGGGGAAGTTGTTTACCTCACCCAGGACCTGGGAGCCAAGGGGCGAGGCCATGCTGCTCCCCCCTCCACTACTGCTATCCGAGTCAGCCCCGGGCACACTAGGCTTCCTCTCTTCATTGGGAAACTCTGGAGACTCAGGGAGATGGTGCCTCTCTTTACTGGCAGGACCCCCTGAAGGGGGCCTCAGAACTGGTTCTGATGCCAGGGTATCAAGTGGCATCAGGGAGAAGCCCTGTGGTGAATCTTCAGCCAAGACCTCTGGAACCTTGGGAGCAGCAGGCTCCAGTTCCTTGAAGCTCTCTGTGGTATCCTTGTTGACGAGCCTGGAGACCTGTCCTCTCCACAGTCCCGGGGGCTCTCTCCTCCACCTCCCCCTGCCCAGGTCCCCACCTTCCCCAGGAACTCCCTGCCAGTTCAAGTCCTCTGCTGGGCTACTCTCTAGTAAAAACAGCTTGCTTTTCCTGGCAGGGAGCACGTGGTCAGATGGACCCAGGGACCGGGAGGGCTCCTCCTCAGAGGACGGCAAGGGAACGGGGCTCTGACCTTTGTCCCCTCCAGGGCCAGTGCAGCGCATGGCTCTGCTGTGACTGTGCTGATCCCCCTTCAGCTGCAGGCCTCTGGAGGCTTCGGGAAGCTTAGAATGGACAGGAGTCTGGCTCCTGCCCTCTAACACATCCTGCCCATTCTGGAGCGGCTCGGCGATCGGAGCGCCCCCGGGGCCAGGTTTCTGCTGTCTGGTCCTCAGTTCCAGCTTTTCTATTTCAGGGTCTGAAAATCCCAGGTAGAATTTCTCTGCTGCTTTCTGAGTTGACTCCAGACTCTGTGGGTCTCCTAAGTCTGTCTTGCACTGGACCGGAGGCCTGCCTAAGATTTTCTCCACATCAGCAAAGATCTGGTGGGTCCGAGGAGCTTGGCCTTTGGAGAGTGGCTGCAGCTTGCCAGGAAGGGCACCCATGAGAGGCCACGGGGTGTCACCCTGCATACACAGGCTCCTCCCTTTCTTAAAAGTGGCCTCACTTCTAGCCTGCACCTCTTGGTCTAGGTCCAGATCAGCAAGCCCAGTTGCTGGGAGAGGGGACAGGCCACGGAGAAAGGAGGAAGAAGGCAGAAGTCCCTGTTCGGGCTGTGTTTCCTAGATGGGTATATAAATATGCAGAGAAAATAAGGACTAACTGACCTTCTCGTAGATTCTTGCTAACTCAGCCCAAGACCCATAGCAGAAAACCACCCTCCTTAAGATAAAGCAGAAACAAGACAGAGAGAGAGAGAGAGAGAGAGAGAGAGAGAGAGAGAGAGAGAAGGCGGCCTAAACCCCCTTAGGCTAAACATACGCCCTTTCTAGGTTCTAGCTTCCCCGCATAGAGAGGAAAAAACAACCACCATACTAACAGCCTACAAACCTTGTTCCACGGAGCCCCGGGAACTCGGTTCCTGGGGTGCTACCACAGTGAGAAGGCTATACTATGAGCGACATGGAAGAGGAGCACAGCCCCTGGTCAACCCGAGGACCCCCGTTTGTTTGTAAGCTGGTCTCTACAGAGCAGCCGTCTGAAGGCGGCACCTTACCTAGCGCTAGTCAAAGCCTGGAGGCCACAGCCATGTGATTGATCCCCAAGCTTCCTCTAGCCCTCAGGTTCACGATCGGTTAGTTTTATAAAAAGCCTTATCAAGGACTCCCAGAAACGTCCTTTGAGGCAGAGAGGAAGCCTGGGAAATTGAGTCGAGTGCCCTCTACCACCAGCACAGATTGGCACTGCTTAAAAGACCTCCAGTCTCAGAATGGCGGGGCTACCAGAAAGCCTTAAGATAACCAACCACCCTCTGCAAATACACTAACCAGCCAGCTGGGAGCACACATCTCCAGAGGGCCCAGACCACCTGAGTCTAGGTGGCCCATGAGCCTCAGGCCTGACCACGAGACAAACTCAAGCTTGAGGTGCCTGGCCTGAGAACCCAGGGCTGCCAGCTGTCCCTTCCCGGAACTACAGAGGGGTCCTTTCTACCTAGGAGCTCCTGGGACTCAAACATGCATCCAGAGCCAAGGCTGTCACCCAAGCCCACCTCGAGTCCGGCTGGAGCCTGCCAGATGCCAAAATATCATTTCCGATTATCCTGGCTAATGAAAGGCCTAGCATCCACCTCTGTTTTTCAGCTACGTGATGATATCAGAAAGTTCTAAGATTCTGTTTGGAAAGCACTTGTCTTCACTGTTCTGTAGGAACGGGCTTCTCACCCTGTTTCTCAGAACCATGTAGCAAGCTGGGGGAGGCAAGGGGATGCAGAGCGGCGACAGAACCTGAACATGATAAAGGACCAAACGGCTTAACAAGTGTTCAAGGCCAGGGCTGACACTTTAGGAAAGAAGACAACAGCCTGGGGATGTGCCTCACTGCTAGAACACCTGCCTAGCATGTAGCCCCAGGAATCCTCAAGGGGCGGGGGTGACATGTGGGTCTCAGAAGGACAAAACAACTGGACCACTGAGAGTTGTCTTCACAATGCTCCCAAAGTGGTCCCCGCAGTGCTCCTCACGGGGCTGAACCGAGTAGCTTCCTCAGGCTGCCAGCCCCACGCCTGCATGAGGAGGACAAAGTCTGTCCGGAAGCACGGGGCCTCACTTTGGGAAGGCTCGCTCTCAGCTCCTCCTGAGGCCTGAAGTAAGGGTGATCACCTCCACCTCCTCCATGCAGACATGCTGAGTGAGAAATAAACGATGGCCACAGCCCTCTGAACTCAGCACAAAAGGTGCTGGAGACCACAGTGAGGACGATGCAGTTTAACGGCTGCCGCCCTCCACCAGCCAAGGACGCTGGCCACAAAGACCACTGACAACGTCAATAAAGCCAATGGCGTGTATGTATCAATTATAGGCTGACCTCAAACTCGTGATCCTCCAGCCTCAGCCTTCCCAGTACTAGGACTGCAGCCATGGACCACCAAGGCCAACTTTTCATTTCAAACTTCAAGGCACTGGTGTTCTGACAGCTTGAAGACAACAGTGAGCCCACACCAGGGCAGCCTGATGCCAACTTACCGACCGCTCTATCTCCCTTGTGGCACACTCAGAGCGGCCAACAGCACTACTTCTTCAACAAATGCAAAGCACGGCCCTTGCCCTGATGAGCTCACACTGTCGCTAGCCCTGTCGTGGAGCATGGGCTCCCCAAGGAGAGAGAAGAAATTACTTAGAGAAGTAACGACTGCTAGAAGCTGAAAGGAAAAGTCCACCAGGTAAAACTGGACAATATCCTGTCGAGAACTCACTATTGCTTTAACTCCCGGGAGGGCCCCCAGACCCCTTGGACTGCAGCCCTGTGTAGGAGCTGGCCTCGGGCTGACTCACCAGAGGACTTTTGGAGGTCTCTTTGTCTTTCTTGTTTTTCTTTTCCTTTTTCTTTTTCTTGTCTTTCTTCTTTACGGCCCCGGGAGCCAACCACTTCTCTCGCTCCTGGATCACCAACTTCCGATAGTGCTCATCACATGGATGGTCCCAAATGGACTGCCCGGTGTCAAAGTTGAAATAGTAAAGGTCACCTGTGATGTTCTGGCTAGGAGCGAGCAGAGTTCAGAAGTCAGTCCCTTCTAAGGTCTGGCAAAAACATAATTCTTTAAAAAAGGATATTGAAATATATAAAAGAACTTATAGCAATAGATCATCATTTCTTACAGTGTGCTCAACATCAAGTTGACACTGAAAGATAAACAAATAAGGAATTGAAAAATAAACCTAGGCAATTACCCAGAATACAACATGGGAGATAAGTTGGTATTTTTAAATATGAGAAATAAGTTAGACATGGGAGATAAAATATGGACATTCAATGCTGCAATACCAACTAACTTTCTTCTTTTTTCCTTTCTTTCTTCAATTTATTTTATTGTTTAATACAAGCAACAAACTTCTGAAAGATTACTTAAGGAAGAGATACCTAAAAATAAACTGATAGATTTTTTTTTAATTTATTTATTTTTTGTTTTTTTGAGGCAGGGTTTCTCTGTGTAGTTTTAGTGCCTGTCCTGGATTTCGCTCTATAGCGCAGGCTGGCCTCGAACTCACAGAGATCCGCCTGGCTCTGCCTCCCGAGGGCTAGGATTAAAGGCATGCCACTGCCACCCGGCTGATTTTATTTTTTAAATGAGGCTGGAGAGACAGGTCAGCAAGAGCACTGGCTGCTCTTCCAGAGGACCAGGTTTGATTCCCATATCCTATTCTGACCTCTATGTGAATGAATGAATAAATAAATAAACAAACAAACAAACTACCAAAACTCATTCACAAAGAATTGACCAGGGCTGGGGATATAGCTCAGTTGGTAGAATGTTGCCTAGAATGCAGGAAACCTGGGGTTCAAACTCCTACACCACATAATCATCAACATAATGTAAAGTCTTTAAACTGAGGCTGGAGAGGTGGCTCAGTGGTTAAAAGCACTTGCCACCCTTGCAGAAAACCAGGAGGGCTCAATTCCCAGCACCCACATGGCAGCTCACAACTGCTTGTAACTCCAGTTCCAGCCTCCTGACACCCTCTTCTGACCTTCTCAGGCACCTGCATTCATGCGGTACATACAGACAAGCAGGAACACACATACGCATGTAAATAATTTTTAAATCATGTTTCTATACACAGTATTCGACACACAGAATTTGAATCAGTTCTTTCTTCTCTGAGACAGTAGAGGTAGTCCACCCCTCTAGTTTCAGCACTCAGGATGTGGAACTTGGAGGACCTAAAGTTCAAGGTTATCATCTCTTTCAGTTTCTT
The DNA here is from genome assembly GCF_004664715.2 of Peromyscus leucopus. Lineage (NCBI taxonomy): Eukaryota > Metazoa > Chordata > Mammalia > Rodentia > Cricetidae > Peromyscus > Peromyscus leucopus. Next base: position 27,460,631 of record NC_051069.1, on the reverse strand, counting down.
TGTAAACTAGGCCAGCCTAGTTTAGAAGTCAGTCCTGGACCACCTGGGGAGACTGTCTCAAAGGACAAAGCAAAGAACTGGCCTGAATGCTCTACATCTCATGGGGGCCAGGATGAGAAAGGGCCTCATTATAGAGTCCCAGGCAGACTGGAACTACCATGTAAACCAGCCTTGGGCTGGCCTTGAACTTAGAGCAGCAATCCCCCTGCCCTTGCTTTTATCCACACACAGCCTTCTCTTTTTAGAACTGGATTTGAAGTGAAAACATCCCACAAAGAAAATTCTAGGCCCAGATGACTGCAGTGGTAAATTCTATCAAATATTTAAAGCCGAAATAGCAGCAACCCTACACAAACTTGTTCATAAACCTGAAGAGGGAGAAATTCTCATTCTATGAGGACAACAGTAACATGGTACAAAACAAGAGAAAGACATTAGGAGAAAATGATGCTATGGACCAGTTTCCCCCATGGACACGATGCAATAACACTTAATGCAATTTTAGAAGATCAAATCCTATAAAATATAAAAAGGATCGTACATCATGACCAAATGGAGTCACCCCAGGAATAAGAAATTTGGTTTAACATTTGAAAACTGGGGCCAGAGAAATGGCTCAGCTGGTGAAGGCGCTAATGGCCAAGCGGAGGACCTGAGCTCCCTTCCAGGATCCCACATGGTGGAGGGAAAGGACCAGATCCCACAAGCTGTCCTCTGACATCCACACTTACAAGTGCTGTGGTACGCCCACACTGCCACACACACATAGATAGATGGATGGATGGATGGATGGATGGATGGATGGATGGATGATGGATGATGGATGGATGCAATTAAAAATTGATAAAAAAAAAATGTTTGAGAATCAATCAATAAATTTGACTATAAGAAAAGACTAAAAGGAAAAACACCTAATCTTATCAACAGATGTAGAAAAGCACTGGGTACAACCCATCCATCTTTTCTTCAGAGCCCCAGCGACAGCACAAGGTCTCCTGACAAAGGCCATGTCAGGAGACCCACAGCCAGCAGCTACCTAATGACGAGGACACAAGCTTTCACCCTAAGATCAGGGACAAAGCAAAGACGTCCTCCATCATCGCCCCTACTTACGATGCTGAAGGCTCCGGTCACTACGGTACAAAATAGAAAGAAAAGGCAACCGGATTAGAAAGGAGGAGGCAAAAATACCTTTATTCCTAGGAGACACAATCGCTTCTGTAGAAAATCCTATGGAATCTTAAAAAAATTAATAAATAAAGCTACTAGGCCTGACATAATTGATTTTAGCAAGGTTGTACAGTGCAAGATCAATATACAGAAACCAATTTTACTTCTCTATAAAAGCAACAAACAATTGGAAACTAAAAATACAGCACTTACAGAAGCATCAAATATGAACTACTTAGGGATAAATTTGATAAAGAGAGGCAACACATGTACACAAAAGCTATTAAACATTTCTTAGCGCTATTAAAGGCAACCTAAAAAAACAGAAACAGACCGTGTTCATGGGCTGGAAGATTCAATACCATTTAAGATGCCTATTCTCCCCAAATTGATTTATGTGCGGTCCCAATCCAAACAGTAAAGTGACAAACTAATGTTTAAATTCACATGGAAATGCAAAGAACTTAGAATGAGACTTTGAAAATGGGAACAAGGGGCTGGAGAGGCAGCATTAAGAGTACGGGTGCTCTTTCAGAGGACCCAGGTTCAATTCCCAGCATCTACATGGTGACTCCCATCCACCTGTAACTCTGGTTACAAGGGACCAACTCCCTCTTCTGGCTTCTTAGGAACCAAGTATGCATGTGATACACAGACAGACATGCATGCAAAATGCCCACAAACATTAAAATAATTGATAATAATACTAAAAAGAAGATGGGAACAAGGTTGGAATACCTACCCTGAAAGATTTCAAGACTTATTATAAAGCCATGTGCTCAGGAGAGAAGAAAACAAAGCATATAAGCACATCAATGGCAGACAGCAGGAAATACAGAAACCGATTATTTTTCAATGTCTATGGGTGTTTTGTCTGCATATACGTCGGTGTACCCCATTTGTGACTGGTGCCCTTGGAGACCAGAGGGAACATGTAACTAGAGTTCAAGACTGCTGTGAGTCACCATTCGGGTGCTGAGAATTAAACCTGTGTCCTCTGAAAAAGCAGCCAGTATTCTTAACCACCTCAACATCTCTCTAGCCCCAGAAACAGACCCTCTTATGCATGGTTAGCCTCAAAAACTACCATCTGAAAAATGATCTTCAGTATAAGAGTCAAATAATTTTTTTTTAGAATGTGGTACACCTGAAGTGAGGACATAGTTCAGTTATAGAGTGCTTTGGTAGCATCACAAGGTTCTGTGTTCCACACTCATTAACACACACACACACACACACACACACATACACACACACACACACAATGTGTTATGTCTAATATGGGAAAGTATACAACTGATAAAGATAAAAAGGTGAGTGGTGTGTGATTAGATAGTAAACATCAACTTGCCGCATTCTAGAATCACCCAGAAATAGTCTCAATTGAGGAATTCCCTATATCTGGTTGGGCTATGGGCATGTCTGTGGGGGACTGTCTTGTTAACTGACCCAGCCCATTGTGGGGAGCTTCATTCCCCAGTTTGGGGCTTTGCGTAGAATATAAGAGTAGAGAGGAGCAGAGCGTGGTAAGGCGTGCTTTTAATCCCAGCACTCCAGAGACAGAGGCTGAGTTCAAGGCCAGTCTGGTGTACACAGCGAGTTCTAGACCAGCCAGGGTTACACGGCACACGTGGAGACCCTATCTCAAACAAACGAACGCAGAGAAGACGGCTGGTCAGCAGGCCACCCAGGTACATCCGCTTCTCTCTGTGCCCGACCACGGATATGTGTGACAGCAGTCTCCAGCTCCTGCCCCTGAACTTTTCAACATGATGGACTGTGAACTAAAGTGAACCCGCCCTCCCCTAAGTTGCTTTTGGTTAAGGTATTTTATCACAGCAACAGAAATTTAACTATTACAGGCAGGTAAACCAAGCGTGATGGCACATGCCTATAATCCCAGCACTCAGGAGGCCGAGGGAGGAAGATCTCAAGCTCACAGCCAGCCGAGGCTACATAGTAAAACCTTGTCTTAAAAAAAAACACCAGGTATAGTGGTGCACACCTATAATCCCTGCACATGCAAGAGGATCTCATCCTCGGCTACAACAGAAGGTGAAGGCCAACCTGAGACCCGTGAGAGCTTATCTCAGAAGAAAAAATAACAACAAAAAAAAGAGAGAGAGAGAGACATGATGGTGCATACCTGCAATGCAAGCACTCGGAGGACTGGAGCAGAAGGATCACAAGTTTAAGGCCATGCTAGACTACATAACAAGACTGCCTCAAAAGAAAAAAAAAATGAGATAGATCTACATATTACGCTGACTAGAACAACAGTGCACAGAATGTAATAGTTATGATTAAAACAATAAAACCACAAATGGAGTGTGTGTGTGCTAAAAGTTCTAGAAGAAATTTCACAATTGACAGTAATTAGGCTTGGGAAAGAGAATGGGGCAAAAGATGACATGAACAAATAATTTCCAATGACATTCTCGCTGTAGGACAAGAGTGTCAGGCACACTAGCAGGCACACGAGGGCAGCTGGCCCAAGGCCTTGCACACAGCTGCCCTAACCCAGACAGTTCCCCACCCTCCGTCAGAAAAGGCACTGGGACAACAAAGCTTCCAAACACAAGCTTGAGTTCTCAGCACTGGGAACGCTGTCTCGGGCGCTAACAGATTTCCTAGAAGAAAGATGTGAACCTGGAGGTGGTCCAAGGAGAGGCAGCTAAAAGATCAACAGAACAAGGAGCCTGTCGAGCGAGCGAGCAAAGGGAGCTGAGAAGAGTCTGTGCCTCCGGCTGAGGAGAGGAAGGTGGGTAAGCGCAGCCATTTGCAAGTCCAGTCAACCCGTTACACTGCTTGGGTAAGAATGAGCCGATTACCGAGCCCACCATATGCACCTTCCTTCCCAGCTGAGAGGGGACACCTGGGATGCCTCAGACCTCGTTTAAAAAAAAGTGGACACACTGCCCTGGGTGACATGTAAACCAAGAGTGGCAGCTTTGGGGGGCAGCTTGGATGGGGCTCTGCACCCAGGGTGAGAGAGAAGTGAAGACAGAGAGCGCAGAGCAGATGCGCAGCACTGAACAGCGTTGCCGCTGTGAGTGGAGATGACGCCGTCCTCAGGAGGAGGGAGCTGGCGGCGCCGGCCCTGGCCTTTCAGCTTCCCCTCCTGGGGGCGGTTTTCTCACTGTAAACCTCTGCTTCTCAGAGATACCCTGAAAGAGTTCTTTCACAATCCAGAGAGCTTTAAGGGAATTTACAATGAATCAATGAACAGGAAGCCAAGCAGGAAGAGTAGACACCTAGACCTGGCGCCGTGGTTTAAAAGAAAACGGCCCCCACAGGCTCACGGGAAGTGGTGCTATTAGGAGGTGTGGCCTCCCAGGAGTAGGTGTGCTGCTGTTGGAGGAGGTGTGTCACGGGGGCAGGATTTGAGGTCTCAGATGCTCAAGCCACATCCAGTGTGGCATTCTCTTCCTACATCTACATCTGCGGATCCAGATGTAGAACTCTCAGCTCCTTCTCCAGCCCGTGTCTGCCTGCATGCCACCATGCTTCCCACCATGACAATAATGGACTAAACTTCTGAAGCTGTAAGCCATCTCCAATTAAATGTTTTCTTTTATAAGAGTTGTCCTGGTCATGGTGTCTCTTCACAGCAATAGAAACCCTAACTAAGACACCTGGCAACCTGAGTGCAATCCCTGAAACCCATGTAAAGGTGGAAGGCAAGTACCAACTCTACCAAGTTGTACACACACACACACATATACACATACATAGTTTACACAGTAATAATTTAAAGAAAAAAGAATATGCTACACAAATTCTAAGATGGCTAAGGGAGACAGAAATCTTTTGCCAAACCTATGTGACCTTGCTACAGAACCCTTTGGTCTCAGCATCCACTTTAGACATATTGAGGAGATAAGCCATCACTTTTTCTGGGTAAGTACATTCTCATACATGGATTCATGCACATGTACATACATGTATACACATATACATGCATGTGGTAGACAGAAGACAAACGCAGGCATTGCTGCTTAAGAACCATCCACCTTGGGTTTTTTTTTTTTAATTTAATATATGTCTGCATGAGGGTGTCAGATCCTCTGGAAGTGGAGTTACAGACAGCTGTGAGCTGCCATGTGGGTGCTGGGAATTGAACCCGGGTCCTCTGGAAGAGCAGTCAGTGCTCTTAACCTCTGAGCCACCTCTCCAGCCCCCCACCTTGTTTTTGAGACAGAGTCTCTCACGGGCCCGGAGCTCACCAAGCAGGCTAGACTGGCTAGCTGGCAAGCCCCAGGAATATCCTGTCCACACTTCCTTATGCGGAGATTACAGGCAAGTGCCAGCACAAGTGCCACCATGCCTGGCTTTTTGCACGAGTTCTGGGGACCCAACTCAGAACGTCATGTTGCAAAGCAAGTACTTTACAGACAGGGCCGTCTCCCCAAACGCCACAGCTGTCACTTTTAACATTCTATCAGTGTATAAGGACCAACAAAGACTCCTCCTCAGTACGACCAACGCAGACACCGGTGTGAGAGGCTCGAGCCAGGACGGCAGCTCTGTGGTCCAGAGGGAACTTCACGTCAGCTTACTCAGTCCTGAAACAAGAGGTAACCTGCAGAGAAATGGCGGCCTTGCCCCTGATCATGAAAAACAATCTCCAGGGCTTGGGGAAATGGCTCAGGCAAAGAGCCTGCCACGCAAACCAAGAGCCAGGGAGCTGGAGAGACCGGCCGCTCAGTGGTTAAAATTGTGTACTGCTTTTGAGAGGACCTGATTTCAGTTCCCAGTACCCACATCAGGCAGCCCACAACCTTCTATAACTCTAGCTCCAGAAGACCCAATGCCCTCTTCTGGCTTGGTCTCTATGGGCAACTACACTAACATGCATATACCCACACATAAACACATAGTAAATGTCTTAGTTAGGGTTATTATTGCTGCAATAAGACACCAAGACCAAAAGCAACTTGGGGAAGAAAGGGTTTATTTGCCTTACATAACCCAAGTCACAGTCTATTGAGGGAAACCAAGGCAGGAACTCAAACAGAGCAGGAACCTGGAGGCAGGAGCTGACGCAGAGGCCGTAGTGGCGTGCTGCCTACTGACTTGCTTCTTAGGGCTTTCTCAGCCTGCTATAAGAGAACAGAACCCATGGCCAGGAGGTGGTGGTGCACGCCTTTAATCCCAACACTCAGGAAGCAGAAGCAGGTAAATCTCTGAGTTCAAGGCCAGCCTGGTCTACAGATCGAGTTCCAGAACAGCCAGGGCAACACAGAGAAACCCTGTCTTGAAAAACCAAAAAAGAAAAAGAAAAAGAAGGAAGGAAGGAAGGAAGGAAGGAAGGAAGGAAGGAAGGAAGGAAGGAAGGAAGGAAGGAAGGAAGGAAGGAAAGAAAAGAAAATAGAACCCATGACCACCAGTCCCAAGTGTCATCACCTACAATGGGTTAGTCCTCCCCCACCAATCACTAACTAAGAAAATTCCCTACAGACTTGCCTACAGCCCTATCTTATGGAGGCATTTTCTCCACTGAAGTCCCCTTCTCTCAGATGACTCTAGCTTGTGTCAAGTTGATATAAAACTAGTCAGCACAATTAAAAATAAATCTAAAAAACAGAAACAAAAATAAAAAAAGGAGGAGGAGGAGGAGGAGGCCTAGAGAGATGGCTCAGCAGTTAAGAGCTCTGGCTGCTGAGGACCAGGGTTTCATTCCCAGCATTCATGGTGGCTCACAACCATTTCTAACTACAATTCCAAGGAATCTGATGTGTTCTTCAGGCTTCTGCACATGGTGCACATACATATATGCAGATAAAACAGTTATCAGGCATGACAGTACCCATCTGATTTACACACACACACACACACACACACACACACACACACCACACCACACCACACCACACCACACTAAATTTCAGGTCCCCGTCTCGGACAGGACAGGCTAGTGAACCACTGTAATTACTCACCATGGTTTCCAGCCCTTGGGCAATGGAGCTTCAATCCCCTCCCTCGCCAGCCACATCAGTTCTGGTTCCTTGATGGGGTCGATACCAATCACTCTGGCAAAGTCAAGGATTTCTGCAGAAAAGAGCAGGAAGGCGAAGGTGGAGGGTGGGCAGGTAAGAGAGATGGGGAGGGATGGAAAAAAGCAAAATTGAGTCAATCCTTTTCTGGATTTTTCTTTATTCATCAATGATAAAATATGGCTTCTCTAAATATAAGTAATAAATATATAGAACTAAAGCTGGATGTAGCGGTATACACCCATAATCCAGTACTTGGGAAGTAGAGGCAGGAGGACCTGAGAGTTCAAGGTCATCCTCAGCTCCACGGTGAGTTCAAGGCCAGCTGGGCTACTTGGGACCATCTCAAAAACCTTTAATAAACAAACACACAGACAGAGCAGTTTCCTTACATCACAATTTATTAATGGCATCTGAATCGAGTCATGCCACCTCCAAACTCCCACACAAAATATAATACAACGCCCACATATAATCTGAAGCCACAGCTCACAAAGGAAACCAAGAGGGCACAGTGGGGAGGCCTCAGGAAGGAGCCAGGCCACAGCCGGAGCCATCCAGGATGAGGGCAGCCTTACCAGGAGATAAGCTCTCAGAAGATTTACAAGAGCTGGGTTCCAATGCACTTGGCCCTCGAGCCCCAAGTGAGTTCCACCAACTACGGAAGACTGAGCCTCTTTAAGGACCTTGCAAACACAGAGAATGTGAAATAGACAGTGTGTGTGTTGTGACGGTGGTATGTACCATGTGCTAATGCAACAGACAGAAGGCAGTGCCTGGTTCTCTGAGGGACAGGAAGGTAACCCTGCTGAAAGAAGATGATACTCAGGTGGCCTCTTCCCCCTCTAGGGAACCCCTCTTCTAAAAGGTGGTGCCCCTTAGTCGGCTGTAGTATATATTTCAGACTCCGCCTCTGCCCTGCTCTCAGAATAGGAGAGAAGAGACTATGCACTATGCTAAGAGCAATCTCCTCTTTGGGAAAAGGATAGGTGATGTGTCCGTTGGAACATGTCACTAGCGGCCACTGGAATAATGAAATAAATACCCAGGCTTGAGTCTAGGCCAGGCCAGGTAGATATCGCCAATACAAGTCATCTCCATGGAGAAACAGAGGGTGACGTACCTGGGGACTAGGAAATAACACTTTTTCTAAAGGGCCAGCTGGCATTTAACTGGCTTATTGATTAACTTCACCTTTTTTAGTTCTGCACAATGGAGCCAGCACAAAAGACCTGCGACAAGATACCGTTTAGGCCATCTGGGACCTGCCAGGAACCATCACGACGGCACAACTTAACCGGCACGGTGGGAGAGCCATGTCACAGAGCCCTGAAACCTCACCAAGGATACTGAACATGTGGAAGGGCACTGACTCCACCCTAGAAACAATCCATCTCTCCCTGTGATATCCCTGCTACTAGGTGGGACACAGACCAGACAAGGCAGAAACGAAAACAGAGAGCTGAGCAGGAAGCCACAGAAGCTGAGAAGGTGGTGTGGCTCAGGCTAGAGTACCAGACATGAGACCTTGGCAGAAGAGTTTTTAATTCCCCCCACCCCCCCAAAAAAAAATCCTAGGAAAACCAGGCGATACAGCACATGCCTGTACCCTGATGCTTCAGAGGGGTAGGCAACAGGATCATTGCCCATCTCAGGCCAGCCTGACCTACATAGCAAGACCCTGTCCAAAAAATAAGAAAAATAAATCCCAGCACTCAAGACACAGAGGCAGGAGGATCTCTGTGAGTTCTAGGCCAGCCTGATCTACATAGCAAGTTCCAGGACAGCCAGGGGTGCAGAACAAGATAGAAATTCCCCCAAAATGCTCAGGACCAGACATGCTACAGATTTCAATTCCTTTCCAGTTCTGGAGTATTTGCATAGATTTTACAGGTTAGGCATCCCTTATCAGAAATGTCTCATCCAAAAGGCAGATTTTGGAGTATTTTGCAATTTGGAAGAGGTGAGGGATACACATCTTGAATTCCAGAAACAATGAAGCATTGTGTGATGGTCTGTAATCCCAGCATTTAGGAGATGGAGGCACAGGATTAGGAGTTCAAGACCAACCTGGTCTACATAGTGAGGGTGAAGCCAGCGAGGCTTAAGAGGAAGGAAGGAAGGAAGAAAGGGAGGGAGGGGGGGAGGGAGGGAGGGAAAGATGCATATAGTCATATACACACAGCTTAAGATACAGATTGACACTCTGCCTCAAAAAAGAAAGAAAGAAAGACAGAAATTGTGAAAATGTGAAGTCAGTCAGCAAGATGGCTCAGCAGGTAAAGACATTTGCAGCCAAGCCTAACGTTAGCCCAGAGTTCAATCCGGAAGCCTACATGGTGGGAGGAAAGGATGACTCCTTCAAGTTGTCCCCTGAGCTCCACACGCATGCTGTATGTAGCATGCACACATACGATAAATAAATGTAAAAACAAAGCAAAGTTGAAGTCATTCAAGAATAGCACAAAAAAGACACGTGGACAGGAATCTGACGTTTACACTTTCAAAGGTGACGGTCCCCTCTGAATCACACCCCCAAGTGCCAACAGTCTTCCCGTACACCACCCAACCCAGAACTAACAAGGTGATTCTAGCCACGGGTCGAGAACACGAACACAGTGGCCGAGGAAACTGGACACATGGCAGCAAGAGTGCCCTAGTCCTGCTCGGTGTTAGGATCCGACAGAGCCGCAGTAATCCAGTGATACTGACACACGCCAGACAGTCCAGCGGCGGCGGGGGGGGGGGGGGGGGGGGGGGGGGGGCGGGGGGGGGGGGGCGCAGGCCCAAACGCGCACAGCAGCAGCCAGGCCAGCAGGGAGATAGATGCGCCATCCCCCTAATGGCCTAGGAACTAAACTGCACATGAGAACACGGTAGAAACAGTTCTCCTTCTGGTGGAGAAGGCTTTTCTAACCATGATCCGTACATAGCTCGGAGGCCATTCGCCGTCAGACTGACAGACACCATAAAAATCACACAATCTAAGCTGGGGAGACGGCTCGGTAGTTTTCACATTTATTATCGCATGTGTGCATGCTACATACAGCATGCGTGTGGAGGTCAGGGGACAACTTGAAGGAGTCATTCTTTCCTCCCACCATGTAGGCTCCCGGATTGAACTCTTCCAGAACACCCAGGTTCAATTCCCAGCACCCACATGGTGGATCACAACTGTCTGTAACTCCAGTTTGAGGGGATCCAGCACCCTCTTCTGGCCTCTGTGGTCATCAGACACACACACATGGTACAGAGACATATATACAGACAAAACACACACATAAAAATAAACAAATCTACAAAGAATTGCTCTTTGAATTCAAAGTCTGGGGCTGAGGATACAGCTCCAAGGTAGAGTGTGTCCTTCGTGTCTGGGTTCGATCTCTAGCTGGATGGTGACGCATATCTGTAATGCCAGCACTTGGGAGTCTAAGGCAGGAGGACCGCTATAAACTGGATCTCCAAAAAAGGAAGCGGAGGGGGTGCAGGAAGACAGCTCAGCAGGTAAGGGTGCTTGCCACCAACCCTGAAGACCTGGGTCTAACTCCTATAACCCACATGGTGGAAGGAGAGAATCGCTCTCACAAACTGTCCAGTGACTACCATGTGCTTACTATGATGAGCACACCATGTCACCCTCCAGAACGTAAATGCTTAAAAAATAGTGGTGCATGCCTTTAATCCTAGCACTCGGGAGGCAGAGGCAGGCGGATCTCTGTGAGTTCGAGGCCAGCCTGGTCTACAGAGCAAGATCCAGGAAAGGCGTAAAGCTACACAGAGAAACCCTGTCTCGAAAAACCAAGTAAATAAATAAATAAAAATTTTTAAAAAATAAAGACTGTATTCAGTTTTAGAACTTCTACTTGGCAATCAGCAAACACACTAGGCTAGAAGCAAATCACAAGATAAATGGGATCCGAGACTCGCAGGGGGCACATGTTCTTACCCCTGTCTACCAAGCTCACAAACCACCTGAGCTGGAGGAATCACTTGTGTCTAGGTCCGCAGCTCTTCAGGGTGTCAAAGCAAATTTCAATCCATGACCGGCAAAGCACTCGAGGGGCTGGAGTGGCCCAGCTCCACTCAGCACGGTGCAGCGCTACAGGAACCTCTCTCACAGCTGGGGACAAGGACAGGACCTGACTCACAGAGTGACTGTGGGGCTGCTTTTCGGTTTCTGTTATTGTCGCTTGAAAGAGGGTCTCACTGTGTAGCCCAGGCTGGCCTGGAACTCACTGTGTAGACCAGGCTGGCCTGGAACTCAGAGATCCTGCCTCTGTCTCCCAAGTGCTGGGATTAAAGATGTGCGCATGCACGATTATACTCAGCTTGCTGTGGGGTTTGAGAGGGAAATAAATACAACATTTTTAAAACAAGGCTAGAACAAAGTAACTAAATAAATAATGCTTTTTTTCTCTTTGCTGTTTTTGTTTTAAGAAAGGACCTTAAACTCACTGCCTAGTGACATGACAGTGAACTGCAGCTCCTCCCTTGTTACCCTACGCACGCACGCACGCACGCACGCACGCACGCACTTCCTGAGAGCTGTACCTCCACGCCTCGATTTCTGAGATACCAGAACTGACCCTGGGGCTTCATGCACGCGAGGCAAGCTCTGCACCAACTGAGCCACAACCTTGTTATTCTTGTTGTTTTTAAGACGATGTAGCTCAGGCTAGCCTCAAACTCATTCTGTAGTCCTGGCTTTTAACTTGTAGCAATCCTCCTGCCTCAGCCCCTTCAATGCTGGGAATGCAACATGCCAGCCTCAGCTTGTTCTAAAGAAACTGGATTCACATGTCATACTTTACAATATCCCCTATGCTACTATCTCACTTAAAACCAATCTGATCTCCAAGGTCAGGAAGCGTTTCCTATAGAGGGCCAGAGAGTAAACACTGCAAGCTGTGTAGGTTATAAATCTGTCACAATTATTTGACACTGCCATTATAGCATGAAGACAATCACAGAGGATGTAGAAATAAGCACGGCTGTCTTCCAATAACATTTTATTGACAAAAAACAGGCAAAGGTGCCAACTTGGGCCCAAAGGCTGTTTGCTGACCTCTGATCTAAGCCAGATACACTGAGCAGCCCTGTGCCTGAACTAACATTGTACTGAAAAAGCAAATCAGAGGCTTGGGCTCAGTGGTTAAGAACACCGGCTGCTCTTCCAGAGGACCCAGGTTCAATTCCCACCACCCACAGGGTGGCTCACAGCCATCTGTAACTCCAGTAGCAGGGGGCTCTGATGCCCTCTTCTGGCCTCTGCAGGCACTGCACACAGGTAGTATACATATCTATGGCAGGCAAAACACCCACACATGTAAGTTAATGTTTTAAAAATCAAATATAATGTCTGCCCTCAAAGGACGGTTACAGTCCACCACAAGCCTCTTACCTTGCTCGCTGGGGATGTAGGTCTCATCAGAATCTTCCTCCAGAACCAGCTGGTCACCTAAGAGGATGGGTCGTCTAGCCATGATTCAGCCTGGCGTAGCTATCTCAATCCCAGAGACCCTATCCAAAGAGAAAATCAGTGAGCTGGTCTGGGAGGGAGGGAAAAGGTGAGCTGGGTCATAGAGCATCTGGGTCACACCAGACGCTGCAAACCAGCATGGCTGAGGATCCTGCCTGCCGTTCAGAGCTGCACGGACTCTGTGCCTGGGCGATTTCCCTGGCTTGCCCCTGCCCAAGGTTAGAGAACACACAATGCACCACAAGAGACTGGCTCTCTAACGTGTTTAACTTGAGGACGGGAGAGATCCTTCAGCGGTTAAAAGCACTGGTTACTCTTCCAAAAGACCTGGGTTCAATTCCCTAGCACCCACGTGGTGGCTCACAACCTTCTGTAACTCCAGAACCAGGGTTTCTGACACCATCTTCTGGCCTCTGCCTGCATTAGGGACACACATGGTGCGCGTCCATAAATGCAGTCAAACATTCATGTACATAAAACAAAAATAAACAAGCCCTTAAAGAGTTTAACTTTGTATCCCTCCCAAACAGGAGAATACCCCCAAACTATAGTAACCTCAGCCAGAAAACCCCAGTGACACCAAAAACACAGGCCCTCGGTGTCAGCACAGCCCAGGGCACAGAGAGGCCATTGGAGTCAATGGGGCCCCGGGGCATGCAATTCAGGGCCAGGAGCCAAAGCGACTTCAGCACCTGCTCTGAGAGCAAACTAAGACAAGAGGACAATTCCCACTGAAGGATGAGGAAAGCACCCTAGACAGGGAGCAAAGGGTGACGCCTGCAGATGTCCTAGAGCACAGACTCACAGCATGCAGTAAGGGGATGTCACTGAGGGCTTTGGGAAGAGAAAAATGACTCAGGGTGGCCTTTTATTTAGGACTGGAACTCTGGTAAGACTGGTGTGGCTGAGTTGGAGAAATAAGAAACTGGTGTCCAGAGAGGCGGTTGAGAAGGCTTCCCTCACAGTGATAGCTAGCGAAGGCTTAGAGGAGGGCGGAAGCAACAGAGATGAAAAGGGACAAAGACATGGCTAACAGGCTTAATGGGAGCACAGAGGAGGAAGGAAGAGAGAAGTCCTGATGGACTGGGCTGTGTCCTTCCAAAGCACTTATGATCTGACTTTATAAGAAGCAGGGTCACTGGGTGGTGGTGGCACACACCTTTAATCCGAGCACTCAGGAGGCAGAGTCACGCAGATCTCTGTGTGTTCGAGGCCATCCTGGTCTACAGAGCGAGATCTAGGACAGGTACCAAAACAACAGAGAAACCCTGTCTTGGAAAAACCAGGAAGAAGGAGGAGGAGGAGGAGGAGGAGGAGGAGGAGGAAGAGGGAGGAGGGGGAGGAGGAGGAGGAGAAGAAAAGAAGAAGGAGGAGGAGGAGGAGAAGAAAAGAAGAAGGAGGAGGAGGAGGAGGAGGAGGAGGGTCTTTAAGACATAATCAACATTTTAAGTGAGGTCATAAGGGTGGGGCCCTGACCTAACAGGATTAGTGTCCTTCTAAGCAAAGGAAGAGAAATCAGTTTTCACTCCATCAAATGAAGACAAAGCAGGATGGTAGGTAGCCACGTGCAAGGCAGGAATTAGGGAGGATCTTGATCTGTGACTTCCAGAACCATGAGAAAATGAATCCCTGTGGTGTAAGTCACCATCTATCAGTCCAAGCTGACTATGACAGGAGTCTATTTTGACACCAAAGTTTCCAGTCCAGGGATGCAATGGGGCCAAGTTCTTATCTGACAAATGAGTGTTGCTCTCTATGTATACTGTAAAGATTTTATTTATTATATATACAGTGTTCTGCCTGCATATATGCCTACAGGCCAGAAGAGGGCACCAGATCTTACTATAGATGGCTGTGAGCCACCATGTGGTTACTGGGAATTGAACTCAGGACCTCTGGCAGAGTAGTCTGTAAGGGGTCGTTGTCTGGGCTTTACCCCTGAAGCACTGCCTCTAGTAGGCAGCAGGTAAGATTATTGTATATACTAGTAAACTAATCTAGTAAAATATCAGCCTTAGATAAATTGCACTGTTATGGATTCTTGTATATTGATACAAATGTAAACTACTTTTATATTCCTATTTAAGATAATTTGTATACTAATACAAATACAGAACTATATTTGTTGTATTTACATATATTTATACTCTTACTTGAAATGTTTGTATATTGATAGAAATGTAAAATTATATTTGTCATACTGTATGTGTGTTCTACCCGTTTAGAATATTTTGTATATTCATACATACTTAGGATTATTGTCATATTGTATATTGCACTATACATTTCTACCTCTGCTTAAGCTATTTTGTGTACTGTCACAATTTTGAGGTCATTGTCCTTCTACTGTACATTTGCTTACAGACTGTTTACCTTGTTTACATAAAGCCTTAGTCCTTACATTATTTAGGTAGATAAGACAGATTTATAGTCACCTATGCTTGTCATCTCTATAGTTATGTTAGTTAGGTTGTCCAGATTTATGGATATATAGGCCAGATGGACAGGTAATCTTCAAACACTTCATAGACCTAGAGAATATGGCATTTAAATAACTTAGAATTCTGTTGACATGAGACACGATTGCTCGGGACCAATCTGATCCTGAGATAATGTTGGGCTTCTAAGACATTGCTGTTTGGAAGTTTGTCTTCTTCTTAATGTAAAATGGCCTACTGGGCAAAGAGCTGCCCTTGCCTCAATTGCTGACAGTATGAATGCTGTCCTTTCCGGATGAGCAGGACACAAGGAAAAGTGACTACTGAACTCTGCCAAGACAGGGTAAGATGGTCTTTCAGAATTTCTGCTTCTGAAAATAGTCTGTCAGATACTCTAGGCTTGTAGCCAATTTGAATGCACCAACAATGCTGAGAAACTTTAGGCGACTGTCCAGGCTGCCAGCTGTCTCTGTCTACTCTCGTAAGACTCCCGAAAGTTGCTTGCGTCCATCTCCCATTTCTCAGGTATTACTATATTCCTTCTCAGGTCTTTGATGAGATTGAAGACTAACAGTTATAATCTTCTCATATCTTAGCCAGAATATATTAAATATTAAATTCAGGTTCTTCAGGATAGGACCTTTTGGAATGATCTCTGTACATGCCATTTACCTATGCTCTAGACTTCTCTATGTGTCTCATGTTTGATGTTGCTCTCGTTGGTTGTAGTTCCATTTGTTTATGTCATCACCCTTTATTTCTCCTTGACAATTATTCCTATTGTATATAGTTTTGTGTTAGGTTAGAACTTTCTTCCTTAGACAAAAGGGGAAGATGGAGGTGTGGTTGTCTGTGCTTCACCCCTGAAGCACCGTCCCTAGTAGGCAGCAGGTAACTGCTAGGTACCTGCCCCCCCACTGGGGCGTGGCTGAGGGGGGACCCCTTAAGACCTGGCATGCACACATGCTCTCTCTCTTGGCTACCTCATGGTCTTGGATGCTGGATGCTGGTGCTGCTGATCAAGGCAGAGTTCTCCAGAGAACCATGTTGGACCGTGCCTCACCCCTCCTGGATCCTGCGACCAACTCCCTTGTGCTTGTTGTGAGTTAACAACCCAAATAAACCCCTTTGATCATCAGATAAACTCGGTGGAACCGCCTCATTCGCAGTCAGCGCTCTTAACCACTGAGCCGTCTCTCCAGCCTCTGTCTGTATTTGATTTGCTTGTCTGCAGTGCTGGAGGTCCTCATACAATGCTGGGACTGGTCCTCTCCCCTGCCTGCTTCTTCAGAAACTTGACCATTCCACCTGGGACAACGAGCAGGCAATGCCCCTCTTCCAGCAAAAAGACATTCTCCTCTTCTCCCCACTGCCCATTATAAAGGTCAAGACTGGCCAGGCTTGGGATGGAATGTTCAGTATTGGCTGAACCTGGTAACTGAATCTATCCAAGATCCTTAGAGACGGACCCCTGACAAACAACACAGAACCCATCGGGACCTGCGACTGTGGCCTTCTGTGATCACGACACTAATCCCTCCTTCAGTCCCAAGAAAACCAGCCTCATTCCCACCACACCCCGTCTAAGCAAGGAAAAAAAATTGGGGGGGGGGGGATTTCCCTGCAATACCTAAGCTGACAGAAAATCCCTCAGAAGCCTGACCACCCTCCAGACACTATGCCTCTACACTGAGTCAGAGGCGGGGAGGACTAGACCGCCACTCAGGCTGAAAATGAGAACAGAGATGGGCAGAAAGCAGGGCACAGATGGGGTCAGCGGAGTCGTTAATCCTCTTAATTAGAAAGAAGAGGGGAAGAGAAAAGGAAGGAGCCGCAGACTGAGAGGACTCAACAGTGACCCAAACACCAGGTGAACAATCGCTTACCAGCCACACAGCCACACAAGCGCTGTATTGACCTTTCCACACAACCTGAGAAATTCTGCGTCTGAGGAGTGTGGCTTACCCTACCTCCCATCTGCAGAAATCAACAGCCAGAAAACAACTGATGTCCTCAGAGCAAAAGAGTTGTTTAGTCTGTCAACTTGACACAAACTAGAGTCATCTGGGAAGAAGGAACCTCAGTTGAGGAACTGCCTCCATCAGACTGGCCTGTGGGCCCGTCTGTAGGGATGATCTTGATTGGCGACTGATGTGGGAGGGCCCAGCCCACTGTGTTCTGTACCGGCCCTGGACACATGGTCCTGGGTTGTATAAGAAAAGCAG
Organism: Peromyscus leucopus; assembly: GCF_004664715.2. Classification (NCBI taxonomy): domain Eukaryota; kingdom Metazoa; phylum Chordata; class Mammalia; order Rodentia; family Cricetidae; genus Peromyscus; species Peromyscus leucopus. The sequence goes on along the minus strand of NC_051069.1, from coordinate 27,443,323 downwards.
CAGAAGCTAGGTGTGGTGGCGCAGGCCTCTAGTGTCAGCACTAGGGAGGCACAGGCAGGTAAAGCCTGGTCTACACAGTGTGTTTCAGAACAGCCAGGGCTACACAGAGAGCCCCTATCTCAAAAAAAAGAAAGAAAGAAAGGAGGAAGGAAAGAAGGAAGGAAGGAAGGAAGGAGAGAGAGAGAGAGAGAGAGAGAGAGAGAGAGAGAGAGAGAAAGAAGAAAAGAATGAGAAAAGAAAAGAGGAAAAAAAAAAACAGTAGCTGAGCGAGCCATGAAGAGTGATCCAGTAAAGCAAGCCTCGTCCCTCCTTGAGTTTCTCCCCTGACATCCCTCCATGATGCACTACAAGCTATAAGACAAAATAAACCTTCTTCTCCCCAAGTTGCTTTGGTCATGGTGTTTTTCACAGCAATAGATGGCAAACCAGGACACCTGACTATTAACAAAATTATCTATAGTTAGTTACCTACAGGCCAAAAAGAAACTGAAAAAAAAATCTGAATTCATGGATTTTGTCCAAATTGCAGGCAAATCTTCTGCCAGGAATATGTTTGGGCTATATCATACCTCTCCTGGCTTTAGAGAAATGTGGCAAGGAGAGGCTGAGCAAGAGGGCACAGGGAAACAAGGCAGGAGTAGTGTGCAGACAGAACTCATCCCTCACTGACAGCTCTCAGAGGTCACTTGTGAGATGGAAAAGTCAGCTGTAGAGCGCCTATCAAGTTTCCCTCTAGACATGAGATGTAAACCAATTCAGTCATCACTCCTCAACAACGACTGCTTAGCCAGACAGCCCCAGATAAGAGCGTCCGTCAGCCCTGAACTTGCACGGAGATGTAAGCACACCCATCATCTCAGCTCAAGGAGGTGCCAACAGAATCCCAAGTTCAAGGTCATCCCTAACTATGAAAGTTCAATCAAGGGCGGCCAAGGCTATTTAAGGACCTATATCAAAAAAAAAAAAAAAAAAAATGAGCCGGGTGGTGGTGGCCCAGGCCTTTAATCCCAGCACTCGGGAGGCAGAGCCAGGCAATCACTGTGAGTTCGAGGCCAGCCTGGGCTACCAAGTGAGCTCCAGGAAAGGCGCAAAACTACACAGAGAAACCCTGTCTCGAAAAACCAAAAAAAAAAAAGAATGAATGAAAGGAAAGGCAGAGAGAGAGAAAAGATGGGGGAAGAGGCCAGCAAGATGATTCCTGGATACTTGTTACCAAGCCTAACAACCTGTGTTCAATCCCCAAGACCCACATGGTGGAAAGAAAAAGCACTTCAAGATGTCCTCTCTCTCACACTCTCTCTTATACATACATACACACACACACACACACACACACACACACACACACACCCTGCAGCTGGGGACACCACCAAATTGGAAAGTAGCAGAGATGTTGCTGGGGAGGCGGGAAAAAGCAAAGCCATGCCGAAAGACTTGGCCTTTGTCATAGAGAACTTCAAGTTTCCAGAACAGACTGAAAAGGGAAGTCAGACCAGAAAGGAAGAAAGTCGGAGTGGCCAGGGCTGCAGAGATGGCTCAGCGGGTAGGAGCACTGGGTGCCCTTCCAGAGGACCTGAGTCCAGGTCCCAGCTCACAACCTGTAACTCCAGTCCCAGGGATCCACCAGTCTCTCTGTCTCCAGCAGAGGTTGCAAGCAGGAACCACCATGCCTGGCTTGTTACAAGGGACTAAACTCACTAAACTCAGGTTCTCATGCTTACAGAGAAAGAACTTGACCGTCACAACTATTGCACCGGCCCCCACAGCAAGGAAAGCTGAAGGAACACCATGAACAAAGTGGAAGGAACAAGGGATGGGGGGGAGAGTAGGGCTATAGAGTGCTTGCCTAGAATGTGCGAAGCCCTGAGTTCAATCAACAAACATGGGGGCGGGGCAGCACATGTGCTTGGAAGGGTCAGGAGTAATTACCACAACCAAAGCTTAGACTCACCGCATATTTCTATGTTGTACTGAGGGCTTTATGTCCATCATCCTACCCCACCCTCTCAGCTAGGTAAGGGTTACTATCCCCACTTTTCAAATACAGAGACTGCTAGGATGGGAGGCGAGGGGCGGCTAATACGGGCTTGAGAGGGCCGACGCTGTATGCGAGGCTTCCTAAGGGGCTGTCAGAGGGATTTCAGCAAGGAGGCCAAAGTGATGAGATTTACAGTTGAGAAAGGTGACTGGCAGCTGCTAAGGGACTAATCAGAGAGGGAGAAGAACATGAAGCAAGTCAGTGGCTACCTGAAAGAAAAGGGACCAATCCAGAGGGTAGGAGAAAGCAGAACGACAGGGAGAGAAGAGAGAAAGCAGAGAGGATTTCAGCCAGTACGTTGTGATTTTAGGCCTCAGCCATGAAGCAACCCCACAGCAGACTGCCTAGAATCCGAGCCACGCCAAAAGATGCGCGCTGCAGGCACTAGAATGAATTCCCAGCGTGGACTGAGCTAAAAGACGGGGGAAGTTCTCCACTGAGACAAGAAACACGCAAGAGATTGATCTGGAGTCCAGAGAAAGCTGGAGACCATCCATAAGCAGTTCTAAGCTCGAGACGGAGGTATCAGGCCGGGCAGCAAGGACTTCGCTGAGCAGCCGGTAACTGAAGCTCTGGGCGCAATCCCCAGAGCTGAAGTCCGATAAGAAGCAAGCAGGGGCCTGCAGAGGGCTGATCTGGCAGACGCGCGAGAGAGGCCAAAGGAGGGCAGCGGTTCCGGGAGGAGATTCCCGAATCAGTGCAAAGAAAACCCAAAACCTCCCCTGCTGCCCAGCTGGCCAAAAGATGCCAAGAGCTTGCTTGAGCTTGGGACAGCCCAGGAGTGGGCTACGAGAGGAGGAGCGGGGTGGAGTGGCAGGGGCGGGAGGAGGGGAGGGTCGATTCGGGAGAGGTTAGAAAGCTAGGCCGCTCACGCCGAGGGCTCTCCTCTCCCACCTCAGTTCCCGCGCAGCAACTCCTCAGCTCCCTGCAAACTCCTTACCCGCCACGCCACCAAACCGGGCTACCGAGGAGGTCTCACCTGTCCCCAACCCGGAGTTCTGGGACGATGGCTCTGTGCCGCCTCCCCAGCACCACCCCGGCCCCCCACTTCTAGGGACGCCGGGGTGTCCGGCTCCCCGCTTCCAGGGACGCCGGGGTGTTGCCCTGCAGCGACCAGCAACCACTTCCGGAAAGGCACCAGCCTAGCAACTGAGAGTCCCGCCTCTACCAGGAGCCAATAGGTCGCTGACTAAGAGCCGTGGCATTGGATTGGTTGAAGGCCCCGTCAGATTACTCAGGCTTTGCCCGTTGCTTCATGGAAGTTGTAGTTTAAGATAGTGGATCTGCACCACCACCACCACCACCACCACGACCACCACGACCACCACGACCACCACCACCACCACCACCACCACCACCACCACCACCACCACCACCACCACCACCACCACCACCACCACCACCACCACCACCACCACCATCACCATCACCGAGGGGTTGAAACAGAGACCTGAATGTAGATAGAATTTCTTCCGCGATAGGAAGAAAGCATTCATAATATTAATAGCAATGTGAATTATCCATCACTTAAAGACCATCATTCTATAAAGTGTGAGTAAAATCAGGTGAACGACAGCAATTACCAATAATCAACCCACTGACTGGGCCTTTAATAAAAGAATTATGACGGAACTGGCGAGATGGCTTGGTTGTTAAGAGAACTGGTTACTTTTTCCTTCTAATGTGGGTGGGTGGGTCAGGCCTGGTGGCACAAGCGTTTAGGCCTAGAACTCAGGATACAGAGGCAGGCAGATCTCTGTGAGTTTTAGGATAGCCTGGTCTGCATAGTGAATTCCAAGCCAGCTGCAGCTACACAGTGAAATCCTGTCTCAAAAAAAAAAAAAAAAAAAAAAAAAAAAAGGTGTGGGTGTTTTGTCTACATTTGTCTGTACACCTACCTGATGCATGCCTGGTGCTCGTGGAGGCCAGAAGGGGGCCCAGTTGTGCGCCACCTTGTGGGCGCTAGGAACTAAATCTTGGTCCTCTGCAAGAACAGCAAGCGCTCTCAAGTGCAGAGCCGTCCTTGCAGTCCCATGCCAGAGTCTAATTTTACAAGGAGAAAAGTAAGAGCGCTGTTACTGTGGATCTCAAACCAGACAGCAGGATGTATTTCTCCTGTTTCTGCTGCCTTCTGACCTACGCTTCCAGTATTCTCACCACGGATGAAAAAAAAAAAAAATCACCGGTCCTCCTCCTCATCACAATCTTTAAAAACATCCCTGAGGGGCCAACAGACCAGACTTGGAAGGGATGCCAAGGCTCACCAGACCACCACCACAGACATAATAAACACTGCCCATAGCTTCCGATACTCAAAAACGTGGGGTATAGGGCTGGAGAGACAGCTCAGCGGTGACCAACGCTGCTCTTCCAGAGGACCAGAGCTTGATTCCTGGCACTCACATGGCAGCTCACACCCGGCTGTAACTCTAGTTCTAGACGACCAAACACCCTCTTCTGGCCTCCACTGGCACCAGGCACACTTGAGGTGCACAGACATACATGCAGGCAAAACACTCAAACACATGAAATAATAAAATATATATTTTTTAAAGAAGAAGAAGCCCAGCATGGTGGCACATGCTTAATCCCAGCACTCAGGAAGGAGGATCTCTATGAGTTCCAGGCCAGCCTGGTCTACATATCCAGTTCCTGGGCTACATAGTGAGATGATGTCTCAAAAAATAAAGAAAAGGGGGCTGGAGAGATGGCTCAAAGGTTAGGAGCACTGGCTGTTCTTCCAGAGGTCTTGAGTTCAATTCCAGACAACCACATGGTGGCTCACAACCATCTATAGTGAGATCTGATGCCCTCTTCTGGTGTGCAGGCATACATGCAGATAGAGCACTCATATACAAGAAAGGAAGGAAGGGAGGGAGGGAGGGAGGGAGGAAGAGAAAGAAAGAAAGAAAGAAAGAAAGAAAGAAAGAAAGAAAGAAAGAAAGAAAGAAAGGAAGGAAGGAAGGAAGGAAGGAAGGAAGGAAGGAAGGAAGGAAGGAAGGAAGGAAGGGAGAGAGAGAGAGAGAGAGAGAGAGAGAGAGAGAGAGAGAGAGAGAGAAAGAAAGAAAGAAAGAAAGAAAGAAAGAAAGAAAGAAAGAAAGAAAGAAAGAAAGAAAAGTTGGCCTGCAGAGATGGTTTAGTGGTTAAGAGCCTTTGCTGCTCTTCTAATGAACCCAAGTTCAGTTCCCAACATTCATGTCAGGTGTTAGGGTCCTGGAGAAGTCCCATAAAAGACCATCATCCACATATGCAATCAACAAGAGCATTTATTATTCCAGCATGCTAGGACCTGCCATCCCACATAAAGGCAAGATGGTGAAGACCCTGGGAGGGATGTGTGGGTTCCTTTTAAGTATAGCCAAGGGGAGGTCCTAGAGCAGTTAGGTTATTTTATCTACAATTGGCTTAAGCAAGTGGCAATCACATTAGTATGCTCTAATTGGCCAAGGCTGGTTAGGGGCTCGTCAGGGCTATAGACTTCCATTTTGGGGCAGGCCTGTGTAAGTCCCTGGCTTTGTCCTTGAGCTGCTGTGGAGGCTGGCTGGCCTAGCATGCACTGACTGTGGGGGCTGGCTCAGTGGCCCAGGATTGGTGCGTCCTATCTCCCTTGTCCCTGTTGTCAGGGGCACCAGTGATTACTTGCCCTTTGTTTGTGGCTCTTCCTCAGAAACTGCCTGCTCAGTTCCATAAAGCAGGGACCGAGGCCTAGTTCTTAACTGAGTTATTAGGGCAGACTGTCATGATATCTGCCTGGCCCTCTCGTCAGGTGGCTCTCAACCACCCATAACTCCAGCTCCAAGAGATCCCATGCCTCTAGGATGGGTAGGCACTTCTGTACACACACACACACACACACACACACACAATTTAAAAATAATACGAAAGAAAAGTTACATTCCAGGCCAGCCTGAGGTACACCAAAAGCCCTCTTAACTAATGTTCCTTAAAACATTTTTCTACCAGGCAGTGGTGGCACATGCTTTTAATCCCAGCACTCTGAAAGTAGAGGCAGACAGATCTCTGTTATTTCAAGACCAACCTGGTCTACAAAGTGGGTGCCAGGACAGCCAGGGCTGTTACACAGAGAAACCCTGTCTCCAAAAACCAAAAAAACAAACAACAAAATTTTTTTTCTAGCTCGTGGAAAGAGCTAGAAAATAGTCCTCAAAAAATAAGGGATGCTATGGAATTGTCATCATGCCAATGAACAATTTGTGTTTCATTCAGTTTTTGCCAAGATCAGTACTCAGAAATACAAAGTATTCAAACAAATGCCTTTAGGCAAACACATTAAGAAGGTAAGCAGGAACCGGCCACCAGGGCTATGCCAGTCTGAATGGACTACCCTGCCACCTGGAGCCATGGTGTCGTCCAGGTCAGGGTTACTGCTGAGGGCCATGTCTGGTCTGTGGTCCTGCTGCAGCCAGGGTCTGTACTGATGTCTATGGCCCATGGTACCACCAAAGGTCACATGAATGCCCAGGGTCTGGGCTGCAGCCTGTGGCCATATTGGTGTCTGAAACCACCAAACCAAGCCAATCTGGGTGGCCTGAGTTGTCACACAGGGCCATGGTGTCATCCTGGCTCAGGCTGCTGCTCAGGGTACGTCTGGGTCTGTGTTTCTGCTGCTGTTGGGATCTGTATTGATGGCCATGGTCCATGTTACCACAGAGGTAATAGGAGCCATGCAGCATTGAAATCTGAGGTCCATGTTGAGCCGGTTCCGCCTCTCACTGGCCCTGGGCTATCTGGCCCTGTGGCTTGCTGGACACTCTAGAGGGAGAGTTGGCCCCCACACTCAAGAGAGATGGTCCCACCCCTCACCACAGGCCAGGCGTGGAAAAGCTGGCCCGGATGGCATGGGCCTAGGGGAGCTGGCTCTGCCCCTTGCCTGAGGGGGCAGTCCCAGTGGCTCCCAGCTCACCTACCACCCAGACCCGCATCCTGGGCCTTGGGTTGGCCCACTCTAACATCTACCCCATCTATCACCTGCTGGAGTACTTGAAGAGACTGGTCCTGTGGAACAATAATGCAAGATCTCCACTACTCGGAGCAACAGCAGGATATCCAAGAGGAGTTTCGGTGAGGGTCTAGTGATGATAATATGCCAGAGGCCTTGAACCAGACCAATGACTCATTGCAATGAACATTTTTCGGATGGGACTGATTGGGAAAAGGATACACGGTGTGACACACCATAGCTCCCATTGCCACTAAGATGAAGAGATGTTGAAAAGATGGAAGAGGGAGGTAGATTTTGTTTGTTTGTTTGGTAGGTTGGTAGGTTGGTTGCTTTTGTTTTTAATTAATTTTGGGCAGGCCAGCATGATGTAGGGATATGTTGGTCAACAGGATTGGGATGCATGATGTGAAATTCCCAAAGAATCAATAAAGAATTGTGTTAAAAAGGGGGGGGGGTAAGTGGAGATTGCAAAATTGAAACAGCTGACGAACCAGTAGTATGTTTATAGCTTCACTCACTGAAGTGAATAGCTAGAATTGCAGATCTGTACTAGCGGGCTATCTTTGCAACTTAAGAAAAGTGTTTTACCTGGGCTTGGTAACACATTCCTTTAATCCCAGCACTGGGGTAGGGGGGCGAGATAGAAGCAGGAAGGTCTCTGAGTTCGAGGCCAGCCTGGTCTACAAAGTGAGTTCCAGGATAGCCAGGGCTACTACAGTTAAACCCTGTCTTGAAAAAAAAAAGAAAGAAAGAAATGAAAAGAATTTTTTTTAATTTTTTGCATGTGATTGCAGGTGCACTCAGAGGTCAGAAATGTCATATGCTCTGGAGCTGGAGTTACAGGCAGTTGCTTGATGTGGATGCTGGAACTGAATTTGGAACTGGGTCCTTTTCAAGAAAAACATGCATTCTTATTTTATTTTATTTGTTTTTTTAGGCAGAGTCTCACCATATGTCCCTGGCTGGCCTAGAACTCTCTGCAGACAAAGGCTTACCTCAAATTTAGAGATGTCTACTTGCCTCCATATTCTGGGATTAAAGGTATGTGCCACTACACCTAGGTCAATATACACCACCACCACCCTAAGTGAAGGTTTCTCTGTGTAGCCCTGGCTGTTCTGGAACTCACTCTGTAGACCAGGCTGGCCTTGAACTCCCTAGTGCTGGGATTAAAGGTGTGTGTCACCGTCACCACCACCACCACCAGTTTTTTTTCTTTAAAAATTTATTTTTAATTGTGTGCATGTGTGTGGTCTGTTTGTGGGTTTGTACAAGCAAATGAAGGTGCCTATAGAGGCCAGAAGTGTTGGATAGGCCTGGAGCTAGAATTACAGAGAGTTGTGAGCAGCCTGATGTGGGAGCTAGGAATTGAACTCCCGTCCTCTGAAAAAACAGCCCTCCCTGCAAGAGCAGTGAGTGCTTTTAACTATCTGGAACAGGGTCCTGTATAGCCCAGGTTGGCAGGGAACTCCTTGTCTCCCTACCTCTACCTCCACAGTGTATGCTATTACACTAGCTGGTGATGGGTTTCAATTTACATTTTCTCACTATTAGTGAAGTTTGTATTATATGGTTACTGGCCATTTGAATTTCTTCTGTGAACTACTTCTCCAAATTCCTTATTCATTTCTCTGCCACCTTGTTTGAACAATTTCATCGATTTGTGGGGCTTTTCTGTGTAGTGTAGCCATTAACCCTTTGTCTCCCCATAGAGCAGTAAATGATTCTGGGTGTGTGGCTTGTGTTTTATCTTTGTAAAGGTCACTAGTTGTGGGGACACTACTGACATCTAGTCTTCACTGAGTGTTTACAGTATGCCACACCCCGTTCTAACTGCTTTACAGAAATTACTTAATTAAGATTTTGCCTTTTGTTTTTCTGACACAGGATGTCACTATATAGCTCTGACTGGTCTGTGACTTGCTTTGCACATAGACCAAGCTAGACCAGGCTGGTCTATAACAGTGGGGAACCTCCCAAGTGCTGAGATTACAGGTGTGTGTCACCCTATCCACCTTCTCTCTGTTACAAGGCTCATGTCACTGTTACCCTGGTTCAGTAAGGAGATTGTCTTCCAGACAATAAGTGGGAGAACAGGGAGGATTAAAGGGAAATCTGCTTCTGAGTGTGCAGACATGTTGCAGGGGAAAATTGACCAGTTTTTTTTTCCCCATAAGTTTTATTATTAAGGAGGATTTTTTCTTTTTTAAGGTTTGTTTATTTATTTATTATGTATACAATGTTCTGCCTACATTGCCTGCAGGCCAGAAGAGGGCGCCAGATCTCATTACAGATGTTTGTGAGCCAAGATGTGGTTGCTGGGAATTGAACTCAGGACCTCTGAAGAGCTGCCAGTGCTCTTAACCTCTGAGCCATCTCTCCAGCCCCCACCCTGAGGAGGCTTTCTTTAACATTAGAGTGAAAAAATATTCTATTTTTCCTCTAGTTCTATTTTCTTGTTAAACCTTTTAGTATATATGAAGCTGATTTTTAGAAGAGATTTGGTTTTGGCGTCCTCTTCTTCCAAGTGGATTGCTGATTGTCCCAATGGCAGTTATTAACTAATGCATCTCTTCCTCTCTGATATCAATGCTATCTTTATGCACACCCCATTCCCACATGTACATTATTCTATTCATTGGTCTTGTTGTTTCCAGTGTTGCGGCTCAAAGCACAGCCTTTATGCATGCTGGGCAGGTGCTTTGCCATTGAGCCCCAGCCCTGGGACTTTCTTCTTCTTCTTCTTCTTCTTCTTCTTCTTCTTCTTCTTCTTCTTCTTCTTCTTCTTCTTCTTCTTCTTCTTCTTCTTCTTCTTCTTCTTTCTCCTCCTCCTCCTCCTCCTTCTTCTTGAGATAGAGTCTTGCAAAGTCAGACTAGCCTTGAATTAATTCTGTAGCCCATGCTGGTCTTGAACTCCAGATCTTCCTTCCTCAGCTTCCCACATACCTGGGGATACAGGCTACACTATATCCCTGAATATATATATATATATATATATATATATATATATATATATATATATCACCAAAGCTAGAAGGCTAGCCAGGAACTCCTGGTACCAAGGCTGAATCAAATTTTCTCACCTTACTGAGTTGGTGGGGCTGATGTAGACTCTGTGGGGTAAGAGGCTGATAATGCTTGGCATGATGGCTCACACCCTAACCCCAGTACTTGGGAGCAGAAGTGGGAGAGCTGCTGTGGCGTGTTCTCATCCCTTTAATCTTGCTCCTCTAAGTCTCTGCTCCTGAAAATACTTCCAATTTTAAGGTTGAGATTAAAGGTCACCTCTTCTATATTCCCTATATATATTTCAATTTTTTTGTTTTTGTTTTTCTTTTCTTTTCTTTGTCTTGTTTTTTTTTTTTATTTTGTTGTTTGTTTTTCTTTTTTTTTTTTTTTTTTTTTTTTGGTTTTTTCGAGACAGGGTTTCTCTGTGTAGCTTTGCGCCTTTCCTGGAACTCACTTGGTAGCCCAGGCTGGCCTCCAACTCACAAAGATCCGCCTGGTTCTGCCTCCTCTGCCTCCCAAGTGCTGGGATTAAAGGCGTGTGCCACCACCGCCCGGCTTTGTTGTTTGTTTTTCAAGACAGGGTTTCTCTGTGTAACAGCCCTGGCTGTCCTAGAACTCACTCTGTAGACCAGGCTGGCATCCAACTCAGAGATCCTTTTGCCTCTGTCTCCGAATGCCAGGGCTACAGTGTTAGCTCCAGACCAGCCTGAATGAAATCTTGGAAGGAGAGTGAGAGTAAGTGAGACTAAGACCCTCCTTTTCCCTGATCAACTTCTTGATAATATTTACCACTTGTCTGTTTTGGGGATGCTGGGAGTTAAACTTAATTATATGCTCTGCTACTGAGCCCCACCCCATCCCTCAGCTACCTTATTTAGGAAGCTTTTTTTTTAATCAGGCAATGGTGGCACACGCCTTTTATCCCAGCACTCAGGAGGCAGAGACAGGTGGCTCTCCATGAGTTCAAGGCCAGCCTGGTCTACAAAGTGAGTTCCAAAACAGCCAGGACTGTTACATAGAGAAACCCTGTCTCAAAAAAAGCAAAATAAGTAAAAGGCAAACCTCTCAAGACAAGAGTTCACTGTGTAGCCCTGGCTGTTTACTTTTTATCAGAATGGATTACTAAATTTTATCAAGGGCTTTCTGAATGAAAAAAAGTAAGAAAAGAAAGGAAAGGAACACGACTGCTCCTAGGTGTGGCTGAGGAGAAAATTTATTATAGATATATGGGAAAGCATAGCCAGAGGCAGGGACATTTGGGAGAGTCCAGAGTGGGCCATGACTAAGCCATATAAGGAGAGGGGGAGGGGAACAGAGAAGGGAAAGAATGGAACCAGGTGCAGGAGCCAGGTGCAGCAGCCAGAAGGCCCAAAGATACAAAGAGATTGGGTAACCAAAACAGTTGGATCGGATAGGGAAGAGCAGCCCAGCCCTCTGGGCTGGATAGTTCAGGATAGCCAGCCCACCTGGTGTCTGGCAGCCAGGAGGGCCCTGTAACAGGCAGGGGCTGAGGGATGGGGGGGGGTGGACACGGGACCTGGTAGCCAGGTCTGCTTTGATACTTTGATATGTTAAGTAGGCACCTCAGCCATTAGTCCTGGATTTGAGAGCGAACCCTTTCCACTTCCGATAAATAATATGATGGCATAATCATACTGTTTTCCTCCTTCAAGCGGTCAGGGTTCCACAGCTTTTCATCTTAAGCTCTTATCAATGAATATGTTGGTATGTCTTGGTATGCTAATACTTGAAAGCTTTCCGAAGCAATTGATCCTTAGTTTGACTGATGGGTGGGTCATGAGGATTCATGGCAAGAAACCATCAAAGGTACAGCGGGAGACATAGAAGAGACAGCCACCTCGTAACTGTGGCAGGTCTGGACAAAACAGGCTGCAGGTCACCCTGTTGGAACCTGGTGAGCTGTGGCTGCTCTCATCATTTCAATCTTGCTCCTCCAAGTCTCTGCTCCTGAAAATACTTTCAATTTTAGGCTTAGATTAAAGGCCACCTGTCTGTATTCCCTATATATATTCCAATTTTTTTGTTTTTGTTGGTTTTTTTTTGTCTTGTTTTGTTGTTATTGGTTTTTTGTTTTTATTTATTTTTTATTTTTTGGATTTTGTTTGTTTTTCAAGACAGGGTTTCTCTGTGTAACAGCCCTGGCTGTCCTAGAACTCACTCTGTAGACCAGGCTGGCCTCCAACTCGGAGATCCTCTTGCCTCTGCCTCCCAATGCCATCACCGCCTCGGCTTGTTTGTTTTTTGAGGCAGGGTTTCTTTGTGTAATCTTGGATGTCTTGGAACTACCTATGTAGACCAAACTGCTCTCGAATTCACAGATTCTCCGGCCACTGCTGGGATTAAAGGTATGTGCCCCAAAATTCTTTTTTTTTTTTTTTTTTTTTTGGTTTTTCGAGACAGGGTTTCTCTGTGTAGTTTTGCGCCTTTCCTGGGACTCACTTGGTAGCCCAGGCTGTCCTCAAACTCACAGAGATCCGCCTGGCTCTGCTTCCCGAGTGCTGGGATTAAAGGCATGCGCCACCACCGCCCGGGGGGGGGTGCCCCCAAATTCTTAACAGCACACTGTGGAAAAAAAAAAAAAAACACAGTTCTCCCTAGTGGAATCTCTTTTGAGATGTGTGCGTCTTTTTTCTGCCTCTGTGCCAGGCGAAGTGCCTGGCATATGGAGGGTACTCAATCAATGCTGATCCAGGAGGCTGAGGCAGGAGGATTGCTTCAAAGTCCAGGGTAGCCTTGACTGCACGGTGTGTTTACAAGACCCTGTATCAAAATAAAATAAAATAATAAGGAGTGAATGAATAAATAAAACAATAAAGGAAGGACTAGCAGATGAGAAGTATAATATTGGTTCCTTCTTACCCTGCCAGCGCTATGGGAACGCGCTCCCACCCGGACCCTGCAGAGTGAACTCCATCTCGGCAGAGGGCATCCCAGACCCCTCTCAGCCCCGGAAGCTGGGCTGCCTGCCATGGGAAGACTACACTTCCCAGCGATCCCAGGGAAAAGCAAAAACCCTTTGGCTTTGACAGCCACCGCCACAAGTCTTTCCGCCTCCCTAGCCTGCCTGGGTGCTGGGAACCGGGAGCTGGATTATGGTGGCCTGAGCAGCCGACGCGGCCGCAAGAGCCGGGAACCCCTGTCCGTCCTCTCGCTGCGGACCCCGCCTGGAAGACCCCGAAAGCTGCGGGCTCAGGTCGCCATGCCCGCCCCTCCCAGCCCCGCGAGGGGCCCGAGCTCCCCGCTGAGGCTGGCTGCCGCCGTCCAGATGTAGCTGGGTCCCGGATCGCCACCGTTCTCTCCTCTGGTGCGCTGCGGATTTCTCCTGCCCACTCTCCGCCGCCTGGACCGGGATCTGAGTGAGGGGCCCTGCAGGCTCCGCAGTCCTGATGCCTCCAAGGCCGCTTTCCTGAGAGAAGCCACCACTACCCAGACTTAGGGGCAGTCAACAAGGACAGTCTCCAACCGGAGCCACAAGGCCCCGGGCTCACCATGGCCCCGGCGTTGCGCTGGATCCTGCTATGGGTGGGCTCGGGAATGCTACCTGCCCAGGGCACCCATCTCGGCATCCGGCTGCCCCTTCGCAGCGGCCTGGCAGGGCCACCCCTGGGCCTGAGGCTGCCCCGGGAGACCGACGAGGAATCCGAGGAGCCTGGCCGGAGAGGCAGCTTTGTGGAGATGGTGGACAACCTGAGGGGCAAGTCCGGCCAAGGCTACTATGTGGAGATGACCGTGGGTAGCCCCCCACAGACGGTAAGGTGGTCAGGCCTGGCAGCCCTCCTCCCTGCATGATAGAAGGGTGACGGAAGAGGGATGAAGCAGGCTGCCCGACTAAAGATGGCTTGCTCCGTGGGTGCTGGAGGACAGGCCCCTTCCCAAGCTATTCCTCCAGGGTCAGGGAGGAAGCAGTCTTTCCCTTTCCCGCCTCCTCTCACTGGCGTCCCAGTCCCAGGGCTGACTGCCCGACCTCCTGTCACTGCCTCATCCTTCTCTATAAGAAAAGCCCGTCCCTGGGGGCACCTGACCCTGGGGAAGGGCCAGGCACAGGGACACTGTAACAGGTGTCCGCTCCCTCTGGCTCTGGCCGAATTGGAGTCTCTCATATTGCAACACCCAACTCTCCCCTTCTCTAGTATTCTGGGCGAATCTGAGGCCCCCCACCTTCATATTCTGAGAACCCAAGAATCCTGGCACCAGTTGGATAAATCATTCCTAACTCCCAGTCCCGGCTGCCATAAGCCAGCAAAGTGAGCCATGCTGACATCCATGTAGCCTCCACGTCCCAATGGACTCTGGCTCTTCCCCCCCCTCGCCCCCCCCCCTCCGCCCCAGCCCCTTCCTCCTCTTCTACCCTGGCTCCCACTCTGCACTTTAGCCCATCCCCCACCCATGCTTCAGAACATGGCCAGAAGGGAGCTGAACTGAGTCTGAGGAGATGATAAGCCTAGGAAAGAAGCCAGAACTCCCCTGCAAGAGAAGGGTTCTGGGGTGGAGGGGGAAGCACCCATGGAGAAAGCCCTCTCCAAATTGTCCCCATTTCTCCCCAACAATTGCCGAGGTACCTCCCAGGTGGCTGGCGGAGGTTGTGTCCTCTGCCTGTGCTGACTGGGAGTGTGGGCTTGAGTCAGCTACCTTCCATGTGGGGTTCCTGGCTGACCTCTGAGTGCATCTGCCGCCGCCGCCGCCTCTGTGGGCGAAGTCTGGGTACTGGTGGCAGTGCGGTGCTGCGTATGCTTCTGTGTGTCACCTTGAATCTGATCCTGTGTATCTCTGTGAGCTACCCTCAGTGGCTCCAGTCTGTGTCCACAAAGCTTGTCCATGGAGGGCGTGGAAAGGTGGGAGTGTCCTGGGGCCAGGAGGGAGACAGTCACACTTCCTTTAACTCAGACAACCGGAACCACAACCCCCTGCCCTCTTGCTACCTGACAGGAGCCAGCCTTATTGGGTCCATGACACCCAGGCTTGCTTTGGAGGATCTGGTCCTGGTTTCCCCCACTAGCCCCTCCCTCTTACTGTGTGCCATAACTTCCCAGAAGGGATATGGAATATGAGTATAGAAGCTAAGCCAGAGCTAAAGTTCGGTCTGAGCCAACAGGCGGCAACTTGTCAGGGAAGGGGACATGTGGGGACCTGGGACTCTAGTGATGGTGCCGTGCGACTGCACAGATCTATGAGGCAACCAGCAAGGACTTAAGGGTGAGGCAGGCCAGGCTTCTGGGCTCTGCCTACCACCCAGAGTTTTCTCTTTTCCTAGCTGTGTGGCCTTAGGCA
This sequence comes from Peromyscus leucopus, assembly GCF_004664715.2. NCBI lineage: Eukaryota > Metazoa > Chordata > Mammalia > Rodentia > Cricetidae > Peromyscus > Peromyscus leucopus. The sequence goes on along the minus strand of NC_051069.1, from coordinate 27,428,024 downwards.
ACTTATATAACCGCTCATTGGCCATTGCCTTCTCTTTAAAATGTGGGAAATGAGATCTCCTTTGCAAGATAATTGTAAGGATTAAATGAAACCATGTAGGGGGAGACGCCTAGAAGAAAGCACTGGGCTAACTGACCTCCAATAAACATTTACCTCTTTCTCCTTAACTGGCCCGGCCACCTCTGCCTCTTCTGTCCTGTGCAGTGAGGCATAAAATCTGGGCCAACATGTTGAATACATGTGAACTGGGAGACCAGTTGTTGTACTTCCCTGGTCCCCTGTGATGCAGCGTAGATAGGTGCTCCAGTCCAGCCCTAGGCAGAGAGTAATTGATTAGGGCTAGTCAATGCCTCCCTGCTCCTGACCAGGAGTTAGAGTGGGGGGGGGGGCTGGAGGGTGCACACCGGCCCTGGGAACCCTGAGCTGGGGCACTCTGGTTACACGTGGCTGTGCCCCAGACCCTAGTCCAGCCAGCCTCTGCTCTGCTCGGTTTCGTTCCTCTCCTGGGCAGCCTGTGGGGAAGATGAGCACTCTTCCTATCTGGTGGGGCTATCAGAGGCGTGAAGTGAGAGCAGGATGGCAGAGTTCTGTGAACAAGGGGATTGGGGGGAGGGGTGCTTCCCATACAAAGAGTTGGAAGACACCTTCTGCACTAATGGCTTTCAAAAGGAAGTGAAATACAAGTTCTTCAAGGTCATTCATCGCCTTGATAAAAGGGATGGACTGGCTGGGCGGTGGTGGCACACGCCTTTAATCCCAGCACTTGGGAGGCAGAGGCAGGAGGATCTCTGGGAGTTTCAAGGCCAGCCTGGGCTACAGAATGAGTTCCAGGAAAGGCTCCAAAGTTACACAAGAGAAACCCTGGCTAAAAAAAAAAAAAAAAGGATGGTCTGATAGTCTGGAGAGTCTTGTCTTTAGAATCTGTTAAACATGTAAAATCTCATGACCCCACCCTAGACCCTTAGAGGCAAAACTTCTGGGTTTCTAAAGCTTGAGAGGGACTGATGTACGGAAGTACAAAGAATGCACTGAAGGCAGAGTTGACTCAAGGTGCTTCATGGAGTAGGTGTGCACTGAGTGTGGTCCTGGAGGATGGGAAGGAATCAGGCCATTCCCAGTCAGGACCTGGCATCTCTCCACCACACTGTAATTGCTTCTTGCTTGCTTCCCACTCTAGCCCACAGACTGAGAGACCAGAGAGGAATGAGAGAGTAAGTTGTGTGTTTGAACTTATGTTTGTTCAGGAGACAAGAGAAAGCCAAGCCAGTTGGTATTACAGGTTTATGCTGAGACCAGATCAATTTGGGTAAATAAAACTGAGCCACAAATGTCAAAGAGCCTTAAATGTCAAGCTATATGGTTTGGACTTCAGCTCTGGGGGGGAAAATTGAAATCCTGTGTGGTGGAAAATGATATAAAGCAAGCAGACAGATGTCTGAATTTAGGAAGAATAGAATATAGAACTACAGGAGGCAGGAAGCTCCCAACAGTTAGGGTGTGGAGAAGACGCCTCGAAGCTTCGATAAGAGGGAGAGAGAGAGAGAAGGGAGACCAGGATGCAAGGAATGTCATGAAGTAGATGAGCAGGGCTTGTGACCGACCTCATGCGAAGGGTAAAGAAAGCATCAGGGGTGACTGTGATTCTGACATGGCATGTTGAAAGAAACAGACCATTGGTGGGATAGGACAGGGCAGGAGGGCATGGTTTGGAACACACAAGTCTTGGGGGGGTTTGTTTCGTTTTATCTTTATTAAGTCTGCACATCTTCACTTGTTTGCTCTGCTGCCTCTCTCCCGCCCTGCTGTGTAGCTCTGGCTAGACACAATTCATGAGCCTTCTGCCTTAGCCTTCAGACAGAGCGGTGGGACAAGAAGGGTCCTCCGTCACACCCAGCTTCCTTTTTTGTTATCTTGGTTTGCTTGTTTGTAGGACAGAGCCTCACTATGTAGCCCTGGCTGACCTGAATTTACTATGTAGCACACTCTGACCCCCAAAATGCTGAACTCACAAAGATCCACCTGCCTCTGCCTCCCTGAGGCTGGAGTTAAGGGAGTGTGCCACCATACCCGGCTTACTCTGTTTTTTTGTTTACTTGTTCTTTTTTTCTGCAAATATATAAAAGCTCCACATTATTCACAGCTTTCAGGAGAAGAAATCGGCTCTGAAAGTTAAGCCATTGGTCAGGGGGTGTGTCAGGAAGCTGAGCCCCTGCTTCATTCCTTGTTTATCCTACAGGACTATTGTCTTGAAAGCCTATCGAGAGCCGCCCTTTCTGGGATGTCTCCCTTACTGTTGGGTGGTGTGCTGTAACTATTTTTGTTTCCTTCAAGCTCTTGGGACTAGGGATGTAGCTCAGTGGCCGCACACTGGCCTAGCATGCAGGGGACCCTGCGTTCATACCCCAGCACCACACAACTTAAAGTTCATGTTCTTTTTCTCTTACATGTATTTATTTATTATTTATTTAGTGTATATGTGTGCACATCCCACGACCTGCATGTGGAGGTCAGAGGACAACTTGTAGGGGCCCCCAGCTCTACCATGTGGGTTCCAGACCGAACTCAGATAGCCTGTCAGGCTCGCTTGGCTGCAAGTGGTCCCTACCCACTGGGCCATCTCACCAGCCCCAAATCTCATATGCTAATATGTATGATAATCTGCAGCTCAGACACCTGTGGAGCGAATGAATAAATAAACGACAAGGCATTTAAATAGAGCTATGAACTGAACCTGGTGACTCCAATCTGTACTCCCAGCTCCTCCAGGCTGAGGCAGCAGGACTAACCTGGGCTACAAAGTGAGTTCAAGGCAGTTTGGATAAACTGACCAGACCCTGTCAGAAAGAAAGGTGAGAGTGGGCCAGGAATATAGTTTAGCACAGCACCTGCTGGCATGTGTGAGGTCCTGGGTTCAACTCCACTATCCACTGATGTAGCTTTGGCTGGCTTCAAGCTCATTATGCAGCTAAGGATAGTCTTGAGTTTCTGATCCTCTTGCTTCCACCTCTCTAGTAGGACTGTAAGTGTATACCAGCATACCTGGTTTAGAGGATGCTGGGAATCAAGCCCAGGGCTCCGTGCATGCTGGATAAGCACTCTGCCAAGTGAGTTGCATCCCCAGTCCACCACTCAGGTTTATTATTAAGAAAAGATTTAAAACATATACGGGGGTGGGGCACACTAGCATGCCCAGGACTTGGGAGGTGGAGGCAGGGGGATCAGAAATCAAAATTAAGCTAGCCCCAGCTACATAGAAGGAAAAGGCTTTAACATAGCTATAAAGCTATAAGGACAGTACTACTGAAAGACACATACTTTTTAGAAAGGAGAGTGGGGGTGATGGAGATAAGTCAGTCACTCAAGTGCTTGAGAACCTGAATTGAATCCCCAGGACCCACATTAAGAAAAGCTACGCATGGTAGCGTGTGCTTGTAATCCCAGCACTGGGGTGGCACAGACAGGCAGAGCCCTGGGACTCGCTGGCCAGCCAGCCAGCTTAGGCTACTAAACAAGTTCCAAATCGATGAGAGACCTGTTTAAAAAAAAAAAAAAAAGTCTGGCTGCTCCCTGGCCTCCAAATATATGTGTGTGCACTCCTGGCTTTGCCTCCCTGGGGCTGAGATCCCAGACATGAACCACGCCTCATTAACTTCCCCAGCTTCCTACTCTGCCTCATTTTCACCTGAAATGAAGGATAATTTGTTAGGAAGGAAACTTGGTGGCAGTCAACTCAACATGATGAATCTTTACTGAGCACCTGTTGTGTGCCGAAGAGAAACAACACCATAGTCCCAGCCTCTGGAGAGCTTACAGTTTGGTGTGAAACACAAATATGTAAACACCAGTGGCCTCCAAGAACAGTGAGTCCAGGAACCGCACAGAGCAAAGTAGCTACTTCTTACAGGCATAGGCTTGCTGCTCTGCTCTATGGGCAGAGGTGCCCAGCTGTGCTGAGAAGCTGGCAGTGGTAAGCATGCTGTGGGGCTGCGTGGAATCGGGACCTTGTTCTGGAAGCCTCAGGCAGCCCTCATAGGCCTGTGAGAGAGGGATGGTGGAGTCTAATTTTGGTTCCAGGAAAACAACTTGAGTGTGGAGGAGGGCTTGGATGGGGTAGTGTGTGAGCCGCCGAGCATCTGTTTGGAGACAAGGGCCTGGCGAGGGAGGTGTCAGTGAGGGGAGAGGAGGGAAGGTCTCGGGATGTTAGCAGTCACAGTGCAGTGGAACCAGCCCTGTTCTGTCCCTGTGAGTTAAGGGGTGAGGGGAACGCAAGGGAAGGCCTTGGCTCCTTTTCCCTAGCTGCCCAGCTTGTTTGTACAGTGAACAGCAGAGGGGCAAGCTCTGAAAACCCAATATGGTTTACCTAGTTCCATACATGTTTATTTTCTTTCCCTCTGGGGGCCAGGGGAGCCTGGTGAGACAGAGTCTTACACTTGTACCCCAGGCTGTACTAGAACTCACTCTACTGCCCAGGCTGACTTGGAATTTGTAACAGTCCTCTTACCTAAACCTCCTGGGATTGACTACAGATAGGGACCACTCTGCCTGGCTTCCATAGTTACTTTTCTAGTTTAATGAGGAGGCCTAGGTATTAGCATGCTCATTTTGGTTATAAGGAAACTGGGGCTAAAAGAGGTTAAGGGTTGGCGCACGCCTTTAATCCCAGCACTCGGGAGGCAGAGCCAGGCGGATCTCTGGGAGTTCGAGGCCAGCCTGGACTACCAAGTGAGTTCCAGGAAAGGCGAAAAGCTACACAGAGAAACCCTGTCTCGAAAAACAGAACAAAACAAAAGCTGGCCTGAGCTGGGGTAAGCTATGCTTGTTCCCAGGTTCCAGCTGCTGCCTGGAGAGCAAAGAGAGCAGAGGGTGTAACTAGAAGTCTGTGTGTCTCAGGCCGGCGGCTTTGTTAAAGTAGAAGGGAGCTGAGAAGGACACCGTGACAGAGCAGTCCGGGGCAGGAGTGAGCTGCTGGCCATAAGGCGTTTTTAGTTGCTAACCCCAGGCTCCTCCTGTCCTTCCTTGTCCCTTCTCTGGGGTTTGGACATGTGTCTACTCAAGAGAGTTGACGAATCTCATTTAGCAAGGGCAGAAACCGAGCAGGCCCAGAACAACAATGGCTGCTCTGAGAAACACAGCCCCAGAGGAGGTTCAGGCTATGGGCAGGTGGGCTGCGGTGGTCAGGGCCACTCAGTGATCGGAGTCTGAGAGTAATCCCTGTCATCTGTAGGGCTACAGGGAGCCAACTTCAGGAAGTGAGAACCACTACCAGTACAAGAAGTCAGCCAGGAATGGTGGTGCATGCCTGTAATTCTAGCACTTGTGGGCAGAAGCAGGAGGATTGCCAGGAGTCTGAGGCCATTCTGGACTACCCAGAAGTTCCAGGCTTGCCTTTTCTACAGAGAAAGACCCTGTCTCAAAAAATAAAAGGAAGTGGCATGAGCACCTGCTGGGGCCAGGGAAGAGTTAGGTAACAACTGTAGGCGCTCCACTCCTGGGAGCATCTTGGGATAGGCAAGCAGTGCATCAGTGATTAAGTGGGAGTGACAGCCAGAGAAGCCAGGTGGTACTGAGGACCTGCAGGAAGAGGAGCTGCATCTTGGCAGACCCTTGAGAGACAGGATATTCGACCACGACTTGAAAGTTGTACAGGTGTCGGGCATGCCGCAGGAGAACACGCCAAGCTGGGGAAAGGAGCCCAGGTGAGGTCACTGCACTCTTGAGAAATGTCACAAGAACCACAGTGAGGAAGGGGAGAGTGGCAAGAGATGCTTCTCGGCAGTGACTCGGGGTTAGTCAGTAGCCCTCCATGTCAAGGGCCCCAGGATTTTATTCAGATAGGTTGCCTAACAGCGGGCAACAGACCGCCCAATTACTGTGACTCAAAATGCAAGCCATTTTTTTTTCAGGATTCTGTGGGTTGGCTTGAGGTCCTCCTGTTTGAACTCATTCATGTGGCTATATATAGCTAGAGGTTGAATTGCCCCAACCTGCTGGGTTTGTGGCTCCATGATGTCCTTAAGGAGGCAGGACTTGGGCTACCACACAGACTCACTGGTTGGGACACTAAGACCGTGTGCGACCATTCGCCTTTGCCGATGTCCCACTGGTCAAGCCCAGGGTCACTGTGGAGGGACTCACCCAAAGGCTTGTACAGTCATCAGCTAACCATCTACCACATACTTCCTCGCCAGATGGGAGGGGCCAGAAAGTCAAGAAGATGAAAGGCTACACTTAAGGTTGAGTTAGAGCCAGTGGAGGCTGGTGCTGGCTTTGTGGCTTGTTTGTAAGGTGGCCACATGGCTCACACCCCCTGGGTCTGTGTCCTTCTCTTCAAAATGGAAGAAAGCCTCCCCCCATGTCAGCTTTACACCAAAGGTTTGTTCTTGCTAACTCTCAGCTCGGAGGTGCACACAGACGAAAACAGATACCTTCCTTGGCAAGAAGACTTGGAGGTAGAACCTCTGCCCTAGAGGCTTGCAAAATCTGCAGAGCCTGGGGTAGACTGCCAGGAAAGCTTATGGTGGGGGGCGGGGAGGATTGTTTTATTCTTTTGCCATACTGAGAACAGAACCTGGGCTCTTGTGCATGGTAGGCAAGTGTTCTAACCCTGAGCTAACCACTAGCCTACACTGACAATTCTTTTTTGTTGTTGTTTTTGTTTCTTTGAGACAGGGTTTCTCTGTGTAGTTTTGGTGCCTGTCCTAGATCTCGCTCTGTAAACCAGGTTGGCCTCGAACTCACAGAGATCCGCCTGGCTCTGCCTCCCGAGTGCTGGGATTAAAGGCGTGAGCCACCACCACCCAGCCCTCCATTGATGATTCTTAATAATCTAGTATTATTTAAAAGTAAAAAGCAATCATCTCTCTAGGCCAGGGGACAGAGGCTCTGGAAGGCTCCTTTCATCCAAAAGTTTCTGTTTGTGGGGGTTAACCCTATGGATTGGAGGACCCAGAGCCCCCTTTAAATGTGCCAGCCTCACAATTTCTGCAGCAGCCAGGATCCACTGCTGAGCACAGCAGTGTGAACCTGGGCAGGTGTGCCTCTCCCTGTGGGGCTTGTTAGCTCTTCCCTAGAAGCTGCCTTCTCTCAGAGGCCCCCAGGAACACATTTGTTTGTTAAGTGATTGGCACTGACCTAGTCCTGACCCCAAGCTAAATCTTCTGGGCATGGGACTCCTAGGTCTCCCCAGGCCAGGGGACAAGGAAGGAGAAGGTTACAACACAGGTGGCCTGAACCCAGCCTCTCCTGTCCAGCCAAGGCGATGGGTAAAGAAGGGAAGGCAGATCATAAAACCAAAACCAAGCAGTTTCTGGTGGGAGCCTCTGAGGGACTTTCTCCCCCACTGTCCAAGAAACCAGTTTTTCAAGAAACACCTATTGCCTGGCAGTGGTGGTGCATGCCTTTAGTCCCAGCATTGGGGGGCAGAAGCAGGTGGATCTCTGGGAGTTGGACAACCTGGTCTACAGAGGGAGTTCCAGGACAGACAAGGCACACAAAGAAATCCTGTCTCAAAAACCCTCCAGAAAGAAAGAAAAGGAGGGAGGGAGAGATAGAGGGAGGGAGGGAGAAAAGAAACAAGGAAGGAAGGAAGGAAGGAAGGAAGGAAGGAAGGAAGGAAGGAAGGAAGGAAAGGAAGGAAAGGAAGGGAGAGAGAGAAAGAAAGAAAAGAAAAGAAAGAAAGAAAAAGACAGACGGGGTTGGGATTTAGCTCAGTGGTAGAGCACTTGACTAGCAAGCACAAGGCCCTGGGTTCGATCCTCAGCTCAAGAAAGAAAAAGGAAAAGAAAAGACAGACAGACCTACTGTTAGGGCCAGGCATCAGGATACCAAACTAGGGCCACACTGAGGATTTAATTAAAGTTCTTAGACACAGGGCAAGTGAGAGCCAGAGGGGCAGGTGGTAAGGAAGCAGACTTAAGGTTAGGATTCCCAGTCTTCCTCCCCAAGCAGTCTCATTTCTGCTGAGGCTTGAAGATGAGGAAGAAAGACACAAAGGAGGAGGATCCAGGTGGAGCTGCATCCCCCACCTCTCCCTTTGTAGCCAGTGAGGGGTGGTGGAGCTTGGAGGCTTGCCTGAGGCTGAGAGTATGCAGGCAGGGTGGGTCAGACATGCCCTGAACCCAAATGTGCAAGCTAAACATTTTCATTTTAGTAGTGAGAGGAGCCTGCTGCCTTTGGAGGGCAACTCGGTCACGGTTACCTTGGGAAGGTTGCTCAGGCCACAGAACAGGATACAGAATGGTGAGGTCAGCAGCAGACATGTCGAGATAGTTGAGATTGGGGGCTGGATCGATGGTTCCGTGGTGTAAGAGTACATGCTGGGCTTGTGGAGAGGGTTCAGTTCCCAGCACTCACATGCTGGTTCACAACCATCTGTAACTCCAGTTCCTGGAAATCTGACCCCCTCTTCTGACTTCCTCCTTCTCCTGTACACACATGGTACACATTTGTGCACACATCGTAGATAGATAGATAGATAGATAGATAGATAGATAGATAGATAGATAGATAGATAGGTAGGTAGGTAGATGACGTTGTATATGATATATAAGTTGAAGTTGAGAAGTCCTGTGATACCCCAGGGTGAGACGATGCTAGCTGGACCGAGGGGTGTCAGAGGAGATGGGAAGAAACAGATACAGAAACTCTTTGAAGGATGGTGACTGGGAACACTAGGAACAGATATGAAGAAGGTGTTTGAAGAGTCTCAGGTTGTTGCCTTACAGAACAGATTGGATGGTGCCATCGCTTACTAATACAGGGAACACTGAAGAGGACCAGGTTGAGGTCAGCTTTGGTCATCCCTGCTTGGAGGTGCTTATGGGAAAGAGTCCTGGGGGGGAAAAAAGAAGCCAAAGCCAGGCTGGGGTGGGGGCCTGTGAGGGAGAGGATCTGTGAGGGAGACAAGAGAGAACTGTGAGGTGACATGGAGAGTATTGTGAAAGCTCTCTTGTATTTGTTCCTGTGAAATCCTTGGTGACTGTAGTAAGGGCTGTTTGATAGTGGCGGGACGAGGCAAACCCAGTTTTAGAATGGGTTGGGGAAGAGTGGGAGGTGAGGAGAATGAAGACAGCTTGGCTGAGAGCTTAGGTTGTGAAGAGAGGGTAGCTGGAGGCGGATGTGAGATTCAGGAAGGTTTGTGTTGTTTTTAATGAAGAGACTCGGCATTTGTAAAGGCCAGTGGGAAGAATTCCGATAGGAAGGTTGAATTTGCCTGAGGGGAAGGGGATCATGTCTAGAGTAGGTGCCCAGCAAAAGAGCAAGGAGGGGATTGTCTCCCCAGCCTAGATGAAAACTGCAGGCCCGAGGGCAGGAGTGGCCTCAGGTCCAGGAGGGCTAGAGTAATGGGCTGAGAAAGACTGGGTGGGCCCTGGGCCTGAGAGATAGGAGGTGAGGCCTCCACAGCTATTCCCCTCCCCCTCCCCCTCCCCCCTCCCCCTCTGTCTTGTTTGGCAATGCCGTTCCTCTGCCTCAGGTCTACACCACGCTGAAAGGGAGAGGCTGCCCAAGGGGCTCAGTGAGAGATGGTGGAAGACAGGCCCAGAAATCACTTCTCAGCAGCAGCAGGCCCACATGCCTGGGAGGAGCAGCCTGACATTGCTTCGGAGGGAGTCTCAGTGGTTTCTTCCAGTTTCCCATCTTCTTGTGGAGAGGGAGAAGCAAGAGCAATAGGAGCTTGAAGAACTGGATAGGGCATGTGTAGGGCCCGGAGTGAGGAAGGGTGTTCTTTCTCGGCCTTTGCTGTTTGTCTGGGAGAGACCTTCCTCAGATGAAAGAGTGAGGCTGGGACGGGAAGACAATGAGAGGATTGGTGCCTCCTGGTAGAGAAGGGAGCAGCCTGAAGAGACAGGAAAAGGCCTGGACAACAGGGCCCTGGATAAAGGCTCCATTTCAGTGTAAAGACGTTGCCAATCTGACAGAGCCGGCCTGTGCACGCATTTCAAGGAGTCCATCCCAGGCAGAGGCTACACGGGCTGTCGGGAGGAGACTCATTTCTGGAGCTAGGAGCTAAGCCCTAAAGGGAGTTGGAAAGGGGTCCTCAGAAGAGGGGTGAAGCCTTTTAACCATTAACCGAGTTGGTTGGAATCTGACGTGTGGAGCCTCCCAACTATATTGATTTTTTTTTTCTTTGAAAGCACAGCCGCTGTTAACTGGTGGCTGCCCAGAGACCAGGGAGGGTCACAGGAGTAGAGGTGGGAAGGAGGGCGCAGGGAGGGGAAGGGGGACCCAGCCAGGAGTGGGGACCGGGGAGGAGGTCTGAGGCAGGGTCTGAAGCTTGGCCACCCGTAGAGAGGAGTCTTGGGGAAGTCAGGAAACCCACGGGGCATTGGAAGCTGTCAGCACGCCCGCCCCGCTCAGGCACTGCTTGCCTATCACGGAGGAGCTGGGCAAGATCCTGGCAGACAGGACAAAAGCAGCTCCGAAGAGCATGGTGACCTGCTCCAGGTGACTGTGCCAGAGCTCTGACTTCGCTGAGAAAGGAAGTGAAGGCCCTGAGGCTAGGGGGAAGGGGAGGTGCTGGGTTTGGGAAGTCAGGGATACCATTTACAGACTGCTGGCTTTTCCTGAGGACAGGGCTCTTCCCTGCCTTCTCTCTGCTCCTAGGATAGAGCAGACGTACAAACAACGGTCTGGTGTGGCTGGGGGGTGGGTCAGGCCATCAGAGCCTTACCATAGCAGGCCTGCTATACGCTTTAGACTCTGCCGATCACCGTAGAAACTAGTTTTATAAAAATAATTCATCTGTGAAGTGCCTAAATGGGAAGATGGGGAACCCTCAGACTAAAATTTGCCTCAGATAGGATAAGGTTGAGGGGTGTTTGTATGGGAAAGAATCAGGGCTGCTACAGCTTAGATCTAAATGGTCCTCCCAAGTCCTATGTGTTTTCAGCTTGGTGCTAGGAGGAGGAGGTAAGATGACTGGGGGTACACTCTAGGAGATGATAGAACTCCGGTTCCTTCCTCTGCCTTGGCTTTTTGGCTGCTATGAGATGAACAGGTTTCTTCTGTCACATGATGTACTATGTTGGCACAGCCCAAAACAATGTGGCCTCGTGCCCATAGGCTGAGGCACCTGGAACCCTGAGCTGAGCACAGTGGCATGGGCTTGTACTCTCAACACCCGAGGTAGAGGCCGAAGGAGGAGGTCAAAGTCATTCTCAGCTACACAGTGAGTCCAAAAGCCAACCTGGGTAATAGGAGACCTGCCTTTAAAAGAAAAGAAAGAAACCGGGGGGGGGGGCGCTGGAGAGATGGCTCAGAGGTTAAGAGACCTCTGCTCTTCCAGAGGTCCTGAGTTCAATTCCCAGCAACCACATGGTGGCTCACAACCACCTGTAATGAGATGTGGTGCCCTCTTCTGGCCTGCAGGGACACATGCAGGCAGAACACTGTATACATAATAAATAATAAATCTTGAGAGAGAGAGAGAGAGAGAGAGAGAGAGAGAGAGAGAGAGAGAGAGAAACCAGGAACCCAAAGTAAGTTTTTACCGCTTTCCCCTGAAGTTGCTTTTAAAGCATTGTGTCACCGTGACGGAAAGCTAAGAGAAGTGGTGGGGAAAGTGACTGGAGATGAGGAGAGGTGGGGAAAGTGACTGGAGATGAGGAGAGGTGGGAAAGTGACTGGAGATGAGGAGAGGTGGGAAAGTGACTGGAGATGAGGAGAGGTGGGAAAGTGACTGGAGATGAGGAGAGGTGGGGGAAAGTGACTGGAGATGAGGAGAGGTGGGGGAAAGTGACTGGAGATGAGGGAAGGTGGGGTAATGGGTGGTTTGCCCACATCAGCTTCATGACTCGTCATTGGATGCACACATTGGCAGGACCTGTAGGCAGGGTTTGGGCTCTGTGACATCAAAGAGTCGCCTACTGGACATTTTTGCAAGTCCAGGCGAAGGGGTCAGTGGGTTCATCCAGTTTGAGCTAGAAGCTATCTCCAAGTTGGAAAAACAATTAAAAACAAACAAACAAACCCTAATCAAAAAACCCCCAACAATCCTGACCAAGGTGACCAAACAGAAGAGGCTGTCCGGAACGTTTTACTTTATTAGTCAGTTAGGCCACAGTGATGAGCATGAGTCACTAAAAGCAAATGAAGATACAGTTTATTTGGGTTTTTCATGAGTTTTAATGTTCTCTTTGGTTTTTACACTTTAAGGAGAATGGTTCAAGCCTCTTTACCAAGAAAAAAAGAGTACCATCCAGTTCACTAAGAGGACTTAGTTACAAGGAGAAAAGCAGGGACAGGATTCACAAGATGCCAGGAGAAAGAGCTGCTTAGCAAGGAACACAGACACACCTGTCCGTCCGCCCCTAACAGTGGCACATACAGGCTTAAGTAACCGAGACAGAAGGGAGGCCACCTTGTGGGGCGTGGGAGCCCGCACATCAGGGTACCAGTGTGCCCCCCCAATCTTTCCTTGCCAGTGTCAGCTCCTAGAATAGCTCCTCTCAGAACCAAGGAGGATAACCCAGGCGTCCTCCTGGGAAGCCAGGCAGAGGGATAGAGTGTATGAACTACAGCAGAGGCCACGTGATGGCAGAGACAGTGTAGTTCAGATGGCACAGGGAACACCAGTATTACACAGACAGAAGTAGGGCCAGTCTCAGGCTCAGTAGGGTCCCTAAATTCTGTCTGTGTGGCCTTGGTTCCAGTGGGGTCGGCCTGGCTAGTCTTCTATGCAAAGTTCCAGTGGGACCGCAGGCCAGCGTGTCCAGAGCCATCTTCTGAAATGTCTTTTCTCTCCCCTTCCTCCGACAGCTCAACATCCTGGTGGACACGGGCAGTAGTAACTTCGCGGTGGGGGCTGCCCCACACCCTTTCCTGCACCGCTATTACCAGAGGCAGCTGTAAGTGCTGGGGAGGGGTGGGGGAGGGGTTCCGAGGAGTCAGGGTATAAGAACAAGAACCTTTCTTCCTACTAGAGAGGGGGGAGCAAAAGGAGGCAGCTGGGGCTAGGAGAAAAGGCATAGCATGGAAAAAGGTGGGCTGAGGGGCATCCAGGAAGTGCTCCCATTCTGACACAGGGCAGCTTCCCAAGGGAGGGAAAGGAGGGGGCAGCCCCCAGGTTCCCAGGGTAGAACAGAAACTGTCTCGTTCTTTGTCTGTATGGACAGGCAAAAGGGCTAAGCTGGCAAGGCAGGGTGGCACACACCTTTAATCCCAGCACTCGGGAGGCAGAGGCAGGTGGATCTCTGTGAGTTCGAGGCCAGCCTGTTCTACAGAGTGAGATCCAGGACAGCCAGGGCTACACAGAGAAACCCTGTCTCAAACAAACAAACAAAAAAGGGCTAAGCTTACAGGTTAGAAGGCTGAACAGGTTACAGTGGCTAGTGTCTTTCACCATGTTCTCACCCAGGGACCACTCTGGGTAGTTATGCATGATTTAAATATGTACAGGAGCTGGGCATGACGGTACATACCAGTAATCTCAGCATCTGGAGGATTGCTGAGACCAATGTGGACTATATAGCAACTCTCAAAAAAGTAAAAAGTTAAAAAAAAAAAAAGGGTGGGTGGGTGGGTGGGTGGGAGCTAGGGAGGTGGCTCAGTGACTACGAACATGCTGTGAAAGAAGAAGACTGCATTCAAGTTCCTAGCACCCACATAAAAGCCAGGCATGGCTGTGTGTGCCCGTAACCCAGGCATGGGCAGGCTGACATGGGCAGATCTGGGGACTTTTTGGCCAGCCTCGCTGAAACAGCCCACTTCAGGCTCAGAGAGACCCTGTCTCAAAAACTACAACGGAGAGCAACAGAAGACATCCCTTGTTCATCTGTGCACACTCATGCGCATACACTACATAGACAAAAACCTTACTCTTTGAGTTTTAAGAAGCCAAACAACACAAAGGAAAGAATCTTTCATGGTCCCCACTGAATCACCTCCTCTGGTACCATCCTAAGTGCCACCAGCTGGGTTCCCCTTGGTGGTGGGAGGTAGGCTAGAATGGTCAAAGGTAAGAGAGACAGTGAAGAGTGATGCGGAAGGCCTCTCACCATCAAAGCAGAGTGAGGATGTGGTGAGAAGACATGAGAAAGGTATGGGCCCCTACACTCTGACATCCTAACCTTGGACGGGTCAGAAAGCACAAACCGCTCTTCTGTTTCCTTTTGCCCTAAGAGCACACTTGGGTAAGCTTAGTAGAAGGACATCTCATTCCAGGTCTTCCTCCAGTCCCATCACTGCCCAGCCCTGGTTAGTAACATGATTAAACACAGGCGAGGGCATCCTGCAGCAATAAGTATGATTCCTCTTGTGGTGTCCTACACTTGCCCGCTCTGCTGGGATGCTGGTTCAAATCTTTTCTAGAGCTGTTACATGGCTTCCACAGTCACGCTGCCTGGTTCTTTCTCCATCATGCAGATGGTACCACTGGGCCCCAAGGCAGCAAGAGTCAATGGCTCCTTTTCTCTGGGAGCATGCTAGAACTAGGGTGGGGGAGGAGATGTCCTGTCCAATAGCGGTTTTTGCAGCAGCCACAGGCACAATGCACAAAGCCCATCTTGTTCTTCCTAGGCCTGAGCTTCAGGTCCAACAATATGAACTATGGAGACAGGAGAGCAAGCCCCAGCTATCACTTGCCTCATCTAGCTGCAGAGCTGCCTTACAGTCTCTTCTGGGTGGTCTGTCTAGGGCTGTTCTGCTGAGCAGATTCTAGAATGCTGTGGGGTAAGAGAACATTTAGAAATAAACCTGATGATACATGCCCATTGTTGTAGCTTTGCAGACACACATCTCTGCCTTTTTACAGGTCCAGCACATACCGAGACCTCCGAAAGGGTGTGTATGTGCCCTACACCCAGGGCAAGTGGGAGGGGGAGCTGGGCACTGACCTGGTGAGCATCCCTCATGGCCCCAACGTCACTGTGCGTGCCAACATCGCTGCCATCACTGAATCGGACAAGTTCTTCATCAATGGTTCCAACTGGGAGGGCATCCTAGGGCTGGCCTATGCCGAGATTGCCAGGGTGAGAACCACACCTGGACCTATACACTGTTGCCTGCACATTGCTTACTGCATGCCACACAAGGAAGAAGTCGAGAGGAAGGGGGAAGGATGAACTTAAAGAGTAAACATGGGACTGAAGAGATGGCTTAGTGAATATAGTGCTTACCCAGCAGTCATGAGAACCTGAGCTTAATCCCCACAACCTACATTTTCAAAAAACCTGAGTGTAATAATGCATGCTTGTAACCCCAACTCTGGAAAGGCAGAGTCAAGTAAATCCTGGGGCTTGTTGGCCATTAAACCTAGCCTACTAGGCAAGTTCCCAGCCAGCGAGAGACTCTGTCTTAGAAACCAAGAAGCTGGCAAGATAGCTCAGCAGCTAAGAGCACTTGCTGCTCTTCCAAGGGACTCAGGTTTGATTCCTAACACCCACACGACAGCTCACAATCACCTGTAACTCCAGTTCCAGGGGATCCAATGCCTTCTTCCAGCCTCTGCAAGCAACAAGCACATGCATGGTGCAGAGGCATACAGGCAGGCAAAATACCTATACCCACAAAAACAATTTTAAAACAAAACAAGTTAGGGCTGGTGAGGTGGCTTGGTGGGTAAGCACCCTTGCCAACAAGCCTGAGAACCATGTGGCAGGAGGAGCCAACTGATGCCTGCCCACTCCTCTGATCTTCACACCCATGCTGGGCTGCACATGCCAGTGCACACCCAAATACATATTTCTAAAAGGTACACAGATTCTAGGCAACAATATTCAATGTTGTCCTTTGGTTTCTGTATGTGTGCACACAGACAGACACACACAGATGCACGCACACATGCATGTCATAAAGGAGAGAAAGTTTGTCTGAAGGGCTGTAAACAAGGCAGGAGGGGGGACTGTCATGGGAGCAGCTATGATAGGTACAGGAGGCCTTCCCCAAATATGAAACAGGCTAACCATGTGGGAATGGATGGAAATTCCTATGGCCAGCACTTGTCTCTTTGCAATGCAATGTCTCTTACCCTTGCTCAGCCAGATCTCAGTACCTCAGGTTGGTCTTTCCTGAGGAATATCCCCAAGTTTTGACTTTACTCCTGAATACAGGCAGGAAGCTGACCTGTTAGTGCCCTTGCACGAGGATTTACTCCTGTGTCTCTCTGCCACAGCCCGACGACTCCCTGGAACCCTTCTTTGACTCGCTGGTGAAGCAGACGCACATTCCCAATGTCTTTTCCCTGCAGCTCTGTGGCGCTGGCTTCCCCCTCAACCAGACTGAGGCACTGGCCTCGGTGGGAGGGAGCATGGTGAGTAGGTCCTCAGAGGGGCCATGTGTCCTCCTCTCCCTGGGGCCAGGATCAAGAAACCCCTTATACCCCCAATTCTACTTCCCCCTTTCCTCTTTCCAGTCTCTTCCCTGCTTTTCTAGAAAGGAGCGGAATCACTCATGGAAAGGATTAGAAACAATTAGATACATTTCAAAGGAAATAAAAAAAAACCTGTTAAGATTATTGTCTGAAATCTGAAGACGGTATGTAAGGAATTTAAGCTTGTTAAGAGATACTGTCTGTAGCTCAGTTGACCCAAAGCTCCCTGTGGAGACCAGGCTGGCCTAAGATTTGCAGCGTCCCCCTCCTTCCGTTTTCCAAGTGCTGGGATTGCAGGTGTATGCCACCAGACTCAGTTCAAGCCCATTTATTAATTAGGACAATAATGAGTGATTTTTCCAACAAGCAAAGAAAATAAAACTTATGAAAGCAGCATATAATCAATTCATTCTGTATTTATTGTGCTAGCTTAGGTTTAAGTAACTTTCTGTCAAGGGCTATGGGATTTTGATACAAATAATCCTGATGTATCTCTTCTCCTGAGCAGACTTATGAAACTAAAAAGTTCCACGCATGGGGTTTACTGGGATTAGAAAGGAAGATGGAGGGGCTGGAGATGGCTCAGCGGTTAAGAACATTGGCTGCTCTTCCAGAGGACCTGGGTTCAATTCCTAGCACCCACATGGCAGCTCACAACTGTCTGTCACTCCAGGATTTGACACCCTCACACAGACAAACATACAGGCGAAACACAGCAATGCACATAAAAATAAATTTAAAAAAAATTAAAAATAAAAAAAAGGAAGATGGAAAGGGTGGTGTGGAGAGAATCTTGACACCCCAAGAAATGGCTGATCTTACTATTTGGTTTGGGTGCCCTGCTCTCCTCCTTTGCTAGGACATAGGTGTCTGCTTCTTCTTCTCTTAGATCATTGGCGGTATCGACCACTCGCTGTACACGGGCAGTCTCTGGTACACACCCATCAGGCGGGAGTGGTACTATGAAGTGATCATTGTACGTGTGGAAATCAATGGTCAAGATCTGAAAATGGACTGCAAGGAGGTAAGAAAATGGAAGGGGATTCAAGTTGAGAGTAAAGGGGTTAGCCCACAGAGGGAGAGGATGGAGGGAGAGGATGGAGGCACAGGACCTGTCAGGACTGGACCAAGTCAAAAGCTTAGTGATCACACAGCAGTGCCTGAGGTGAAGGGCAGGACCTGTTAGAGCAGTCACAGAGCCCGGACCACGTACTTACAGTACAGTAATGACAATATGGAACTGGTTCCTGTCTGGACCCTAGTCACTGCCTTTCATGGCCTGGGGCAAGACTGTGAGGTAGCATGGTGGGATGGATCTGACTCCAGCCATGCTGTTACTAAGTGCCTCCAGGATTCTTGTGTCCATATCCTCTTTCTCAGAGACTGTGAAGGTCAAAGCCAATGTACAAAGTGTTAGTCCCTATGTTTCGCATACTCCAAATGCTGACATTTGGAGTCTCTTTCCCTAGATTCTTTTTTTTTTTTTCTTTCCTTTTACATTTTTAGCGGGGTAGGGGGTGCATGTGCTACAGCATCTGTGTGGAGGTTAGAGGATGATTTTCAGTAACTAGTTCTCCCACCATATGGATCTCCCTGGGATTGAACTCAGGTCATCATATTTGGTAGCAGGCACCCTTACCTGCTGAGCTATCTCAACGGCCCACTTTTTTGGCTTTTTCAGGTAGGGTTTCATGTAGCTCATGCTGGCCTCAGACTTGTTATGTAGCTAAAGATGATGTTGAACTCCTGGTCCTCCTGTGTCCGACTCTCAAGTGCTCTCCAGGCCTACACCACCATGCAGTACTAGGGCTCAAACCTAGCGCTTCATGCACGCTGAGCCAAACTTCTCTACATTATTATGTATGTTAAATGAGAATAACTACACAAAAGTACTGGAAGACGTTACCAACACCACCCAAGGCATTCTGTTTAGATTTGGAGACCACCTACCCACACAAGGTAATGAAGTTAATACTCACCAAGTGCCTGGGATCTGCTAGAACTACTTAGTACTTTCAGCATGTTGACTTAGTTAATCCTTTTGCTAGCCTTTGAGGTAGGCACTGTTAGTATCTTCAGTTTAGAGACAAGGAAACAGGTTCACAGAGGTTAAGTAACTTGCCCAAGGAGGTACGCAAAGCTGAGATGCCAACCCTGGCAGGGCGCCTAGATGTCAGAGTCAACCCCTCCCAACTCTTCTGACCCTCTGCTCTCCTTCCCAGTACAACTACGACAAGAGCATCGTGGACAGTGGCACTACCAACCTTCGTCTGCCTAAGAAAGTGTTTGAAGCTGCAGTCAAGTCCATCAAGGCCGCCTCCTCGGTCAGTGGAGTAAGGACGAAACGGTGGCAGAAGTCAGTGGCAGCCACACACCTCAGCAAGCACAAAGATATCTATACATAGACCTTTCCACTCAGGGCACTTAGAAACTGTGGTTGGTCTGTTGGCTCAGCTGGTACCTTTCTTCTTTCTTTGTTTTGGAGACAGGGTCATGAATGTAATGCAGGTTGGCCTTGAACTTGACATCTTCATGCCTCAGCCTTCCAAATTCTGGGACCACAGGTGGTGTGAGCTGCCAAGTTCAGTAGCCCCAGCACAGCTTTATGAGCCCAGTGGCCCGTTCTTCTTCTGCTCCTTAGTCTAGTTTTCCTTTGCCACTGTGGAAATTTCCCTAGAAAAGCAAACAGTGGCACTGGTACTGCAATTATGAACACAAGAGGAGAGACGGCGAGACGGGGTTCCTCACATTCCTCTCTTGTCAACAGACGGAGAAGTTCCCGGATGGCTTTTGGCTAGGGGAGCAGCTGGTGTGCTGGCAAGCAGGCACTACCCCTTGGAACATTTTCCCAGTCATCTCACTTTACCTCATGGGTGAGGTCACCAATCAGTCCTTCCGCATCACCATTCTTCCTCAGGTATGTCCCCAAGCTGAGGCGGTGGGGTGCCAAGAAGACGACAAAGTGTGTATACTAAACAGACGTGGCTTCCTACAACTTGAAAGACAAAATGAAGGTCTAGTGGTAAAGGGGTCTTGGAAAATTCAACACCTCAGGGCTTGAGGAAGAGACAAGTACAGATGGCTAGAAAGCAGAGAAAGGCAGGAGGATGAAATAAGAAGGCATGCTCTCACCCTGTGACTCTTTATCCCTAGCAATACCTGCGGCCGGTGGAAGATGTGGCCACGTCCCAAGATGACTGTTACAAGTTCGCCATCTCACAGTCATCCACGGGCACTGTTATGGGAGCTGTCATCATGGAAGGTTTCTATGTGGTCTTTGATCGGGCCCGAAAGCGAATTGGCTTTGCTGTCAGTGCTTGCCATGGTGAGAGCACCAGTGAGGAGTGTGTGGGGTCAGTCTGGTCATGTTCTCCCCGTCAGCAGCGGATGCCCAGGCCCCTTTCTGTTTGGGAGGTAGGAATAGTTGCCTCTGGCTAGTCTGCTGTGTGAAGGCTAGTCAGCTGTGTGAAGGCTAGTCAGCTGTGTGAAGGCTAGTCAGCTGTGTGAAGGCTAGTCAGCTGTGTGAAGGCTAGTCTGCTGTGTGAAGGCTAGTCAGCTGTGTGAAGGCTAGTCAGCTGTGTGAAGGCTAGTCAGCTGTGTGAAGGCTAGTCAGCTGTGTGAAGGCTAGTCAGCTGTGTGAAGGCTAGTCAGCTGTGTGAAGGCTAGTCAGCTGTGTGAAGGCTAGTCAGCTGTGTGAAGGCTAGTCAGCTGTGTGAAGGCTAGTCAGCTGTGTGAAGGCTAGTCAGCTGTGTGAAGGCTAGTCTGCTGTGTGAAGGCTAGTCTACTGTGTGAAGGCTAGTCAGCTGTGTGAAGGCTAGTCAGCTGTGTGAAGGCTAGTCAGCTGTGTGAAGGCTAGTCAGCTGTGTGAAGGCTAGTCAGCTGTGTGAAGGCTAGTCAACTGTGTGAAGGCTAGTCAGCTGTGTGAAGGCTAGTCAGCTGTGTGAAGGCTAGGCCTGAGGCTTGCTCTGGTGAACTCTGCCTGAGGGGAGAGCACTGTTGCAAACTCCTAACAGTCAGAGCTTTGCTGCAGCATTGGAAACCCTAGCTGCAAGGACAGCTGGCTGCCCACTGTGAGGCTGAATGCTACCACAGAAAGGGGGTGGGGCTTTGTGGTTAGATTTCCATGGTTACAGGTAAGTCTGCTACATGTGTAAGGGGCTGGACTTTGCTCAACTCAGAACTGTTAACTTTTTGGTATCACTTCTACTGGATAAAAAAATGAGAAAGCCTTGTAGTTTCCAGGGCCCTGGGATGGGAAACGGATCTCCCCCAGTGCTGGCTTCCCTGTCCACTGCTCACTCTTTCCAGGAAGGGCTCTGCACAGCCCCACTTGGGTGGACCCCCAGGGGCCCTTGTCAGGAAGCTGTATTAATTATGTATCCCAAACTGCTCTATGACAGTAAGCGTCTCCACTCTTTCTCCAGTGCACGATGAGTTCAGGACGGCGGCAGTGGAAGGTCCTTTTGTTACGGCCGACATGGAAGACTGTGGCTACAACATTCCACAGACCGACGAGTCGACACTTATGACCATAGCCTACGTCATGGCTGCCATCTGCGCCCTCTTCATGTTACCACTCTGCCTCATGGTATGTCAGTGGCGCTGCCTACGCTGTCTGCGCCATCAGCACGATGACTTTGCTGACGACATCTCCCTGCTGAAATAAGGAGGCCCGTGGGCAGATGACAGATTCCCCTGGACCACATCTGGGTGGTTCCCTTTGGTCACACAAGTTGGAGACACAGATGGTACCTGTGGCCAGAGCACCTCAGGACCCTAACCAACCTGCCAAATGCTTCTGCTTTGAAAGAAAAGGGAAAGCTGGCAAGGTGGGTTACAGGGCTTGTACCTGTAGGAAACAGAAGAGGAAAGAGAGCAGCATTCTGGTGGCAGGAATACCCTTAGTCACCTCAAACTTGAGTTGGAAACTCTGCTGCTTGAAGCTTCAGCCCTGACCCTCTGCCCAGCGTCCTTTAGATTCTCCAACCCAAAGTATTCTTTGTCCTTCCAGAAGTACTGGCGTCACACCCAGGCTACCCAGCATGTGTCCCTGTGGTACCCTGGCAGAGAAAGGGCCAATCTCACTTCCCTGCTGGCCCAAGTCAGCACAAGAAAATGCAGTCTGTCAGTTGCTTTAGTGACAGGGACTGCAGGATCAAGTCTACACTGATGTAAAGACTGCTTCTTGAGTTAAACAAAAACCAATATGATGCCATGTTTGTGCTCCTGGGGGCAGTCAAGATGAGGAGAGACAGGACAGAGACAGAGGAAGGAGTCGGGAGCAAAGCTAGGAAAGGCAGAAATATAATCACTTTTTAGTCCCAAGTTTAAACTCATCTCCAAGACAGAAGCCCATCTGGACTAAGAGAGGTGTCTGTGGTTGCAGCCTGAACGGAAATGAGATGGGGAAAGGGGCTTATTAGCCAAAGAGCTCTGTTTAAAGCTCTCTTCAAGGAACAGTGCTCATGGGAAAGTCCCACTGGACAGATGAATTCCTACCTTGTTCATTCCACCCGTCTCTACCTGCTTCTTCTATATGCTAGGTGGTACTGAAATGTCCCAACCCCAAGGTCCCAGGTGCCCTATGGGACAACAGAATACTGCAGCGCTGGGGACTGCCTTGCCAGCATAGGTTCACTCCAACCGAGGTGCTAAAAGGAACAGACAGGAGAGTTCTCCTATCTGCTCCACAAAGGCAGAATCCTGACAATTCATTCAGAAGGTATAGGGCTGATGCCTTTGCCTCTGCCTGGATTTCACTTTTATTTCATTTTTCTTGCCCAGTGGTACGAAGTGGTAGGATCTTTATGGAGTACTGAGTTCATTACTTCCGTATCCTCTCCAGTGGCCCCTTTATTTATCTGGCTGAGGCATCATCACACATTGGCTAGTATTAAACCACGGCTGTAAGAAACGGAGGGCTGGCTTTCTGGTCCTGTGTCATTGCCTTCAGTATCTAGGCTGCCTGGAGAAAGGATGGCAGCCTCAGGGCTTCCTTACCTCCTTCTCTGCCTTTTCCTGATAGAGCAGTCTTCTTCCTGCTCTCTGCTGCCCCTCCCAACAGTACATGGGTACCCAGGCTGGTTCTTGGGCTAGGTAGTGGGGGCCACACTCATTTCTCCCCTGTCAGTTCTAACACAACAGACATGAAACCAGTGTTAGTGGGAAGAGCAGAATTGTTCTGGGATACCTGCTGATCCTATCCCTATATGCTCTGCACACTGCTTTCAGGTAGGGGCCCTGCCAAGCATGGAATTAGCTGATGAGGGACAGGGACACGTGCAGGGCCTCTGGAGTTGCTGGCCCCAGCCAGCTGCCCACAAGCCATAAACCAATAAACTAAGAGTACTGAGTCACAGTTTTTCAGCTGGGTTCTCTTCCTTCCCCTGCACTGGTGCTGCTCTGGCTGAGTGGGAACACCCTACAACCACAAAGACTGCCGGGAAGAGTGGAGCCTGTCCACTTCCAGCTCAGAACCTACAGTGTAAATAAGCTTCCAGAATCACTACCATGAAATGAAAATGCCACATTCTGCTTTACAATTTCAACCTATGTTGGGGGAAACTGGCTTTTTCCCATCTTTTTCCAGGGGGGAAAGACACTCAACCTAGTTGTTATTTACCCTAGTAACTGGTGTTCTATTTTTTTTTAAAGGGGAAATTTGCATTTATTTTTCTTTTGATGGTTAATTCCTTTGTATCATAAATATATGAACTATGATGTGTACAACAGAAAAACAAATCTTGACAACAGCTTCTTGCTTGTAAAAATATGTGTTATACAGCTCTATTTTTAAAGTCTCCTGAAAAATTACTGGCCTATCTCCACACTGCATGTGGGCTTTTGCCACTGGTCTGCATGGATTGTACCATTGAGGCCCAGTGGGCAGAAGTGATGGGGAACAGGGATGCAAAATTTGAGAGTTTTTTTTGACTGTTTTTTTGACTGCAAGGAATAGAGCCACACTGACAAGGTTCCAGCTGCAGGGACCCATTCTTCAAAATGGAGCCTTCCTGGGGCTTGCTATTTATCCTTGCTCTTTTTCTCTCTACTATTTTAGCTTCAAAGATGTTTTTTGGAAAAGAAGAGTAATTAAAAAAAATTTTTTTTGAGACAGTATCTCATTATGTAGCCCAGGCTGGCTTTGAACTTGTAGCAACCTTCTTGCCTCTGCCTCCTGAGTGCTGGGATTACAGGTGTGTACCACCACTCCTCGATAGAAACCATATATATGTGTGTATGTATGTGTGTCTGTGTGGGGCTTTTTTTGTGGGAGGTGTTGAGACAGGGTCTCATGTAGCCCAGACTAGTCTTGAACTCCTGACCCTCCTTTGTCCACCTCCCAAACACCATGATTACAGGCTTGTGTCACCATGTTTGGCTAGACACAATATTCTTTATACTCACTTCCAATTTACAGTTTTCAGGGGACACTGAAAGGTTCTACACAGCCTGTGCCAGGCTGCTGCACAGTTGAAGGGCGAGAACAATCTTAAGCTTCTAAGACAGAAAATGAATCCCCCACATGAAAAGAACAAAGGAAGTCGTCTTCCATTTTGTCATCTTTTCTGTTCAAGACAGTACCAAACTGGAGACAAGAAGACAGAAGTACTTAATTAACCAAAGAAAGTAGGTCACCTGACCTCTAAAAAGTTGAGTACTCAGGCCACTCCATTCCCCTTTTAAGATGCCAAGGTAATCCTGGGAAGTCCAGTTCCCTAAATATGCTTGTCAATCAACCTGGACAAATAAGGCAAAAGAAAAGAATTCATCCATAAGCTCATAGGCAAGGAAGAAAAAAACAAAAGAATTTAGTTAGCTCAGAAAGGAGAAAGTCTTTGCTATCCTAATACAAATTGCTAGATTCAACAAGCATTTCCCAGTTCCAGAATGGGAAAACATCAATTGTTGGTAACATAATGTTGCCCTTCCCCCAGATCCAATTTCTTTTTCCTTGGTTAACACTTGTTTAATGCTAAAAAAGAAGGTAATTAAAGCCATTTACTATAGCAGTAAAGATAAAGATTTTAAAGATAAAAGACTCCAGGTTCTCTAAGCCACAGACGTCCCAGACAAAAACCAGACGTGCTGCATAAGCAGAGGAGAGCCGTCTCCCTCCAGATGGGAATCTACAGAACATGGCTGTGACTGTCAAGCCCCACCCCGTCATCTCATGTCTCCATTTTATCCCAGACAGGGAAGGTGTCCCCATAGCTTCCTTGTTTCACAAACGAAAATCCAACATCCCATGATTATTCTGCAAATAATTTTGCACAGACATCTCACCCCAGTGCCTGTCTGGAGCTCACCCAAGGTCACCAAACAACTTGGTTGTGAACCAACTGCCTTAACCTTTGAAGGAGAGGATAGCTAGATTAGGAGACCAGAAGAATGGGAAGGGTGAGCACTCTGCAAGGCTGGTCTGTCATTGATCAGTGGAGGCCAAGCCAGTGACAACAAAGGACGGTTGCTAGGCCCAGGGAAAATTCTATGAATTGTGCTTTTCTCTCCAGGAAACAGAGCAGACAGAAGATGGTGGGAGGAATGGAACCTGATTATGTTCTTGGACTGTGGATTTTACTGACATAAAACAATATCCTGTATACCTGATATCAATGTATAAATAATGAGCATTAACACAGTAAAATGTTCAATGAAAAAAAAAATCAAACTATCAGAGTTACATTTTTTCCCCCTCAATCATTTTATCATTGGAGTGGCTAAAACAACACCAAAGCTTCTGGAGGCCCCTGCAAAGCAAGGCATCTGGTTGGACAGCAGGTGAGCACCAGGCTTCAATTCTGCATACATGAGCCTTACAGAAATGGACTAGAGGCTGAGCCAAACCAAAGCAGGATGGCCTTAGAGCAACAGCAGCTTTCTAAAATGGGTTAGACAACAATCCTAGGCAGGGATCGTGATTTCAAGGCCAAATTAAATGTCATATTCCCTATAGTCTGCAACCCCAAAAAGAACTGCAAGAGGAGGGGGAACAGGGTATATCTGCATTATATACATACTTTCATTACGAACGTTTGAATACAGACTTTCTATACACACATTACCTATATAATAAAAATGTACACGGCATGAGTATATGTCACTGTATAAATATAGAGTTTTAGAAATCTTGAACCCGCGTTTCCTGTTCACATCGGTTTCTCCTCTTCTTCCTCCCCAGTCGGGTCCATCATTTAAGAGTTGGGCAAAAGGGACAAGTGTCATTTGTGTTGGTCTGGGCCCAGAATTTGATACACTGGAAAGAAAGAGACACACATATACCTCAGACTTTGCTGGGAAACCCAAGTAAAGTTAGCAGAGAGTGCTATAAAGATCACGAGATCTAACTCTCAAAAGTTTTCACAAGGGCTGGATGGACTAGCAGGGCTATTTCAGTGGGATCTCTCTGCATATTATGTTAGTATGAAAATATGCTTGTGTAGATGCATACATTCATGGAGGCCAGGGGATAACCACAGGTGTCTTTTTTTCCACCATTAAAAAAACATTTACTCCATGTATGAATAATGTGTGCCACCAGGGCTTTTTCTTATCTAGAATGTAGGTGCTGGGCTGAGTGCCTGCCTTGCATACAGAAAGTTCTGGGTTTGAGCCAGAACACCACATAAACCAGGTATGGTGACACACACCTGTAATCTTAGCACATAGGAGGTGAGAGCAAGAGGATCAGAAGTTCAAGGTTAAAAAAAAGTTCAAAGTCATCCTTACCTATATAAGGAGTTAAAAGAATTTAGATGTTAGTACAGTTTTTACTTCTTGGAAAAACAAAATGAACAAAACAAACTGGTTAAGAAGAATCACCCTGCTGTTAGCAGGAGTCACTTGTGAGTCTGTCAGTGAAGATAGCAGACAGGCAGGCCTTCAAACTACTCCGTTAATGGAGTTACTAATCTCATAATCAGGCCCCATCACTCCTCTCAGCTAAAGCAAAGCATAACCAAGAAAAAAGATTATCAGTGTTTAACTATGAACTGCATTTAGTCACCTACAGAAAATGGGATTAAAAGCTATGACATCCTAGCTGCAGATTCTGAACTCTACCGATGGTGAGTCCACAAGTGACTAAAAACTTCGTAACTAAACATTAATGATGGGAATTAACCTAGTAAACTACTCCAGAGAAATGGCCTCAGCTGTGAGAGCAAGCAGAGCACAAGAACGAGCGGCAGGATCTACCTCTTTGTGCAGCGCGTGGGTGCAGGCCATCGGGTGCAGCTCACCGGGCTGGACAAGCTTCTGACACATCAGACACAGCTTACAGGTGGGTGGCGCCTGTGGGACAAGAGAGCTGGTCACAGCTGGCCAACCTCCGGATTACCTTGCCTGCTATGCCCATGACTCTATCCGATAGTTCCATGGAGCAAAACTATTCTTCAGCAAAAGAAATATGAGTCCAAACCTAGATTCTTGCCTAGAGTCTGCAGCATGTTCCCAGGAGGGCTGCCAACAACTCTGCTGTGGAGATAACGGTTTCCTCTAGCATTCTTACCTGTAACCCACTCCCTCCTCACCCTGCGCTTCTCCACATCCCAGTGTTAAAAGAAAAGAGTCTTACATGTGAAGACCTTCCAGGGTATGAAACTTGGGCAGAAGGCAAGAACATTGGGGTACTGATTTGGGCCAGAGGAGCAGGGTACAAAGCCCGGATCCGACCAAGTGGCTGTGGGTAGAAATAATTTCAGAGTGAGGGAAGAGAGTCTGAGCAACAGAGCATGTATCAAAAAAGAAACTGGGGCCAGCAGGATGGCTCAGTGGGTAAAGGTTCTTGCACGCAAGTCTAATGACCTGAGTTCAATTCCTGGAACTCACATGATAGAAGAAAATGGACTCCCACAAGTTGTCCTCGAACTTCCACACATGTACCCGTGAAAATACATCACACACACACACAAACACACACACACACACAGAAAATAATAATTTTTAAAAAACAACAACACAAGAAGAAATCATTCACTTTAAACAATGAAAAGAGCAGACCAGATACCGCTTGCTCTGATGCTCCTCACTCCCCGTTTTTCTGAAGTTGGCTTCTTCCTCAACCTCTCAGTAGGTCTAAGTTCTCTCCCTGTAGCTCCTCTTACCTGAGTGCTCGATGCCACCCGTTCATGCTCTGCCAGCCGTGCAGCTACCAGCTGGATTAACTCTTCCATGGTCAGGCCCGCCATGGTGGTACGTGCTGTCTTGATTTGCTGAAGAATGTTGGTCATCTGGGCCCTGAGAAAGAACATCCATCTTTATGGGGAACATCCCCCTAAGCTCCCTATTTCCAACCACAAATATTTCTCTGGCAGATACCTGAACTGATCCTTAAGAGCACTTACTTATTGCACTGTGGGAACCGAGTCAGCAGCTTTTCCAGGATCTTCTCCAGTTTGTCTACTGGTTGGGGCCGGGGAGTTTCAGTAGAAGCCTTAATCCCGCCCAAGCCTGGGGGAGGCGGGATGGAGGCAGCAGGAGGCATGTGTGGACCATGAGGGCTGACCAGGGAACCCAAGCCAGGGCTATTTCTCCCATGTGAGCCAGGAAGAGGTGGGGATGGTTGACTGGACTGGGAAAGGGCAGGGTTCAAGATTGGAAAAGACAAAGAGCGAGGATCTGCACTGGGCATGACCATAGGCATTGTGACCTGCCCAATAGAGAAGGGCATCCGAGGGGTCAGAGAGGGACTGGGCTGAAATACTTGAAGCATGAAATCTGCCTGCAAAGGGGAAGAGGTGGAGGACAAAAGAGATGGGGAGAAAAAGATTAGGAACTGGAGCAAGGGATAAGGAGATGGTTCAGTTGGTAAAGTACCTGCCTTGCAAGTATAAAGACCTGAGTTCACATCCCAGTAGCCATGTAAAGGCCTATAGAGGGCATATATCTGTAACCCAATGATGTGGGGGCAGAGTCAAGCAGATCCCTATAGTGGCCAGCCAGTTTAGCCAATCCTTGAGCTCTAGGTTCAGTGAGAGACCCTGTTTTAAGAAAGCAGGCTGGGTGTAATAATACATGTCTTTAATTCTAGCACTAAAGAGGAAGAGGCAGGTGGATTTCTGTGAATTTAAGGACAGCCTGGTCTACATAGTGAGTTCCAAGCCAGCCAGAAATGCATAGTAAGACCCTGTCTTAAGAAAAAAAAGAATCTTAAAAGACAGTGACCTAAAGTTGATCTCTGGCCTAAATGCATAAGAACACATACACATACACCCACACACGTACAAACATATCTGCAATGCACATGTGCACACATATACAAGCATGCATTCACACATATATTATATAAACATACACATAAAAATGTTTAGGAGCCTTTAATCCCAGAACTCAGGAAGTAGAGGCAGGCAGATATATCTGTGAGTTCAAGGCCAGCCTGGTCTACAGAGTAAGTTCCAGGACAGCCAGGGCTACACAGAGAAACCCTGTCTCGAAAAACAAAGATAAACAAACAAAACCAAAAATACTTTAGGAGAGAAAACTGGGGCAGACATCAGTGGGCAGCTCTCACACTCCTGCACTAAATAGGGATGCCCCAATGTCCTCATAAGAAGAACAAGTAGACAACCCTGACTTCGCCTACCTCACAGAAGGGTGGGCTCAAGTCAGCACTCTTACCTCTGAGGGGGGCGGAGGCAGAGTTGGGGTAGGGATCTGAGGAAGGCTGCTCAGCTTAGCTCCATTCCTCACTAGCTGGATGTGACTATTAAACTGGTCCTGGAACAGGAAGGAGAAGATGGTCCTTTACTCTAGGCTGAGCAAAGCTCTGGAGAAGGCACACAAGCTCGCTCGCTCGCTCGCTCTGTGCAGCAATGAACAAGGCAGCACCCCTGTCTGCAGTCAGGAGGGCTGGAGCACAAACTGGGGCTGAGCAAACCATCACCTTTAGCTACACTTACCCGAACATTCTTTTTCATTATCCGAACTCCATTCAGTCTTGTCTCCCACTCCTGTTTGGAACGAACTGTCTCCAGGGTTGGAGGAGTTGACCTTTCAAGAAATGAAGAATTCACAGAACTCAAAAAACAAAACAACAATCAATCCCTTTTTTTCCCCCCAAGACAGGATTTCTCTGTGTAACCCTGGCTGTCCTGGAACTCACTCTGTAGGCCAGGCTGGCCTGGAATTCACAGAGATCTGTTTACCTCTACCACCTCCTGGGCAACAATCAATTCTTAATTCACGTAAAATACATACTTAGAAACGGTTTGGGCTAAAAAGCCTTGGTTCTGTGCTTGGTCCTTCAAAGTAACTGAAAGCAAGATGGCAGTCCAGCACTCCTGCCTCCATTTCGTACGTGTTCTCCGCTTTGGAACAGAGTTTGCTTGACTCTACCTAGGCGTGTCACTCTCTCATTTGTTACTTAGTATTGCTTATCTAATCCATACCCTCCCCTTTTGGTGATAATGACACAAAGACAACTGTCCTAAAATTGCAGTCTTCTTCCAAGGAACAACTGTCCTCCAGATGAGGACAATCACCCAAGAGGGTAAGCCTGAACTCTAGAGTAGTAGTGGTGATCTTGTGGGAACCAGACAGATGCCCTCACGTGGTGACAGCTAAAGGACTTCTTCATATCACCTCGCAGAACGAGAACTGAGACAAATATCAGTAAGACCACATCTTGAGCCAGGTTGGTTAATTATTTACCCCTCCTGCCCCTTGTCCCAGTTCCTCTATTTAAACCTGAAGTTCTGTGCCATGTGCTGCTGTATGCCTGTAAACCAAACATTCTGAAGGCAGAGGCAGAAGGATGGAGTGTTCCAGGCCACCCTGGACTACACAAAATCCCATCTTAAACCCTGGACTAGACTGGAGTGATGATGGCTCACAGTAAATAGTGCTTGCTTCTTTGGCAGAGGAACGAAGGTTCGTTTCTAGCACCCACATTGAGCATCACGCTACTGCTTACAGCTCCAACTGTGGGGGATCTGACACCCCTGGACCTGTCTGTGGGTACCTGTACACATGTGCATACAAACATTCAAACATACACACACCAAAATCAATAAAAGTAGTCTTTTTAAAAACCTATATAAACAGATCAATCCAAAGCTCATGTTGGTACTCCAAAGGTCTCTTTTTCTGTTCTTTCCAATGTGGCAACATTGATTACATGTTCTCTGCTTTTCACCATTACTGATCTCTTTAACAGGTATATTATGATGAGTGACTGAGCACAGCCTGCTAGGGCTGCCAGAGCCTAGGCTTTTGCCCTAAACTCCAGTTACACCCTGAGACACAGTTGTTGGGTAATGGTCCTTAAAAGAAGAGGTAGGAACAAGTGCTAGAGGAACCCAATAGTCTAAGTCATCTGCTTCACATAAATGATATCACTTTTCTGTCTGACAGGGTCTCCCATGTAGCCCATCCTGACCTGGAACTTTTGATCCTTCTGCCTCGGACACCTAAGTACTGGGATTACAGGAAGGTGCCACCATGACAAATATTTTAAGCCAAATATTTAAGAAAGGATCAACCACAGAGAGGGTTCTTGGCTGTCTGGAAATGCTATAGGAATCCTCCAAATCCTGTGGCAGACAGAGGAGAAACGGTCATGGAGGAAACAAAACTCCAAAGACCTACATTATGCTTGGACAGTTTAGCAGATGGTATTTACTCAAACAGAAGTACGATAATAGAAAGTGCAAAGCTATAAAAGGAGGAAAGAGTGAGGAAGTGCAGAACATGGAGGAGAAGTCTGAAACAGTTATGGATGCACACACAGTGACAGCCTCAGAGTCCTAGGCAGACTCTAGGCACACACAGCTGCGAGCCAGGCCTGCTAGCCTGGGCCTTAGAGGAGGCACCTACTTGAGGTAAGTCAGATGCAGCTCGGCTTCTTTTTCTGCTTCTTCCAGTTTCAGCACCAGCAACTCCTTCCGGCTCTCTAGTGACAGGATCTAAGGAACCCGTGCATGCACACATTCATGTATATACACATGCGTGTTTGTGCACACACATACAGCAGGGTGGGGAGGTGGGGGGAGGGAGAGAGGGAGAAAAAGAGAGCGCTTTACAAACACAAACTACCCATAGTTAAAACAAGTGCCTCCAGTCTTTTAAGTACTTTATCAAAACTATATAGCACCTGAGAGCACAAGACCAAGTCTTTGAAGACATTGTCTCTTCTTACCTCAGCCTTCCAAGCCCGCTCCGTCTCTTCCATAATGTTCCGATTGATTTCACCATCCTGGTTCTTGAGTCTATCCAGTTCCATTTCCCACACTTCTCTGTACAGTAAGAAGCCAAGAACAAGATTAAGGAGGCAAATGGAAGTTTGCTGAGCAACACCAAGGCAAAAGGAAAACCCGACTATTCTGTTGGGGCTGCTACATGAAGCCTCACTCCCAGGATTCACTTTGGAGACAGACAAATGATGTGTAGAACAGTCTAAACTGCAAACAGGTCCAATAAGGGAAACGTTCCCTTCTCCACTTGCTCAAATAAAGTTACCTAGTGCAGGAAAGGAATATCTCTTAGAACCCAAACCTAGCTGGGCATAGTAGCTCATGTCTATAATCCTAGTTCTTGGGAGGCTAAGGCAAATGGATTGCTTTGAATTCCAGACCAACCTAGACTTCAAGGTGAGACTCTGTCTCAAAGAAACAAAACCCCTCATAAGGCACACTGTTTCATGTATTTAGGGCATTCAAAACCTTTATAGTGTTCCTTTTATTTCTCAGTGTGTCTTTCAATGAGGGTAGTGGAGAACACAGGACCAAATGCTGGGCCAGGTAATACTCAACTTTAATGCACAATCAATCAATCATTTATCACTGGCTTACTGATCTCTGCATTTCCTAACTATAGTAAAATTCTTCAGAAGCAAAATGTGAACTGTGTATGGCAGGTGGCTCAGAATCTTGGTAATAATACTTGAGAGTTTAAGACAAGAGGGTCACTACAAATTTAAGGACAGTCTAGGCTACACACTATATTCTAGGCCAGCTTGGGCTATAGGATGAGATTCTATCTCAAAAAAGAAAATAGATTTCCATCATACTTAGCACTTCCCATTTTTATCCATTTCCTCCATTTTAAAATGCTTCCTGCTCCTAACTCCCATCCTTATGGTGTAATATGTTCAGGATTAAGGTGACCAATTGTTCTGATTTGCCTTGCACTGAAATATCTCCTAGGAGATGGGTCTTTCTGTGTTGCACTGGGACAGTTGACCCTCACACTCAGGACTGAAGAGGCCACCGTGGAACAGAGACAAGGGGAGGATTTTCTCATATTACATTTGACTGTAAGCTGAAAGCACAAATTACTCAGATTCATGAAAAGAACGGAATGAAAATGTTTTAAGTTATCTTTGATGCGCTTTCTGTTTTGTTTTGTTTTTTGAGACAGGGTTTCTCTGTGTAACAGTCCTGGCTGTCCTGAAACTCACTCTGTAGACCAGGCTGGCCTGGAACTCACAGAGATCTGTCTTCCTCTGCATCCTGAGTGCTGGGACCAAAGACCTGCCATCTGTAGTCTTTTTCAGTTATTTTTTTTTTCAAACAGGGTCTCTATGCTGCCCAGATTGGACTTAAACTTAACCCAATTCTCCACACATCCCCGCCCTCTATTTGAGATTCTTGGTATGTCTGCGACATACACACTCATTCATTACTGACATCAATCTGCATATGCTTTCTACTGCCAAGTTCTGTCCATCTAACAGACCTGAGTAGGTGAGCCATGTGGTCTCCAAACTAACTTCTGTCACAGGAAGAATTCTCTAGCAGTTCTTTAAAGGCTTATAGGTGGTTATACCTTCCTGACCAACAAATAAGCTTCAAGTTCCAAAAACCCACCAAAGCTAGAATCTTCTCACCATAAGAATATGTGGAATGCAGCAGGGCATGGTAGTGCATGCCTTTAATCCCAGTACTTGGGAGGAAGAAGCAAGCGGATCTCTGTGAGTTTGAGGCCAGCCTGGTCTACAGAGGGAGATCCAGGACACAGGGCTACACAGAGAAACCCTGTCTCTAAAAACACAAAAACAAGCCAACAAAAAGAATATGTGGAATGTGCTGGGTGGTGGTGGTGTACACCTTTAACCCCAGCACTCAGGAGGCAGAGGAAGAATCTCTGTGAGTTCGAAGCCAGCCTGGTCTATACAGAGTGAGTTCCAGGATAGTCATGACTACACAGAGAAAAACCTATCTCGGAAACAAAACAAAACAAACAAACCAAAACCCCCAAAACATCATGACCATAAGCTTCCACTTCCACATCATGGTCCATCACTGAAAGAAGTTAGGGCAAGAGCTGATGCAGAAGCCATGGAGGAGTGCTGCTTACTGGTTTGTTCCTCATGGCTTGCTCAGCCCACTTTCTTATAGCATTCAGGACTATCTCCCAGGGATGGCTCCACCAACAATGGGCTGGGTCCTCCCACATCAATCACTAACTGAGAAAATGCCCTACAGACCTGCCTACAAGCCAATCTTATAGAGGCATTTTCTCAATTGAGAGTCCTTCCCAAATGACTCTAGCTGTGTCAAGCTGACATAAAACTAGCCAGTATTGTTATAGAATAGTCTTTTTGCACACTGTGAAGATATGTTGCTCTCATTGGTTTAATAAAGAGCTAAATGGCCAATAGCTAAGCAGGAAAAGGTTAGGTGGGACTTTCAAACAAGTAGAGAGCTCAAGGATGAAGAGGACAGAGTTGCCAGGAGAAGCAAGATAAACATGCCATGTTAAAAAAGGTACTAAGTCACATGGTAAAATGTAGATAAGAAATATGGGTTAATTTAAGTTGTTAAAGCTAGTTAGTAATAAGCCTATGCTATCGGCCAAGTATTTACAATTAATAAAAAAGTCTACTGACTAAGTATTTATAATTAATAATAAATCTCTGTGTGGTTATTTGGGAGTTGGCTGGCAGGACAGCCTATACAGTACATACACCCAAATAAATATGTGTAATAAAATTTTTATTAATGAGGCTGGAGAGATGGCTCAGCAGTTAATAACACTAGCTGCCTTTCCAAAGGAGCTGAGTTTGGTTTCCAGCACTCACATGTTGGCTCACAACCATCTAATTCTGATTCTAGGGAATTTGCCACCCTCTTCTGGCTTCCCAGGCATCAGATATACAAGTGATTCACAGGAAAGATACCCATACATATAGAATAAAATTAAAATTAAACAAATGGGGAAGTTCCTGAACAGTGATAAAAAGTACTCAGCTTCCTTATATGTTACCTATACTATAACATAACCATCAGATTTTCAAATAACCCATCATATAAAAGACACATACAAGCTGGGCAGTAGTGGCACATGCCTTTAATCCCAGCACTTGGGAAGTAGAGGAAGTTGGATCCTTGTGAGTTTGAAGCCAGCCTAGTCTACAGAGTGAGTTCCAGAACAACTAGGGAGGGCTACAGAGAAAACTTGTCTACAAAAACCAACACACACACACACACACACACACACACACACACACACAAAAAAAAAAAAAAAAAAAAAAGACACCAAGGCTGTAAGATAGCTCACCAAATAAGGGATAAGGGCATTTGCCACCAAGTGTGATGCCCTGAGTTCAATCCTTGGAACTTGCATGGTAAAAGGAAAGAACTAATTAATTTCTGAAAATTGTCCTCTAATTTCCAAGTTTGTGCTATGGTGTGCACATACTCCCATGCACATGAACACACAGTAAGTAAATAAGTGTGGAAAAAAAAAAACCCAAACCAAAAAACACCACACACACCATTCCCTACTTTTGGCAAAATACAATCATTAAGTGTTTTATGGCTTTTGATTTTGCCCAGGCCTCACTCTGTAGTCCAGATTGGACTAGAACTTGCAGCCATCCTCCTGCCCCAGCCACCCAAGTGCTGGGAGTGGCCATGTGAGCTGCAATGCTCAGCTGAATTTTAAAAATTTGTTTAATTTCTTTCAATCCTACACTTCCATTATTTCTCATGTGTAGTTTTTAGATATCAGTGGTTGAAATTAATAAATTCAATCATATTGTACAATCCTGGCTTATTACAGGTCTTGATATGTTTAAATATTTTTAAAAATGAACTTTGTTCTTTATCATAGAAGCCACACAAATTATAAAAATAATTTAATATAGAGACCCCAACTGTATTATTTATATGATCCTAGACAAGTTATTTAATTTTTGTGACATCATTTTCTCCATTTATAAAAACAACAGTGTTTGCATCATGGCTTTGATGAGAAAGATACCTAAGAAAGCACATGTAAAGAATTAGTCATGAAGCTGGGCGGTGGTGGCACATCCCTTTAATCCCAGCACTTATTTATCCCAGGATTTATTTATTTTATTTCTTACGTGTAGTGTATCATTGTTTTGTCAGCATGTATGTCTGAACACGGAATTCTTGCAGTGCCCAGGAAGGCCAGAAGAGGGCATCAGGTTCTCTGGCACTGCAGTTATAAACCAGTTAGGTGCCTGCCATGTTGGTGCTGGGAACAGAACCCACACCCTCCAAGAGCAGCAGTGTGTGTCTGTAATCTTAGCAATTTTTTGTGGGGGGTGGTCCTTTGAGACAGAGGATCAAAGGCGTGTGCCAGCATCGCCTGGCCTATCATGACACTCTCATATGGAGATGGGAAGGAGTCCCTGGAAGCTTATAGGCTAGCTGGCAAAACAACAAAGAGACCCAGTCTCAAGCAAAGAGGGCAAGGACTGAGACTCTTAAGTTGTTCTCTGACCTCCACATCCATGCAGTGGCATGAACACATGTACACACAGATACACACTAAGATTTTAAAAAATTAGAAACAAAACAAAAACAACGATTAAAGACAAAACAAAACCTGTGATTTGAAATGGCTGCCCAGGACTGGAGAATTGGCTTAGTGGTTGAGAGCACTGGATGCTCTTGCAGAGGACCTGGGTTCAGGTTCCAGCACCCACATAGTGGTTTAAATCATCTATAACTCCAGTTCTGGAGGATCTGATGCCCTCTTCTGACCTCCATGAGAACCAGGCATGCACGTGGTACACAGATACGCATACAAGCAAAATACTCATATACAGGAAAAAAAATAATAAATCTAAAATTTTTTTGTCTTAAAACAAAGTGGCTGTCCATTATGCAGGTCTATTATTACTGACTTAAGTATTTCCTTGTTGCCAGATGGTGGTGGCACACACTAATCCCAGCACTCAGGAGGCAGAGGCAGGTGGATCTCTGTGAGTTGGAGGCCAGCCTGGTCTACAAAGCAAGTTCCAGGGCAGTCAGAGTACATAGAGAAACAGTGTTTCAAAAAACCAAAAAAGGAAAAAAAAAAAAAAAAAAAAAAAAAAACCACCTTCCTTGTTATTATTTTTTAAAATCTAGATGACTATGTGAACTTAAATCTTTATTGTGGGTATGTGTGTACAGATGTTTTGCCCATATGCATGCCTGTGAGACATGTGCACGAAGTGTCTTTGGAGGACAGACTAGGGTGGTGGATCCGCTGGGACTGGAGTAACAGAGGTGCCATGTCAGTTCTCTGGAAGAGCAATCAGTGCTCTTGACTGCAGAGCATTCTCCTGCCCCTTCCTTGTGATTTTCAATTTCACAATCATAACTGATGCCACAGCAGCCTCTCTGTGTGACCAACACAGGTTGATGAGCAAGTGATGCAGTTAGATGTGAGAGGAAGGTGAGCTGGGTGAGCCGCCTGGTCCACCCCAGCTCACTACTCTGCACTGCTTGTCCAGTGAGGCTTTCTGAGCCTTCTTTCCTAGAGTATGAAGTGGGGAGAACACAGGAATCCACCTTCCATAGCACCATGGTGCAAACTAAACAAGTTAATGTATTCAAAATGCCTAAGATGGTCTCTAGCAAATAGTAAGGGCTTCATATATGCCAGTTATCATTTGAGTGCTAGAACAACTTTCTTCAGAGAAACTAAAATACAAATATACTTTTAATTCCTGGCCAGGCACAGTTGCATATACCTTTAATCCCAGCACTTGGAAGGCAGAGGTAAGAGGACTCTGTGAGTTTGAGGTCAGTCTGGTCTATATAGCCAAGGCTACATAATGAGAATCTGACTCTAAAACAAAACATTGTTTTCCCCGTGACAAGTGGCTGTAGGAAGATGGCTGCCTTGGAGTACAGGCACAGATGCTAAGTGTTCCATGAGATAGATACATATTCTCTGACACTTAGAGGAGAGAGAAGAATTAGGATCTCTGAGTCCTCAGGCAAAGGCCTTTCTTGCAGAATTATGTTATACTCTAGATACGGGCAAGGAGACAAAGCAGAACCAAATCCAGTGGAGAGATAAGTAGATACAGTCAGCTGTGGTGTTCAAAGGTGTACTTCCTGAGCTCAAGACAATTTCTTTTTCTTTTGGGTGTGTGTGGGTTATTAGGACATAGCTCTCTTGCAGTTCTGGCTTACCTCAAATGTAGAGGAGACTGACCTTGAAATCCTGATCCTCCTGCCTCCACCTCCTAAGTGCTGAGAATACAGGCTCAGACCACCATGCCAGGCTTAAAATCAGTTTCTTAAAACAGTGCAACCATACACAGAATGATTAGATACAGAAAAAAATTGCTGGGATAAATTCTTCATTGATTCAACATCTTTAACAGTAGTCTCAATGTGCTACACATTTTTAAACTTAGAGATATAACCCAGATACTTTTCCAGTTTTGCTTGGTGAGCAAAAGGGACAAGGAAAATGTGGGCAGAACAAGCCAACTGTGCAAAGGGCAAGGGTCAAGGGCACAAAATCCCAGCAGGACAAAACAGAGGCACTAGCACAGAGATGGCGCCAGAAGCCATGGGGATAGAGCTGTACTTTTCAGAGTGTAAACCAGGGTCCCCAAACACATTGAAGGCCCACTCCACAAAGCTACAACTTTAAGCTTAAATTTGTAAGCTAGAAAGAAAGAAAGAAAGAGGGGATGGAGGGAGGGAGGGAGGAGGCGGTAGTGGCGCACCCCTTTAATCCCAGCACTCAGGAGGCAGAAACAGGTGAATCTGAGTTTAAGGCCAGCCTGGTCTACAGAGTGAGTTCTAGGTCAGCCACAGCTACACAGAGAAAGCCTGTCCCAAAGTCAACAAACAAATAAATAGGAAGGAAAGAAGGACAGATAACAGTATTTACCTTTTTCATTTTCATTCTTTGATGAGCTGACACTGGAGTTTTCCTGAGAATACATGACATGTGACAGTATCCTCACTTTTGTGACTAATAAATACATACTTCTCTATTCTTCTGACTTCAGTCATTTTCTCTTTTGGTAAAGGGGCTGTTTGGTTTTTAAGCTTTATTTTTATTTATATGTCTGTACCTCGGTGTATGTCATGTGTGTGAGAATGTCCAAGGAAGTCAGAAGAGGAATCCAAGGAGGCATTGGATTCCTGGGAGCTAGAGCTACAGGCTGTCATGAGCCACCCTATGTAGGTGCTGGGATTCGAACCTGGGTTCTCTACAAGAGTAGCCAGTGTTCTTAACTGTTGAACGATCACTCCAGCCCCAGATTTTAAATTTTTGCATACAAAATTGTATCAACACTTGGAAGATCTACAAAACATTGAGCCAATATTTAGTAAATATGCATTGTGTTGTCAGATCAACTATGGGATCCACTCAGTGGGTGTAATGATTATTTTAAAAGACACTGAGATTCCATAGTTGCAGGGGGAAGAAAAAGTTCTCATCATTTCCCTTATGAGAGCCAAAGCAGCAACTTCTAGAGAGCAAAGCTGTCATGAACTGCTCACAATGGATCTTCTCCCAGAGGAAGAACAGGAGCCATCAAACAAGCCTCCTTTTTTAGAGAGCTTACAGCCCTTCCACTACATGTGGAGGCCAGAGGTGGACGGCAGGTGTCTTTCTCTACTTCCTTCTATGTTATTTTTTTTTGAGGCAGAGTCCCTTCACTGAACCGACAGCTCAAAGATTAGCTAGACTAGCTAGCTGGATAGCGCCAGGGATCTGCCTCTCTCTGCATCCCCAGTGTGGGGGTTATAGAGATGCTACAGGCCATGTCAGCTTTTCACAGGGGTGCTGGAGATCAGTTCCTTGTGTCTGCACAGGAAACACTGAGCTATCTCTTCTTAAGTTCTGAGACAAGGTCTCTCATGGAACCTGGAGCTTATCAATTCTGCTAGCCTGGCTGGCCTGGCTGGCCAATGAGCTGCAGGGATCTTCTCACCACCCCCATGCCCAGCGCTGGGGTTATAGATGTGTGCTGCCATCCCTGGTTTTTAGCAGTTGCTGAAAATCTCAACTCAGGTCCTCATGCTTGCTTGCATAGTAGGCACTTGACTGACTAAACCACCTCCCTAGTTCATAGACATTCTCATCTACTGAAAGCTCATTTTTCTTTCCACAAAATGGTCTCTAAGTGTTCTCATCCCTCTCCAGGGAATCATTTGGGGACTACAGGAATGAGTCAGGTGGCAAAGTACTCGCGTTGAAAGCTCAAAGATCTGAGTTTAATCTGCAGAACCTACATAAAGGTGCTGAGCATGGTGGGAGCACACACTTGTGATCCCAGCACTGGGCAGGGGAGACAGCAATCTCTGGGGCTCACTGGCCAGCCAGTCTAGCCTAATTGTTGAACTCCAGGCCAACAAGAGACCCTCTCTCAAAGTAGGTGAATGGTGTTCGTGGGGATGACATCCAAGGTGTCTGTCTCTGTCTCTGTCTCTCACACACACAGTGTTGGCTAATTGTCAACTTGACACAAGCTACAGTGTCAAGTTGAAAGGATGTAATGCCAATTGAGTAAATGCCTTATGGGTAGTGCCATCCCTGGGCTGGTGGTCCTGGGTTCTATAAGAAAGCAGGCTGAACAAGCCATGGGAAGCAAGCCTATAAGTAATTCCCCTCCATGGTCTCTGCATCAGCTTCTGCCTCCAGGTTCCTCCCCTGCTTGAGTTCCTGTCCTCACTGCTTTTGAGGATGAATGATAGGGAACTGTGAGTGAAATAAACCCTTTCCTCTCCAAGTTGCTTTTGGTCACGGTGTTTCATCACAGCAATAGTAATGCTAAGTAACACGCACACACACACACACACACTTAAAAAATGTTTTCCCTATAAGTATTTTCTTCCCTCTTCTCTTTGCCTAAGAAGATGGCACAGACCCTCAAATTCTAACCCCTTTAAGTACTGCTTTCTAGTAGTTCTTCCATGTGTATACATGTTGCATGACAAATAAACTTTTTTTCTTATTGATCTGAGAATTTTAATTTGCTAAACCTAAAAAGGTACAGGAAACGTTTTTCTTCCATTTGACAAACTAGGTAAAAGATCCTTCAAGTTTCAAGGTCTTGTAGGACATGCTACAATCCTAGCACTCTGGAGGCAAAGGCAGGAGGACTACAAACTTGAGGCCAGCCCTGTCTACACAATAAGCTCCCAGTCAGCCAGGACTGCAAAGTAAGACACTGTTTTAAAGAGCAAACCAAAACAACAACAAGGTAAACCATCAGATCTTAGGCAGCCTGGTAGCACAGGCTGTAATACCAGCTACACTGGAGACTGAAGCTGGGATCTCAAGTTCAACGTTTGCCTGGGTTACAGAGTAACTTTAAAGCCAACCCTGTCAATGTAGACCCTGTCTCAAAATAACAAAAGTAGGCTGGGAATATAGCCTAGTGCTATATTCACACACATACATCAGAGCATGTGTGAGGCACCATCCTAACCCTAACTACAACTCCACCTAACCCCATACACACCCTAACAGATTTTATCACAGCAATTATAGCAGTTCAAAAAGTTTATCAAGGTAGTTTCAGGTTCTACTTCAAAACTAACTTTTAACAAACTGATCATATGAAATGCTTTAGCATATCAAAGAATACTCACAACTATACTTAGAAGCTGTTAAAATAACTCCTGCTCTTCTAGCTCACCTATGTACTGCAATCTCCTTACAGACTTCAACAAGAACGTTTACTATCAGTTAAATTCAGAAAAAATGGTTTTTTTCCCACTAAAGAGATTTATAAGCATCTAAACAATGTTATTCTTCAAAATAAACCGATTTAATCTATTTGTCGTAATTTAAATGTAATTGCCCCAGTAATCTCCGAGGGAGTGGCACTATTAGGAGGTGTGGCTTTGTTGGAATGGGTGTGGCCTTGATGGAGAAGTGTGTTACTGCAGGGGCAGGCTTTGAGGTTTCCTATGCTCAGGATAACGCCCAGTATCTCAGTCCATTTCCTGTTGCCTGCAAGATGTAGGACTCTCAGCTACTCTCCAGCACCATGTCTGCCTGCACGCCGCCATGCTCCCCTGCCATGATAATGGACTAAACCTCTGAAACTGTAAGCGAGCCAGCCCAATTAAATGTTTTCCTTTTAAGAGTTTCTGTGGTCATGGTGTCTCTTCACAGCAATAAAAACCCTAACTAAGAAACCTGAAAAACAATTTTTCAACATGTTACTTATGTTAACATATAAGTTTTATGTTATCTTAAAATAAATCAGCACATAAATATATTTTTGCCTTAATATCTAGCTCAGTGAATACTGATAAACAAAATAGATATAAAAAGCAAGTGGTTAGGAGGGCAGAAAGATGGTAAGTTCCAGGCTAGCCAGAACTAGATATGGAGGGTCTACCTCAAACAAACAAAGAAACCTGAATCTTCAAGATCACAAGCAGTAATACTGTTATCATTAATTACTTGTAGCTGTTCAATCAAAGGGAAGAGTATAGCGTCTAGAGCCAAAGGAAATTTGTCACAGGGCCTAGACAGAATTATAGACTCATTTCTACTCTTTAAGATACCCTGTGATGAGTTGCTACATGTCCATGTCTGTACCTCATCTTCCCCAAATCAGCTGTGAAAACTGTGGCAGAGTCAATGCTACCATAGGTGGGGTGCTAGCTGTTATGATCACTAGCAACACGAAAGACAATGCTTGGCCCTCAATAGATTCTACATAACTGTTTGAGAATGATCATTGTGACCTACCTCCTAATCATTCACCAGATTCTCAACACAACTGGCCACCCTCCAGAGACTCTCCTTAATATTCTTTTGAATGTGGAGGTGCCACAGTTAAGTTCTCTCACTTTGGAATATAAATCAGTAAGTGAGCTTGCTACCTATTTTTGACTTAGCATCTTACATATTTATAACAGCCAAGTTTTTCTCAATAAGTAAAATAATAAATAAAATAATAAATAAAATGAATGACAACATTTACATAACATTATCATAGAATTCATAATTGTGAATTTTCAAGCACGTGATTTCAAGCAACTTGGAAAATTGAGAGTTCAACCAAATTTAAGGCCCATCCTGCTCTTGTTACAATATTAAGAAGAGGACACGATCATCACCAGATAATTCTTTCATAAATGGCGTATAGTGTGCCACTTGTGGTGCTGAATAACACAACCATTTAAAACATTCCCATAACCTGAGTTTCTGAAGAAAACAATGACCCTCAGGACATAAAGCAAATGGAATAAGTTTTAGAAATCTTGATCATGGGGCTGTGGAGATGCTCATAGCAAAATATTTGCTACATGTGCAGAACAACCTGAGTTCGGATCCCTAGATACCTAAAATTGGGCATGCAATACTTCTGTGTAGTAATTCCAGAACACACAAACAGACAGACACAAAGACACACAGGTTATAAAGTACTAATAAAAATTATGATCATACTTGGAACACAGCTAGTTAACATTGTGACTTCTCTTTTGAGAAGAAGACTGAGGCCAGGATGAGACCACTTTGCTATATCCTCAGCACTTACTTATTATTTCAGAGCAGTACCGAGTCTCTGAACTTCTTTATTTCGTGTACTGTAGGGTACTGAGAACATGAAGTCACTGGAGAATTCAGACAGGTTTCTTTCTCAAATGAGGACAATGGCCTGGCCCTGACGCACAAATACACATGCACACCGGATCCATTTTCAGGAGCAGCAATTACCTTCTGCCTTTCTCACAGAGCTTCTCAATTTCAGCTTTCAGGTCCTGCTCCTTTTGCAAGAACTCCTTCTTTTCTTTCTCTATCTTCTTCTTGGTTTCTTCTCGCTTTATGGTCACATCCTGAATCGCCTTTAGTATCTCCTAAATCCCACACAAGGACAATCACACAAATAAAGAAATGTTATTTGGGGGGGCTTTAGGTTTCCATTTGTTTGTTTTAATCTGGAAGTTTATTTTCTGTGTGTGTGGTGTTAGAGTTCTAAACAAGTGCCTGGTACATGACAGGCAAACACTCTATCACTGAGCTATACACCCAGCCAGCCCTGATAGGTTTTTTGTTTTGTTTCGGTTTGGTTTTTGAGATAGGGTCTTACATAACCCAGACTGGGCATATGCTCCACACACAGACAAGGCTGGCCTTGAACTCCTGACCTCCTTGCATCCACTTCCACTTATTTGGATTGCAAACATGTAGCACCTTGCTCAGTGTTTTTGTGTTTTTTTTTTTTAATTTTGTTTTGTTTTTCAAGACAGGGTTTCTCTGTGTAGTTTTGGTGCCTGTCCTGGATCTTGCTCTGTAGACCAGGCTGGCCTCGAACTCACAGAGATCCGCCTTCCTCTGCCTCCCAAGTGCTGGGATTAAAGGCGTGCGCCACCACCACCTGGCATGTTTTTGGTTTTTTGAAACATGGTTCTATCCTGTATCCCTGACTAGCCTTGCCTTCCTATGTAGCAGCCCAGGCTGGCCTCACACTTGCTGCAGTCCTCCTCTCTCAGCCTCCCAGCAGCAGATGTTGTTGATCCACTACTCTCACCCTGATGGTTCACTTCAATGATTATAAACTCATATGCTGACTTATTGGAATCAAGCAGAACTGAACGAATCAATTCCATAAATTTCTGGTTTTGTTTTTTTTTTTTAAAACCAAGCCTCTAGAAGAAAGTTATATGGACATAAACTTCAACTCAACAAGACAGTTCTAAGAATCACTGAAAAATGGAATGTGGGAGCTGGAGAGATGGCTCAGCAGTTAAGAGCTCTGGCTGTTCTTCCAGAGGACCCAGGTTCAATACACACAGCACCCACATGGTGGCTCACAGCTGTCTGTAACTCCAATTCCAAGAGATCTGATGCTCTCTTCTGGCCTCCCAGGGCACTCGATACAAGTAGTGCACACACAAAGGCAAA
The DNA here is from genome assembly GCF_004664715.2 of Peromyscus leucopus. Classification (NCBI taxonomy): domain Eukaryota; kingdom Metazoa; phylum Chordata; class Mammalia; order Rodentia; family Cricetidae; genus Peromyscus; species Peromyscus leucopus. The sequence goes on along the minus strand of NC_051069.1, from coordinate 27,383,635 downwards.
ACACCCATATGCATAAAATAAAATCAATTTCTAAAAAATGGAATGTGAGACTGGGGAGACCTCAGTCAGTAAAGAACTTGCCATATAAACACACTGATGAGTTCAAGTCCTAGAACCCACAGAAAATAGCGAGGTGTAGTGGCATGTCCTTGCTTCCCATCTTCAGAAAGGAAGAAACAAGGGCATCCTGGAGCTTGCTGGACAGCCAGCCTAGTTCTAGATCCAAATGAGAGATTCTGTCTCAAAACACAAAGTGGAGAGAGTCTGAGGAATGATTCCTCAAGGCTGACCTCTGGCCTACACACACATGTACATGTATCTGCATGTACACTTGCTTGTGTATGCACAAACACACACAATTTATTTTATTTTTGGTTTTCTGAGACAGGGTTTCTCTGTATAGCCCTGGCTGTCCTGGAACTCACTTGGTAGCCCAGGCTGGCCTTGAACTCACAGAGACCCGTCTGCCTCCGCCTCCCGAGTGCTGGGATTAAAGGCATGTGCCACCACTGCCCAACACCAATTTATTTTTTAAAGGAATGCACTGTGTAGCAAAGCTCAAACAAAGACTGAACAAACATCTATTGAGGGTGCTGAGTCAGGCATTCTTGTTTCAGGTGGGAGTTTGCTACATCCAACAAATATGCTCTTGATTTATTATAGTTCTGTTCTACCGTAAGTGGAATTTGCTGTTTGTATACTGTGCTGGATAGTTTTAGGTCAACTTGACACAAGGTGAAGTCATCCGAGAGGAGGGAACTTCAATTAAGGAAACACCTCCCTAAGACTGGGTTGTAGGCAATCACAAATAGTGATTGATGGGGAAGTGCCCAGCCCATTATGGGTGGTACTATCCCTGGGCTGGTGGTCCTGGGTTCTATAAGAAGCAGACTGATGTGGAGTAAGCCAGTAAGCAGCTCCCCTCTATGGTCTCTGCAGCAGCTCCTTCCTCTAAGTTCCTGCCCTGTTTGAGTTTCTGTCCTGACTTCCTTTGATGATGAACAGTGATGTAGAAGCATAAGCCAAATAAACCCTTTCCCCTCCAACTTGCTTTTTGGTCATGGTGTTTCATCACAGCAATAGTAACCCTCACTAAGACCTTTGCTGTCTTACTATGCAACAACAGGAACAAATACATATATGTTTTCATACATTTATAAGAAGTCAAACAATACAAAGGTTGTCACCTATAATTATTCTGTTTCACACAACTCTGTCCATAACAGTAATCAATGTATTAAGTGCTTTGTGTTGTTCTCACATTTTCTCACTGATGTTTGGGTGGTCCTGGAGAGCCAGCTCAGGGCCTCACACAAAGCATACATACTACTCCTAAACTATATTCTTGGCCCATTTTTCCATTTCTAGTGAGGCCATTTTGTGTGTGTGTGTGTGTGTGTGTGTGTGTGTGTGTATGTGATGGCATTTTATATTCATTTTGCATCTTGCTTTTTTCCCCTTGGGTAACTACACTATGTCAATAGCTACAGATATAACTAAATCATATGGACATTTCCAGGCTCTTTAACCATTCTGTTAAAAGTTTATCAGGTTGACTGAAACTTTTTTGAAACTACTTTTCCAACCTAATCTAATGGGGGAGGGGGGGGCACGACCACACCCACAGTAAGTTGCTGAAATAGCCTGTAGTCCAGGCTGGCCTCAAACTCATTATGTGGCTGAAAATGACCTTGAACTCTTGATCCTTCTGCCTCTGCATCAAAGAGTTAGATTACAGGAATGTGTCACTTAAATTTTTAAGCAATACCAAAATAAACATTCTCTATGTCCACACATTCATACACAAAAGTTTGCATCTGTAGAATGAACTCCCAATAAGACTGCTTGGTCAACTTATTTATTATGTATTTAGTTTTAACTGATAGGTCTTCTGTAGTGGTTTGAATGAAAATGGCCCCACAAAAGGAGTAGTACTATTGGACGTGTGGCCTTGATACAGTAGCTGTGGTTTTGTTAGAGGAAGTGTGTCACCATAGGGCAGGCTTTTAGGTGTGACACTTAGTCAACTTCCTGTTGCCTGTAAGATGTAGGACTCATAGGCAGGTGGATCTTTCTGAGTTCGAGGCCAGCCTGGGCTACAGAGTGAGTTCCAGGAAAGGTGCAAAGCTACACAGAGGAACCCTGTCTCAGAAAACCACACACACACACACACACACCCAAAAAAAGCTGTAGGACTCTCAGATGCTCCAGCACCACGTCTGTCTGTACACCACCATGTTCCCCGTGATGACAATGGGCTGAACCTCTGAAACTGTCACCATAGTCAGGGTGTCTCTTCGCAGCAATGGAAACCCTAAGACATCTTCCTAAGTTTCTAAAAGGAGCACCACAGCCCACGGCCCACAATCAGCTCACTTCACCTCAGCCTTGACGATGCTGTTTTGACACTTAACTAGATCTTTTTTATTGTGCTTGAGGTTTTCACTTACTAACTTGTTTTTCCAGCTTTCAGATGTAGATTTAACCTAAATGAAACTACATTTTTGCATGATATAGATTTAAGTTAAGTGTTTACTAGTCAATAATGTCAACAAAATATATTAAATAAATGATGTTTTTCTCTCTGTACTAAAATAGAAGGGTCTGGAGAAGATGCCCTCAATGCTTCTTCTTATACTTAAATGTTTTGGGGAGATTAAAAAAAATATGGGGCTGGAGAGATGGCACAGAGGTTAAGAGCATTGATTGCTCTTCCAGAGGTCCTGAGTTCAATTCCTAGCATGTAATGAAACCTGGTGCCCTCTTCTGGTCATACATGCTGTATACATAATAAATAAATAAATCTTAAAAAAAAAAAAATTATGGCCAGGAGGTTGTGGTACACACCTTTAATGCCAGCACTTGGGAGGCAGAGTCAGGCAGATCTCTGAGTTTGAGTAGCCTGGGCTACAGAGTGAGATCCAGCATAGTCAGGGCTACATAGAGAAAGCCTGTCTCAAAAAACTAAAACAAACAAACAAAATCATGTGTCTGTGTGTCTGTGCACATGTGAGTACAAGTGTCCAGAGCCCAGAAAAGGTGCTGTGTCCCCTGAAGACAGAATTGTCACAGGCAGTTGTGAGCTACCTGACATGGGGGCTGGGAAGCAAGCACAGGTCCTCTCAAGAACAGGAAGCACTCTTAACTGCTAAGCCATTCCTCCAGCCCTAGTTTCATTAAAATTTGATAAGCCTGCTATGGTGGTCTATAACTGTAATCCCAATATGTGGAGAGGCAAAAAGATCTTTTTTTTGTTTTCTTGAGACAGGGTTTCTCTATTGTAGCCTTGACTGTCCTGGAACTCACTCTGTAGACCAGGCTGGCCTTGAATGCACAGAGATCCATCTGCCTCTGCCTCCCGAGTGCTGGGGTTAATTCGTGTACCACCATTGCCCAGCACAAAAAGCGAGCCTAGCCTACACAGAGACTGTCATTTCAAAAACCAACCAAACCCAAGAAATACTGATTTTCTTTTACTCATTAGCTCTGTGTGTGTGTGTGTGTGTGTGTGTGTGTGTGTGTGTGTGTGTGTGTGAGACAAACACATATATACATACTTTTTTTTCAAGGGGGTGGATTTTTTTGAGATATTGTCACCACATAAGCATTGCTGGACTAGAGCTTGCTATACAGACCAGGCTGCCTTCAAACTCACAGATCTCTACCTGTGTCTGCCTTCAGAGTGCTGGGATTAAAAGCATATGCCATCACTCATGGCCATAAATACGTAATTTTAAATCTAGGTTCTGCATATGAGAGAAGACACACAATAATTATCTGAACTGCAATTCCTTTCCTTCCCTTCTTTTTCTCTTTTTCTGTGATTCTGGAAATTGCATCCAGGTTGCTGAGTATGCTGGGCAAGCTCTCTACCACTGAGGTACATCCCCCAAATGTCAGTATCTGCAGACTACCTGGTGATTCTTCATTTCTTCTTCTCTCCTTTGCTGAAGCTGCTTTAATTGCACTTGAAGCTGATTCTCCACCTGCCTCTGCTTGTCCAGGACTTCTTGGTAACGCTCCTTCAACAGGGTTCTCTCTGTCATCATTTTGTCCTATTAAGAACAACAGAGGTTTCATTCACCAGGTTTTTGTTTGTTTGTTTTGTGTTTGAGAAAGGGTCTTATAGCTCAGGCTAGCCTCCATTTTCTTATGTTGCTGAAGGATGGTCTTGAACTTCTGACCCTTCCACCTGCATCTCCTATGTGTTGCAGCTACAGGCATGCATCACCACATCTAGTTGATGCTGTACTAGGGACTGAGCCCAGGGCTCCTACATCACGGGCAAGTACTCTATCTATCAACTGATCTGTTGTTCCCCATCTGTATCTGGGATGCGACTGATCAATCACACTGTCCAATACAAAAGCTATTAACTGTGTATTGGCTGTATGTGGCTAGGTAACCCAGTTAATCAAATATGATAAAACAGAAACACCCAGGACCTCAGGAGCCTAGACACAGTTCACAGACTCCAAAGATGCCTGCAACTAGTGGCTACCATACCAGATAGTACAGACTGAGAACATTTGCATCACTGCAGATTTACCATTATTCAACACCATGCTAAAGCAGGGTTAGCTACTCATGGCATGTGGGCCAAATCCACTCTTATTTGTTCTCATCAATAACAGTTTAATTGGAATGTACGTGCCCACTGCCTTACAGGTTGCTTCCCACTCTAACAGCAGAATGGAAAGGTTGTAACAAAGTCCATAGAGCCTACAGAACATAAAATATGTCCTGTATGACCATTTACAAAAAAAAAAAAAAAAAAAAAAAAAAATGCTTGCCAATCTTTGCTATAGGAGAGAAGGTAAGGAAGTGAAGTACAGGGCTGGGGACTTAGCTCAGTGGTAGAGCACTTGCCTAGCAAGAACAAGGCCCTGGGTTCGGTCCTCAGCTCTGAAGAAAAAAGAAAAAGAAAAAGAAAGTGAAAGTACAAAGCCATATACCCACTTAAAATGAATCCAGGAATAGGAAGCCATGACAGCCATCAGCACTGAAGCTGACAGACCCACTAAGAGATCTAGGAAACCAAGTACTCAGTGCCACTCAGCAAGCTCCTACAACAGCTGGGGGTTAGAGGTCACACTCTGGTCAGATGTGGTGGCTTATGCACATAACAGTCTCAGACAAGTTTGCTTCGAGTCTGAGGCCAACCTGAAGCACAGCTTGTTTTAGTCAATAAAAAATGAAATAAATAATACAAAGCAGGTGGGCAGGAGCCGTAGCAGTGACTCAGTGATTGGGAGAATGAACTGCTCTTCCAGAGGACCTGAGTTCAGTTCCCAGCAACCATGCCAGACAGCTCACATCTGTCTGTAACTCCAGCGCTAGGGGGTCCGACATTATCTCCTAGTCTCCAAGAATACTGCACACAAAGACACATACACACAATTAAAAACAAAATTAAAGAGCCTGATTTACATAGAAAGTTCCAAAAAAAAAAAAAAAAAAAAAAAAAAAAAAAAAAAAGAACAAATAAAGGATGCAACTTTAGTCACAAAACACCAGGGCTAGTTCAAAAGGTCTTTTTGGAAAAAAAAATTTTTTTTCATTTTATTTATTTACTATCATTGTGTGTGTATAGGTGTAGGATATATATGTGTAGTACACATGTGTTATATAGCATGTATGTGGAAGCCAGAGGACAACTTAGTGGAGCTAGTTCTCTTTCCAACTTTTAAAAGATTTTTTTTTAAGATTTATTTTATGTGTATCAATGTTTTGCCTGCATGTCTACATGTGCACTGTGTGTGTGTGTGTGTGTGTGTGTGTGTGTGTGTGTGTCTGGTGCTTAAAGAGATCAGAAGAAGACATTAGCTCTCCCAGAACTAGAATTAATGACTGTGAGCCATCATATGGGTCCTGGAAACCAAACTCAGGTCCTCTGCGAGAGCAATAATTTTTATTTTTAGTTGTGTGTGTGTGTGTGTTCACATGCATGTTTAGTGCAAATGCCCAAGGAGGCTCCATGCTGGATCCCTTGGAAGTGAGTTACAGACAACTATGAACCATCTAACGCGGGTGCTGGGAACCACTCGGGTGCTCCCGAAGAGCAGTAGGCGCTTTACGTGCTAAGCTGTCTCTCCAGTCCGCTCTGGGGTAGACCTCTGGTCACGAGGCTTGAATGGCAAGCACCCTGACCCACTAAGCCATCTCATTAGCCCAAGGGGACTATTTTAACAGATAAATATCTCCTACCTAAACTTCTATTATTTGGGGGTTTTGTTTTATTTTGTTTTCTTTTTTCTTGCGATATGGTCTTTGCAACCGGCTGGTCTTGAACTCAAAATGCATCCAAGGCTGGCCTTAAACGCCTGATCCTTCTACTTCAACTTCTCAAGTGTCTGTCTAAAGTTTGTTGCCACCCTTGCTCAGTAATCACGCCTCTTTTTTTTTTTTTAAAACAAAACTTAACAAACAATTAACTGCCAAAGCAAGATCCTGTCTTAAAAAACAAGTGTGGGTTAGGGATGTGATTCAGTTGGTGAAATGCTTGACTGGCATGCACAAAGCCTGGAGCTAAACCCCCACTACTGCAGAAAACCAGGCATGGTGTGGCGCATGGATATCCCTGGCACTCAGAAGGAAGAGGCAGGAAGACAGTTTGAGACTGAAGGAGTCAGTTCAAGGCCAGCCTAGGTAAAACGAGACCCTTCCTCCAAAATAAAAATAAATAAAACTCCTCACACCAGTCTGGTGGCACCCACCTGTAACCTCAGCACTTGGAAGGCTAAGTAGGAGGATTATAGCTTTAGGGCCAGCCTGAGCTACACAGTGAGACCTCATCTAAAAAAACAGCAAAACAAACCACTATCAAGGGACAAAATGGAAAATATGTAAGTAAGCAACACATATGAAAAAGAATTGATAGTGACAGAAACTTAACACGATTACTAAATAATTTAAGAGTCTAGAATGTAAGACTGAATGACTCAAACCCAGTACACTGTGAACTAATTTAGCATACCCAAACTATTTTATTCAGTGTGCAGAGCCAGCTTTTTGAGGCAGTTTCTCATGTATCAAGGCTGGCCTCAAACTCACTCACTACACAGCTGAGGCTGATCTTGCCTCGACTTCTCAAGTGCTGAGATTATACTCATGAACCACCACACCCAGTAAGGATCAGCTTTTAAAGAAACAACGGGGCCAGGCTTGATGATGTATGCCTTTTAATGCCAGCACTTGAGGGGCAGAAGCAAGGGGATCTCTTCAAGTGTAAGGCCTGCCCAATCTATGTATCAAGTTTCAGGCTAGAGTGAGACCCTATGTACTGGCTGGTTTTGTGTCAACTTGACCCAAGCGAGCGTCATCAGAAAGGAAGGAGCCTCAGCTGAGGAAATGCCTCCTTGAGATCCAGCTGTAAGGCATTTTCTCAATTAGTCATCAATGGGGGAGGGTCCAGCCCATGGTGGGTGGTGCCATCCATGGGCTGGTGGTCATGCATTCTTTAAGAAAGCAGGCCAGCTAGGCAGTGGTGGTGGATGCCTTTAATCCCAGCACTTGGGAGGCAGGCAGAACTCTGTGAGTTTGAGGCCAGCCTGGTCTACAGTGTTACAGGACAGCCAAGGCTATTACACAGAGAAACCCTGTCTCAGAAATGAAAATGAAAAATGAAAAAAAAAAAAGAAAAAAGAAAGCAGGCCAAGCAAGCCACGGGAAGCAAGCTAGTAAGCAACACTCCTTCATGACCTCTGCATCAGCTCCTGCCTCCAGGAGCCTGCCCTGTTTGAATTCCTGTCCTGACTTCCTTCAATGATGAACAGCAATGTGGAAGTGTAAGCCAAATGAACTCTTTCCTCCCCAAAACTTGCTTTTTGGTCAATGGTGTTTTGTAGTAGCAATAGAAACCCTACCGGCCGGGCGGTGGTGGCACACGCCTTTAATCCCAGAACTCAGGAGGCAGAGCCAGGTGGATCTCTGTGAGTTTGAGGCCAGCCTGGTCTACAGAGTGAGATCCAGGAAAGGCACAAAGCTACACAGAGAAACCCTGTCTCGAAAAACCAAAAAAAGAAAAGAAACCCTACCTAAGACACCTATCTCAAAAATAATTGAATAAATAAAAATTAATTGAAAAATGATAAAAATGGATTGTGTCAGGGTCAAAGTAACAAGGATAAGAGGAAAATTACCATAGGAGGAAAAGAATACTGCTAAAAACACGGGGATGCTTCATCTGGAAAGGTTCAAGCTTGAGAGTTAAAAATGGGCACAAGGCCAGCTGTGGAGGCATACATTTTAACCCCAGCCTTCAGGAGGAAAAGGCAGGCCAATCTCTGAGTTCAAGGCCAGCCTGGCCTAAATGAGTTCTAGGCTAATTGAAACTACATTGTGAGATCCTATTTCAAAAACAAAAGAAAATGCCTTGCATTAAAAACTTCACAGCACGATGGGCGGTACTGGTGGGCCCCTTTAACCCCAGCACTTGGGAGGCAGAGGTAGGCAGAACTCTGTGAGTTCCAGGCCAGCCTGGGCTACAAAGAGAGTTCCAGGACAGCCAGGGCTACACAGAAAAACTGTCTTGAAAAACAAAACAAAAAAAGCAAAACAAAACAAAATTTCACAGCTCTTTCAAAAACGAAGACAGGAACATTAGGAGCTAAAGGTCACACACACACACACACACACCCCATATTGTGAATTCAAGGTCAGCCCTAGGCTATATGAGACCTGTTTCAAACAAAACAGAAGTCACATGTGGTAGCTCTCTCCAGTAATTCCAGCAATCCCATGAAGAAACGCTATGAGTTCAAGGCTGGCCTGGCCACAGAACAAGACCCTTTGTCAAAACACAGAAAGTGATGGGCGTAATAGTGCAAACTTCTAATTCCAGGATTCAGGAGGCTACGACAAAGACACCCGACCCCAAAGAATAAAAATAAGGGACGTTTTAAACCGCACGGAGAGAGCAGTAATAGAAAATGAGTCCCTAAATGAGTCACTAACCCAACAGGAAATGTAGCAGGGACTGCAGAGGTCTGTCCTCCCTCAGCAGGCCTGGCGTAAGAGATCCTACGAAACTGTAACAGGCCAGGTGAGGCGGTCCACTCCCACTGTCAGGGACTGTACAAAGATGGGCATTTTCCCAACCAAGATGACAGCGCTCTACATCCTGCCTTCCAATGGCTTTATGTGACAATGACGTCATAAGTACTCACTTACCAGATTCTTTTCAATATCTTGATCTGTGTTTACCTCTGAATCTGCTGTCTTAAAGTCAGTCTACAAAAAAATAAATAAATAAATAAAATTATATTCAAGGCTTTAAGTCACTTTAACACAAGCAGAGTTAGTCTAGACCTTCACCTAGAAACCAGCAACAACGGGCAAAGCAGCAACGTAGTTCTGGCAAACAGACACCACCATCTCATGCAATCTTCATTTACCCCACAAGGTAGTCTAACATCTGCCTAAGAGAAAGGCACAAATCTAAGAGAATAACTGCCTCCTGCAATCTGCTGTGCCCATAATTTCTTCCCACAACAAAGCACACTGGAATCACTGGACTTCCTGATGTAGACTGGACAATTAGCAAGGAGTCCTAAAGAAAGGACAGAGTATGATTGCTAGCCAGGCAGTGGTGCCACGCACCTTTAATCCCAGCACTCGGGAGGCAGAGGCAAGCAGATCTCTCTGAGTTTGAGGCTAGCCTGGTCTACAGAGAATTCTAGGACAGCCAGGGTTACACAGAGAAGCCCTGTCTCAGGGCAAAAAAAAGAAAGTATGGATGCTAAGGACCTACATCAATCAAGTTTTCATCCAAAGAGATAATAGTGAGGTCATAAGAGTTCCTACGTGGTATACAATTAGACACTGGCCTTCTTGTCCCCGCACAGCAGAATAAAGCCACTGCACAGCACTGTATGCAGACAGAATGATGACTGCTAGCAAAAAAGGCCACAGTGCAGTCCTCTACCACATAAGAAAATGGCTCCTCCCCTCCCCTCCCCCAATTCCATTTTAGTAGTAAAACTTGATACTTGACCTGTACAGCAATGTTCTGAGAAAGCTTCAGGGAAGAGCTATCCTGATCATCATCCTGATCCACTCTGACTCCTTCAACCCCATTTGCAGGAGGCACTACAGGTCGGAAATCCAAGCCTGCATCCCTGCTACCTTCCTTTAGGATGGAGGCTGGTGGGGCTTTCTCTTCAGAGCAATTCCTGGAGGCAAGGTGTTTTGAGTGGCACCCTGCCTTAAGAGACCGAGTGACTGGATGGATGCTCTCCCGGAGGCTCGTGTCCCCCTCCTCTCCTGCCGGGCTGGTCAAGTCCTTCAAATCAGACTGAGACCCACTGCCAGAAAGACAAAGGGCTGTGGCTACCAAGTTTTCTCCTAAAACCTCCTGGTGCGCTGCTGAAGTATCACTTGCTGATGAACCAGGATTCTGCTCTGGGTGTTCCAAATGGGCATTTCTGTTACTCTCCTTGGTTATCATTTGGCTACTTACACTCGATGGAGACGAGTTCTTCTGTTTCTGGGCAGAGTCTTTGGGGCTATCAAAAAAAAAAAAAAAAAAAAAAAAATTTCCAGGATAAGGTTGTAGCTCAGTGGTATGTCACCTGACTAGCATGCCTGAGACCCTGGATTCTGTTCCTAGTACCACAAAAAAGGAAATTTCTCTCTTTACCCAATGTTTGAAAGATTAAATATGATAATTTGTTTTTCAGTGCTTGGGACCAAACCCAGGGCCTTACACATACTTGGACAATGCTCAACCACTGAACCACATCCCCAACATAGCTACTTCTAGACCCTATAAACAAAACTAGACCTTATAAACCCTATCATCAGAACAAACTAGTTTCTATCCAACAATTTCTACCCCATATACAGGTAGTCCAGCCTGGTGGGTGAGAACTTGAGGAAGTTCTAGGAATGGCCTATAGTAAGTACCTAAACACAAGTGACCCTGAAGATCTAAAAATAAATTCTGAGAGCCAATAACTTTTGTGAATAGGAAAAAAAAAAAAAAACAGTACAATGCTAGTTATAGTAGTTACATGTACTAACTTCGCTGTGAATAATATTTTAATAAATATATTGATTAATTGATTGATTGATTTGAAACAGGGTCTCACTGACTGGTTTTGAACTTAAAGATATCTGCCTGCCTCAAGTGCTGGGATTAGAAGTGTGCACCATCACACCTGGCAAAACATTGTTTTTAATTCCAACTTCATGTTCCAAAAAATAATTTTCTGGTCCAATAAGATAGCTCAGTGGGCAAGTGTTTGCTGTGCAAGCTCTGATGCTCTGAATTCAGTCTCTGTAACACACAGTGGAAGAAGAAAACTCCTAAAACACACACACATCTAAAAAATTAAATTAAAAATAATAATTGTCCTTCAAAACATATCACATAGATCTTTGAACAAAACCACTATTTAGCCAGGCAGTGGTGGCACATGCCTTTAATCTCATCACTCAGGAAGCAGATCTGTGAGTTCAAAGCCAGCCTGGTCTACAGAGCGAGTTCCAGTACAGCCAGGGCTACACAGAAAAACCCTGTCTCGAAAACAAACAACAAACAAAACAAAAAAACACTATTTAACTCAACAGTTTGCCAGAGTGGAGTATCACCTCAAGTAGCTGAGAGTACAGTTTCACCTTGTTTTGTTTCTTTGAGACAGCATTTTGGTATGTAGTCCTGGCTGGCCTGGGCATGGTCCTCACATGTAGTCTAGGCCAGCCTCAGAACCATGTCAACCATCCTGCACCAGCCTCCAAATGCTGGAATTCTAGGTATGAGTCACCATACTCATCTTCGAAGATATGATTCTGAATCCACAATTGAGTCAATGGAAATTTCATTACATATAGCAAACAAATATATTTAACATCAGGGATGGTAATTTTTGTCATTTGTCATAGACATTTAATGTACTATTTCTCCTTCATCCCTGGGTCTAGAGAGTGAACACAGATGCACATGCTAGGCACACATTCTTCACTAAGAGACAGCTAGAGCCAATATACTACTTGGTTTTGTTTCTTTGGCTTTTTTGTTTTGTTTTGGGTTTTTTGTTTTGTTTTTGTTTTTGAGACAAAGTCTTACTATGTAGGCCTGCCTGGCCTGGAACTCATATTTAAATAGACCAGACTGGTCTTGAACTCTTAAGAGACCCGCCTGCCTCTGGCTCTTGAGTGCTGAGATTAAAGGCATGTGCCACCACACCTGGTTGATACAGGACTTTTCCAGAGATCCGTAAAAACTGCATACAGTGCCGGCTAACACTCACGGCCAGTCTTTCACTCGGAAGTGAAGTCTACATCACGTTAGGGGCTGAGGGGTGGCTCAGCAGTTAAGAGCACTGGCTGCTCTTCCAGAGGACCCAGGTTCAGTTCCCAGAACCCACTTGGCAGCTCACAACTGTCTGTAAGTCTAGTTCCAAGAGATCCACCCAAGGCAAAATACCAATGCACATAAAATAAAAATAAATAAATTAGCTAATGATGATGCACGCCTTTAATCCCAGTGTTCAGGAGGCAGAGGCAGGTGGATCTCCGAGTTCGAGGTCAGCCTGGTCTACAGAGTGAGTTCCAAGACAGCAAGGGCTACACAGAGAAACCCTACCTCAAACAAAACAAAACAAAACAAAAAAACAAAATTAACAAAAGTCTATGTCCAATGTCTCTGCTGTTTTCCCTCCTCCTCTGTACTGTGTAACTGTCAGCTCACCCTGTAAGCATCCCAAGCTAGCACTGACATGGACTTCAGGTAAGGAACTCTTCCCTCCGAACAACTGATTGACACAGAAATCTTTACAAACACACTCAATAATATTTTTTAATTTTTGTTTTGTGTTTTGTTTTTTAAGATGGGCTTTCTCTGTGTATCCCTGGCTGTCCCAGAACTGGCTTGTAGACCAGGCTGGCCTGGAACTCAAGAGATTCACCTGTCTCTGCCTCCTGAGTGCTGCAGTTAAAAGCATGCACCACCACAACCTGGCTAATTTTTATCAGTTTTTTTAGTGGACCAATAAGTTTAACTAGGGTTAATACAGGGGTATGGATGAAGGGTTATTTGCAGGAGGGGCAAGGCCACTGAAGAAAATGCCTTTCCCTGCCCCAGCAAATACTCAGTGATTCTTGAGAGCCAACTGTGGAACAGGGGCAGGGAACTTAATTATAAACCTGGGCAGATACAGCACCTGGATTTAAATCCAAACTCTACAGTTTCCTAGCTGTTTGCCTCTAGACAAGTTACCTCATTTCAAAAATAGAAATAGTATTGTCCACCTAACAGAGATCGCTCAATAACCTTTGGCTGCTATTACTACTAGTAGTAAGACATGGCTGCTTTTATTTAGAAAATTAATACAAGCAGAAAGATCCAATTTTATTGTGGGCTAATATAACATTCCCCTATTACTCATTCATTAACAAGCATCTCTTACTACAGGTATGTGCCATCCTACTGGTTCAAATATCTCTTTCAAGAACAGATATTTATTAAGTACTCTTAACTCGGAGTTCATGAGTTCAAATCCTGACTCTCGAAGAGTTTTTCACCTTTGGCAAGTCACTAACCTCTCCTCACCTGTTATAGGAATATTAACGCCTGCCTTCTGGGACTTGTTCGAGGGTTGAATGTGTCAATGTACGCACAGTGTCACCTACTGCATTAGGTCCCAGCTTCTCTAGTCAGTTTAGTTCAATATTGCACACAACAGTGTATTAGGCATTCTCAGGAGACAAGGTTAGGTAATCACAACTCTCGCTTGCAAGACTCTGGAGCACAGGGCTGAGTGTGCTGGCCCACACAATTGGGAGGTAAAGACAAGAAGATGAGACTTGGCTACACAGTGAGTTTGAGGTCAGCCTGAGCTACAGGAGACCCTGCCTCAAAAAACAAACAACCAAGAGTTTTGAGGCCAGTGAAATGGCTCGGTGTGTGAAGACATCATCCTACCAAGCCTAACCTGACTTGGATTCCCCTGGACCCACACAGTGAAAGAAGAGCACCAATTCTGGCAGATTTTCCTGATCTTCACAGGGAAACTATGGCATGTCTGTCACACATAAACACTAAATTTAAACACCTGGGAGATAGAATCAGATGAACTCTCTGAGTTCAAGGTCAGTCTGGCCTACACAGCCAGCTCCAGATCAGCCAGAGCTACATAGTGAGATCCCCCCACATGCCCCCCCCCAAAAAAAAAACCTTAATGTAATAAAAAACAAATTTGGGTGGGGGGAAAAAGAACAATACATTTTAATAAGAGGCATAATATATACATTCAGCATTAAAGTAGTAAGATATATTAACAAAGGTATCAAGATGGATAGATAACACATGTAATCTGTGTTTAATGTTTAAATTTTGCACATATATATCTGTATATATCTTCTATACAACCAAGTGTCTTATAAGTGAGTATGAGGGCTGACAAAATGGCTCAGCAGGTAAAGGTGCTTTCCACAAAAGCCTGGTGTCCTGAGTTTGCTCCCTGGAACCCATAGAATAATAAGAACCAACCCCACAAAGCTGTCCTCTGGCCTCCAAATGTACACACCGCCCTCGTCCCCATCATGCATAATACAGGACAAATGATAACTTCTGTAAACATGAATATGACCACACCTAGTGGTGCATCCCTTTAATCCCAGTACTAAGGAAGCAGAGGCAGGTGGATTTGCTCTGAGTTTGAGGTGAAACTGGTCTACATAGTGAATTCCAGGCCAGCCAGAGCTACAAAGTGAGACCTTGTCTAAAAAAAGAACAAAGAAAATAAGCATGATACACAAGAATGATTAGACGAACATACAGTCTGTATAGGACAAATCAAAGAAATATATGCATTTATGATGTGTTGATACCTGTTCTAACCCAGCGCGCCTGCCCAAGTGCTAGTTGCTATACCATACAAAGACCAAACAGTCCCTACTTTACAAAAAATTAATGTGAGGGAAGGGAAAACAATTTAATCTGCATTAGTGTTATTAGAGCACCAAGCAGGAAAGACTAGCCGTTCAGAAGGCCATCTCCAAGCCCCTTACCCAAATAAGCCCCAAGAACTGCACGTTACCTTAGGCCATCTGGGAGAGCTTCATCTGACTTGGAAGCACATAAAGTAGAGGATTCCGAAGGACTGGGGGCACTGGCCCCAAGGCCAGCTACCTCAGGGGCTGCCATCTGCACTCTGGACATTCAGAAACAAAGAACAGGATACAAGTTACAAAGCTGAGGACTTTCTTCTGCAAAATGCCCACTGTATCAGTTCCTCCAAACACCAAGAACTAAGGCTCTGAAAAAAACACCGACGAAAGAGTATTCTGCAGGAGGGCAATAAAAAAAAAAAAAAAAAAAAAAGCCACTTCGTGCCATATGTCCCAGCCAGCACCAACCCTCAGGAGCTGTCATAGGTACATAAATATCTAGGAGTCAATGCAAAGCTTTTACTTTCTCTCTTGACAGAAATACTGTCATTTAAAATAGATGACAATATGATACGAATTTTCCAAATGGTCTGCCTTGTCTATTACCATTTATAAAAGATGACCTTTTTGGCCCAGAATCAATAATATGTTTACAAATCACTTTTTGGCTGTTGCAGTCAGGGCATTCTCTATTAATTTAAGAGAAGGATTTTTTTGGGAGTTGTTTCCAAGAACAAGTCCTACCATACTGGACCATCTCCATGGGGTGTCTTTTTACCCCATCAGTATCCCTTCCCTATAGATGGGAATAGTCTGATAACTGCCAAGAACAGATTAGCAAGTTACCATTGTGGCAAAACAGGTTGCTACTTGGTTACTCCAGAGGAAAAGGAGATGCTGAAAAACATGGTAACTCAAGTAAGAGAACCCGGGAAGACGCTTTTTTATTTTTATATTTAAGAGCGCCCTTTTTGCTGCAGAATAAACTCGGCCTTCTACTGTGACAAGAAAAACTAGGTGGTAAAGGTAGGATTAGTTCACATTCCCGTTTTTATTTTGACAGTACCACAGGAATACCTCCGAACCCAGGAAAGAGCATAAGAGCAAATACCAGGCTGAATCAACAGTCACAGCCCAGTGCCTCAGTTTCCTCCCATAATAAAAAGCTCCTGGGGGAAAATGGGCCCTGAAACGCCATTGCTGTCTCGGATGCAAACATTCTGCCTCCAACAGGGAACAAGGTCTGGGTCACCGGTGCCCGGTAAAGGAAAACCTTAAGGCAAGGGTCATCCGTGAAACTCCGCGGCTAAAGCCCAAAGCGAGAGGGGTGGGGGTCGCACATCTGGCCGGAGAGTCCAGGATACCCAGGGGAACCCTGCAAGCCGGTGGCGGTCACCAGCCAGGCGGCGACGCAGAAGGGGACAATGGGGGGAAGCAGCGCCGGGTGGTCGCCGCCACTCTTCCCAGGAGACGGCCGCTAGCACCGGCCAGCCGCACCTCCACCCCTGCCCCTCGGTGCTCACCGGCCGCCAGCCCCCAGCTCCCCCCCCACCCCGCCGTCCCACTCCCAGGCCGGGCTCCCGCCCCCGTCCCCGCCGCCCCCTCCCCGCCCCCCGCCGCGCCCCCTCGGCCCGCCGCCCCGGCCCGCGCGCCGCCCCGCGCACACACCTCCCGCGCCGCGCCCCCGGGGAGCAAAGGCGGTGGTGGAGGGGGGTGGGGAGGGAAGGGACGCACCTGAGCGGGCGGAGAGGGGGGGAGGGGGCGGCCGAGCCTGGGGGAGGGGTCGAGCGCCGGCCCGTGCGCGCGGCACCTCCCACTTCCGGCGGCGCGAGCGCCGGGGGCGAGGCCGGGGCGGCGAGAGGAGCGGCCCCTGCGGAGTGCGCGCCGCCGCCGACGGCGCCCTCTGGCGGCAGCCACGGGCAGCGCCCGGGCAACGGGGCCGCGGCGGGAGACCCCGGAGACCCCGAGGGAACGCGGGCCAGGGAGCCTGCGACCCGGTGGAGGCGGACGCCGCTCTGAGGAGGTGACGGGGGAAGAGTCAAGGCCATGGCCGCCCGAGGGAGAAGAGCCCCGAGGGGTGTTTAGAGGTCGGGGCCGACATGGTCCTTTCGGAGGACGCCATGAAGGACGAGGGCCCTCCTGGCGGAGGGGCCCTGTGGCGGCCGACTGGAGGGCACCCGGCGCCGAAGCCCGCCCAGCCCGCACGAGCCTGTGGCGGAAGCCGTCGGCGGGCGTCGGCCCGAGCGAGCGCCCGGTGCTCGGCGCGCTGCGGGGCGACAGGTCGCAGGCCCAGGCGCTGATTGGCTGCGGCGCCGGGCGGAAGTGATGTTGCTGTCAGTGGCTCCTCCGGCTCCCGGGAAGCCGCGAGTTTCCGCAGGGAGGCGGCGGAGGAGGAGGAGGCGGCGGCTGCTGCTGTGGGTGAGTTGGGGAGTAGGTGTAGCGGGCTGGACCTCGGAAATCGGGGTGGTCCTGGGCTGGAGCGCTCGGCACATGCCGAGGAGGAGCTGCGCTCGGGGCACCTAGGGACCTGGCGTGGGCGACCCCAGCGGGACGGGGCCTCCGGGTCTTCGGTTCCGGACCGCATAGGTCTTAATGAGAGGGGGGCGCATTGCACAGCAACCGAGGCCGCTGGGAGGGGCCACCCGTGAAAGTGAGGTTCTGGGCTCGACCTGGTTCCTTTGAGCTTGAAGGATAGTGGCTGAACAGAGGAGATGCCCTTCTCCCTTGAGAACTAAATGCTGTTTTGATAGGCCTAGCAGTTGAGGGGACGGGGGCCTGCGCTCGCAAAGTACTTAGGATTTCTTGCCCGGAAACCTTGAGAATAAGTGCTGCTGTGTGCCCCAGGGCGACAGGAAAGCTCGGGTTCTCTTCCAGAAATCTGTAGGGGAACCTACATAGACTGTAGGAGCCTGCCTGGGTGAATGAGTGAGTGCTAGCTAACCAGAGTCTGGATTTACTTACATGCAGACTAGGGAAGACACCTGGGTAGCCTAGGAGAATCGAAGCAACTCAGGGGCAGGGAGGAATGTAAGAGGGAGTATGCCCGAGAACGTAAGGGCATAGTGTCCCACACATGTAACCACAGCAGTAACGAGATAGAAGCAAGAGGATCATGAGTTCTCAGCTGTTTATATAAAGAAACCCTGTTTAAAAAAAAAAAAAAAAAAAAAAAAAAAAACAAGGCCGGGCGGTGGTGGTGCACGCCTTTAATCCCAGCACTCGGGAGGCAGAGCCAGGCGGATCTCTGTGAGTTCGAGGCCAGCCTGGGCTACCAAGTGAGTTCCAGGAAAGGCGCAAAGCTACACAGAGAAACCTTGTCTCGAAAAACCAAAAAAAAAAAAAAAAAAAAAAAAAAAAACCAGAAAATCAAGGAAGAGGAATAAGCTCCATTAATGGAAAATTTGGAAAGAGGAGTGCTTGGTGACATAATTTCTCTCCCTTTCCAAGGAGTCTTTGGTAGGACAGAATACCTTTTCTAGAATGTTTTAAGTTGGCCCCATCTAGTGTGTGTCTGGGTACTAAGACTGCTCCAGGGTGGGCTCAGCAGCAGCAGTGGCTTCCCAGGGAGCTCAGGCGCCCACACGGGCCTTGTTCCTTAAACCCACAGTTGCTCACTCGTTCTGCTTTGGCCGTTCTCCTCTGAGTGGTTGAAGTCGCGGTGGAGCATGTGCGCTCACTGAAAAGCCACCCCGGAGAGACAGGGACAGCTCTCCAGTCCTTCTTGCCCGTCATTTCCACGCGTGCATTTCCGCCTGTTAAGTTCTGTTCTCCGCTCTCTCCCTCCTTCCCCACCTGGGCTGCTGGGGGCCCGACTGCCAGTTTCCTGGTAACAGGATGCTAGAGTTTAAGTCCTGCTAAGCTTTTAGAGAAGCAACTGAGAAGAGAATGACGTGCTAGGTCAAGAAGTGGGATAGCGGGGCTTTGTACTGATGTGGCCTTGTTGTGACGGGGCTCTTCCAGTCCGTGACTCAGACCCCTGGGAAGGATGCTTCACATTAGGTCACCTGTCAGTCCTGGCCTTCACCATAGCTCCTGCTTTGCTGACTTTGGTGGGACACCTTTTCCCCCCGATCTTGGGGCCCACAGGTCTACAGCTCGTGCCCCCAGTCAACACTGCTCACAGTGAAGGTGACACCTTTCCTCCAGTTTCACAAAATGAATGTGACGTGGTTACCCAGACCAAGACCTAAACTTCGCAGAGAGCCCAGGTAGGAGTGGGGCCCCATGGTGGGAGTCAGAAGTCAGCTGGGGAAAAGATTTATGTGGTCTCTAAATAAGAGGGAGGTGAAGCTGGGTGTGGTGGCACACACCTGTAGTAGGCAGAGGCAGGCAGATCTCTGAGTTTGAGGCCAGTCCGGTCTACATGGTGAGTTTCAGGACAGCCAGAGCTACGTGGTGAGGTCCTGTCAAAAAGAGGGAGGTGAGCTCCTGATGCTGTCGGTCCCGGGAGTGATGTTTACTTTGAATACCCCGAGTGAACAGCCTGAAGCCCATGAGCACCTGGGTGATGCCAGGCTAGCAGGGATGGTCCGTTGTGCCATGGGAGGTCATCCACTGGGGTTAGCCCCGGCTCATACTCCAGCTTGGGGTTAACATTTTAATTAGAGGCAAATGTAGTTGGTGGGGGAGGGAGAGAATATGAATATCAAATGACTAATCACTTGAAGGAAGTAGGTTGGGCTTTCCAAGGGGAACACACTGACAGACCATAGTCGCTCCTGAGATTCCTGCAGTTTCTGCCTCTTTCTTTGCTGATGTCCTTTCCCTTTGTTTGCAGCCTGCTGTTCTGATGCCGAAAGGGAGGCAAAAAGTCCCACACTTGGATGCCCCCCTGGGCCTGCCCATCTGCCTCTGGCTGGAATTAGCCGGGTTCTTCTTTATGGTTCCCTGGGTCATGGGCCTGTCAGAGGCAGGTGGGCTTGACCCCTTGGGTGCAGGGGGGCTAAGCTGGGCCGTGCATCTGGACAACCTAGAAGGAGAGAGGAAGGAAGAGAGTCTGACACAGCAGGCAGACGCCGTGGCCCAGGCAGCAGGCTTGGTGAATGCTGGGCGCATTGGAGAGCTTCAGGGGCACTACCTCTTTGTCCAGCCCGCTGGGCACAGGCAAGCCATGGAGGTGGAGGCCATGCGACAGCAGGCAGAGGCTGTGTTAGCCAGGCACGCAGCTGTGCGCTGGCATTCAGAGCAGAGGCTGCTGAAGCGGGCCAAGCGCAGCATCCACTTCAATGATCCCAAGTATCCGCAGCAGTGGCACCTGGTAAGTGCAGTCAGGTAGACCGGGGCTGCTCTAGAGTGCTCTGACTGAGGGCGGGGCCCTGTCTGTGGGCTGGGAGTCAACTTTGCTCTTAGTCCACACCCTCCCTGTCCGCTGTGCAGAGCAGTGCGGTGCTGAGGGTGTATGCGCTCTCTGTGGCCCTGGACCTGGGCTTCTATTTTAGCCTCTACTTTCCAGTGCTTGCTTGCCTTTGGCCGGGCTGCCTCACCTCTCCGTGCACCCTGTAAAGTATACTCAGAGAGTTAACGTTAAAATGAGTAGATGTGAAGCACTTAGAAAAAGTGTTTTACACATGGTAGACCCTGTTAGGTATACGCTAGCTGCTAACCTTATTGTGTACTAATTACCACTTAGCCCTAGCAGCCATTTCACCCCGAGTCACCCACAAATGATGGCAAACCTTCTTGGAGACCAAGGAATGGAGGGGAAGGACTCTACTGTCCATTCCAGGCTCTGTTCCCCACTAACCTCTTGGTCTTTAGCCTCTGTTTGGCTCTTCGGTAGAAGCCAAAGGAAGGGCTAGCTTTACCCTGTACCTCTGGGCCGAGCTGTGTGTCCCTGGGTCTCTCTGTCTCTCCTACAGAACAATCGACGGAGCCCAGGCAGAGACATCAATGTGACAGGTGTGTGGGAGCGAAATGTAACTGGGCGAGGGGTGACAGTGGTGGTGGTGGACGATGGAGTGGAGCACACCGTCCAGGACATTGCACCCAACTATGTGAGTGGCCTGGAATGACCCCTTGCTGCCACGTTGCTCCTTCTCTTTGGTGTTGCCTCCCTTTTGTTCCCTTCCCTAGAAGGGGTTGAGCCAAGCCAAATAGCCTGGGAGGGGGTAGTGTTATTCCCTCTCCTTTCTCAGTCAGCTTTCCACACTGGCAATTAAGGCCAGAAGGTGACTTTCCAGGCAATGCTTCCTGCTTCCTGTTGTTGCTGCTTCTTCCCTGGGGAGCAGGGAGTGGCCTTATAGGCACCTACTTTCTCTTCAGAGGTTCTGAAAACTTCTGGCTAAGGTGTGTCTTTAGAGAATCTGAAATCTCTTTCATCACGGGTTTCTCCCCAGCAGTGGGCACAGTCCTATACTGGCAAGCCTTGGCCCTCTCACTTTTTCCCCAGTGTCGTTGGCTCATATCTCATAACCCTTGTTTGCTCAAGGTGATGGACTTGCTAACTCTGACTTAGATGTGGAAACTCCCAGTTCCTTGTTCTCCCTGACAGTTCCTGATAGTAACTGACCCATTCTAACCAGTAAGTGACCACTTGTTGACCCCTCGATGTTTCAGAGCCCAGAGGGTAGCTATGACCTCAACTCTAATGACCCAGATCCTATGCCCCACCCTGATGCGGAGAATGGTAACCACCATGGGACCCGGTGTGCAGGAGAAATTGCAGCTGTGCCCAACAACAGCTTCTGTGCAGTGGGTGTGGCCTATGGGAGCCGAATAGCAGGTAACTTATGCTTCCCCTATCTTTGGGGAGCTCCTGGGACACAATGGTCATCCTCTACCCTCTTCTCCATTCTGAAATTTCTTTTTCCCGTCAATGTCTGTAGCCTAGAATAAGGCATAAGAGCATAACAAGTTAATTAATTCATTGACTTTTCATGGCTGTGATATTCTGCTCCCCCGCCCAGACATGGATTCTCTGTGTAGTCCTAGTTGTCCTGGAACTGTCTTTGTAGACCAGGCTGGCCTCAAACTCAAAAAGATCCACCTGCCTCTGCCTCCCAAGTGCTGGGATTAAAGGCGTGAGCCACCACTGCCGGCTGGCTGTGGTATTTCAAATGGGCTTTTTAGCAAGAGTGTTTATTTTACAGTATAAAACAGGTAAATGTGGAAATGCTTGTGTTGTGGGCTGGAGGGCCCAAGCTGCACCTGCTCAAGTCTCCTTCCCGTTTCTGATCATGGCTGTACTCAACAGTGACCCACCTCATTGTAACAACCCCTTCAACTTGACCATGCTCTGCTAGTGTTTTCCTATTCTATGAAGCGCCTTCTCATCAGTTTGCCGCCTTCCATGACTCATCTATGGAGGCGGCTCTCTCAGCCCCACTTCTCCAGTCCCCTGCTCTCCATTCTCTCAAGAGAACCTAGTCTCCAGCCGAGGTAGTTCTGTGTCCTTTCATCTCTCAGTCTTGTGAATCAAGGGGAAAGGATGAGCACTACCCCTGAATCCTGATGAAAGCCTGGGGACTTACAGCCCCAGAAGGCTGCCTGTAACCCTCATGTTCCCCAGCAGGGGGCCTCAGCACTCTGCAAATGAGACTACAGAAGAGGCTAGAAACCTTCAGGGTCCAAGCCCCTTCTGTATTCCCATTTGTCCTTAACTTGTCACCACACTGGCCCACTCCATTTTTGAGGGAGAACTTGAGCATCCCTGGGGGTAGCAAAGATAATGAGTGCTACTCACTGAATTTCTGTATTGTGTCGAGACAATAGGTGTTTCATATGAAATGCCAAGCTAAGGGAAATCTTGGATGACCTCCATTCTAGCCTAGTGCTTCCCACCTCTCAGGAGCATTAGATCTGAGTTCAAGCATGATAGTAAAAGACACTTTTGAAAGCTAGGCATGGTGGTATATACCTACCTGTTCAAAATCCCAGAATGTGGGAAGTAGAGGCGGGAGGTTTAGGGGTTCATCCTCTGCTATGTAGTAAGTTTAAGGCAAACCTGTGCTTTCTGATATCCTGTCTTTATAAAAAAACAAAAAACATTTTTGAACTAGTAATATATATATATCTCGTGTAAGAATCCAAACTACAAAAGAGGGGTTGGTGTGCAGCTCTATAAAGTGCTTGTCATGCAAGCATGAGCACCAGAGTTCAATCCCTGGACCCGGGTCACAAGCTGGAGACCATCGGGTGCTTTTGTAATTCCAGCACTGGGAAGACAAAGAGAGATGAATTCCTGGAGCTCACTGGCCAGCCAGCCTAACTTAATTGGCAAGCCCTGGGTCCCAGTGAGAGACCCTGTGTCAAAAACAGCAAGGGTTCTGAGAATGATACCTAGATAGACCTTTTGCCTCCACACACACACATATATGTACATATGCACACTAATGTGTTCACACTCCTATGTGTTGTATATGTTGTATACATACACATATATATGTATATGTTATACACAAAAGTACAAAAGAACATAGAGGAAAAAGTAAGTTTTCCACACATACCTCCCTGCCACCTGGCACCCCCCTTGGAGAATGTGCACTATTTCTAGTTTCTTGTGGGACAAGCATCAGTGAGGAGCTGGTGTACCTTCAATGCCTAGGTATCCGGGTGCTGGATGGACCACTCACAGACAGTATGGAGGCTGTGGCATTCAACAAGCACTATCAGATCAATGACATCTACAGCTGCAGGTAAGGAGAGCTGCAGGTGAGAGGGTGAGAGCCTGGAGTGTCTGGGACCGGTCTTCCACAAAAGCATAGCAAAACAGGCTGCCTCCAGCCTACTCAGCTGATAAAGCTGTTTACCTCCTCATTTACCTAGATTCCCCAGCCCCTGGGTGCTCAGTCTTCAACCCCTGCCACTCTAATAGTCAGCCTGCAACACAAAGAGTGCCCCAGCATGCCTGTGTTGTCTAAACTGACAAAGTTCTTGGAAGAGTGTGGGCTGAATCTCAGTGCCACCCTTCACAGCTGCACTGGAAGCTTAGGACTGTGGGTCAGGTGGCCAGATAAGAGGAATTTAGGGTGGGTGGCCCCCATTCGTATTGATAGAGCCTGTTCTTCCCTGACTAGTGCCTTTCTTAAATTCTTTTAAAGTTTAGTTTATTATTAGTGGGGAGGTGTTGCATGCCTGTGCTATGGTCGGAGGACTACTTTGTGTAGACAGTTTTCTCCTTCTACTTTTATATGGCTCCAGGGATCCAGCTCAGCCACTAGGCTTGCCCAGCAAGCCTTTACTGCTGAAGCATCTCATAGGCCTACTCAACTCAAGAACCAAGAACTTGCCAGGCATAGTAGCACACACCTTTAATTCCAGCACTCAGGAAGCAGAGGCAGGTGGATCTCTGAATTTGAGCCAGTCTGTTCTACATGAGTTCTAGGACAGCCAGGACTATATAGAAAGACCCTGTCTCAACAACAACCAACAGGGGAAAAAAAAAAAGAACTTGGAGCTGGAGAGATGGCTTGGTGGCTAAGAGCACTTGATGCTCTTGCCAAGGACCTGGTTTTGGTTCCCAACATCCACATGGTAGCTTACAACCCTCTGTCACTCCAGCTTGAAGGTATCTGACACCTGGCCTCCTCGGGCACTCTGTACATGTTGTGCTTGTACATTCAGGCAAAACACTCACACACATAAAATAAAATTTAATTAATAAAAATATTTTAAAATGTATGCAATCTGAATGTCTCTCATCTAGCCTAGTAGTAGATCTGTAGATCTCAGCAGTGATACTGTCCCTATTCCACTGTGTATCCTGATTCCTGGGACCTGAGGAAGGGTAAACAGTATGAAGTCATCCTAAGTTGGGGACATTCCAAATAAAAGAAGAACCTTAGCATACACTTTTATTTTCCACTTTGAAAGAAAATGGGCCTTTGGCACCATATGTCTTTTAATCATGGGGTTCCTTGGGAGAAGAGTGAAAGCTGCAGGCAGAAGAGTGGCTTGATGAAAAGGGAGACCCTACCTGGGTAGCCCCAGCTTAGTTCCACTCTTCCCTTTGCCTATTTCTTTTTTTTTTTTTTTTTTTGGTTTTTTGAGACAGGGTTTCTCTGTGTAGCTTTGCGCCTTTCCTGGAACTCACTTGGTAGCCCAGGCTGGCCTCAAACTCACAAAGATCCGCCTGCCTCTGCCTCCGGAATGCTGGGATTAAAGGCATGCGCCACCACCACCCGGCCCCTTTGCCTATTTCAACAGCTGGGGTCCAGATGATGATGGGAAGACAGTGGATGGTCCTCACCAGCTTGGAAAGGTAACTAAGATGCTTGAAGTCTGGGAAACTTGACATCTTCTTCATTTAATTCTAGAAGAAGCACCAGTCAAACCTCTTCCCAGCAGCCCACACTCATTATATGCCCACATCACACCAGTTAGCATAGCCATGCCGTCCATCCTTTCAAGAAAGTGTGTGCCTTGCTCAGGATGGGGCATGTGGAACACTGATTCTCAGAGAAAGGAATGGAACAGCTTCCAGCTTGTTTCTCTTGGATCTCATTCTGGGTTTCTGTTCCTCACCCTGCTCTGTCATCTGATAAGCAGAATCTATCTGAATATCTGTCAAACACTGTTTAACTTATAGCTTTCTCCCACCTTATGCCTGTGTCTAAATCTCCTTCTCCCTTGCCCAGTGCCCTTTCCATTTTTCTTTTCTTCCCAGAAGTGGGAGGAGAAGAGTGATAGGTCCAATAGGTACGGTTCTTTGACTAATAGCCTGACATTTTTGTTCTTCAGGCCGCCTTACAACATGGAGTGATGGCTGGTCGCCAGGGCTTTGGGAGTATCTTTGTGGTTGCCAGTGGTAACGGGGGCCAGCACAATGACAACTGCAACTATGATGGCTATGCCAACTCCATCTACACTGTCACAATAGGTAGTGGTCTAGAGACGTCGTGGGAATGGAGCCAGTGGGTGGTTTTTGCATCTCACTTCACTCTTTATCTAAATGTGTAACCATGACCTTTTCTTGGAGATCAGGTAGAGCTAGCCCAGCTCCTGCAGGCTCTCAGAGCTTCTCTGGGACATGTTCAACCATTCCCCAGAAATCACCCACCTGTCTCCACTGCCATTGTGATGGGTTTGACCTCCCCTCTGGTCTCTTTCCATGGCCACTGGCTTGAAGCTGGCTCTGCCTGCCCTTTCACCTGAATGAAGGACTCTTGGCCTGCGCTCCTAGTCATAGAGTTTGTCATTCCATTTTTATTATTATTTGCTTATTTGACTTCCTACCTAACAGTAGGCTCTTTGGCATCAGCCTAGTAGTGAGTCTCTAGGTCACAAGGGAGTGTCCCCACCCCTCTACCACTGCATACTGCCTCCTTCCTACCCCTTCCAGGATGTGGCCTTTTCCATATGGCTCTAATGCCTAATATGTGTGACTCACAGTAGATCTGAGTGAATATTGAAAACAAGTGACTAAGTACAGAGATGGAAGGCCATTGATTTTGCCTGAAGCCTATGGGAAGAGTGGTACAGCATAAGAATTCCCTCTGCCATTTGAGGCTACCTGCCCACATGCAAAAAAGGACTGTTGTTCTTTCAACTCAGGACAAACCCATCCCTTCATGATGAAGGCAACTCTAGAAGCAGGTGCTAGCCACAGGATCCACTCCTTAGGTGAGCTCCTATCTCACTTTTTTTGTGGCAGGTGCTGTGGACGAAGAGGGGCGGATGCCTTTTTATGCAGAGGAATGTGCCTCCATGCTGGCAGTTACCTTCAGTGGTGGAGACAAGATGCTTCGGAGCATTGTGAGTGCTTTGGGGGCCCTTCTTACAAGGTTTCCTTGCGGCATCTATGAGGTGGGGGGTGGTTTCAAGACAAGGGCTCACTCTGTAGCTGAGGCTGGCTCCGAACTCATAATATGGTTCAAATTGATCTTGAATTTATAATCCATTTTCCTGCCATGGCCTCCCACGTGTTGAGATTACAGGTATGACACAGTACACCTAGTAAAACATTTTTTTCCATCCTGTTCTTTGAAATAGGGTCTCATATAACCTAGGTTGACCTTGAATTCACTATGTAGCTGAGGATGACCTTGAATTCCTGATCTTCTTGCATTAGTGGTTTTGATCTTAAACTTTTTAACTTGGTAATGGGATCCTTGAGGTAGAATTCGGGCTTTTACTACTTTTTGTGGGCTGAGGTCATCACCACAGTGCTGTTCAATCCTTTTATAAATACTGACTGCCATGTCCAACTTAAGAATAAAGGCAGTACTTATCTTAAGGTTGCACAGGATAGGAAGTTGGAACTGGCCCGTGTCAGCGTGACCCCATCCTTCCCTACAGCTCTGATTAAAGCCAAAGCCTGAGAATGCAACAGGGGAATGGAGCTTCTCTAGCCCACATAGCCCTTGAAGGACTCAGGGACCTCTGCTGGGCTCCAACCCAGCCACATAAATCAGGCCTCTGGATCACAGTCCTAGAGCACCTTGGATGTCGCTGTTGCCACTAACAGTGTCAAGTAAGAACAGAAGACTCCAGGCCAGAGTTGGGCAGGAGCCAGATGCTGTCAGCCAGTGGCCAGTTGGGAGGTCTCTGGGGCCATTGGGAATTTAGCAGCTTCATCTTCACACAGGGTTATGCCAGGAAATGACTTGTGGTCAACACAATGTTCCAAGGCTGTGGGCCAGTTGATCCCCACTCCAGGGAGAACAGAGAAGGGAGCAGACTAAAGTGAAAATTAAGAAGCTTACAGGCAGCCTGTGTTAGGAAGAACAGGAACTTGTTCTGCTCTTCAGCCCCTGGCAGAGCTCTGGGACCCACCCAGTCTTGCCCCCTGCAAGGGACCTAAGAAGGCGCTGTAGCAGAATCTTCATTGTTATTCAGCGTAGCCTAGCTTTGCCCTCCCAACTCAGCTCAGCTTCTCACCCTCACCCCCACCTTCCATCTGAACTATAATTTGTCCACATTTGAAAAGTGAGTGTGTTCAGCCAAGTTCCCATCTTTGGAATGCCCTTGCTTTGGCAACCTCCTGTTTATGTGACCAGGCATCTGGATGGAGCTCTGCCTCTGAGGGTAAGGGCCAGGGGAATAGACTTCCCACCATCTGGCTTGTTGCCCAGGGAGCTTCCCTAGATTTTCCTAGTGCTGTGTGATGTTCTTGCCATTATGGGCAAGTTCACAGACTTCACATCTGTACTCTAGACTATCACTGTGAGGCTGTTTCCTTAACAGGAAAAAATCAATCTGCTCCCTGGCACCAACCAGACTTCCTTTCTCGTTGAGACTACAATTTGGCATGTTCTTCCCTTTCCTTTGAAAGTGCACAGTGTCTGGGTGAAAATTACATCTTTTGGCAGCTGCTATAACAGCTGCCAACAGGCTGGGAATACGATGGAGAGAGGCAGCTCTTGGTGAAAGTTGGCGTCCTGGTATCTGACCCAGAAGAGAAGACTGAAAGAAAAAAGTTCTAGCCTGTACTGGCTTTGTGTGTGGAAGCAGGTTTGAGCAGGGCTTGCTCAGCTAAACATTTGATGTGCTTTTATTGGTGGGACATGAAAAGAACTTGAGACCAAACAGATACTGTCTTTTCCCGACTTCCATGTCTTATCTGAGAAACATGAGTAGGAAAGAGGGACTCACAGAAACCCAACCAAGACACCAACCAGAGCAGGAAAGCAGCCTGTCCTGTGGTAGACCAGTTGGCTAGTAGTACATGGCAGAGAAGCCATGTAGACAGTGAAACTGCAGCAGGCTTCAAGCAAGGCTGCAGTAACCTTGGGGAACATGCTCTCACCAGTGTCTGCCCCAGCTCCAGCTAGGGCCCAGTAGCAGCTCTGGCCACTTTTGTCTCTGGCTAGCTGGGTTATGAATAGTTGGATAGAGAATTTTGGAATGAAATGATAGAAATAAAAAATAATTTGAGGAGCAAGAGTCAGGAAACTTATGTGTACCCACATCTTCTCTCATGCCCCATCTCCTCTTCCTATGGTTGTTGCCCTAGAATCACTCCAGTTCCCATCATCTGAAGATCCCAAAAACCAGAGGATTAAGGGGCTCCTATCTGGCCCTCTGTATGTGGGGAAAGTTACAGCTCTCAAAAGGGTGGGACCACCTGTTTGGAGGACTGCCCTTTCCCTCCTCCAGTGTCTAACCCTCCCCACTCCTTCCTGCACTTGGCAGGTGACCACTGACTGGGACCTTCAGAAGGGCACTGGCTGCACGGAAGGCCACACAGGGACCTCCGCTGCAGCTCCTCTGGCAGCTGGCATGATAGCCCTCATGCTGCAGGTGCGGCCCTGCCTCACATGGAGGGACATCCAGCACATCATTGTCTTCACAGCCACCCAGGTTAGAGTTGGCAACTAGCTAACAAGTGCCCAGCCCCACCCCATTCCAGGGTTGGACTATCAGGAGACTCCAGACTCCAAATGTCTCCAGCATTGGATGGGATATGTAAAACACTTTCATGGTGGGATATGTAGAGCATGGGTGTGAGGACTCCATCAGTGTTACAGAGCAGAGCTCACTCATTCCTCTTCTGCTAAGGCCATTTATCTAAGATGAGCTCTGACAGGGCAGTCTCACTTGGGAGCTGCTTCTCTTGCTCCCTCTCAGGAAGCAAGCCACTCAGGTCGTGAGATCATGGGACTTTGACCTTTTGTCTCAGCTTTTTTGAGGGACTCCATTTCTAGTCACATCAGTGAGAAGGTCTGGACTGGCTCAGTTGGTAGGTGAGTGGAGAGAAGGAAGTCAGGCAAGGCTAGAGATTCACCAGGTCCTCTGTTCTTTCAGTATGAGGATCGTCATGCAGACTGGCTCACCAATGAGGCTGGCTTCAGCCACAGCCACCAGCATGGTTTTGGCCTGCTCAACGCTTGGAGACTCGTCAATGCAGCCAAGGTGAACGAGGTGTTAGCCTGCATAGAGACTGAGGGAAGGCTACCTGATGCCTCCACATTGCCTGGCACTTGACCACTTTAGCCCTCACCCTGGCTGATAGCCATCTTATCAGTGAAAAGCAGAAGTTCCCAAGCTGTTAGTAGAGTAGGAGAGCTTGAATGGTGTCTGGGCTGTCAGTGGTTCTGGTTCTCTCCTTCCATTCTAGACATGGCCATTTCTTCTGATTCCTTAACTTGATGTTCTCAGGAGCGTTTGGGGCTCAGAAGGAACCTCGGGTAAAAGGGTGGGATGACAGGAAAGCCAGAGAGTTAGGCCTTAAAGATCTTACTGAGGTGTGTGTGTGTGTGTGTATGATTACAATAAGCTTTGTTTGTTAATACTGTCCCTTACTTTCCTTGAACAGATCTGGACGTCTGTCCCTTACTTAGCCTCCTATGTCAGCCCTGTGCTGAAAGAAAATAAGGCTGTCCCTCGGTCCCCCCACTCTCTGGAGGTGCTATGGAATGGTAAGCCTTCAGCACAAGGGGTTAGTTAATCTTAGGTCCAGGGCTTGAGGCGGGGGATGGGGAAGCTATGCTAAACTCATCCTCCCTGCCCAGTTCTCCCCCTTCCTTCAGGAGCTGAGCTGCAGCCAAACCTGTGGAGTTTTCTTTGACCATTTTAGGGCATGTTGCTGCTTCTGAGTTGGCTGGCCCCCTGGCTGCTTAACAAGACCTTTCTCCTGAGTTCCTAATAGTAAGAAGGAGCTGTGAGCAATGGGCTAGGAAGGCAGTGAGTAGAGTGGGAGCGAGGCTCTGGGAGCCTCAGCAGGAGCTGAGAGAACTTCCTTTGACTTTCAGGCTAAGATCTTGCCAAACAGCCCTATCCAGCCGGGTGGCCTCAGCATGAAGGGGAAGAATGCGAGACTCTGGTTCTGGAGCTCCTCCAGAGAAAGCCAGATAGTATCTCCTAGGGGTGGGATAGAGGCATAACTATAGGTCCCCTGGGCTTGGGTTGCCTGCTATCCTCTGCTCTTACCTCCATGGCTTCCCATTATAAGGTCTGTGAAGGAGTGAAGGGCACCTTCTAAGTCAGGGTGTGGATGAGGTTGTATGTTGACCATAGAGGCGGAAACCCTTCCAAGAGAAACGGGAAGCTAGAGCCGGGCCTTTGGCCCAGTGACCCTCTGCCTGCACGGTTTTTGTTGTTTGGTGCTTGTGCTAGAACCCAGTGCCTCGAACATGCTAAGCACATGCTCTGTCCCTAAGCCATACCCCGGCCTCTCTGTGTGCACACTTCCCAGTTGTTCCTACCTACCCTTAGTCTTTTTCCCAATTTTGATAAGCAGGGTTGTTTTGCTACTTTTTGTGAATATTGAGGGATGTTGTGCTTCTTACTGATGTCAGAACTCTGTCCTTATTTTTCTGTGCCCCTTGAAGTTGTTCAAACCAGAGGCATGGTGTCTAGGAGAAGGGATGACCAAAGGAGGGACTTTGGGAGGATAGGGCGGCCTCTTTCCATGGAGGCTTCGATAGAGAGGTTGAATGCTTTTCTCCCTAAGCATATCCCACTCTCACTAGTTTCCCTGTGCATGGAAGGAGACCTGGGGCCTAGAGAACACGTTTTCCTGTAAAAATCACACTGTCGTAGAAAGGGCAGAAACATCCCCAGGAATGTAGTTCTGGGAAGCCCCTGGCTCTCACACACTGTCTTGGGGATTGTGGGCCTTTAACCTTTACTCCATCCAGGGCTGTTCCCTGTCACTTCTGTCAGATGAGCAAGTGGACTTAGAGGGGCAGAGACCTCTCCAGCTTGGTTATCCTTTGCTTCCCATTATCCAAGAAATGTTTCCCCTTAAATCTGATATCTTCCATAGGCTATAAGGCAGCTGGCAATTGCTTGTTGGTCACTAGAACTCTAGAAGGGGTAGATGTTCTGATAGAAGGAGGGTAGGATGCAGAGGGAGATAAAGATCCAGGAGTCTGTCTAGTGGAGTCCTTTACCAGGTGATAATAGACATGCCCACTTCTGAAGCCAGGGAAAGAGACTTCTTGTCCTGAATACATTCAGCCCTCAACAGATAGAACAAAATAGAACAGGAGGTGTGAGCCTGAAGGCTGGCTTGGTAGTCAGTCGAAGGAGTGAAATTCACGTGGTACGGAACTGAGCAACTCAGCCTGATAGTCTAGACACCCCACCCCCTCCAATCCGAGATGGTCCAAACACATCATCCCTGACAGCCATAACTGATCCCGATGCCTTATAACCCTTACAGCCACAGATAGCACAGACCTTATTCCCTTGAGCCAAGCCATAGTCTTCAAGCAAGATCAGGCTGACTCTAGGTCTGAGACTGGACACAAACTTTTTAAGAGGTAGAGGGAAGTTGAGCATGATGACACGTGTCTGTAATCCTAGCACACAAGTTCTACTTGGTTTATATAGTGAGTTACAGGTCGGCCAGGCTACAGAGGGAGACCCTGTTTTTAAAAAAGAGGAAAGGAGGCAGGCAAAAGGAGCTGAGCATCCAGACCGTAGCAGAAAAGGTGAAATGACCTTAAAGGGTTCAGATCATTGTTAATTAGGCCTTTTAGCCATAATGAAGATGTCCAGATATATGTGGCTGTTGAGTCTGTCAAACATTTCCTAATGTGGCTAGTATGACCAAGGAACCGAACTTTTTTTCTTTTTCTTTTTTAATTTTTTCCAGTCAGGGTTTCCCTGTATAACAGTCCTGGCTATCCTGGAACTCACTCTGCAGACCAGGCTGGCCTCGAACTCATAGAGATCTACTTATATCTGCTTCCCAGGTGCTGGGATTATAGGCATGTACCACCATGCCAGGCAAGGAACTGAACTTTAATTGCATTTAGTTGCAGAAAATTTTTAATTTAAGCAGCCTCATATGCCTAGACTATCATGTTGAGATGAGCAACTCAAGAGCAAAACAGGCTGGCATTTCTTTCCACTGATAGTCAGAGAGGAGGAAGGAGCTCACACTGGTTCTGAAATCCCTGTCAGGGACGGGAGGAGAGTGAGCCTTGCCCGAAGTTTCTTCTTCACTGAGTCTGTCTAAGATTCCCGAGATACTCACCTGCCCTTTGTCCTTGTGTGCAGTCTGACAGTACCAGCTGATTGCTGCCCACATGCTAAGTACTGTTCTCCACCCTTCCAGGACTCTCAGTTTGTGTGGACTCCCTTCTTCCCTTCCTTCCTCCCTTGCCCTCCAACACCTGATAGCAATTAAACCCAGGACCTTGTTCGTGTGAGGGAAGTACTCTCCTAGTGAGCTGTATTCCCTGCACACTCCCTTTTTGGTCCCATCCATCTAGAGACAAGTTTGGAGTTCCTCCTTTTGAACCTTCTTGTGGTGCATATACCTCTAGGCAAATACTCATACACATAAATAAATCTTTTTTATTTTTATTTTTTTAATGTATTTATCTCTGGGTTTTGTTTTGTTTTGTTTTTTGTTTTTTTGTTCATTTTGAGCAGAGTTTCTCTGTAATCCTGGCTGTCCTGGAACTCTCTCTATAGACCAGGCTGGCCTCAGACTCAGAGATCCACCTGCCTCTGCCTCCCAAGTGCTGGGAGTAAAGGCGGGTGCCACTATGCCCAGCATACCACCAGGCTAAATCTTTAAAAATACTAAAATAAAAGTCAAACAATAGCCGGGCGGTGGTGGCGCACGCCTTTAATCCCAGCACTCGGGAGGCAGAGCCAGGTGGATCTCTGTGAGTTCGAGGCCAGCCTGGGCTACCAAGTGAGTTCCAGGAAAGGCGCAAAGCTACGCAGAGAAACCCTGTCTCGAAAAACCAAAAAAAAAAAAAAAAAAAAAAAAGTCAAACAATAAAGAGGGTTTAGGATAAAGCTTTGGTAGAGCACTTAGCATACAACAGACCTTGGTCCAAATCTCAATACCACAAAAGGAAAATTCAGGAAATACTTGCTATGCTTTTTGATAGAAAAATGCAAAGAATGATTAGGAATGAATGAAGAAACAATAGAGAATATAGACAGCTTTCTCAAGTCTGACAGTAAAGGAGTAATAATATGTAATACTTCTGTAGCCTTGATACTTGCTAAGTGCTGGTCTGTACACTTGAGATGTACTAGCGACCCTAGGGCCAGGTCCTCTCACTAGCATGAGTATATAGATAAAGTGCGAACTCAGTTTTCTGTGCTAGGAAGTGACAGCTGGGGTCTGAGCCCAGTGAGTGGCTCTAGAGTCCTGCTACAGCTGGGGTTGGTTTGGTGGTTTGTTTGTTTGTTTTAGTTTATGTGTGTTTTGCCTGTTGCTGTATCTGTGCACCACAAGTGTGCCTGGTGCTCTCAGAGGCCAGAGGAGCACATTGAATCCCCTGGAATTGGAGTTCTAAACAGTTGTTAGCAGCCCTGTGAGTGCTGAGAATTAAATCCAGGTCTTCTTGAAGAGTAACAGCGCTCTTAACCACTGAGCCATCTCTCCAGCCCCTGAGCCCATGCTTTTGACTAGTAGGCAGAGGGAAGTGAAGAGTGGAAAAAGGGCTTATGCATGTTTGGTCAAACTTTGTTGTAGTAGATAGGATATAAGCCCAGAGATCCAGCCAAGGAGATG
Organism: Peromyscus leucopus; assembly: GCF_004664715.2. Lineage (NCBI taxonomy): Eukaryota > Metazoa > Chordata > Mammalia > Rodentia > Cricetidae > Peromyscus > Peromyscus leucopus. Next base: position 27,349,377 of record NC_051069.1, on the reverse strand, counting down.
AATGACTGGGCTGGTATTTGACTCTTGCCAAAGATTGTATGAAAAGGACAAGAAAGCAAAGGGGACTAGAGATGTAAATGGAGTGTTGGTGAGAAAAGCTGTAAGATGTTAGAGAGCCAGGAAACAGGAATGGAAGGGCCGTTTTCAGACACGGTAGGACAGATGAGATTTATTAAAGCACACTTGTGCCTGCGTGCCCAGAGAGGCAAGGTGGGTAGTAACCAGTGCCTACAGGAGTGGGGGGGCCTTTCGTTTTTACTTTTGTTCATCTCCTTTTCTAACATACTGATGACTAGTTTATACTGCTTATGTAATAAGCAGCCCATAGTGGCAGTTACTAACCCATGCTGAAGTTAACCAGCCTGGGGCATGGTCTTAGATGTAGCTGGGTGACATGGGTGGAGAAAAGTAAGTTAAGACCTTGGGAAGACGGTTCGTGTAGACATCAGTTTCTTAGTGATGAACAAGAAATGGCACTCCACTGGTCATGGTGGCGCACGCCTTTAGTCCTAGCACTCCAGAGGCTGAAGCAGGCGGATCTCTGAGTTTGAGGCCAGCCTGGTCTACAGGGCAAGATCCAGGACAGCCAGAAACTAACTGGAAAAAAAAAAGTAAAGCCCTTCTCATCTTAGCTTCTGTTTCCCATACTTCTTGGTACTTCTTTGTCTTCCTTGTCTGTAAAATTAAGGTGTCACTCTTGTCTTATGTGTTGGGAAAAATTAATACGAGAAGGGATACTTTAGGAAGAATTATATCTCACTGCAGTCTAATTTCCTAGTCCCCAGTTGAGTCTCCCAGTTTGTTAGTTGAAATAATTATAGAAAGTTGCGAAATAATGAGCAAGTAAATCTCATGTACCTTTTCCCAGTGTTAATGTCATATAATTATAATACAGTATCAAGGTCAAGAACCTGATGTTGGCACAATCCATAGCACATGATCAGTTTTACCAGTTTTGCATGCATTCAGCATCTGTGTGTGTGTCTGTCTGTCTGTGTGTCTGTCTGTGTAGCTCTGTGATTGACCATGTCTGTCTGTCTGTCTGTCTGTGTGTGTGTCTGTGTAGCTCTGTGATTGCTCATGTGTGTACTTTTGTAACCACTGCCGCAGTCAGGATCTGAAGTGTGCTGTCCCAGGACTCCTTTGTGCTGCCCCTTTCCCACCCTGACGTCTGAGAACAACATTGTTCTCTGTCTCTACAGGTGTACTGCTTAGAGAAAGTCAGACGAGTCTAATTGTGAAGTATAAGTCCTTCTGAGATTAGCTTTTCATTCTGCGTAACCTCTTTGAAGTAGATCCAGTTTTGTAGCTTATAAATTAATTACTATTGTATTGTCTTCCATATATGAGAATTGTTTGTTTACCTCTATCTTTTTAGTGCCATTTCACCTTCTAGAATGTCCTCTGCTAGTCTGAGGTGATTTCTTTATTCAGCATATCTCACTGCTATCTAATATGCCCCGTATCAATTATGTATATCATGTATCATTTTCTATTTGCAGATAAAGGTAGGAACTATACACACTTCTCTTTGTATTTCCTACATCTCGTACTGTACCTGAAATGTGGGAGGTGCATAGTGGATGGGTTTTGGATGAATGAATGATGGGGTTCTTACATCATCTTGGCCTCATTGTCTCCCTAGCTAGACCCTAAGCCAGACGGGAACTTGACTGCAGCAGCATTGCATTCCATTTGGTAGTCTACATTGTGCCAGAGATGTTTGTATGTGGATTCAGTACATGTGTACCTTTGTGTATGTTGGGATGAAATGAGGGCGTAAGTGTTTATGGGCTGGTTTCCCAGCTGCCAAGCCTGACTTCCTACAGTCAGCAGGATGGACCTGGAGATGTCGGGGCTGAAGACCCTGGAACATGTGGCAGTGACAGTCTCCATCACTCACCCACGACGTGGCAGCTTAGAACTGAAACTCTTTTGTCCCAGTGGCATGATGTCTTTGATCGGCGCACCCCGCAGCATGGACTCGTATGTACACCTGCCCATAGCCTCCTGACCTCTCTTCATAACAAGGGCTTTCTCAAGAGGATGCTGACACTGTCCTAAGAAACTGCACCACTTGTCCTTAGCAGCTGGAAACCATGGAGCATGTTTTATTCAAGTGTTTATAACATACTTGGCATTATATTCTGCATACATTCCCCTAATCCTTTGGAAAGCAAAGTGTAGTAGTATGGTAGCTATAGTTCTAGCACTGGGGAGGTTGATAAGACAGGAGGATGATGACTTTGACATGAGCCTGGTCTGTCTAGAAAGACCCAGTTTCAAAAGCCAACAGCTGAAGACATGGCTCACTTGTAGACATTCATTCAGCATGCTGGGCCCAATGGCTAGCAAAGCGGGAAAAGTAACAGCACACACCATAACTTTCCAAGTTAAAAGGTGGAAAAGGAAAGAGTTTAAGAACAGCTAGGGCTTTATAGCAAGCCCTGTCCAAAAGAGAAAGAAACTTAGATCTGTGGGTTTCCAGGCTTGTGCTTTCTCCATGTTGTCCTTAACTACACAAGGACACAAGTTCCTCACACCCCGAGATCCCAGGAGTGGGATGGCACCCTCCCAAATGCTTATAGTTCCTTCCGTGTTCCTGGGATAAGGGTCACTGTCCATGCCAGGCCATCCATGTGTTCTGCTTTGCTCTTTCTCAGGGATCCTAATGGCTTCAATGACTGGACCTTCTCCACTGTGCGGTGCTGGGGGGAAAGAGCAAGAGGCATCTACAGACTGGCTATCAGGGATGTAGGTGAGCCCTTCTGTCTTATACTTCCTGGTCCCCTTGAGTCTCACACTCCCCACAGGAAGTGTTCCATGGGTAATAGGTAGGGTTGCTGTTGGTAAAGATGGTACATGCCAAGAAGTATGTCCTATCCTGAAAGTAGGCATTGTCCCTAAATGCTCATTTATACTGCCTCTATATTCCTTGGAGAAGTGACTGATCCATTTTTCCTCAGGATAGCAACAAATATTCCTTGTTGAAACCACATTTCAAGCCCTTTCACATATAACCATCCTTCGGCCAGCCCTGATAGGCAGGTAAGGGCAGGACAAATTTTCACCATTTTGCTTTTTAGAAAAGCTGAGGTCCTTAGGCTTGAAGTGACTTATATAGGATCATGGTAGCAGTGAAGGTCACAATGGCAAGACTACTGACTGTCTGCAGTGTCAGCATGGAGACTGGGAATGGAACCTGCCTTTCCAGCTTCCAGTCAGGTTAGGAATTCACTTGATTGGCAGCTTTTAAACCTTGAATTTGACAGGAGGACATTTTTTCCTTTGGAGGAAAATCCCAAATGAAACCCCAGAGTATGGGAGGCAAAGGCAAAACACTGCTTCCCGTATGCCGTCAACCTTTCTGTTCTGTCCCTAGAATGCCCCATGAGGTACTTCCGCAGGACCCTTGGGGTCTGCGGGACACAAACTATAGCAGACTGTGTGGTCTGAGTGGGTGGCTGGGTGGGCCAGGCTCTGCCATTCTGCTTGGCCAACAGTCCACAGCTCATGGCTACCCACTTACTGCCCTAGGAGATGAGCCGCTCCAGGTGGGCATCCTGCAGCAGTGGCAGCTGACCCTGTATGGCTCCATGTGGAGTCCAGTAGACATCAAGGACAGACAAAGGTAGGTTTGGCTACATCCATCAGGAGAGAGAGGGAGATGGCTCTTGTGGGGTGGGCAGAGGTGCCACCGAGGGAGCCCAACTTTCTGAACCCCAGCTGTGCTTTGGGCTTCAGCCACTGTCAGGGGTCAGGGACTAGGAACCCGGGGTACTTCTGCCCTCTCTGCTTTGGGGCTTCCCTCCCTCTTCAGCTGCAAGACAGAGGGCAGATGGTATAGGTGCCATGTTAGTAGTCTGTTCTTGTCTTTTCTTCCCTGCAGTCTGTTAGAAAGCGCTATGAGTGGGAAATACCTGCGTGATGACTTCACCCTGCCTTGCCCGCCTGGGCTGAAAATCCCTGAGGAGGATGGTTACACCATTACCCCTAACACCCTCAAGGTACAGAGCCAGGACTGCAGCTGTAGCTGGCAGGACTGTCCTGGGAGATTTGGTCCTGGGGTTACTCCCTGTGAACTGGCAATGAGACGTTGGAGGACATGGGTCCCTAGCATCACTCCTAGCCTATTAGCTCCCTCCCTGTATGTGAGGAAGGCGATGGCGATGGTTGGGTTGGGAAGGTGGTCCCCAGAAGGGAAAGACTCCCCAGGCTCATGCTCTGGGCTAGAGCCTGTCACTAACACTGTCTGTGTTTGTCTTTTCCCTAGACCCTGGTGCTGGTGGGCTGCTTCACTGTCTTCTGGACCATTTATTACATGCTAGAAGTATACTTGAGCCAGAGGAACATGGCTTCCACCCAAGGTTGCAGGAGCGGACATTGCTCCTGGCCCCAGCGGAGCCATAACTCCAGGGAGGTGGGGACAGAGCTAGAATCAATGCCTCTATGCAACAGCAAGGACCAGGGTGGAGTCGAGTCGGAGAATGGGGGCTGCACCACCACCTCTAGCTTCCTGGCCCCAGAGGTACTCAGTGAAGGAGACTGGAATCTGTCCCAGAGCGGTAAGAGTCTCCTGGACCATCCTCAGCACCAACCCCCAGACCTGCTACAGGTGAAGGATGGACAGATCTGCTGACCCCAGGACCCAGCATCCTCCATGTGCAACAGGCTCCTTCTCAAACTGGTGATGAGGCTTCCAATCATGGATGCTCAGGAGAGAAAATGGTCCTGATCTGGAAGCCAAGGCCTCTGAAGCATTCTTGGTACCCTCAGGAGGACAAGGGCCATCTTAAGAGCAGTGGTAGAAGACTGGTGATCATAGGTTCCTCTAGCTGAGCTTTGCTGATAAGCCTTGGACAAGGGATTGGCACCTACACCAGGCAGCCCTTGGTCTCACCCCTCTGAGGCTGGTCAGTGATCTAGGCCACCAAGACCTCCACCCATTCGTGAGTTATGCAGACGCCTGTGTACCCACGAACACTCTCAACAGAAGTGTCATTGTACAGAGGGCCCAGAGGAGGGGCTGGCAAAAGCCTGGGCATGCCTAGCTCAAAAGCAGCTGCTCCATTACCCTTTGCTGTGCATCTGGTCCGAAGCCAATCTCAAACCTGCCCTATCCTTCACCGCCACACTCCCTTCCTGCTGAGGGTGAAGCTCCCGGGAGACTGGGAGGCATGTGATTCCCAGCACCCCTGCTGCCTCACTGGGGAGGTTGTCTGGTAGGACTGCAGAGAGCTGAGACACTAATGTCAAAGACAGCTTGGGAGCCACTGCCTGTGACCGCCCTGTCTTCCTCTGCACAGTGCTCAGGGAAATGGCCTTCATTTCCAAGGCCAGCTGTCTGCCTGACTTTTCCTCCATTCTTGGCCTTCTCCCCTTCCCATCTTCTGAGCTGATTGTTAATCTGAATTTTTTAATGCTTAAGATTTGATTTTTACTTTTCACAGCAACATTTTGTTGAATTTTTTTCTGCACAGCTTTTCCAAAATAAAAACCAGAAGTATAAAAATCCAAACAATTCCACCACTTTCCACTTTTCCTCCCTTCTGCCTCCCCAAAGCTATTGCAGGTGGCAGATCACTCCTGTTCCCCACAGCCCACTTCCTCCGAACGTCTGGGTCTGTGGGGCCTGAAAAGTCATCCAGAAGACAGCGGCCAGGAGCCCATGAACCCCGGGCCCCCCCCCACCACCGCCCGTGCTCAGGGCTCCTGGAATAGTAACAGGGGTAACTAAACAATCAGACTGCCAGCCAGGCCTGAGAAAAGATGGATGTATATATATATATTTTCCTTTTTGAATTTCAACCCAAAAAATATTCCAGGAAATGATGGAGAGGCTGGGCTGGGTCTCCTTCAAAGGGCATTTGCTACCAAGGACAGTGGGCTGGCTGACTCCCAGGCTACCCAGTCCACTTCTCCCTGCTTTCTCCAGGACATGGGAGAGACAGTAGAGGTGGGGGTGCAGCTGGGAACAGGGCCAGGGGTGGTGGCTCTGGGGTTAGAAGCTGGGCTGAGGCTGGGGATAGGTGGGGCTGCCCATGTGCAGTCATCTTTGCCCAGCGACAGCCTCGGAGCTGTCCGGACTAAGAACCTACATAGGCATGGGTGAGGCAGGCTAAGCAGGACACTGCAGCCAGGTATCTGGGAAAGGCAGACTCAGGGCTGGCCTTCCCCTTCTAACTGATGATCTGCCGGGGTCGTCCATAGCCTGTCATGCCAGCCTGTGAGGCCCCTCTGTTGCTGCCCATCTGAAGGCCAATGACGTGCTTCCCCTCCTGCAGTTGACTCTCTGTGAACTCCCTCTTATGCTCCTGGGCTTTCCTGAAAGAAGAGGAACCAGGATCAGACTTCCAGGGACTTAGTGTTCTCCAGTTGTTTTCTGGTCCCTGTTGCTTCCTTGTTGGGCCCATCCCCTTCCCATTTGTCTTCTCTTTCCTGAGTTTGGCTGATCCCAGGAGTTAGGGAGCTTGCTGGAGCACATGCTGGTAAAAGACATGAGCCCAGAAGTAGGGCCCCGTTTCCCCCAGCCCAAGGCCTTACTTGGGGCCTTCCTGGCTCTGCCACACCTGATCTTTACCATGGCTGACCAGCCCAAGCCATCCCCACCTCACAAAGAGACCCAAGCGTGGGAACAGGGACCCAATGGCCACATACTTCATAAACCAGTTGGGATCTCCACGGTAGTGTCCATCATTCTTGGTCACAGCCAAGCTGCCCAATGCCATTAGAGTCCTCTGCACTGCTGCCATGTCTTTGCCTGTGAGAAGAGTGGCCAGGGAACCAGCTTCAGGACCATATAGACGAGATCTGCCCCTGACTCAAAAATGACCAAACCAAGAGCAAGTGTCCCAGATCCAAAGGTTTCAGGAGACCCTACACTAAACCCTTGTGAGTGCGGCATGGTGTATTTTCTATGTGTGTACGGTTCTAGGATCCAGCACAGGCCATACTAGGAAAATGCTGGACCACTGAGCTGATCCTCCGCCTGTTCTGTGCTCTGGGCACATCCTGTTCCCGCTGTGCACACACCAACAGAGCTGGTTGTGGCATCTTTTGATAGTCCCTCTCCCTGCCTGAGAATCTTGCTCTCCAGTGGCCCACTGGCTCCAGCCCTTTTCCTCTGTACCTTCAAAGAGGTCAACAGTCTGGAACATATCAGTCTTGGTGACTCCATAGTCCTCAGCTGCCTTCAAGAATTGAGCTACCTGCTCCATCTGTTTGAAGACCATGGAAGGTGGATTCTCAGGCACCTTCACTGGCTTGGATCCGTCAGGATACAGGCTGTTCACCAGCTTGCTCAGAATCTGCCGGGCACAGAACACAGCTGGACACTCAGCTCAGGGGGTCTGCCCCACAGCTTGCAGGGTGGCACACACCTCCCCAGACCCCCTTCACAGGGTGACACTCACCATGCCATTCTTCAGCCACACTTGGAAGCCCAGACGCCCACGATCGGGGCGGCCCACATCAGGGCCAACCTGCATTACAATCCACTCCACCAGTCGCTCCTCCAGCTCCTCATCATACTTCTTCTCTATTTTGGACTGCACTTCACGGCTCATGCCGTAGGATGGGCCCTTGTTGGCCATGTTGGGGCAGAGCTGAAGCAGACAGTGTGGAGAAGAGAGAAGAAAGGGTCAGGGAATAGCTTTGCTTCACTTGAGCTAAGCAGGCCTTGAGCTCAGGGAGGGGTTCCCAGCCACCCTAGACACCATCACACTACTTAGCTAGCCCAGGTTCGTCCACCTACTGCAAAGACCTCTCTGAACATGAACCTCAAGAAACAAGATATTAGATGTTTGGCCAGCTAGAGCAAGGGTCTGTCAACTGTTTATGTAAAAGATCAGAGAGAAAATATTTTAGAATTTGCAGGCCATATGGCCTCTACGATTGTGTGAAAACAGCCTAGATGATACATAAGTAGTGTGTGCCAATAAATTTTTGTCGATAAAAACAAACAGCAGGCTGCATTTGGCCTATGGACTATTTTGACAACCCCTGGCCTAGAGCCAGCCTCCTCACTCCTTCCCCACACTTTGCTCATTGCTTGCTTTTCTTTTCTTTTCTTTTCTTTTCTTTTCTTTTCTTTTCTTTTCTTTTCTTTTCTTTTTTCTTCAGTACAGGATGGAACCCAGGGCTTCATATTTGAGAGGGAAGTCTGTACTGCCAAGCTCTGTCCTCAGCCTTCTCTTTGTTTTATGGTTTTGTTGTTTTTGTCTTTTCTCAAGACAGGGTTTCTCTGTGTAGTCCCAGCTCCTGGAACTCTGTAGACCAGGCCGGGCTCGAACTCACAGAGATCCACCTGCCTCTGCCTCCCGAGTGCTGGGATTAAAGGCAGGCGTGCACCACCAATGCTAGGCTTGTTTCATAGTTTTGAGGCCATGTCTCAGGCCAACAGGCTGATCTTAAATTTAGGATACTCCTACCTTAGCCTTTGGAGTAGCTGAACTTAAAGCCCCACATGACCTGGTCTGCCTAGCTAAAGCATTCTTTGCCAAGACTAGCCAGAAAGGCACTAGAGAAGCCTTCCAGAAGGCACATTGTCCCCTGCCCCCCACCTCCCCAAATTAAGCCAGCAGGTATCTTTGTCTAGTTATCAGTTGCCACCAAGTCTTTACCCTCTGACCCAGAAGCTGTAAGAGCAAAGTTCATCCCCTATACTGCATCTGCCAAAACCATGTGGTAAAGTGTCCAAAGGCCAAGGGTTCTCACAAAGCAGCTGCATTCTCAGGGAGATTCACACGAAAGAGCATTGGTGTGCCCATGTCAGCCAGCTCTGGCTGTTGCAGTAGTTAGAACTGTGCCGTCAGAATACTCCCAGGCTATCCCAGGGCCAAGAATCTGCCAGCCAGAGCATAGGAAGCCTGCCCTTCATGTCAGCTGCTGCCCCAAAGGCCAGTGCCTGGCAGCGCTCAGAGGACCAGACATGGAGAAGGAGGAAAGCTGCAGGATCAGAGCAGGCGGGCTGGTCCCTGGACAGATACAGTAGTCATGGCTGGAGCCAGACCCAGCCAACAGGGGACACCCTAAGTGAGATGCCATCTGTTACAGTGTCTAAAAAGCTTTCCAAGCCAGCCCCTGGCTTCAGAGAGGACATAGGTTGGGAGGAAAACTGTATGAACATAGAGTAGTTGGCTGGGACCTCCCACCTCCTTCCCATGAAAGTTGAGACCCTTTCCCCATCCCCGCCCTGGAAGGTGGTGGAGAGCAATGTTATCACAGAGCTTTGGGCACAGACCAGCTGTCAAACTCTGGACATCTTGCCCCCGGCGTCTTTCCCCTTCTATATTATGAGCTCCCCGGTTGTGAAGTGAGGCTAACAGTCTACTCAGAGAGCTGGGAAGGTGTAGTCTGCAAACTACATCACACACTGCCTGGAGCTTAACAGAGAGAGCTCTTTGAGGTGGTGTGGGTGGGTGAGGGGTGCTTTAACCAGGGAGTTTACACAGCAAACTGATCTGCTCCCTGGTTACCTTCTCCAAAGCATCCCCTGAGTCCATCACCATGTTTGAGAGAAAAAGAAAACCAGAAGACCTCATCTAAGTGCCAATCACAGAGGCCCCTCACTTCCCTGAGACGGAGTGGGGAGAGGGTCCTCACAGAAGACATGGCCTTCTGAGCACCGTCTTTCAGCTGGAGTTGGAGGACTTTAAGACCTGGTTTCTGTTGGGAAGTGGTAAACAGTTCTGTCCCTCCCACCCTCCACTGTGTGTCCTGCTCCTCTCCAGGAACTGCTGGGACAAAGAACCACAAAGGTCACAAAGCAAAGGGAGCGGGTGATTGCAGCCCTCCTTCCTCCAGGCCTCCACTCAGCCGGTCTCTCTCCCATCACCCCATCCCAGCCAGGTACACACGCACCTGACAGTTTCTATCCATTCCCTACCCAGTCTGTATCCTCACCCGCCTCCTACACAGGCTGGGCACTAGAGGAAAGCATGGGAGAAGAGTGTCCCTACATGCACTTTTCAGTTTCCAGGGAGTTGTGAACAGACAGATCTAAGAACAAGCCCTAGCCACAATGCACACACTGCAACCCTGACATCTGTAAGTTTGGGTCAGGGCTCAGGATCACATGTGTCCCCACTCAATCCCACCCCTCACCGCCCTTCTTCCCTGTCTCTCCTGGTGGAAAGTCTGAAGTAGAAAGTCCCAAGAAGTCCCTTTGAGGAGAAGAGGTCAGGTGAAGACAGGAAAGCTAGTAGGAATAAAGTAAATGATATGTATGTGAACAAATGCCATAATGAAACCCATCACTTATGTAACTAAAAAACACTAATAAGAGAGAAGAAGAAAAAACCCTTCAAGCCCTCCTCTTGGAGGCACTGGGGAGATGAGAGGGGGTAGGAAGATGGCCGTCTGGCAGGCCACCAGGGTATTTCTCCACAGAGGCCACAGTACAGAACACCTGCATGGTGCTCACCTTAGATGCCTGTGGCTATGGCTCCTGCCAGCCCCTCTTTTTCTCTGGCAGGGGAGAGGGGAGAGTAAGCAGTGGAAAGGGGCCTGCAACTAGCAGGTGCCGGGAAGAACAAGCAGAACCAGGGGTACATCCGGCTGCAGTACCCCAACCCTCATCACCACAAAATAGCAGTAGGAGTAAGTATTTCTGCATCCCTGAGAGGGCACACCTAAACCCCAGGGACCCAGGAGAGCAGTCCGATTGCAGAGATGTGCCAGCATCTCACTACCACCCTTTAAACAGCCCCAAGCAGAACCACCAAGCCCCTTTGGAAAGACCAGGGGTCCCAGGCCTGCCCAGACAGAGCTCCAAGGCTCCTCCACCTGTCACCCTGCAGTGGACAGAGCTGCACATGGGAAAGCAGCCTCTGTCTCTGCCTCTTCTGAAGTATTTAATTTCTGTGGGGCTAGGGGTGTCGCTCAGTGGTAGAGTACATGCCTGGCATGCATGGTACCCTGGACTGATTTCCAGCACTACTAACAAATAACCAAAAATCTTCCTCAGCCCTCCACTGTCTCAGGGGCTATCTCCTGGCTCCTCTAGGCTGCGCAAGCCCTGGGGACCAGCAGTAGGCCACTGCTCTCCAAAACAAGCAAACTCACCTTCTGGGACATTCTGAGATGGAGCTGGCCCAGCTGCTGAAATGGGGGCCTCCCTTTCACCCCACTAATTTTCCCCATTGATTCCCCCACACACACCCCCAGCCAAGTCACCCTGGCATTTTAGCCAGACTTTTGGACTAGTTTAAAACAGATAAAGGACTCTGGGACCCAATTCCACCCAGCAAGCTAGAGGAGATTAGGGGAGCCCCAGCTGAGACCCCAGCCCTGCCTGATGACATGCATCCCCTGCTGCTCTTCCTCACTTGCACTTACAAGGCTTGGTCCTTCCTGGGCTTGAAGGAGAGTAGTGTCAGTGCCTGGGCTGGGGCAGACGGGCTGGGGCGCCGGCTGGGTGAGGGGTTTAAAGGGTACGGAGGCAGTGATGTCACCCCTCAGCCGGCCTGCTAGCGCCCCTCCCTGCCCAAGGAAGCCCACTGGGCTCCCCGCCCCCGGCTGCCCCACTCACTCCACACAGGCTCCATATTTGGGGAAAGACACCAAGTTGGAGCAGTCTGTCGGGGGGCAGCCAGAGACATTCCCTGCGTGCTTTGGAGATGCTGCGCAGCCGGGGCGGGGCGGTGCTCAAAGTGGCGGGAAAAGCCTTTTATGGGCAGGACCCTGAAAGCCTTCCTTGCTACCCCGACTTGGGTCTGCTCCTCTCAGCTCTCTGTCCAACCAGAGTGAAAGGCAGGGGTACTCTAAAGAGTCTGGCCCTGTAGAGGGACGCCCCAGGGGGCTAGGGATCCCCCAGATTTGCAGGGAACGAACAAACCACCCTCCTCCACACAAACTAAACTCCAGTTAGTGTGGAGACTAGCTTTGACTGCGGATTGGCTGCACTATGCAAATGCCTCCCTTCCACAGTCGAGGTTGGAGCTACCACCCCATTTGACAGTTGAGAAAACCGAGGTTCAGATGGCCTTCCCAAGGCCACTGAGTGACAGAACCTGGGTACTCCTGCCCACTGGTGTGGGAGCTGGAGAGGATGTCCCACCCTCTGCTCAGGGTGGGGAGAGCTCCCAGCTGGAGTAAGCAGCTTCACTAGGGGGTGGGATTTGAGAGCTCAGCAGCAAGTCAGCCCTGGTCCCATCCAGAGCAGTGAAATGGTAGGGCATTTAAGGCTGTGGAGACACCAGGGTCAGAGGACTAGGGAGCCTCATTCCCTCCCTCCCCTCAAGAGAGCCTGTCTTGGGAGATTCTATGATCCCAGAAAGGATCCTCTAGCACATCTTGCTTGTACCTAGCTCCAGCAGTGTTGAGAAGGGACAGGGAAAGGATGGGAAGATGAGGGGAGGGAGGCTCAGTGGTTAAAGACATTTGCTGTCAAACCTGATGACCTGAGTTCAATCCCCAGAACCCACATGGTGGAAACAGAGAACCAGCTCTCCTCTGACCTCACGTGTGCTATGCCACACACAGACACACAAACTTCATAAATAAATGTAATGTTTTAAAAAATAACTTTTTATTATTTTATGTGCAGGGTGTCAGATCTTGGAGTTATACAGTTGTTAGCTGCCATGTGGGTGCTGGGAATTGAACCCGGGTCCTCTGGATGGGCAGTCGGTGCTCTTAACCACTGAGCCACCTCTCCAGCCCCTAAATATAATTTTTTAAAAGGTAAGAAGACTCTAGCGGAGTCTCTGTGTCGTTCCCCGCCCCCCTAATTCTGGGAATTTCAGGAAAGGGATGGAGAGGGAAAAGGGGAGGGGGAAGGATCCTCAGGCTGAGTGAGCCAGCCTCTCCCAAAACTAACAGCAGGCAGGGGAGGCTCAGCCTTGGAAGCTCCGCCTCCTACAGCCAACCTGCCTGACTTGAGCTAGGAGCACAGTACACAGAGCTACAGCACCCCCCAGTGGCGTCTGAAGATCATAAACAGGAAGCTCCCTGAGAGAAGACCACACTTGCCATCTCCTGGACACTAGTTATGTCCTGAATTCACCAGATCCCAAATCCCATCCTCTTTTGCTGAAGTCTGAATAAGAACTCCCTCCTCTTAGATTCTGTTTGCCATCCAGATGGTCATTCCTGAACAGCCTTTTTTGTTTTGTTTCAATACAGGGTTTCTCTGGGGAGCCGTGGCTGCCCTAGAACTTGCTCTGTTCACCAGGCTGGCATCAAACTCAGAGATCCACCTACCTCTGTCCCCAAGTGCTGGGATTAAAGGCAGGCATCACCACCACCCGGTCCAAACAGTCTTTAAAACCTTGGTCTGCAAGCTCTTTGCCCACCTCAGGCACATTTATGGGCTCAGCCTGGATATCCATCTGCCTAGCACCCCTAGGGAGGGATGCTGCCCTCTACCTGGTGGGCAAAGGCAGGTGTTGTGTGCCAGGTGAAGGCTATCACAGGGAGAAGACACAGACATTTTCAGCACCTTGCTCCTGTTGGCACAGTACTCAGTGCAGGGTAGGGTCAAATGTTGACAGAATTAACAGGTGGCCTGAGGCTGAGGAAAAACCCTGGTGGAATCCAGGAACTGCAGTTTCCAGTGCAGCCAAGCACAGAAACGAGACAGGGAGGCTCCTGTACCAGCCAACAAACAAGAGCCCCGATCCCAGGTCTGGTTGTCTTTATTGAATGCACTCATTCATAGAAACAGAATTGCAACCATAGCATGGAGACACAGAACAGAGCTCTGAAACAAAGACCCAGACCTGCCTCTTCTCCCAGCCCGAGAGCTATAAAAACATGGTGGAGAGAATGAAATACATTCCCGGACCCCAACCCCCTTGGCATCTGGAATGGACTCAGTGGAGTGAAACAGAGCCAAGGACCAGAGTGGCCAGGGCCCAGAGCTGGGTGACTCCATGTAAACACCAAGGCTCTTGGGCCCATGTGACTAACACAGAACTTGGCTAAATACTGGACGGAAACTCAGAAGCCAGCCCTGAGTCCTGTAGTGAGGCAGGGCCAGGGACACACAGGGAGCTGGCATGCCCCCCCTTCTAAAACAGGCACTGGGGCTCCTGCTCCCGTGAAAGAGGCAAAGGGGGGCTGTGTGCTTGGCACCGTTCCTCCATGGCCTCTGTACATTCTTGGGCAGTGTCAATGGCACTGAGGGGCCCCAGCCGGGGCCTGGCAGGACTGTGGGTGCAGAAGGGGACAGTGAGTTGCCACTTCCCACCAACCCTGGTGCTGGCATCATGCTGCTGGCTGGTGGGATCAGGACATGACCTCTGAATTCAGCCCCCCAGAGCAGACTCAAACTGAACTGACTCTCACTGCTCAAGAGCCAGCTCCAAGCACAGGTCCGAGGGAGGAGGGTCGTACCTAGGCCCTTGCAGGCCTTAGCACCATAAACCTGGCACCAGCTGGACAGCCCCCAATGTCTCCTACCTGCATCCCTCCGGGCAGGCCAGAGTGGGCAGTGATAGCAGCCAGCTGCAGACCCAGAGAACTAGGGTCCTGGTGCTGGACAGAGAATCAGGCACCAGACTAGGGTCCTGGAGCAGAGCATGGGAGGAAGGTCGGGCTGTGGGTCCTAGGCTGAGAGGAGGGAGGGGCTGGGGAGAAGGCAAGGCCTGAAATGGGCTAGAACATTGCCCCCCACCTTCCTGCTCCGCAGGGACAAACGGAGGAGCCAGTGGACAGATAGGACAGATGGACGGACAAGGGTCCTGGGGAGGACCCAACACTGAGAGAGAAAGCAGCAATTTGGCCAGTGTTCGGGGGATGGGAGCAGGTCTCTTCCGCAGCAGAGGTGACTGCAAGGCTCGACGCCACCGGCAACTGTCCTGAGTCAGGCCTGGGCTGGGATCTCCAAGTCCTGCCACGCCATCCAGTGCTGGTCAGCACAGCTGGGACTCACACCCTCGGTGCTGTGGTGGCACCTGGCAGGTGGCACGGAGGCGCTGGGGCCCCATGAGGTGAAGCCTGGGTCCTAGGACGCTGCTAGAAGACATAGATCTTGTCCCGCTGCACTGTGTCTAAGTCGTCATCCAATGTCAGCAAAACCTAAGGGTGGACAGAGGGTCAGGCACGGGACGGAGGGGCTGTCTGCTCTACCGCCCCCTCTGCCCTCAGGCCAGGCACATCCCACATACCAGGAAGGACCCAAACATGGCAATGGAGGACAGGAAGTGCCAGATGTCGTGATCGTCGAAGAAGTCAAGGAGGATGCAGTCACGGTTGTGCTCTCTGGACTCTGCGGGGGTTTTCTGGCGGAGGGACAGGGCCAGCGGCCTACCAACTCCGCTCTGGCAAGGCCAGGTCCAAACCCGCTCCAGCCCACTCCATGGCACCCCCTTGTCCCTGACATGAAGCACTCTGCTCTGACTCATGCCTTACTCTCACCCTCCATGGCTAGCAACGGCTTTTCTCAAATACACCAGCTCCGCTCTCTGCTTCACCCACCACTCCTGTCAGACATGGCAGGCGGCTGGGATTACCACACAGCTTCCACTCAGAAAGCCAGGTGGGCCCAGAGCCCCAACTCACTGCCTGCCGGGGCTTGGCCTCGCTCAAGGGACCTCAGGTGGTTTTGCCCCAAGTACTACACCAGACCATGCTCTGTTCCCAGACAACGGCAGCCATGGCTGACACTCCAGACCCTCCCTGCTCTACCCACCTCTGTGCCACACACATTTTCTGACCCTATGTCTGGAAGAGCCTAGGCCAAGCTCTGAAATCAGTGTGTTCTTGCACATCAAAGTTGCCTTGGTCATTCCAACCTGTGTGACTGCTCAGGTGACAGTGCCTGAGTTACATAGTGCTATCCATGAGACCATGGCCAAGAACAAAGCCTGCCTCCTCCAGGAAGCTCTCCCAGGCCTCCTAACTCAGAAGCCTCCCCCTCCTCTATCCTGCACACTCCACTACCTTGACTTGCTTTGTCTTTCATTTCAAACATGATCTAGCTATGGGGGTGTGGCTTAGTGGCAGAGCATGTACTGAGCATGTGCAAGGGCACAGTTTTGATCCTTGGCCTTAAAACAAACAAAAAACCAGACACGAGCTGGCAGTGTCTGTTTTGAACCAGACTGTGAATTCAACACTGTCTAGACAGAGACATGTTATGTTCTTGTTTTGTTTTGTTTTTCAAGACTGGGTTTCTCTGTGTGGCCATGGATGTCCTGGAACTCACTCTGTAGACCAGGCTGGCCTCAAACTCACAGAGATTCACCTGCCTCTGTCTCCTGAGTGCTGGGATTAAAGGTGTGCGCCACCATGCCCAGCAGACATGTTCAGTTCTATCACAGATTTATAGCTTGATGCACACCAGGTGTCCTTTGAGGCAGCGGAGAAACTGAGGTGTCTGGCTTTAAGCCACAGCGGCCACGCACTAGCTCTATGCCCTGGGGGATGTCACTCGGCCTCTTTGAGACTCTGCTGCCTTTGAAGTAACAGGCCCAGATTTATAGGCTGCCATGTGGATCAGGAGGCTTTAATGAGAAGTCACTAGGAAGGCCCGGCCCCAGGGGGAGGACTTGCCATGGCCTGGCTTGCTACGAGCCTGGAGGTGCCTACTCACCTGCCACGTGCTGAGTCCCTGGAAGAAGAAGAAGAGCGCAAAGCCCCAGACCACCGAGGTGCAGATGATGCAAAGGAGGGGGATGAGCTTTATCCTCTCTCCACTTCGGAGCTAGGGAAAGCATGCAGCCGTCAGCCAGGCCCTCCTGCATCCTCAGGGCTCAACCACAGAACCCAACGACGTCTCATGCTGGCAGCCTTTGTCTTTACCTCTTTACCTGACACCCACCCTGAGCTAGGTGTCCATGTACCCAGATCCCTGAGCCAACAAAGGCACTGGCTGGGCACTCCCTCATCCTGGACAACATGGAAGGCCACTAGGAGGCACCAGTCCTCAGAGGTTCAGTGAACTCAGGCTGGGGCATGGCTTGGTGGCAGAGCACTTTCTCAGCAGGTGACTCCCAGGGTTACACACAAGAGACTCAAGCCACCCCCCAAAGTTCACTGTCATGGATACACGGAGAGCGAGGCTCTCTTCCTCTCAGCGCCCCACTGTCCCCATGACTGAGGCAGCCCTGCCCTTCCCGTTCACCTTCATAATGATGTAAAAGGCGAAATAAAGAAGCAGGTTGCAGATGCCAATCGCCAGCAGGTAGGAGGCGAAGTCATTGGGGCGCATGAGGAGTCCATATGCAGCCCTGGAAGAGGGAGTGGGTCTGGGGGAGGGTCTCACCTCTGCCCACACCCCACCATGCCTCATCATTTTGTTGGACTGTGTTCAGAGACTCACAGAAGGTTCCAGAAGCCCAGGGACTAACACCTCTCTCTTTAGCCCCCATTCTTTATGGCCAATGCTTCAAAATTGTCTCTAGCCCCCTAAGTCAGCTAGTGGCTGACTATGTCCCCAGCTGTCTCCACAGCCAATGGCCACACTCACAGAGACCAGTTGATAATGTTGCCCATGACCAGAAGTACCATGCGGTCCTGGAGGGAAGCAGAGACACAGGGACTGAGAGGGGGAGAGAGACAGGGAGAGAAGCGGCAGAAGGCTCAAGTCAGCCTACCCCACGCTACCCTGGGCTCTCTGACACACCTCGATCCCACGGGGAGGAGGGGAGTCAGAGGAGGAAGGGGATGAGGAGCTGGGCAGGTACCGTATAAAGGGGGCCACTGCACTGGCGGATACAGTCTGTGTAGAGCACATGGAGGATGCGGCGGAAGATCCCCGAGTCTGCAATGAGAAGGCCTGGTACTGAAATGCCATGGTTGAGAGGAGCCAGGGACTTCAGAGAGCACAGCCCAGAGAGCACAAGGAGGACTCTCAGTTCCCACCCAGTGACTCCTCCAGCCAAGGAGAAATCAAAGGTCCCTTGTGAGTCCAGGTACCCACGGTCCCCCACACCCGCATACGCCCGGGGCATGCCCTCACCCAGCTTCCAGCGGCCCATGTAATAGAGCTGTGTGCTGAGGAGCAGCGTGGAAATGATATGGATGACTGAGAAGACGATCCAGAAGGCCGTGTTCCCTTTGCCAAAAACCTGTGGGGAAGCCCCCAATGTGGGGTGAGGGGGCGCTGAGGGCAGCTGTTCCCAGGCCCTCCTATGCCTGCATCCTTACAAGGGCAGGCTGTTTGGCTAGGCCGCAATCATAGAGGGACCACGACAGCCCGAGGGAAGCAGCAGGACCTCTCCTGCGGCGGAGGACAGGGTGAGTGCATGCGTGTGCCTTTCCTAGGGGGCATGCAGAGTAGCCCAGGCCCTCACCACGCCCAGAACGGAGAAGAAGATGACGATGGCCAGGCAGGCGTATGCGCTGTAGGCACTGGCGTTGATGTCGGGGTGCCGCTTCTGATACAGCTTCAGCATGCAGAGGCCAGCGATCATGTACATGAAGGAGGTGTCTGCACAGGAACAGGGTGTGAGCTAGAGACGCCCACAGGGACGCCGCACACAACTTCAGCCCGGACAGCAAAGAGTGCTTTGGAATGCCATGAGCAAGTGGAGGGTCAGCACTTCACCCTTACCTGCCCCTGAATCATATCACTTGTTAGCCAGAGTCTGCTGCTCCCTGAGGTTAAGGATAACTTAGTTTGAGGGTCTTAGTAAACGAACACCCTGAAGTCAGGGAGTGTTTCCTGAGGATTCTGTCTTTTCAGAGTTTCTGTAGGAATGACTGGAGAGGAGGCAGAATAGGTGACCGTCTTCTCTCTCTCTCTCTCTTTCTCTCTCTCCCTTCCTTCCTATGTATGTATGTATGTATGTATGTATGTATGTATCTATCTATCTATCTATCTATCTATCTATCTATCTATCTATCTCTCTCTCTATATATCTATCTATCTATCTATCTATCTATCTATCGATCTATCTCTATTTTTTGACTTTTTCAAGACAGGGTTTCTCTGTATGGCCCCGACTGTCCTGGAACTCTTGGATGTAGAGATCTGGGATTAAAGGCATGTGCCACCACTGCCTGGCTTAGCTGGCCATCTTCTAACATGGGAAGCCGTACTCAGAAGCCAGCCTCTGAGCTTCCTACCAGCTGCTGACCTGGGATGGTAGAGGCTCAGCCAGACAAGGAGGCCGCACTCACCAAACTGGAAGTTGGTGTAGTTGGGGCAGACGTGGTAACAAGCACTGAGCAGCCCCTCCATCATCAGCGCTGTGCCCATGGCATAGAACAGACCGAAGTGTTTGGGGATCCCACACTCCTGTGGGGAGAAAGCGAAGGGAGGTAAGTGAGGTGGGAAGGGAAGGGTCCCAGTGGAGACCCGGGGAGGGGAGGAAAAGGACTGGGCTTTGTGGTGAGTGTGCAGCAGGGTGGGTTGTACAGGGCAGAGCAGAGAGGACAGGATACAACAGCTGAGCAGGGAGAGGGCGGGCAGGGCAGGGCAGGGGTGGGCAGTGTAGAGCAGAAGGCAGGGAGGGTAGGGAAAATGGTGGGCAGGGCCGGGGAGGGTAGGACAGGGCAGGTCAGGGGGGACCTAGGCAGGGAGGACCTGGGCAGGGCAAGGAGGACCTGAACAGGGCAGGGCAAGGCAGATCTGGGCTGGACAGTGCAGGGCAGCCTGGGTAAGGTAGAGCAGACCAGGGCATGGTGGGGTCAGGCTAGACAGAGCTGAGTTGGACTAGGCAAGGTCAGTTTGCCAGGTGGAGGCCTTGGTGGGCAGTGTCTGGCTCACCAGAGCATAGAGGTCATTTCGCATCAGGGCCCGGTTGTGATTGATCTCTCGCTGCAGAATGATGAGCAGGAAGAGCAGCCCCAGCAGGATGTACCCCAGGTTGCTGAGGATGTTGTTGAAAGCGCTAGAAGGGACAAGACAGGCACTTAGCTTACACTCAGGCCCTCAGATCCTTCCCTTTCTTCTGCCCAGCAGGCTTCACAGAGCCCCACCCTCCCCACCCCTGGGCCAGCACAATCCCCACCTGAGGTTGCCCAGAGGGTGGGCACAGAGGAAGTTGTAGTAGCAGATGTCCTGGTTCCCTGTGACATTCACCACCTGTGTGTGTGTGAGGGGTGCAAAGCTATTAACATGGCTGACGCAGCAAGGAGCCCACGCCCCACCCCACCCCCGGGGCCAACCGGCAAAACATGAACAGTACCAGCACGGCTGACGTGTATGTGTATACACAGTACCCAGGCTGGTGCTCCTTGACAAAGTGTGTGTGTGGCACATGCTTCAGATGGCATAGGTGCCTACCATTATCCTCTTTATATATGTGACTGACAACTCCTCAAGTTCTTGCCTCACAGTAAGGGGAGGGGAGGGAAGTCACACAAAGTCCTGTGACCTCTCTTTTGCAGACCCCACCCCAGCTTCATTCTGTCCCCAATCTGCAGATGGAAAAACTGATGCTCAGAAGCCTAGTGCCTCAAAGTTGGGATCTGAAAGCTGTTGCTTGACCTATGACCTCTGTTCACTGCAGTCTCGGTGAGCAGTGGCTCTGTAGGGTGAGGCAGAGTCACACACAGATACTCCAACCCTTGCCCTCTCACCGTCTGGTAGGTGATCACCAGCTGCACCACAGGAAGGGCGTAGAAGACCGCAATGGTGGCTATGTTCCTGAGGGGCGGGAGGGCCGTGGTGAGGTGGGCAGGACCCAGGGAGCTGCCCTGTAGTAACAGGAGTCCCTGTCTGGGTAGCCCACTCACCAGAAGTAAATCTGGTACTTTTTCCGCAAAACACGTTTGTCCTTTCGTGCCAGATCAGCCACGCAGAGATATTGCTGAGGAGAAGCAGGGGTGAGCCTCACTTACCCAGCACCTGGGGGAACCCCTGGCACCAAGGTTAGGGTAGACACACAGGCTTCCCTCAGACAAGTCAGAATTCAGTGGGCAGAGTCCTGGGACTCCCCACTTCTGTGGCTAATTAGGCCAAGAGGGCTTGCCCAACTAGTCTGGAGGGGACTGGAGGTCAGGCTGATTTCTCCTAGAATCAATCCTGCCTGCCCAGCTCAGCTCTTTCCTCCTGCTTCCCTAACATGCCACAGAGATATGCTGGATGAGGCCTCCACACAGTCCCTTCCTCAGAACCCCCTGACCAGGCCCAGGCCGTGTGTGCCAGACCTTGGTGCGAATGACATTTTTGTCTGAATCGATGTCGGCCAATGTATCATAGTCATCCTCTTCCACAGAGCTCATGGAGTCCAATCGTGGCCGAGTACCCACTGGGTCAAAGGAGCGGTCTAGGAATGGCAAGGAAAAGGGCTTGGGCCAGCGGGACCCAACAGTGGGTCTGCCCCCACCCCCCAGAAGCAACTGTCAGAATTATTCAACAATGCGGAAGAGGCGAATTGTGGGCCAGGGCTCAGAGCGGTAGGGCAGGTGGCCCAGGTGCTGGGAGGAGAGGTACTCCTCACTCAGTGGGAAGCAGTGGGCACTTCTGCCAGGGGCCACCGGACAGGAGGGACTCCAGCCCTGCTCCGCTCTTGGCTCTGGTCCCTGAGCTAGGGCTTTCCCAGCGAGGACACTGAGTGGACCCCAGACATAAGTAACAGGATTGAACTTGGCCAGTCATGCAGATTAGAAGGTGCCCAGTCCTGTTGGGTTCTGAGAAGACACGCCATGGCCACCCGTGGGTTAAAGTCTCAGTATACAGACAAGTGCTTGAAAGAGCACCCATCCTGGCTTCATCTCCTCCCGTTACCTCACCTGGCCAAAGCCCTAAAGGCCAGAAGGTGACACCCAGACCCAGGATCCCTTGGCCAGCAAGCCAGGGAGGGAGGACCCTGCTAAGAAGACAGCAAACGAGGACCTCTGACTGGTGGCCAGTGCCTGTCTATCTCAGAAGACACGTGGGCTGGCACTGGTGGCACATGATAGGGAAGCCATGCACTAAGCATCTTTCTGGCCCCAGCGATGGCCAGCTCCACTAACTGACCATCCTGGCAGGAAATGATTGGCAGGGCAGCCCTACCCCCTCCCCACATCTACCCATGGCAATGCACAGCTGCCGCATCTGGCCAGAGGGAAGGCGCCGCTTGAACTGGTCGTGCCCTTCAAAGGAAAGGGAAAGTTACCGGGGAACGGAGGCCAAGTAGGAAGGAGAGGAAGAGGGGGCAGAAGAGCAGCCCTTCCCTGGTTCCAGCGTCTGGCAGAGAGGCAACCGCCCACCAGGAAGTTTCACCTAGTCAACAGCAGCCCTGTAGCACACACTCCACGGCTTGGCCCACTCACCCTGGTAACTGTACGAGAGGTCTCCTGAACCTGTGCTCTCAACCAGCCCGTCAGTGGATCCGGAACCATTGTCTGCAAGCAGGAATTAGTGGTGAGGCAGCTGAAAGTGACCTCAGAGTGAGACTCTAGAGCTGTTCTTAGAACGCCCCGTGGAGCTGCAAGAGCATGGCCAACAGGAGGTGGCAGCAGAAGCAGCTGCGGCTGGGCATGCGCAAATACAGTCCTGACTTTGACACGTACCAAAGGAGCCATAGTTGTAACCCTCGTAAGGGGCACTGCCAGGAAACGAATCGGCCAAGACCCGAGGGTGACCTGCAATGAGAAGTCAAGGGCCTCTGAGGCCTGTGAGCAAAGGGAAGCGTTCAGCCCGGGAAAAGAGAAGGGAGAACCAAGACAGGCACAGAGGAGCCAGGACAGCAGTAAGAGAACACAGATCCCAAACCCACCTCACCCACAACCACGTCACTCCAAGCAAACATGCCACCCTGTGTCCTAAGAGTGGGGACAAGCTGGGCATGGGAGCTCACGCCTATAATCCTAGCACTCGCGTAGCTAAGAGAGGAGGAGCGCTACATGCCTGAGGCCAGCCTGGACTACATAGTCAGTTTCGGGCTACCGTGGGCTACGAATGAGACCTTGTCTAAAAAAAATTTAACTTAAAGAAAAGAAAGAAAGAAAAGAAAAAAAAATAGATGAAGGATGGTCAAGGAAACAGCACATCTAAGCCACCAAGGAAGGAAACGACATCTGGTGCCCAAGTCCCTCCCCTAGACAGCCCTAGGCTTCACCTTCCTCCCCCTGGACAGCAGCAGCTCCTCTGCCCACAGCGCCTGGAGCTTACCAAGGAGAGAGGCTGAGAGAGAAGTCCAAGCAGGAGGGGAGGCAGAGAGAGAAGAGGTGGAAGAGAGAGAGAGAATGGAAAGTGAGTAACTGAGACTGAGCTGCACTGCCTGAGGCAGGCTGCCAGGGCAGCTAGGCACCAGTGCGGACCACAGGGAACTTTCCAGGATCTCTATGGAGGGGCAGCCACGACCCCCGCTTGTGGAATGTTACTCCTAGGCTGAACGTGAAGAAGTTACCAACCCGCCCTCCTCTGACCCTTCCCTCCCCCATCCCTGCCCCCCATCTTCCCCCCACAGATCCGCCCACCCCCGTGCCCTGCAGATACCACTTTCTGGGCAGACTCGGTCTATGGCCACCAGCAGAGTCTTCTTCCTCTGCCTGCAGGAATGGAGAGGACAAGTGAGGAAGGATGAGGACCTACCCTAGGCTAGGCTAATCTTCCTTCTCTCCTCTCTATCCAGATAACCCCTCAGTCCTGGGTTTCTCCCACACCAGGGAGTAATGGGGTGTCCCCAGCTTGGGAAGGGGTGATGATGGGGTGAGCCTGTTTACAAAGAAATGGCCCATGGACCACCAGTCCCAACAAGTACCTGTCCTGCCTGGCCCTGAAGACAACTACGAGATCATCCCAGTTGGGATCCCATGCCCCTTGCAGAGGAAGGAACAGGCCAGCAGTCCCACCTCACCTCCAGTTCTCCCAACAGGCCAGGAGCACAGTCAGCAGGTAGAAGGAGAGAAATATGCCCAGGCAAAAGAGCATGCCACCAACGTAGGCCTCAGCTATGGGGAGGGAAACAGGAGGTGAGAACACAGCAGGCTTTCCCATGCTGCCTCTGGATGCCCGGAGACTGTTGGGATCTGGCTTCTCCTCCCCTGAAGGCAAGGCCTGGCCAGTGTGAAGACCTGGCTATTGCGCAATACACCAAACTCTGGCCTGAGCCCATCTGCTCATGTTGTTTCCTAGAACTTTCTCTCCTACTTCTAGAAAACTCCATGTTGACCTAACCTTCAAACTACAGCTCAGAGACGGTGCCCTCTGGATGGTCTTTTCTGTTGTACATTTCTACAGTGACCTGTCCTTTGCTCATCCCAGCTCTCAGTAGCCTACAGAGCCCTCCTGGCCTAAGGGCTTCCTAAGAGCAGTAGTTCTAGCATACCCAAGGGCTCAATAAATACAGAGTAAATAAGCCACAGGAGAGGTGGCTCTCCCTTCTAGCACAATCCTTGATTTTGCTCTTTATTAATTAATTTACTTAGTGTGTATATTGGGTTTATAATTGCTCGTTTAAGATGCATTTATTTCTATGTTTTGTGTGTGAGTACCTTGCTTGCATGTATGTATGCGCACCATCACATGGGTGTCTGTGGAGGCTAAGAGAGTGTATCAGATCCCCTGGAACTAGAGTCACAGATAGTTGGGAGCTGCCGCGTGCGTGCTGTGGATCAGCACTCGGGTCCTCTGACAAAGCAGCCTGTGCTCTGAACAGCTGAGCATTTGTCCAGCCCCAGGTTTGTTTTGTTTTTTTGAGATAAGGTCTCATGTCCAAACTGGCTTTGAACTCATGACATAACCAAGGATGAGCTACTGATCTTCCTGTCTCTACCTCCCAACTGCTGGGTTAAAGAGGGGTATGCCACTGTGCCAAGTTCTTTATTTAGAAAGGACCCTATTTAAAAAACTCAGTAGACACCAGGTGGCGGCGGCACACGTCTTTAATCTCAGCACTCGGGAGGCAGAGCCAGGCGGATCTCTGTGAGTTTGAGGCCAGCCTGGTCTACAGAGTGAGATCCAGGACAGGCCCCAAAACAATACAGAGAAACCCTGTCTCGGAAAAAACAAAACAAACAAACAAACAACTCAGTAGACATCACTGAGCACTGACTAGGGGCCTAATACTCTTCATTCTGGGTTAAACTTCACAACTGAGTTTAT
Source organism: Peromyscus leucopus (assembly GCF_004664715.2). Taxonomy (NCBI): domain Eukaryota; kingdom Metazoa; phylum Chordata; class Mammalia; order Rodentia; family Cricetidae; genus Peromyscus; species Peromyscus leucopus. The sequence continues at coordinate 27,324,449 of NC_051069.1, read as the reverse complement.
CTAACGGGACAGATTTTATTATTTCTGTCACAGAGACAGAGATTCCACTGCTAAGTGGCAGGGAGCACATGAGAACTTGCTCTTCAGTTTGGCCATGGACCCTGTCCCATATTGCACTGGGATCCACCTTCTGAATTTCTCTGGCTGGAAGCCTGCTCAGAACACTCCTTTCTGTCCCAGTGCCTGCTGGGTAGGAGTGTCCTCGCCACCCTTACCACTCAAAGAACACTCGCTTTCCTGGGTCTGAAAGGGAGAAGCAGGGGGTTTGTCCATCTTTCTCAGGTACCCACACTTACATGTGACAGCTTGAGAAACCAGTACTGATAGGGTTTTCTGACGATGCCCTTGATCCACTGGCTCATCTGGAAGCAAAATGTCAAAGTGGCAAAGGAATGGTTGCTTGGAACTTAGCTAGGGTTGGTGGAACCTGGTCTCAGAGAGTCTCAGGCGCCAAACTCACATCCCATCGGATCCACCAACAGCCACGGAGGCTTGTCTGTCTGCCTGAGCCGTCCCTAGCCAGTGCACAGAACATACCTTCCACAAAAGGGTAGAAGGGCAAGGAGCCCCCGCAGGCCTGGTCCTCAGTCTTTACCACCACTACCACATAAAAGCTGTTGCTGGGGAAGTCTTTACGCTGGAGGAGGAGAAGGACGAAGACTGTGATGAGCATCATCATGACCACCACTTTTTTCTTTTATGAACTTTGGACCAGATACTATAGGCTCTTCTTATAATTTTACTTAATCCTTGCAAAGACCCCCCTCCCTCACATTTCTGTGATGCTCAGAGTCTAATTACACGGCCTGTCAAATGGCAGGCAGATGCTCTACCCCCAGATACACCCACAGGAGAGGTGCTGCCATTATCTTTGTGGAGTTAGGGTTGGAGCCCAAACCTACACCCCCACTCCAGTCAGGTGAACACATGAATGAGCACGTGGCCCACACAGGCTGTCTGGGGCACCAGCCAGTAGAGATGGCCCCACTCACATCTACGAGAACCCAAAATCACAGGAATGGAATATGGGGGTGGTGAAGAATCCAGCAAAGGTTGCTGAATGTGTGACAATGAAAAATTATTCAAAATCAAATGCATACTACATCCAAGGTGCTTCTAAAAGCACTCACTCCTGTATCGGGTGACGTCACCTCAGCCTTGGTTCTGAACACACATGTGCACTTTGTACTATACATGCCATCACATGACAGGAAGCCAAGGACCACTGTCTGAAAGCCAGCTTGGATGCTAGACTAGTGTGCGCTCTGAACTACAGTATGTTTACTGCATGCCCCAAGTTTTCTGCTCTCGTAGAAACATCATGGTTTAGTAACAGAAAAGAAGACGTCTAAGTGTTTTCCTCCCATTTATCTCAAGCATGTGAGGATGATCAGAACAACTTGGGACTAGATTGGATTAGGTAGGATGTTTGGTTTAAAAAACTGTTTTGTGTTGCTAAAGGACTCAATGAGTTTTGACTTGGGATTAGGATAAGATTTTCAACAATTTCTTTTTTAAAATTATGGAATGCTTCTTGAACTTGCACGTTATCTTTTTGCAGGGGCCGTGCTAATCACTGTACCATTCCAATTTTATTTATTTCTCATTTATTTTATTTTATGTGCACTGGTGTGAGGGTAACAGATCCCCTGGAACTAGATTTACAGACAGTCATGAACTGCCATGTGGGTGCTGGGAATTGACCTGGGTTCTCTTGGAAGAGCAGCCAGTGCTCTTAACTGCTGAGCCATCTCTCCAGCCCCCATTCCAATTTTAGTGTATGTGTTGCTAAAGCGAGAACTCCGCAGCTTCTAAAATGGCCCTAAATATGCTTCCGCCACTTTGTACTATACACTTAAGCCAAGGGGCACCCTCAACACTGACAATAATAAAATAAGAACGCCGCTTCTAAGTAAACCTCTGCTGCTCTCTTGAAGAAGATGTGGTCTGTACTTTCACATTACTTCTGAATAAAATCCCTTGCTGATAAACAAAAAACAAAATTAAGGGCCAGTGAGATGGTTCCATGGAGGAAAGTTTCTCAAGCACAAAGGTCACAATGGAAGAAGTTTAAGCAGCCCTCGTGTAAGGCAGGAATGGGCAGAAAGACAAGTGCAGGGTGTGGGACCGGCACCAGCCCCATCTCTCGGGTCATGTGGTTCCCTACCTGCACGGTAATGGCCGCCTTCTTAGTCATGGTCTGGTACATGCCGATGAAAGCCACGTTGTTGTCCAGATCGTAGACAGGACACTGGGGAGGGAGGGAGAAACAGGGAGGTGGGCCCTGTCCCTTTTCTCCAATGTCCCAACTACTTCCCGGTGAATAGAACATGAGAGACAGCTTACCAGGACGTCCTGTATGGAGATGACTGAACAAGGGAAGGCCTTCTTAGAAGTCACCTTGACAATTACAGAGTCCACACCGTCAGGAAACTCGTATTTGAAGTACTGAGAACATGGGAAGGGCAGGGAGAGTGCCATCTCAGGAGGGTGCTCTCTCTGCCCCTCAGATCAGTCTCCTACAAGGAGGTACCAGAATCTTCTGGCTACGTGGGGAGAAGAGCCTTGACCATGAGTAGCCCACTCCTGCATGACCCTGAGCGCCGATCTCCAGCAACCTAGCTGGACACACAGGACAGTGCCTGAGAGGCAGAGCGGGAAAGACAGCATCCAGACCCTATCACCGCACCTGTCCCTGCCCGGCTGTCCATACAGGAGCTCCAAGAGTCCCTCCACAGAGACTGGATTAACATGGTGGTCCCGGCACTCCCCATGACTGCTCCTGCTCTCATGTTCAAGACTCCCCCAGTTTTCTTTTGTTGTTGGTATCTTGAGACAGGGTTTCCGTGTAGCCCTGGCTGGCTCAGAACTTACTATGTAGACCAAGCTGGCTTTGAACTCAAGAGATCTACCTGCCTCTGCCTTCCAAATGCTGGGATTAAAGGCATGTGCCACCACGCCAGGCTAAGAGACCCCCATTTTTGACAAGGGATTTTACCTGGGGCTGGGCTGCAGTGGTATTGAAGGTAAATGGTTCACCAGTCCTACAGGGCAGAGAAGAACCCCAAAGTCACCCCCAACTCTTGGGAAGAAGGCTAGGGCTTTATGGTCCCTTCACTCCACCCTGAATACCTGAGTACAAAATTGTCCACACGGTTGACCCGGAGCTGGTAAGAGGTGTTGACTGGTGAGAGGGTGGACACATCCACATAGAAAAACTGGACCTCGGACTCATTCTTGGTGGGGGGCTGACACAGAGTTCGTTCAACTTTTTGGTAGAGGTACTTACGCTGATACCTATGGTCCAAGACACAGAGGGTGTGACTAGTCCCAGCCAGTCTGGCAGGACTGAGAAATGAGGCTGCAGTTCTTTCTATCAGGTCCCCATACCTCCCAAGCCCTGGGCTGACAGAGTTGGTCCTCACGACGCTGGGCTGGGGGGTGGGGGAGGGGGGACAAAAGGGTCTCCTGGGGGAGGCTCCCTGCAAGGCCTGGCTAGGCCACCCCTCCCTTCATCCCCAGGTCCTACTCACAGCCCTCGCAGGATTAGGGGCACCTGGAAGGACACCACGGCCTCTTTCTGGCGGACAACGAACAGCAAAGGCGCCCCTTTCTGCTTGTTCAGGACATTCACAGACACTCGCACGCCCTCCGTCTGCAGATGACAAGAAAGTGCCCTCACTCAAACTCGGCCCCACTGTCCCTCCAACACATGACTCTACACACTGCGTGCCTGCTCTGCCCTGGGTTATCCGTCCTGGGCAGCCGGGATACCATCTATGCTTCTCCTTGTGTGCGCATAAGCCCTGTCTCTCGAAGGGGCTGGCACTGAGGGACATGAGGCTTGCGGAAGCTCGCTGGCTCTTGGAAGAAGCAGATTTGTGGAACAGCGGGTCCCAGACATCTGCAGAAGAGGCCTTAGGCAGTTCCAGGATAGCCCACGTGCACAGACTTGGACATGTACACTCATATACACACACTGACAGAGGAGAGCAAGAAGTGTCCTCAATCTTCCTCCTCGGGGAACTAGGAAACCAGCAAGAAGCTCCGGTTCCACAACTAATCTGGAGGCCGGAGCCCTGCAGGGAGGGGTGGACAGGATCGGTGGGGAGAGTGTTGAAATCCAAGTTACATCTCTATTTCTGACCGAGGGCCAAGCTGGGAAGTGACTTTACACTGGAACCTCAACTCTCCCCCTCTGGGTAATCCACCCCTTGCTGTGGGTGAAGCCACACAGGACAGTGAGAGTATATAAGTGACAAATCACAAGAATGTTATTAGTTCCTAGGCTGCCGAAACCAAATCTAAGGGTAGCATTTCCTCCCCCAAGAGGTGGGAGCCCCTTCTAGGATGATGACTCTGGATACTGGATGGAAAGAAGACAGATCAAACGTCAGGAAAATGGATCCTGATGTTAGATCCTGGCCTGCCAGAAACCAAACGCCTCTCCATCCCCAAGAAAACCCCAGATGCCTCATTCTCAACTCCACTGCTTCCCAGTCAGTCCAGATCTGGCCTTGGAGAGAGAGCAAGAGAGCCAGGCAGGAGGTCACACAGCCAGGCAGCAAGTGTTCTCCAGGCTGCACTCTGCCTGGGCCCAGCTACGCCCGCCTTCGACTTTCACTACTGGGGAGAAATGAGTAAGGAGTCAGACACAGTTCTGAGCTTGAAACAAACTCCCTTTTCTCTCGCCACCCGGCTTTCGGAGGCCCTTATCTCTGTCATCGTCAACTTACAAGGCCAGCTGGGTTTCGGAGGCAAGGAGGTCTGCCTCCTTCACCTCCCTATGAAGTGTGGCAGCAACTTGCTGGAACAGAGCTTTTCGGTTCTAAGTTGGCCCCATTTGGAGTTGTCTGAGCAAGCCCGGTAGAAGCTAGTTTCCCCCTCACCCCGACCTCACACAGCTTCCAGGGGGAGAGCCAGGGTAGACCTGCCCGGATCACAGCTGGTGGCCGGGAAGCTGCCCAACTGGAGCTGCAGGGAAAGCTGGTGGAGACGAGGCCTGGGCAAGGGAAGGGCGGCTCGGAGGCTGGCGGAGAGGGCAGGGGTGGCATCAAGGCCGGCCTGGGCGTCCACCTTCTCGGTCGCCCTGCGGCAGTGGGGCCCCGCGCTCACCCGGTTGCGGGTCACGGTGTGGTTGAAGGTGTAGATGTTGAGCAGCTCGCTGTTGACGTCGTCCGCGTAGGTGCGCTCAAACTCCGCGTCTTTCTGCGAGACGTTCTTGGGCCCCAGAGCCCCCAGGTGGCTCTCGACGGCGACCACCAGGAGCACGCACAAGGGTAGACGCCGGGCGAACATGGCCCGGGGCGACGGGGACTGGCGACAGGACGGCGACCGGGCGCGTTGCGGCTGCCGCAGCAGCTTCCAGCATCTCACCGGGACCAGAACTTTAACCCCGGCCGGAGATAGGACTCGTCCCCTCCCTGGAGCCGCTCCTGGGCCTCACGCGGACCCCAGCTCGCGTGGGCGGCACCGCGACCCGCAACCCCGGCCCGGCCCAGCCCGGCCGGAGACCCGGCGTCCGCTCGCGCCCGGAGAGCGGAGGCGGCGGCGGCCCTGGCCCGCAGGCTTCCCGGACGCGGGCCCTTTAAGGGCGGCGGACGCGGCGCAGAACTCTGGGCCACCAGGCGCCGCGCCGCGGTAAACAGCAGGGCTGCGCCCGCCCGCTGACGTCAGGGGAAACCGACGCGGGTTTAAAGGGCCAGGCCGCCCCTAACTGCTTCCCACGCTGCCGTCGCCGCCTCCTTCGCCGACCTGCGAGGGTCTGGAGGGATTTTTTTATTGAAGGATCACTGGGTGTTGGATTCTTGTTTTTGTGGCCCGCGATTTTTGTTTTTTTGAGACAGGATCTCACGTAGCCCAGGCCGGCCTGGAACCTATTGTGTAAGCTTGAGGGCCTTGAACTTCTGATCCTCCTCCCGCCTCTATCGCCTAGTATTGGCATTACAGGCGAGATTCACAGCGCCCAGGGAAGAGCTGGGTTTTGTTGACAGCTGTTCTCTTTGCTCAAGCAGGGAATCCCCCCCCCCCCCCAAGCCATTAACCCCAGCTTCATCCCCCCTCCCCCTCACTAGTTCTTAAAAACCGAAGAACCACCTGCCTCCAGCCGCTCCCCTCCCACTATAGGGGCCACACCGTTGCCAGGACTAGGATGTCTTCCAACCTGCCAGCTTCTCTGCAGAGGCTGTTTTTGTTTGTTTTTTTGGTTTTTCCAGACAGGGTTTCTCTGTGTAGTCCTGGCTGTCCTGGAACTCACTCTGTAGACCAGGCTGGCCTTGAACTCACAGATATCCACCTGCCTCTGCCTCCCGAGTGCTGAAACTAAAAGTGTGTACCACCACCACCCAGCCTGTTTGTTTTAACAGAGCCCAAGGAAAAATTCTGACCTTTAGTGTCAATTGGCAAAATCTTTTCGAGGAAATATTTTGGCTCTGTGTTTCTAGAGGCTTAAAAGAGCTTTATACCCTTTAATCCAGTCATTCCACTCCTGGGACTGTGTCCTGGGAATAAATAAAATATGCGGGCAGCAATTCGCATCCCCGTGATCTTGAGAAAGCTCAAAAGAAACTGTCCACAGTGAGGGGAGTGGTTAGATGCACCATGATGAAGCCATTAAAAATGGATTCTTACTAACACTTAAGGGACATCAAAGTAGGAATTTAGGAATGACACTATGTAAGTGGTATATGATGCAAATTTCAGACATAAACAGAAAAACATACATAAAAACTGAGCTGAGATGGCTTAGAGGGTAAAAGCTCTTGCCATGTAAAAGCCTGGCCTGAGTTCTACACCAGGAACCCACATAAAAATTTGTCCCCTGACCTCCACACATCTGGCACATGTGCTCACACACATCACACACAGGCACACAAGCAATAATAAATGAAATCTACAACATTTTTTTAATGTGAAAAGGGGTGGATGGGGTAGTTCAGAGGGTGCAGGTGCCTGCCATGATGCTTGATGACCCAAGCTCCATCCCTGGGACCCATTCGGTGAAGGAGAAGGGAGAAACCTGACTCTGCAAGCTGTCATCCGATCTCCACATGCATGCCACAGCATATGTACCCGACACAAACACATGTACACAATAAAGATACTCATAAAGAAACACAAAAAGCAATGGGTTCAGCCCCAGTATCATAAGTAAATAAATAACTTCCTACAATGATATGTATTGTATTGGTGGTGGTGGTGGTGGTGGTGGTGGTGGTGTTTGTTTTTCCAGACAAGGTTTCTCTGTGTAGCCCTGGCTGTCCTGGAACTTGCTTTGTAGACCAGGCTTCCCTCAAACTCACAGAGATCCACCTGCCTCTGCCTCCCTAGTGCTGAGATTAAAGGTGTGAGCCACCACAGCCTGGCTGTATTGTATCTTTAGACAAATTACATGTTTAAAGAAAAAGAAGGGAGCTGGAGAGATGGCTCAGAGGTTAAGAGCACCGACTGCTCTTCCAGAGGTCCTGAGTTCAATTCCCAGCACCCACATGGTGGCTCACAACCATCTGTAATGAGATCTGGCGCCCTCTTCTGTATATACATAATAAATAAATAAATCTTTAAAAAAGAAAAAGAAATATGGCTAACCCTGAAGTTGTCAGATGTCCTGGCTGAAAGCATGAAGGCCAATGCCACTGCCTCAGAGCACTATCCTCTGGCAAGATTATACCAGTCTGGACGACGTCTGGTACTGCCTTCTTACAGGAGCATTCTTCCAATGACCAGCTATAAATAGTTATTCATTCCCACAAATATTTAATAAGTACATACTATGTCCCAAGTAGTCTTCTAAATTCGTGGGTAAATAAGCAGAATTATAGCTGGCCTGTTCAAGAACAGTATGCTTGAAGAACTAGACCACAGCAGGGGCAGCTCTTGGGAGGCTGAGGCATGGCAGTTCCAAGTACAGGTTAGACTGGGTAATACAGCAAGGCCCTGGATCAACAACAGGACAGTTTGTCATCGTACACATGGTCAAGTAAAGTCCAGAAAGTTCATTAGTAGCTCATATGCTCATCCTTTGGTGGGGGAGGGAGAAAGGGTAGGCATTAAATCCAGGGATTGATTCATGAGTGCTAATCCTGTGTTCTGCCACCCACCCCCCCTCCACTGAGCCCCTCGCCGCTGCGCTGAGGTTTTGCATCTTGTTTCACTTCATGCCAGCATACCTCAACAGGCCTGGGTCTGTGGACCCTCAGACTAGCGCGTTACTACACGGCCAGCTCTTCAAGCAACTGGCCATCACACTTGGAGAATCAGATGGGATTTCCGTGTGCCAGCTGGGTTTCACTTCCTCTCTCATCTTGACCCTGCTGTCTTGCCAGTAAATACTCGGAAACTCCAAGAAACACTGTGGCACTGACCTCAGGGCTCCCTCCCAGCCTGATGGCATTTAAATGGTCCACTATAGGACAGGACCTTTCCTGGGGGCTGAGAGGAACATAAGCTTCAAGATCAGAGTCTCTGCCACAGACTGGTTCGTGCTTTAACTGTACTAACTGGGGCTGTGGGTGGATAGCAAGGAAGCAGCATTCTAAATGTGACCCTGGGGTGAGTGCCAGGCATGGCGGTACGTGACGATACTCTTAGCCACTATGAGGCAGAAGCAGTAGGACCATGAATTCAAGGGTATCCTGGGTTACACAGTAAGACCCTGTTAAAAATCACTAATAATAAACGCATAGCTGGGGCTGAGACCAGAAGTCGGCATATTAACACTCAAGAGCTTTTGCAACCAAGTTGGAGAATGCCCCTAGGGTACACAACTGTGACCTATCCACATTCCTGTTTGGTTTCTATCTTCTCATAACTTCCCCCCTCCCTCAGGTTAGGTTGTGGGGGCTGGAGTTGGGAGCCATGTTGAGACAGGGTCTCTCTATGTAACCTTAGCTGGCTCAGCACCCATTGTGCAGGCTAGACTGTCCTCAAACACACAGTAGTCCTCCTGCCTCAACCTTTCAAAGTTCTGAGACCACACTTGGCTCTTTCAGAAGGGATCCTTCCCTTGGTCAAGGTCTCAAGGGCTTAACCTCTGAATGGGCAAGACCCTGGTAACCCACACTCTGGACAAGGGCAGCAAGCCCAGAATTTTCCTCTGCTCCTGCCCTTCCCTCTAGGGAGGGACCTGTTATGAATAGGTCCTTTCTGAAGCCTGTGGGAGAGGGGAGAAGACCTAGCTTGTTGGAGAAGGCAGGGCTGGGTCTCAAAGCCAGGCTTGTGGGTGCACAGGGAAGCTGTGGAGGTCTCAGCAAAGAGCTCTGGCCTTCTGTGCAGGGCCAGCTACTACAGTCCCTGGCATTATATGGAAAACTCAGCCCAACCAGGCATGGTGACACATACCTCTAATCACAGCTTTGAAGGGTAAAAACAGGGAGTTCAAGGCTAGCCTCAGCAACAAGGGACCCAGTTTCTAAAACCAAAACCAAACCAACAAAAGCTCAGGCTAATCTTGGCCCTAAAGGGACAGTTAGATCCTCAGATCCAGAAGACATCTATCTTCCTGTGGGCCATCTTTCCTGAGCTCCGAAGCTCAATGGGCCAAAGAGTAGGGACCATTCACCAGGCAGCCGGCAAGGTTTCCAACCTGGCATGGTCCTGGCAGATGGATTAACCAAATCCAATCAGGTACATAATTTAGGAACCTAGGGGAAAGGATGCAGACATGCCTGTGGGTGACTGGTAGAATGAAAACAGACTATGGAACTGAGTAGTGTTATAACTTTAACCCAGGGAGAAAGGTTGCACAACCAAGCCTGTGAAGGAAGCACACTTGAAGTTCCCTGTTCTCGTGTGACTATGAGAGGGGCTGTTTCAGCACTGTCTTCCATTACTCAAGTTTTCTTCCTTCCCAGGACTACCCTTGTGTCTGGTTCTCTTTCCTTCAAGGGCTATGGAAATGGTTTTACATCAGGCCAGGACTCAGTTAAACAAGACTTACTCTGCCATTCTGAGAAGTCTCAAACTTCTCACATAGCTTCTCAGGACAAGGATCTATGTGTGTGTGCACAAGTATGCGCATATAAAAACTAGTGGTCAGCCTTGGCTATCATTCTTCAGGTTCCTTATACCATTCACTTGAGAAAGGGTCACTTGCTGGTTTGAAATTCACCAAGCAGGTTAGGCTGACTGGCCAGGGTGCCCCGGTAATCTTCGGGTCATTCGCTGGTTTGAAATTCACCAAGCAGGCTAGGCTGACTGGCCAGGGTGCCCCGGTAATCTTCCTACCCAGGCCCCTCCAGCCTTAAGATTATGAGTGCTTACCACCATGCTTTTACACAGATTCTGGAGAACAAGCTCATGTTCTCCTCCTAGAAGGACAAGCACTTTCTTATCTTCCAAGCCCCTAGAAAAGCAAGGAATTGGAAGTCAAGAACTTGCCTAGCACACATGGGACTCTAGGTTTTATCTTTTGAGTCACTAAAAGAAGCCAGGCTGCCAGGTGTTAGGATACTGTCCTCTAATTCATTAAGCGTTCTAAAGTCAGACTGGAAGGGTGTGAATTTAAGACAAGTGTGAGCTATATGGGCACTGCCTCAAAGCCCAAAGGAAGACTTTGATGTCAGAAAGTTCTAGTTAAAACCTTGCACTGTATGCCTTGGGCAAATAAACTCCAAATGTTCAAGAGCCAAGTCTCATCCCATTGTTCTGAATACTGCAGGTGTAACAGGGTTTCTCTGTGTAACAGCCCTGGCTGTCCTGGAACTCACTCTGTAGACCAGGCTGGCCTTAAACTCAGGGATCTGCCTGCCTCTGCTTCCCAAGTGCTGGGACTAAAGGTGTGCACCACCACATCCAGCTCTGCATGTGTATTTTAAACTATTACCTAAAGACCAGGAAGAGCAGCTTGGCTTGATGACACAGATCTGTAATCCCAGCTAGTCAAGGGGCTGAGTCAGGAGGTCCACAGGTTCAAGGCCTGCTTAAATAATTTAGCAAGCCCTGTGTCAAAACAGAAAAAGGGCTTAAGATGTACGTAGCTCGGTGGTAGAGCACTGCCCGGTAAGTGTGAGGAGCCTGGATTCAATCTGCAGTACTCAGTGGGTGTGTGTGTGAGGGGAGGAATTTTTAAAACTGGCACGGGAAATGAGATCAAATAGCTTTGAGCAAATGGGCAGGGCTTTCTGCCAGAGCAAGAGCTGTCACTTTCCATTCCCTACCGCTTTCACCACTCACACTGAGTCACCGGCCCTGTATCTGGTTCCCTCTGGCTATATGACAGAACCCTAAGAGCTTTCCAGGAAAGACTGACTGGGCATCAGGTTGCAGGACACAATCAGATAAATAATAGATCAATTCAAATCTGTGCCTCCAAGGATCACTGACAAGAGGCCAGCGGCTCTCTCACCTACAGAAAAGCCTGAGCCTCGGGCCAGTAAGTCGGGGTGCTGCTAAGGAGTTGTGCCTAACTCTTATACATCTCCAGATCACAGGGAACTCTACATCCCTAGCCCCACTGTTCTGAATGACCCAAGGGCCCCTCGATTTACACACCTCTCACATCTTTTACTGGTCTGAAGCCTTCCAAGATGACTTCCTAATTCCTAATACCTCCAAACCAGTCTAGCCTCTTCTAAATCATTTTTTTTTAAAGACAGAATCTCACTACGAAGCTTTGGCTGGCCTGGACTCTAATATCTAGAGAGGCACTCCTTATGTACACCAGGTTGGCCTCAAATGCAGAGTTCTGCCTGCCTCTGACTTCCAAGTGCTGGGATTAAAGCTATGCACCACCACACCCATCTTCATCATTTAAAATATTCCATTCCATTCTAATCACACAATTTAAAAGTTTCAGAATTTTTTTGGTATTAAGCATGTGTTGCATCTTTCTGCTTTTTGTTTGTTTGTTTTGTTTTTGAGACAAGGTTTCTCTGTGTAGCTTTGGAGCCTTTCCTGGAACTCGCTCTGTATCCCAGGCTGGCCTCAAACTCAGAGATCCAACTGCCTCTGCCTCCTGAGTGCTGGGATTGAAGGCGTGCACCACCACCGCCTGGCACATCTTTCTGCTTTTGTTTTGTTGGTTTGCGGTGTTGTTTGAAATATGGTCTCAAGTAGCTTAAATTGGTCTTGAACTCCTGCCTCTTAATCCTCCTGCCTCTACTTCCCTGAATGCTGGGGATTAAGTTTGCAGCACCATGAGTGCCCCCTCCTATTCTGCAGCCCAGGCTGGCACAGAACTCACTGGCAATCCTGCTGCAGATCTTGTTTGTTTTTGAGGAGGGGCCTCTCTCTCTCTCTCTTTTTTTTCTTTTTTGGTTTTTCAAGACAAGGTTTCTCTGTGTAACAGCCCTAGCTGTTCTGGGAACTAATTCTGTAGGCCAGGCTAGCTTCAAAGTCACAGAGATGCACCTATCTGTGCCTCCTGAGTACTGGGATTAAAGGTGTGCACCACCACCACCACCACCACCACCACCACCACCACCACCACCACCACCACCACCACCACCACCACCACTGCTTGGTCGAGGAAGAGTCTCTTTATGTAGCCTTCTGCCTCCCAAGTGCTGAGATTAAAGGTATTCACCACCAAGCCTGCCTGCTAAAGATTTTTAAGTGTTGAAATTATAGGCTTGTGCCACCATGCCCAGTGTCTGCTTTTAATTCTTTTATTTATTTATTTTTTTGTTAAATTTTATGTACATTGATGCTTTGGTGCCCTAGAACTGGAGTTACAGACAGTTATGAGACACCTGCTTTGAAAAATCATGCTTGTTGGTGTGCTGAAGAGGGGGAGCTCATGTGTGAGACAGCGTGCCAAAGGATAACCTGCAGAAGTCAGTTCTCTTCTTCCCATATGGGTCCTGGGAAGGGAACTCAGGTCAGGCTTGGCAGCAAATGCCCTTACCCAAGTAAATTTTGTTTCTACTTCACCTTTATTTATCACTAGCAAAAATAATCTCTATTGTTTCATAGAAGTTGTACGGTGTCACTAAAAGAAGTGGGCACAGAAGTAAAGATCTGTGTTCCTGTCGGAGTTCTGAGTTTCTAGCCAGATGACAAAGACTTCCCATTCATTCATTCATTCATTCAGTGCCTGGCCTGTACTTGTCACTAAGCTGCTCTGTGAACAGAGAGAAGCTTAAAGCACCTTCTGTATTTATGTAGGCTTGGGAGATGGCTCAGCAGATAAAGACCATTTGCCCAGCCTTAAGACCTAAGTCCCATAACCAGAACCCACACGGTAAGGAGAGAACCAACTCCCACAGGCTGCCCTCCAGTCTCCCCAGGTCACTGTGGCAATTTGCTCACACTTCAAAATATATGTAGTTTGAAAAACAACAACGCCGGGCGGTGGTGGCACACGCCTTTAATCCCAGCACTCGGGAGGCAGAGCCAGGCGGATCTCTGTGAGTTCGAGGCCAGCCTGGGCTACCAAGTGAGCTCCAGGAAAGGCACAAAGCTATGCAGAGAAACCCTGTCTCGAAAAACCAAAAAAAAAAAAAAAAAAAAAGAAAAAAGAAAAACAACAACAAAAACAGCCACCCTTTTTAAAGTTTACAGAGGATATCACGTGACCATAGACTTGAGCCCTCACAGACTGGAGCTAGAAACGGGACAAAACAGAAAACTCTCCAGGTGCCCCTGCTGGGTGAAACCTGAGGAACTAGCCAGCAAGGAGGACAGGAACCTAGTCCAGACAGCAGTGTCACCTTGGGGCAGTCGTACCCTTAAGTCATGGTACCAGCATGAAAGCTCAAAGGATTAAACAAGAATGGGAGAGTCTTGAACGTGACCTTGTAAGCCAGTAGGTGTCCAAGGCATGCTGCTATATTTGACTTCTTCACTAGTGTGCCGACTAAGCTTGCTCAGTGTGTAAAATTTGTTCGTGGAAGCCAAGCAGTGGTGCATGTCTGTAATTTTAGCACCTAGGAGGCTAAGGCAAGGTGGTCAGTCTGAACCCAGTCAGGGCTAGATAGCGAGAACCAGTCTAAAAACAACACACAAACAAACAAACAAACAAACAAAATGTGCTTATAAATGAATTCAGTTTAAAGGAGCCAGAAACTAAGTAAAGGCAAGAGGCCTACATGAGATCACACTGACATCAAAGAGAAACACTTTTCAGCCAAACTCTGAAGATCCTTGATTCAGAATGGCTACGAAAAATGTGAGCAAGCTGGGCCCAGTAATCCAGGTCTGTAATTCCACCTACTTGGCAGGCTGAGGCAGAGGACAGCCAGTTCAAGGCCAGCCTGCACAACATAGGGAGGCCTTATTTAAAAACAATCTAAGGTAGTCTTTGACAAAAACAGGATCTCTAAGAGCTTGGGTGGAGAGGAACTTTGTTGTATTAGCTGTATTGGAAGAAAACCACCGATTTAGGATTTCTGCCTTTTATCATCTGCAGCCTGCCTTTCAATGCAGCAGCATCACTGTGGCAGTGTGATAAAGTGAGTATGCCGTAGAAATGTTTAGCCATATGCTCCAGTGTACTACCGCTGGTGTGCTGTCATTAGGATAGGATACCTAGTACTAGTCTCATAGCTTCACAGAACGCTTGGAACACAATTTCAGCTTGGGAGGCATGGGCAGTAAATGAGGCTATGTTCAAGGTTCACGTCCTGTATTGGCATCATGATGTGTCATACTGGGACCAATGACACTCACTCATCTATCTATCTATCTGAAAAACCATTCTAGCCTTATCTATAAGATGGACGTCAAGGAAAGCAGTCATGTTTTCTGGAGGTCTGAGTAAGACTTTGTCTGAGGTTTTCATCTGCAATTATGGTGTCCTCCTTCGTGGCACTGGAAGCAGGCCAACTGTCTACACTGAAGCTATCGTCTGGCCAGATGTGGTGAACACTGTAACCTCAGCACTTAGAAAACAGAAGCAGGATGATGAGCTCAAGATCATCCTCAGCTACACAATGAGTTCCAGGCCAGCCTGAGCTACAGGACAAACAAATCATCTTTCTGGATTAGCTATGCAGGGAGTTGCATTTTGACTCCACATTCTCTTTATATTTTAAATTCATTCATCTAAATAGTATCCTCTAAATTTGACTTTACTGACAAACTAACACAGAGCGCTGTAGCCTCTGCGACCCCATAGGTACATCAGTACAAATTCTTGTTTCACAATGATTTCATTTCAGTGCTGGTTGAAGGTGGGAAGTCAGACGGCCAGACAGTGCACTTTAAGTAAGTGGATTGAATGTTGTGACACACAAAAAGTAGAACTGAAATAGAGGCACTAGCAGCATGCAGACTAAAGCAGCTGCTGCCGCACCCAGGGGAGAAGACACAGCAATCCTAGGATCTCCACCTGAGGGCAACTAGATCCACCATGACTCAGCTCATCAGAACCTAGAGCAATGGGCAGCACCGGGGCAAGGAGGGAAGGCTGCCTCAAAGCTGGGCTCAACTATTTAAGCTAGGCCACCTTAGCTCGGGTGTGACACTCACTTTCTAAGCCTCTTCTTTTTGTTTTTCAAGACAAGGTTTCTCTGTGTAACCCTGGCCTCTTAACCAACAGCTATATGGGGCTACATCCACACACAACACCTGGGACGGAAGATATCCTGAAGCATTTCTCTCTAGAAGTTACAGGAACCCAGAAGAGCAGGCCATCTGAGTGTAAGCTGCAGGTAACAGGAGACACTGGTCCAAGCATTCAAATCATGGTGACTGTTGGTATGAAGAATGGAGAAACAATGCCACCTGGGACATTCTGTGAATAAATTCTAAACACTGAATTTATAAAACAGGGTCAAAGGTCAGTTTATGGTTTATTAGTTATCTGTAAGGCCAGGCATGGTAGGGCACACCTTTAATCTGAGCACATGAGAGGTGTGGCAGGCAGATTTCTGAGTTCCAGGCAAGGCTACATAAGGAGAGTGTGACCAATCTACAACACCCTCTCACATATCTATCCACTCAGGGTTCCGGGTAATTACTCACCCATCCTACTGTCCTACCCTGCGGGAGGTGGAGTCAATTTGGTACATTCAGTTTCATGGGACATAAGATGAGCCAAGAATCCACTTTGTTTATAAGGTAGGAAAACCCATCCCTGCTTTTTCCATTGGAATTTAAACTACGATAAAAGAGACAGGAAGACATCAGTAAGTTCGCAGTGAAATGTTGACTTTTATATTAAATAAGCACTGAACAGAATGGATTCTAGTCAAGAAGCCTTTACCAAAACGCAGTCACGAGCTTCCCTGGGGAGGGAGGTTCAGTCAGCCTGCTGCAGTGGTCCTGGAGAGGAAGATTACAGGCAGGCCCCAACTCTGCTCCCACCCACACCACTCAAGGGTCAGGAGCTGGCCATGCCCCCTTCCGTGTCCACTTCCCTCACCACTGTAATAAATACAAAACTGGCACTGTTCACACACCTCAGCACAAACAGGTTCCAGGCATTAGCAGACAACTGGAAGTGGTTAGGTTGAAAAACGCAAACAGAAATTTGGGACTTTTTTAACGAGAGTTACAATTCTCAAGGACAGGGCATGAGTTACTCAAAACTTACTTTGCTGGGTGGAGAATTTTGACAGAAGACTCAGGATTAGACAAAGGTCCTCAACAGTCCTACCAGCCCTGACATTGTGGCCAGAGCACTGCCAACATAATCTACAATGCAAGGGCAGCCAAGCCACTTGCAACAGATGATGCCCATGGCAGGGCATCTCCAACCCGCCACATTAGACGCAACTCCTAGCACCCGGACGGTAGAGCTTACAGAAAGACTGAGTTCAAGGGCATCTACAGCTACGTGGTAAGTTGAAAGCCAGGCTATACTATAGTGAGGCCCTGTCTCAAAGGGAAGGAAAACGTTGGGAAAGGAACAGAACAAGCCAGGAATGGTGGAGGAGGCCTGTAATCCAGGGCTGGAGAGAGAGACAGGAGGATCACCAAACATTCTAGGGCAGCCAGGGTACATGTAGACTCTGCCTAAGAAAACCACCAGCCCACTACCAAAAAGAGAGAACAAAGTATTATCTGTGCTAGCTGTCTGGTCCCTTAATCACAGTGACAAACTAGGACATTTCATGTGGACACTGCATTCAGTTCATATCTTAAAAAAAAAAAAAAAAAATTACAAAGACTAAGCAATCTGGGATGTAAATCAAAGAAAAAGCAATGAACACTGTTCCCCTAAAACAGCACAAATAAACCTGGCAAGAAATGACAGTGGACTCGGTAGCTGCACATTAGCAATAGGGCAGAGTTTTATTTAAAAGGCTAGTGGTTCAAATACTATTGCTTGAATAGCTCTGGTAGATATAAAATGTAGTAACATCTGAGGTTTATACACATATGCAGGAGCTGAAGGCCAGCTCATAGGACTAGTTCATCCTTGGTCAAGAGAGAAACTACAAGCGCATGCTGCAGGAGTGACCTAATGGATTCATTTGGACCATACTCCTACTCTCCCCGAGGAACACAGAAACACCAGGATAGAAAATGTTCTTTTTACACACAAAATTCTGGCTTAATTAGATCTCCTTCCTAAAATTATACCTTAGTTCAGAAAACAATGTCTTGAAAAACTCAAGAGCTTGAGCTACTAAAAAAATAAAAGGGAATTTGAATGTAGTAAACAATTTTAGTAAACACCATGTGTATTTTCCTGTTGCTAATGAAGACATGATATATTCACAAGACTATGCATTAAAATAAACTCCTACAAAGAGGCTCGCCAGGAAAAAACGCCATCCCAACTTCTAATCCTTCTCTGTCAGGTGCAGGTCTCAGCACAAACCAGCCCTGATAGCTGGGTTGAAAGCAGAACATAAAGCCTAGATCGTAGCTACTGAATGTAACCATTAAGTAGAATCATGACAGAGCACATTTAATGGGTTACTTCAATCCCCAACCTGGTCCAGTTTAAAATGTTTGTAGATCCAGTTTGTAAAGGGTCCATAGACATATTGGACAACCAAAAATCTACTGTTCTCCCAAGTGGCAGTTTGTGTAGCTCAAGAGCAAACCAGTAGGACTGTAAAGAGCTCTCTTGAAATCTCGATGAACACATATTACATAAGGAACCTTCAAAGTTAAATGAGACACCTGCATGGTGGTGTATGCCTTTAATCTCAGTCCTCAGGAAGCAGGGGCAGGTAGATCTCTGGGAGTTCAAGGTCAGTCTGGTCTACATAGCAAGTTCCAGGGTACCCAGAACTACACAGCAAGACCCTGTCTCAAAAACTAAAAAATGAACCTAGTTCATCCTTACTAAAATGGTAGAATAAAGCTAGCACATCCAAAGTGAGACATGGTGGGGCATGCCTTTGATCCTAGCATTGGGGAAGCAGGGGCAGGCTGATCTCTGAGTTTGAGGACAGCCTGGTAAACAGAGAGTTCCAGGACAGCCAGGACTATACAGAGAAACTCTGCCTTCAAAAACAAAAAAGATAGCACATCTATTACAAAGAGCAGCTTGTTTCCCATTTAAACAGCCAATTTTTTTTTACTGATAGAATTTAAGAATTAAACCAATTAAAAAACAAACAAGCCTAGGGATTACTTCAGTGGCAGAGCACTTGCTTAGTATGTGCTAGGCCCTGGGTTTGATTCCAGTACTGTAAAATATATATATATCTATCTCTATATATATATAAAATGAAAACAAACATATACACCTTAAGATAATATAAAACTTAAAATAACATCAGGCATTATGGAATGGGAAACAATTCTGACCCCTACCACAAATGCTCAAAACAAAGCAAACCATAACAAGTTGGGGAGGAGGGGGTGACAACCAGAACTCTGGGTGAGTAACACCACACAGACCCTACATCACAGAACACCACACAGAATGAGTTATACATCAGTAAGATCATCCTGACAGCAATGCAACTCCTAGATCAAAAATGAGTTAAAAGCTTGCAATGGAAATAACCCATCCGCAAAGAGATGAAGGGGAAGCAGAGGAAAGGCTGCATGCATGGGTCTATTATAGACATGATATTCAGCAGCATACAAATAATACCCCCCCAGTCCCCAGAACTTGTTTTCACTGCTAGATTGAGAGGAACAGACTCACTTGTAACTATAGCATCTTCCGCATTTGAATGACAAGCATGTTTAATCTGATGCTATATGTTATATAAAAATACTGAGGATACATGAATCAAACAAAACAACACAACACACTAACTCATGAACCTTACAACTGGACCAAAAATAAGTTTAAAGCCAAGTAGATGTGATAATTATCACATAAGACATAATCCATAGAAAAAAGGGCCAAGAAAAGAATCTTCATGTTGTACTCGTGCTTGATGTTGTCCTAGGAAAAACAGTGATGATTCGACAAAGGTGTCATATACAACTAAAAAGTCCCCTCTGGTTTCAAATGAATTTTCCTTGGCTAATTTTTCTCCTGTGCCAAACCAACTTTTATATACAGGACCAGTTTAAATCCCTCCTCCTCCCCTTCAAACATTAGATACAAGCATCCAGGAACATTGTACAATGCAAAGTGCCTTAAGAAAGGATTCTGTAGTGCCAGTGGTGTAACTGATCTGAGGAAGCTGGGATGCTGGTAACACTGATGGCCAGTCAAGCAATGGTGGTTTGCTTCTCCTCCGGTGTCTCCTCCAGCAACTGCATGATCAGTTCATGGAGGGGTTTGCAGATCTTTGCATAGCCTCCTCCCGTGAGATGAAGAAAATCAAACATGTCGTGGCAGGAGATGGCACCGTCCGAGTGCACGAAGCCCCCATCTGTATCCAGGAGCTGCACATTGGCAAGCTTCGGCAGGGAAACCTTGAGAAGCTGGTTCACCTTGGCATTCTTTTGTCTTAAAGGGTTGGGCTTCTCACCTCGAGGTAACAGACCCTAGGGCAGAGCACAGAAGAGCATTAACAGAGAGAGCTATTTGTTTTTCTTTACTTATTTATGACTTCCAGTATTCCTGGGATATCTGTTCCATCTGGCACACTCTGGCTTCTAAAATATCAGACTATGGCAGGTTGGGTTTTTTTTTTCTTTTTAAATATAATTTATTTTTATTTTATGTTCATTGGTGTTTTGCCTGTATGTATGTCTGTGTGAAGATGTCAGAAGCCCCGGAACTGGAATTACAGACAGGTGTGAGGTGCCATGTGTGTGCTGGGTATTGAACCTGGGTCCTCTGGAAGAGCAGTCAGTGTTCTTAGTCATGGAAGCCATCTCTCTAGCCCTGACTATGGTAGTTTTATTTAAAGCTGACCTGTTTGTTCTTGAGTGTCTTCCTCAAACTGTTGCTGATTGCGGATATCTTTAGGACCCACTATTCTTCGTTCTGAACATTTTAAAATTATTTTATGTGTATGAGTGTTTCGCCTCCATATATGTCTATGTACCATATCTGTACCTGGTACCCAAAGAGGACAGAAAAGGGTATCAGATGCCCTGGAACTGAAGTTACAGATGGTTATGAGTCATCATGTGGGTACTGGGAGTCAAACCCAGGTCCTTTGAAGAACAGCAAGTGCTCTTAACCACTAGGCTGTCTCTCTAGCCTGCCACTCTGAACACCTTAGCCAAGATCATTTTTAGAGCTTCAGAATTCCACTGAACTTCCACCTACAGATGAAATGTTCCTGAAGTCCCCACAGCATGTCCAACAGCAGTTCACCATCTTCTCTTTAAACTGTGCTCCTTGTCCATTGTATCAACTGTCATTCCAACATCCCAAGTCTCTCACCTCACATTCCTTATTTATCATGGAATCACTAAATGCTTACATTCTATATATTTCTCTAATTAATCTTTGTTTTCTGAGACAGGATCTCATGAATCCCAGGCTAGCCTCAAACTACTACATGGCTAAGGATTACAGGCATATACCAGTACATCTGGTTTATGTGGTACCAGGAATGGAACCCAGGGCTTCACTGCATGCCCAGCAAGCACTGTATCAACTGAGTCACATCCGCAGCCTCCATCTTCTTTTTCTTCACCACGATAATATACATTACTTTTGCTTAGGAACTTAATGCTATTCATCCCAATTACTAAAATATCTCCCACTAGTTCTCCCAAAGCCAGTATGTCCTCCCTTCAATTCTTTCTCTATATACCTTGTCAGGAGAATGTAGCTTAGACAAACCTATCAATGCCAAAGAAAGCTACACTATAACATATTATAAGAAAGAGAATTGGGGGGGCTGGAGAGATGGCTCAGTGGTTAAGAGCACCACCTGCTCTTCCGGAGGTCCTGAGTTCAATTCCCAGCAACCGCATGGTGGCTCACAGCCATCTGTAATGAGACCTGGTGCCCTCTTCTGGCCTGCAGGGATATGTGCAGACAGAGCACTGTATACATAATAAATAAATAAATCTAAAAAAAAAAGAGAGAGAAAATTGGAATCAAAGCTGTCTTAATGAAACACATGAATTACATACCTAGTAAGATAAATATATCCTAAGTTAATTTTAACTTGTATATCAATGATCTAATACAATTTTCAGATAAATCAACGTCTGTCTTGCTACTATGGTAAAGAGAAATATTACATGTCAAGAGCAAGATTTTTTTTTTTCTTTTTGGTTTTTCAAGACAGGGTTTCTCTGTGTAGCTTTTGCACTTTCCCTGGAACTCACTTTGTAGTACAGGCTGGCCTGGAACTCACAGAGATCCACCTGCCTCTGCCTCCCAAGTGTTGAGATTAAAGGTGTGTGCCACCACCACCCGGCAAGAGCAAGATTTTATCAATGCAAACTAGCAGTAGTGTTCATCAGATAATCAGTTGGTTCTATTACAGAAGTACTGCCAGACACTGCCATCCTTGCAGCTGGCCGATGCCTAGTAATGGCACACAACGAAATGTAACTGCTTGCTATTCAGGTAAAAATTTTGTTTCCAATTTGTGCTACAGAGTATGTAAGATGTTGTATTTCAAGAACAGATTTATTGTGTGTCCTTTATTTTACTTACTTGTTATTACTGGTAGCACTGGGGATTAAACCAAGGGCCTCATGAATGTAAAGCAAGAGCTCCACCATGAACTACAGTGCCAGCCCTTACTGTGAGTTTTTTATTGGTTTGTTTGGTTGGTTTGGGTTTTTTTCAGAACAGGGTTTCTCTGGGTACCCCTGGCTGTCCTGGAACTGTCCAGCTCCGTAGACCAGGCTGGCCTCAAACTCAAAGATCCAGCTGCCTCTGCCTCCCTAGTGCTGGGATTAAAGTTGTGCACCACTACTGCTCAGCCTTACAGTGAGTTTTATTTTACAAAAAATAAACATATATTCAAAGCATACACTTGTACATATTTACTCTAGTTCTTTCAGTAATGTGTTGGGGCTTTGGCTGCCAATGTACCTATGATTTTATAGCTCCCCAAAAGCCAGAGAATTCTCAGATTGTTACACTGGTTCATCTCCCTCTGTACTTGCTATGCTAAAACACTTCAAATGATGAAGTCAGTCCTAAAGCTGAGCTTATTACTGTTAAGTGCAAACTCAGGGACTAGGAGTGATGGATGGCACATGCCTGTAATCCTCACAGTTGGGGGCTAAAGAGTAGAAGTTAAATATCTACAGCTACATATTGAGTCTGATGCCAGCATTGGCTACAGAATACCCTGTCTAGAAAAAGTTGAAGACTCTATACCTAATATTTCACATGTTAACAATGCTAACAAAGTCTGGTTGAGATAGAAGGAATAACCAGGAAATATGACCAGGGACCAATAAACACACACTTTGTTCTAACTCTCAAGTCATAAAAAACAGAATGACTATTTCTCATGATCGGGGCAACATATCTACTAGAATTTACAAAAAAAGAACGAGGAAAAAATAGCCATTGAGATGGCTCAATGAGAAAAGTCACTGCCAATAAACCTGTTGATCTAACCTCAATCCTCAGAAACCAGGTGGTATAAGAAAAATCAACTCAGTCTTTTTTTTTTTTTTTTAAATTCGGAGCTGAGAACAGAACCGAGGGCCTTGTGCTTGCTAGGCAAGCACTCTACCACTGAGCCAAATCCCCAACCCCTGAAAAATCAAGTTTGTACGGCACACACAAAATAACTAATTATTTAAAAAAATGAGAAAAAGTTTATGTATTTGCATAACATTTTCCTTAATCAAAGTACCAAGGTATGCTGGTTCATTTTTTCCCCCTTTGATTTTAAATCGTTGCTAAAATAAGACATTAAACTCCTAGCCACACAGATGGCTCAATGGGTAAGTTCTTGCTGCCCATGCACAAGAACCCAAGTTCCCCAGAATCCAAGGAAAGCAAGGCACAGCAGTTATCCACAATCCCTGAACTGCTATTCTGAGACAGGAGGTAAGGACAGGAGGATTCCTGGAAGTTTGTGGGCCAGCTACCCTGGAATATGCAGTGTGGAACAAGAGATGTTGTCTCAAACTAGGTAGAAGGCAAAGACTAACATCTGAAGTTGTTTTGCAACATGTGCATCATAGCATTCACACTCACATGTAGACACATACATGTATGCATACACAAAGATAATTTAATCCCTTTAAACTTCTAAAAACTGTTCTAATTCTGTTTCTTTTAGACTTTCCAAATAGTATGTATGTATGTATGTATGTATGTGTGTATGTATGTGTGTGTGTGTGTGTGTGTGTGTGTGTGTGTGTATCTATGTATCCAAATAAATGTGTATATGTTTAAGTAACCATAGGTTTTTCCACTTCAAAACATCATGGTCTTTTTCACATCCACTCATAGTTGTAATATGATCTGTGCTAATGTATTAAAAAGCTCTGGGATCACTCCCCTATCAGATTCATCATTTAGGTTACATCTAATGTTTCAGTATTATTGATAAGACTATAATCAATACCTTTATCAAATTTGGTTTATTTTTTATACATAAATTTGGTGCTAGGGATCAAATCCAGGGTCACACACATCCGATGCAAATGCTCTACCATTGAGTTATATGCCCTCAGCTCCTTAATATCCACTTTAAAACAAAGAATATTTATGGAGAACTTACCCTGAACTGTTCATACATTAACATTCCCAGGAAGCTTTTTCAGAGCTAAACACTCAGTCACAACATACCAGTATGGAATAAGGCATAAAATGCAATAGCTATACCAACAATTAAATGCCATGAAATAAAAACTAAGATCTGGAGCTGGGTAAAAGCTGTCACGAAACCTGATGACCTGAGTTTGATCCCTGGCACCTACATAGTGGTAGAAGAGAACTATTTCTTTTGTTGTTGGTGGTGGTTTTTTTTAAGATAGGGTTTCTCTATGTGGCCCTGGATGCCCTAGAACTTGCTGGGATTAAAGGTGTTTGCCACCATCACCCACCCAGTGAAAAATAAATCTTTCTTTTTTTTTTTTTTTTTTGGTTTTTCAAGACAGGGTTTCTCTGTGTAGCTTTGTGCCTTTCCTGGATCTCGCTCTGTAGACCAGGCTGGCCTCAAACTCACAAAGATCCACCCACCTCTGCCTCCTGAGTGCTAGGATTAAAGGCGTGCGCCACCACTGCCCGGCAAAAACTAATTCTTATAGGTTGGCTTCAGACACACATCAGTCAAAAAAGATCTGACTTTTCAGCACCTACAAGATAAAACCTGAACTACTAGTAATAGCAAATACCTCCCTCCATGACCTTTCCTTCTAACCATCCTGTCCTTACAACAACCATCAGAAACTGCTCCCACTTAAAGACTCTGTATTGATGAGATACCATTTTTAAAAAGATTCCCAGTGGGTCTAAAGACATAAAATTCTCCACCCAGAAAGACTACTTACCAGCACAATGACTTTGGCCTGTGGCTGCCTTGTATTTATAAGTTGTACAATAGCCTCGATTCCACCTGCTACTTCTTCTGCTGTATTTTCATGGTTGTTTGTTCCTACCCAGACAACAATGACCTATAATGAGGGAAGGAAAAAGAAGGGAGAAGATAAAGACCAAGAAATAAAAGAACATGAAACATTTAAATGAAAAGCAAGAGAATCGGAAACAGGTGAGAAGGCTCATCAGGTAAAGGGATTTGCCAAGAAGCCTAATGACCTAATTCGATTCCCTTGGACCCACAAGTTGCAAAGAAGGAACTGACTCCCACAAATGTCCTCTGACCTCCACAGTGCCAGTATGTTCACTCACATGTGTGCACGTGAAGACACAAGCAAAATAAATAGAAACTGCAATAAAAACTTTAAAAAAATCAAAAGAAGAATGAGCTGCTTCCCAGAGGATGTTGAGTAACTTCAGTCTGGGAAACTGAAACTGAAAGTGAAATGGCTGCATGGTTGCCAAGCCTTCAATCTGAGGTCAGTCAGTCTCCAAACCCATGTGGTAGAAAGAGAAAACCCATTTCTACACAGTGCCCTCTGACGTTTACACATGCACTGCAGCACATAATGCATACACATGAAATAAATACATGTAATCAAATTCCTTCCCCCAAAAAACAGTGACTTATGCCTAATATTATGTTTCAAGATAAATTACAAGTATTTAATATTTCAGTGCCAAAATTATACCAGGAAGAAACAAGAAGGAATTACTCTCACAATTGATTAACTACACAGAAAAAAACAATGAACTCAACTGAATAAAAATGAAACATTCCTGGCAGACAGATGTATTAAAGTGGGATTTAAGGAACTGCTTCACACACAGTAAGATTTCCCTGGTTGGAAATACACTATGCAATAGCAGGAGCAGCCAGGAGTGCAAAGGCTATAAATACACTGGTGCACTCAAGAAAGGAGTCACTGGGATGGAGGCTGTGTTTTAAACATGTTTTCTCCGCTCGTATTTAAAAGGCATGCACCACTATGCCCAGTGAAACCAACTTTCATTAGTGACTCTCTTTTGTTTCTTCTTTTCTTTCTCTTTAGGGTTTTAAAAACTTATATGCTGTGCACCAAGTGCAGATGTTTATAATGTGACAAGGCATTACAGATTCATTTGTTCACATTTGTCCTAAACATTTTTCAGAAGCACTCAGAGAACTTGGCTATATATCTGTTTATATGCTCAGAATTTGCTAAAGTGAGTCATGGCTCTGTTTCCCACCATACTGCCCAGGCCCACACATTGCACATTCTACTGAGCATCAATTTGATTCCTACATGTGAAGAGTCATAACAATCACAATATAACTCAACCAAACAACAGATTGAGTCCTTTTTAAGCCAGTGCCTCTCTCAGTATGTTTCCTAAGCAATGATGTTTCCCATAAACAAGCATGAAGCAAAGAGCAAGCATAAAACAGGGCTTTCAAGAAGCAATTTTCCACTGCTTCAAACAGCCATATTTGAAAGATTCGAGATTAATCATACTCTCTTAAAAGTATGTTTCATCACCTTAGGTTTAATGTTCTCCAGTTCTCCATTCTTTAGTCTCCATAAAACATGTCGTGTTGTGTCTCCCCCAATTCCAAAATTAAGTGCATGAAGTGGGGAAAACAGCTCTCTCCATATCTAAAGACAAAAAACTTGATATAGTTAAACTACAAAAAAAAAAAAAAAATCACTGGAAATAAAATTTCTTCAACTGCAACATGATTTAATACATCTAAAACTAATAAATCTTCCACGGTTTTGTTGTTACTTTTTGGGATAGGGTTTCTCTGTGCAGCCCTGGCTGTCCTGGGACTCACTCTAGACCAGGTTAGCCTCAAACTCAGACATCTGCCTGTCTCTGTCTCCCTAGTACTGGGATTCAAGATGTGCACTACCACCGCCACTAGTCTTCTACATGCTAACCTTCCACGTTCCTTATTCAAATGTTTGCACTGAAAACAATATGCCACTCACTTAAAGGGCTTTGAGATGCTAGCGTGCAATGACTCAGTTCTTAATGAAGCACTGAGTCTCTGCTCAAGAACCTGCACAGCACATTCTATGCCCATTGAGACAGCAACACCCTAAATCAAGCTGTCAGCTCAATAAACACTTTTTCATGAATTCAACTATTTAAAAAAAAATGAAGTGAAGCCAGGAGGTAGTGGTCCACGCCTTTAATCCCAGCACTTGGATTTCTATGAGTTTGAAGCCAGCCTGGACTACAGAGAGAGTTCCAGGACAGGCAAGACTGTTATATAACTGTTCTATAAAGAAACCTTGTCTCCAAAAAAACCAGTGAAGAAATACAAGTTGAAGAAACTTAATAGTATTGGAACCAAAAAGAAACAAAGCTGTATTTTCTTTTAAGTTTCCTTTGGAAGAATGCCCAACCCTAAAAAGATTCGGAAAAGCCCATTACAAAAATATACAGTAAATTGCAGGGCAATGGTAGTGCACTCCTTTAATCTTAGCACTCAGGAGGCATAGACAGGCAGATCTTGAAGTTTGAAGCTAACCTGGTCTACAGAGTGAGTTCCAGGACAGCCAGGGCTATACAGAGAAATTTGATCTCTACCCCCTGCCCCCTCCCCCAACACACACACACACACACACACACACACACACACACACACACACACACACACTAAACAGAAGTAAGAATCATACATCACCACCAGGCAAATACAGCAAGCTTCTTGGAAGTCAAGAGCAAAAAGGGAGTTTAGTTACAAATAACTACACCAAGAATCCCACTAGGTAGATCTGCCTTCCCTTGTAGACGGCACTAGAGTATCTCTGAATCCTAAGCCTATGAGGTCAGTTTAGAAAGAAAGTTTGTAAGTTATCAGTGGACATACACTAGGAGCCAAGAATACCCTCTGATTTACCTCATACTGCTGCATCAACTGTACCATGGAATCTCCCACAAACAGCACGTCCGGCTCTTTGTCTTTACAGTCCAGAACAAACCTATTATGCTGGTTTGTAGAAGAAAGAAAAATAAGAAATTGGTATTTCTTTCCTTTCACAATTTGTTGGCCTAAACAAATTGTTGTTCAACCAGGTACTGTAAAACATTCTTTATGGGCAAGACCCAGAGATCCACCCCCAACACTATACAATAGGAGAGCAAGCAAGCAAACCAAGCTATTCATCCTTTTCAGTCTATCCTAAAGCTTATTCTTTTTTTCTGAGTTAATTGGAAATTAATTTCTACCCTTACCATACTGATCATTCTATTTATTGGTTTAGATTCAAGAAAATCACAATTCTACCAAATCCAGAATATCATAATGCTCCATATCATTAAAAAACAAACAAACAAACAAACAAACAAACAAAAAACCCCTACCTTTTCCTTAAATTAGGAAAAATAAATAAAAAGGCATTTTTGGGGCCACCAAGATGACTCAGTAGTAGGTAAAGGCCCTTACAGGCAAACCTGTTTGAACCCTGGAACTCAAATGGCAGGAGAGAACCAACTCTTGTAAGTTGCCCTCTGACCCAGAGACACACACACACAGACATAATCACACACACACACACACACACACACACACACACACACACACACACACACACAATTTAAAACAAAAAGAAACCTTTCAAGACAGGGTCTCACCGGAAACTTGTTACATAGACCAGGCTAACCTCAAAATTTGCAGCAATCCTCCTCATCCTTGTGTCTCTGTGCTGCCTTATAGACCTGGCAACCACACCGATGCAAACTTATGACAACATTTTCTACATTTGCTTTATCTCTTTGTACAGCTACGTACTGTTAAACTATTTGAGTTTTGTTGTTGTTTTTGAGACGAAATCTCACTATATAGTCCTGGCTGGCCTATAACTTGATATACAGACCAAAATGGTCTCAAACTCAAGAGATCCACCTGCCTCAACCTGAGTGTTGGTAGCTAATGTGTGTGTGCCACCTCCAGCTTTTTTTTTGGAAACTGTCTCAAACACCTCAAGCTAGCCTTGAACTCCTGTATCCTTCTGCCTCTACCTCCCAAGTGTGCTGGGAAAATAGGTGTGAACTAAACTATTCTTTTAATTTTTTTCTTTTAAACTTTTACTTTACGTAGGCCTGCATATGCATGTGAGTGTATGAGGGTGACTGAGAAAGCCACAAGAAGGCAACCTATCCCTTTAGCTGCAGATTCAGGTGTTCTGTGAACCACCCAATGTGGGTGCTGGATCTGAACTCTGCTCTTCATAATTATGTAGCAAATGTTCTTAACTGCTGAACCATCTCTCTACTACCCATGACTCAAGTACTTCAGCAAATACAAGTTAAAATCTTCTTTTTTTTTAACTTATTTATTTATTATGTATACAGTGTTCTGTCTGCATGTATGCCTGCCGGCCGGAAGAGAACACCAAATCTCATTACAGATGGTTGTGAGCCACCATGTGGTTGCTGGGAATTGAACTCAGGACCTTTGGAAGAGTAGCTAGTGCTCTTAACTGCTAAGCCATCTCTCTAACCCCTAGAATGTTCTTTTATGAAACCATACTAAGAAAATAAAAAATAGCCCATTAACATCTAACATCCAGTCCATATTCAGGCTTTACAGACTCTTTAAAAAGTATTACATTTATCTTTGAACCAGGATCTAATTAAAACCCAAGTCTTTTTTTTTTCTTCTTCTCAGCTTCCTCTTGAAGTAGATACCTAGCTTTTAGATATAATACACATTTTGAACACAGCTATAACATCCAAATGTTAAACTGTCAGTAGATCAGTACTCAATCCTTTTCAGTCTAATCCAAGTTTAAAAGCAGTAGTAACCCAGTAGTGGCATGCCTGACTCACTCTCCCTTCCCCTCCTTTCAATTAAGTTGCCTAAGCTGGCTTCAAACTCTGGATCTCAAGTGATCTTTCTGTCTCAGTCTACTAAATAACCAGAACTAGAGGTGTGCATCACAGGGCCCAGCTAAGTCTATCACTGAACCACACACCCAGCCCTACTCATTGGCTTTGGTTTTGTTTGTTTAAAGTCAGGATCTAAATATGTAGCCCAGGTTGGGCTTTAACTCCTGGCAGTCCTGCCTCAATCTCCTGAGTTTAGATGCTAGGCATGTGCTACCTAGCATATCTGGTTAAGAAACTTTTTTTTGCCGGGATGTGTTGGGGGACATCTTTAGTCCCAGCACTCAGGAGACAGAGGCAGGTGGATTTCTGTGAGTCTGAGGCTAGCCTGGTCTACAAATCGATTTCCAGGACAGCCAGGGCTACACAGTGAAACTCTGTCTTGAAAAAACATTAAAAAGAAGAACAACAACAAGAACAAGAAGAAGAAGGAGGAGAAGAAGGAGGAGGAGAAGGAGAAGGAGAAGAAGGAAAAGAAGAAGAAAAGAGAAACATCTGGAAACATGTGATGTTGTTTGAGACAGGGTCTTACACGATGTAGCTCTAGTTGTCTTGGAACTCACTATGTAGAGAAGGCTGGCCTTGAACTCACCACCATCTGGCTAGGCAACAGTTTCTAATCTAGTTTCAGGGACAGGTCTACAGATTATTCCTTTTTCCTAAACCCTAGAATCAGGGATGGGGATCTCAGTTGGTAGAGTATTTACCTAGTGAGCATTTTATGACTGTAATCTCAGCATGTGAGAGGCAGAAGCAGGATTATTAGAAGACTTTGTCTCAAAAACAATATTTAAAAAAAAAAAGAAAAAAGAAATGGTGGCGGTGGCACACATCTTTCTTAAAAATAATTTATTTTATGTGCATTTGTGTTTTGCCTATATATATATATCTGTCTGTGTGAAAGTGTCAGATCCCCAGAAACTGAAGATAAAGGCAGTTGTGAGTTGAGCTGCCATGTGGGTTCTGGGAATTGGAACTCGGGTCCTCTGGAAGAGCAGCCAGTACTCTTAACCACTGAGCCATCTCTCCAGCCCTGTGGCACACATCTTTCACCCCAGCATTCAGGAGGCAGAAGAAGGAGGATCTCTCTGAGTTCAAAGCCATCTTGAACTACAGAGCAAGTTCCAGGACAGTCAGTGCTACACAGAAAAACCCTGTCTTGAAAAACAAAAACAAAACAAAACAACTCTTGGTAGTCCTGGCACCTTCAGGCACCCACACACAGATATGTACATATAAAGTAAAAAAATGAAAAAACCAACCAACCAACTAAACCCTGCCCCCCCCCCCCCCCCCGCAGTGGGGAAACAAGGGACGAGAGGATCCCTGAAGTATGCTGACCAGCTAGTCATGCCAAATTAGTGAGCTCCAGGTTCAGTGAGAGACACTATTTCAAAAGTAAGGTGGAGAACAATCAATTGAGGAAAACACCAGATCTCTGGCCATCACATGCGTGCAAACACATGCTAGCTTGTACACGCACACACATTTACTTGCATACACATGAAACAAAGTGATCTAGCCACACAAGTAATGCATATGCACCACCCTTTACCTGAGACATCCACCTGTCATCTCCTTGAATATCTTCCGCTGCATGTGGAATAGCTGCTGGGTTGGAGTCTCCTTGGCTCATTCTACACCTGAAGAGAAATGTCTGTCATGTTTCATTTATTAACAAGAACATTAAATACTAAATACTGTCAGGTTTTTTGAGACAGGGTCTCACAATGTAGCTCTGGCTGTCCTAGAACTATGTAGACTGGCCTTGAACTCAAGTGATCTGGCTGCCTCTGCCTCCTGAGTACCAGAATTAAAGGCATGCACTACTAGCCCAGTTACTATTTATTTATTTTGATTTTCAAGACAAGGTTTCTCTGGGTAGCTCTGGATGTCCTGGAACTCATTCTATAGAATAGAACAGGCTGGCCTCGAAATTGCAGAGATCTGCCTGCCTCTGCCTCTACCTCCCGAGTGATAGGATTAAAGATATGTCGCACCACCATCCTGCTGTATTTTTAAAAAGATTTAGTTTTGTTTATGTATAGATGTATGTATGTTTGTGCATCGCATGTGTGCAGTACCCACTAAAGCCGGAAGAGGTCGTTCAGATCCCCTGAAATTAGAGTTACAGAAGACTGTTAAGTGCCGCGTGGGTGATGGCTATTTAATTGGGTCCTCTGGAAAAGCAGCCAGTGTTCTTAGCACTAAGCCATCTTTCCAGCCCCTACTGTCAGGTTAAAATAATATTTATTTTATTATGGGTTTAGCTTAGGAACTAAAACAGGGTTGATTTTCAGCAGATATGAGTTCTAGGACATGACTGCTTAAGTCTACAAAATATTATCACTGACTTAAGATAATTTCTTATCACTTATGAAGGGAGCATCACATCTAAAACATTAACCCCCATCACTCCTCTGTAACTAAGATTAAATGAACAAACTCGATGGGCAGTGGTGGCCCATGCCTTTAATCCTAGCACTCTGGAGGCAGAGGTAAACAGATCTCTGTGAGTTCAAGGTCAGCCTAGTCTACAGAGTGAGTTCCAGGACAGCCAGCCAGAGCTACATGGAGAAACCTTGTCTTAAACCCCACCCCGACAAAAAGGTACAAATTCTGCTCCAAATATATACTTTACCTGACACACCCATCCTATGTTAGTTTTCATGATAACAGGTTGTAGAAAGCACCATATTGCTTAAAAATTAGATACTTATAGAACAATGAAATCTACATTACAGCCTTTTAGGTTGTTAGAATTACACACTATAGAATGACTATGGGGGGCTGAGAGCTGGCTCAGTGGTAAAGAACAATTGCTGTTCTTGCAGAGGACTTCAGTTTGGATTCTAATACCCATGTGGAGTGGCTCATAACTACGTGTAACTCCAAGGGTTATAACAATCTCTGCTAGCCTCCACAGGCACCCACATGGCAAACAACCAGAGGCAGACAAAAAGACAAAAAGACAGGAGCCAGTCAAATGGCTCAGAGAGTAAAAAGCCTGGTAACCTGGAATCTCTAGAATTCACATGGTGGAAAGGGAGAACCAACTTTGTAAAATCGTGTTCCAATCTGCCTGCCTGCCTGCCTACAGACACTCTCTTTCTCTATTTTGCGCGCGCGCGCACACACACACACACACACACACACACACACAGTGACACTAGCATTCACACATATATCATACATATGAATGCTTAAGAAAATTAGAGTCAGGTATTGTGGCACAAGCCTTTAATCTCAGCACTCTAGAGGCAGAGGCAGGCAGATCAAGGTGAGTTCAAGGCTAACCAAGTCTACATAGCAAGTTCCAGGCAGCCACTGCTACGTAGAGATGTAGAGAGATCTTGTCTCAATAAATAGATAAATAGGCAAATAAAATAATTTATAAGTACATAGGCTAGAGAGATGGCTCAGAGGTTAAGAGCACTGGCTGCTTTTTCTGAAGACCCTGTTTCAATTCCCAGCACCTACACAGCAGCTTTCTGTAACTCTAGTTCCTGCGTATCCAACACTCATTTCTGGCCTTCTTGGGTACCAAGTATGAACATGATACACAGATGTATATGCAGGCATAATACCCATACACATAAAATATTTTAACTAAACAAGACTACAGCAATAATTAGAATCCACTAGCTATTAAAGCATCACACAGATACTGTACAGTAATTAAAGTACTGATAAGACAAGACCAGGGAGGACAGAAGTGCTCACATCCAACCCCCAGCATTCTTGTTAAAAAAGAAATCCAGTGTGACAGTGTGTGCTAACAATCCTAGCTCTGGGGAGGTGGAGACAGGCAGGTATAATGGCTAGTTTAGCCTAATTTGGAACTCCAGGTTGGCAAGAGACCACATATTGTCTCCTAGAAATCATGAACAATAACCACGTAACAACACTCAAGGTGTAGTGACTCATTCCTTTAATCCCACAATTCAGGAGACAGAAGTACTTCTGTCTGGTGTACTCTATGAGTTTGAGGACAGCTTGGTCTACACTGCAAGCTCCAGGCTAGCCAGGGTTACATATTAAGACCCTGTCTCAAAACGGGGTGGCAGTGATGAATATTAACTGAGGAACACCTGGCTAAGTAGCATGCTTGTCTACCCATGCCTTAAGCCCTGGGTTCAATTCATAGCATCATACTAAATCTTATCAAACCAGGTACATGCCCATAAATCTATCGCTCAGGAAGTCACAGGAAGACCAGAAATTCAAGGTCAACTGTAGCTACACATGAGTTCAAGGCTACCCTGGGATACATGAGATACTTTCTCAAAAACAAAGGTTAAGCCTAACATAGTAGCTTCCAGCATTTGGGAGGTAGAGGGAAGGAATATCTGTGAGTCTGAGGCCACCTGGTCTATACAGTGAGTTTCAGGCTACCAAGTGAGATCCTGTCTCAAAAAAAAAAAAAAACCACACACACACACACACACACACACACACACACACACACACACACACACACAAACCCCACCAAAGATTAGCAGTCACTGGGGAAACTGTCTCAGAACCAAGTGGAAGTTTTACCTGTGTTTCAATTTGTCTTCACTGGCCTGTTACAGGTAATGGTTACACACAAGGATGCAACTGTCTATGCCATTTTTTATGCCAATTTACTTAATTCCCTATGTCAAAGGATGTTGCCTTTTACTACTGAAAGGCATTTTAGTATTGGGTTTTTTGTTTTGTTTTTCTCTGTGTAACAGCCTTGGCTGTCCTGGAACTCCCTCTGTAGACCAGGCTGGCCTTGAACTCACAGAGATCCATCTGCTTCTGCCTTCCAACTGCTGGGATTAGAGAGGTGTACCACTGCCAGTTGTTTTTTGTTGTTGTTCTGTGTGGTAGGTTTTTTTTTTTTTTTTTTTTTTTTTCTAGACAGGGTTTCTCTGTGTAACCCTGGCTGTCCTGGAACTCACTTTGTAGACAAGGCTGTCCTTTAACTCACAGAGATCCATCTGCTTCTGCCTCCCAAGTGCTGAGATTAAAGACACTGAGTCACCACTGCCCAGCTTTAGTGGGGTTTATGTTATGTTTATCAAGTAAAGGGTATTTAATAAATCTTACATTTTATAGTTGATCTATAAGTTTAGATGCTCTTAAAAACCAGCATGGCTGGGCGGTGGTCACACACACCTTTGATCCCAGCACACAGAGCCAGGCGGATCTCTGTGAGTTTGAGGC
Organism: Peromyscus leucopus; assembly: GCF_004664715.2. Classification (NCBI taxonomy): domain Eukaryota; kingdom Metazoa; phylum Chordata; class Mammalia; order Rodentia; family Cricetidae; genus Peromyscus; species Peromyscus leucopus. The sequence continues at coordinate 27,289,645 of NC_051069.1, read as the reverse complement.
CAGCCTGGTCTTCAGGATAGGCACCAAAGTTACACAGAGAAACCCTGAATCAAAAAACAAAAAACAGGACTGGAGAGATGGCTCAGAGGTTAAGAGCAGTGGCTGTTCTTCCAGAGGTCTTGAGTTCAATTCCCAGCATCCACATGGTAGTTCACAACCATTTGTAATGAGATCTGGCTCCCTCTTCTGGCCTGTAGGGATACACTCAAACAGAACACTGTATACATAATAAATAAAATTGGAAAAACAAAAACAAAAACACAAACAAACAAAAAAAAACAACATGACAGATACATCAGCAAGTTAGACCTAACACTTCTAACACTTTTTTGTTTTGGTTTAGTTTTGGGTTTTTTTTTTTTTTTTTTTTTTTTTTTTTTTTTTTTTTTTTTTTATCTTTGGAGATAGGGTCTCCCTATATAGAGTAGGCTGGCTTTCAAACTCAGAGATCCACCTGCCTCTGCCTCTCCAGTGCTGGGATTAAAGAAAGGTGTGTGTCACCAGATAGTGAATATTACTTTTTAATTATTTTTTAAAGTTTATTTATTTTATGCATATGAGTGCTCTATCATCTTTATGTCAGAAGGCATCAGATCCCACTATAAATGGTTGTAAGCCACCATGTGGGTGCTGGGAATTAAACTCAGGACCTTTGGAAGAGCAGCCAGTGCTCCTAACTGCTGAGCTGTCCCTCCAGCCCCACTTTTTTGTTTTGTTTTGTTTTTCGAGACAGGGTTTCTCTGTATAGTTTTGCACCTTTCCTGGATCTCGCTCTGTAGTCCAGGATGGCCTCGAACTCACAGAGATCCACCTGGCTCTGCCTCCCAAGTGCTAGGATCAAAGGTGTGCACCACCACCACCACCACCACCACCACCACCACCACCACCACCACGGACCCAGCCCCATTTTTTAATTCTTTATCTAAGACTAAATCCTAGTTCAGAATTGTCCTTAAACACCCATTCAGAAACACACAGAACTGGACTACTGTATATATGTGATTGGTAATGATGCTCTTTGCCAATTCTTTTGATGAAATAATAGATTATTATTATAATTTTGATTAAAATAATAGATAATTTATAAGTTATCAACAGTAAGAAGACAATTGAAAACAATCACATATTAAAATAAAGTTCAGTTATTTAGGCAAAGTTTCTATGATGCATAATAAAAATTTAGTTTAAAAAAATTTTTAGTTAACCCCAAATGCCTTTAATCTCAGCATTTGAGGCAGAAGCAGGCAGATCTCTGACTCTAAAGCCAGCCTGGTCTATAAGAGCTAGCGCCAGGACAGCCTAGAATACACAGAAAAACTGTGTGTGTGTGTGTGTGTGTGTGTGTGTGTGTGTGTGTGTAGGGGGGAGGAGATAATTAAAAAATAGACTTCTAGGGGAATGAGTATAACTAGAATGTATTATATATACATGTATAAAATTGTCAAAAGGATTGATGTCTTTAAGCAAAAAAAAGGTATCAGTCTGGGCTGGGGATGGGTCATGGGTCAGTGGGTAAAAGTACCTGCCACCAGGAAAGCCTAACAATCTGAGATCAACGAAAGTGTTGGTAATCCCAGCATATCTTTATGGGGAGATGGAGGTAGAAACAGGAAACTCTCTAGGGTTTATGCAGCCTCAAAGTAAAAAGGCTATGATTAGCTTTGAAAGGTTGTCCTCCTCAGACCTCCACAGGAACTGTGGCATGTACATGCCTACATTCCCACAGACAAACAGTACATTCACATCACACATAAACACAAATGCACACACAAAACACAAATAAGAAGCACCATCTATGGCTATGGTGGCACATACCTATAATCCCAAGCACTCAAGAAGGCAGGGGGCAAGAAGCCTGATGCAAATTTGAGGGCAGCCTGGGCTACACAGACCCCCATTTCAAAACAGAAATACATGTAACAACATATAGCACTATTTTTCATTCACTAACTACGCTTTTCAAACAGACCTAATGAAATATGAGAACAAACTGAAATGTTCGGTCCCACAAAGTACACTTCTCTTAATGGAGATATAAAGATATGCAACAGGAAAAAACTAATTAAAACACATTAATAAAGGCCGGTAAAGTTCAAATACACTGGAACACATCAGAATATTTTAAGAAGCAGCCAAACACACATCTGTGTATGAATTAAATATGTGAATTACTGTTGACATGTATATTAATTAATCAAGTTTTATGGGTTTTGAGACAAGGTCTTGCCATGTACTCCAGGCTAGCCTCAAACTCACTATCCTGCCTCACTGTCTCATCTTCCCAAGTGTGGAGACTGTAGGTGTGCATCACTATAGCAAGCTATTTTTTTCTCCTTTTTTGGCTTAAGAAATAAATTCTGTGTTTTTTTTTTTTTTTAAAGTTCCAAAGACTCACTTAATGGATCAGGTCACAACCTACTCTCGAGACCACAAGCCTGTATAAACTTTAACACCTTCTTGAGTCTACAGTTTAATTTAGAAATAGGTTTTCTGAACTGACTCAATAGGTAAACAACTATCGAAAACAATTTATAATTAACACTTATTAAGAACTTACTAGCAGCCAGGTGGTGGTGGCACACGCCTTTGATCCCAGCACTCGGGAGGCAGAGCCAGGAGGATCTCTGTGAGTTCGAGGCCTGCCCGGGCTATAGAGTGAGTTCTAGGACAGGAGCAAAGCTACAGAGAAACCCTGGGGGGGGAGGGACTTACTAGCTACACAACTCTGTGCTTTGAGTATACAGTCTTTAATCCCAGCACTTGAGAAGTAGAGGCAGGCGGGTCTGTGAGTTCAAGGATTACATAGCAAGTTCCAGGACAGCCAGGGCTACCTGGAGAGACCACGTCTCAAAAAAAAAAAAAAAAAATTAACTAAAGGTCAGAAAGGAATCTGTTCTATTGCAAAACTGTTAAGTAGGAAAGGTAGGATTTGAAACAGAAGTCATATAAAGGTTGTGGAGTTGTAGATCTCTGAGATATTCACAATTGCATTTGGGGGTGGGGACATATTTGCATATACATAAGATACCTTGAGAATGGGATCCATATGTAAACATCAGGTTCCAAGTTCACTTACATTTCAGGTACACCTTACAGAGAGCGTGAAGATAACTTCATACAATACCGCTAGTGTGCCTAATGTTTCACTGTAATCCATCATATGAAGTCAGATATGGGATTTACCACTTGTGGTACCAGGAATTTTTTTCAAAAAATAAAATAAAAATAAAACCCAGATTTGAACACTCCAGATTTCTGGATTAGGAATGTTCAACTTATTACTGCTGTCTGTGGGATGGTGGGCTTGTTCTATTTTGTGGCACTGGGGATTGAACCCAGAACCTCACATGTTGGGTGAGCACTCTGCTACTGAGCTTTAGTTCCAGCCCTTATCTATTCCTGTTGAGCAAACTAAGGCCCATCACTCCTTTTTAAATTTAAAAAGAAAAAAAAAATCACATTTAATTGGTGTGGTATGGTGTGTGTGTGTGTGTGTGTGTGTGTGTGTGTGTACGTACACGTCATCTTGCCAGCCTCATTCTTTATTTTTTTGTTTTAACGAACACAACAGTTTACATTATCTGACTTCCAAATGCCTAAACTTTGGGTTTTTGAGACAGGTTTTCTGTGTAACCCTGGCTGTCCTGGAACTGCTCTGTAGACCAGGCTGGCGTCGAACTCAGAGATCCACCTGCTTCTGCTGAAATTAAAAACATTTGCCACCATGCCTGGCTTGGCTAGACCTCTTGATTGTTCTATCTGGTCTGACCTATGAAGAGGAGATGGCAGGAGTTTATGGCTCAGTTTTCCATTTCTGGGTTTAAAAAAATCTTACAAAACTGAAGACTTTTGTGAAATAGTGGGAAGTTACTTTGTATTTTAAGATGTTTGATTTGGCAAAAGAATACAGGATCCAAGTGTCTTTTGGAAGCACAAAGTAATTGCACTCAGGTGCTTTGCCTTTGTATTCATGTTTAAGGGATTATCTAGTTTGGAATGGTTTTCAATCCTCTCCCACTTATAACAGCCTTTTAACTTTAGGCAAGCAAATTTTGTTCCTCACTTTCTTCTCCCATGCCCCTTCATTTTGCCTTGGGGAAAAAAAAAAAAACGGAACTTATGACTGGGTATATAGTATTGCACACCTATGATCTTAGCATCTGGAAGGCAGACACTGCATCAAGTCCAGGCAGCCGGGGCTGCACAGGGAGACCCTCAAACAGAATGTAAGATTTGGGGTTCAGATGGAAGTGCTTTGTTCAGGGTTTTGAGTGATAAAATAAAAAAATAAACAGCTTGGTAAAGTAAAATTTATCATGCAACCTATACTTGTATAAAACAACATACTTTGTTCAAGAATAAATAGGCTGAGTGCCAGATCCAAGGCCAACAATGAATTTGACTTCAGGACCCCCGTGGTGCAATAATAGACCTGATTCCCTCAAGCTGTTCTCTGACCTACACACATACACACAATTTTTAAACATGAAAACCTGGGGGGAAAAGGAGATGACTCAGTGGTTAAGAGCATCACCTGTTTTTGCAGAGGACGAGGGTTCAACTCTCAACAACCACATGGAAATTCACAACCATCTGTGACTCTAGTTTCAAGGGATCTGGCACCTTCTTCTGGCCTCTGTTGGCATTGCATACATATGACGCAGTACATACATACACGCAGGCAACATATCCATACATATGAGATAAAGATTTTAAAAATACAGAAGCCGGGCAGTGGTGGCGCACGCCTTTGATCCCAGCACTCGGGAGGCAGAGCCAGGCGGATCTCTGTGAGTTTGAGGCCAGCCTGGGCTACCAAGTGAGTTCCAGGAAAGGCGCAAAGCTACACAGAGAAATCCTGTCTCGAAAAACCAAAAAAAAAAAAAAAAGAAAAGAAAAGAAAAAAATAAAAATACAGGAAATTTTAAAAGGAATGAAGAATGAATCAGGAGTCATCCAAAGAGCAACTTATGGAAGTAGAAAAAAATCTCAATTGCAGGGATTCCTGAGCCAGGTAGAAGGCAATTTCCCATCACAGCCGCCCTCAGAAAGTGGTGCACACCCAGCACTCAGGAGGCAGAGGCAGGCGGATCTCAGTGAATTGGAGGCCAGTTCCAAGACAGCCAGAGTTACACAGAGAAACCCTGTTTGAAAAAACAAACAAAAGAGAGAGGGGAAGGGGTCTGGAGAGACGGCTCAGTAGTTAAGAGCACTTACTGCTCTTCCAGGGGTCCCGGGTTTGATTCCCAGCACCCACAAGGCAGCTCTGTCTGTAACTCCATTTCCCATTGGCAGTGGTCAATTCCTAGGAGCACAAAAACCAAAACCCAACACCTCCTATCTCACCTCCCTGATTCCTAACAGTCTCTTTACCCAACAAACAGCAGGCTTATGGAAAAACCAGCATGAGGGAAGGAAAAGGTGGGCAGTTTTGTAAATTTCCATGAAAAACTAATTTGCAGAGGAACTTCAGTTGTCCTTCAAAATTCTCTGGGACGAGGAAGCAATCCTAACCCTAAACTTTCTATCTTCTGCACTTAACTTAGACCAAAACACAGCACCGGACATGCAAGGTGTGGAAGCCAGCCCCAACAAAACAATTACCATTCTCTAGCTCAACTGGATTTGGTGTGTGTGAACCATGAAACTAACAGAGACCTTTGAAATGAGAATGAAAAGATTTAGAGTGCTTCCATTAAGGCCTGAGGATTGCATTTGCTTCAGAGAGTTGGCAGGGTTATTCTGAAGAGGAAGGCAAGCCTCATCAGAATACCCTTCCTCAGTCTCTGGTGGGCAGGCCCCCAGGATCCAGCACATCCATAATTTATCATCAAGTGCCCATGCCAACAAATTAATGCACAATGATTCCCTCCCCTACTAACCCACAAGGAGGCAACCTTTAAGTCTGAACAATGTGCCCAGGGAAGGAACCTCAAGACCCATCCAAGGCAAAGCTAAGCCTGTATTTTCTCTTTCCTCTTTCTCCTCATCCTTTTTCCCCTGGCCCACTCTCTCCACCCAACTTAAAGCTGTAGAAAATGCCGCTCTAGGACCGGCTCCTAGCGTCCAGGTGCTCTTTCCTTTGTCCATAGCCACGCTCGTCAAAGACGCCAAAGCTTTAGAGCTTTGGGTTTTCCTAAAGTCCGTACACAAACGGTGAAAGGCAACATCGGCCTGGGAGCTACGGAGAGCAGAATAATGAGTCACTCCGCCTCGAGTCCATCAAACGTGTAGACCAGCGGCTCTGACCCGCTAAATGGACACGGACCCCGGGGGTGGGGTGGGGACACCACCAAGGAACCTCTCCACTGACCAGATTTACCCAGCTGGTAGGCCATCAGGCAAATCCCCAGCCTCTCGGCTCTTCGAAGGGAATGGGGTGACTCTTAAGGACAGCCTTCTAACAATCCTTTCAGAGTCCTGACACGGGTCTTTGGGGTGTTTTAGCGAGGCAACAGAGAAGTTTCTAATTGGGGGGGGGGGCAGTTTCCGACGAAAAGGGAAAAGAGCGTGATCCGTTAAAAAAAAAAAAAAAGAAGCACAACCGAGTCACAGGCTTGGGCCTAGAGGTTCCACCCCGGAGATGGAGGGAAAAGGCAACAGCTGAGGCAGGAGGCAGGAGGCCGGCCCAGGGGACCCGCGGGCCACTCACCCGCCAGCCAGGGCGGGCCCCGGGCGCCGGAGGGCAGGAGAGGCCGCGCCGGGCCCCCACCCCGAGGGCCTGCGGGCGACGGCGCGGGGCGCGGCGGGGGAGGGGCGGGGTGGGGGAGGGGAGCCGGGCCTCACAATACCATCTCGCCCGCGCGTCCCACCCGCGACGCCGAAGCCCCAGCTCCGCGGTCCCCACGATGCACTCACAGAGGCAGAGGGTCCGTACGGGCCCCCAGCGGCTGCGGCGTCGGCGGGTGGCGCGTCTGTCGCTCCCTTGGTCCCGGCGGCCCCGTTCCGGCGCGCGTCCCCTCCTCGGGCCCCAGCACCAAGCAGCAGCGCCTCCACTTCCGGTCCCCCTGCCACTCAGGCAAATGGCTTCCGGAAGTCCCGCCCCGTGCTACGGGGACCTCGGCCGAGCCGACGCGGCTCACTTTCCCTCGCAGTCGGCGCTTTCCGCTTCGCGTGCAGGTGCCCGAGCATCCGCGCCAATTTGCCGACTTTGTTCTCTTTTTTATCCCCCCCGACTTGAGCGCGACTGGAGGCACCGTCTTTCCTGTAAAACTGCCTTCCTGTCGTGATAGGATGATGGAAATCATCCCGAGATGGCCTTAGGGACTGTGTAGCATTACCTCACGCTGACGCCATTCCCTTCTCAGCCATCCAATCTGGTTTCCTCCACCCACGGGACAGACCAGATTGCAGAAAATGGGGAGAAATAGGCCCGAAGTGAAAAGAAGCAGTCCCTTACATTTACGGACAGAATTTCTATTTCTGTGATGAACTTTGAAATTGTGGGTCACCGCCTCTAAGGTGCTATCCCTTAGGATGACAGAGCCCCCAAGTCTTTATCTTAAGGATCCATCATCCAGTTTAGAGGAGTACATACAGAGTCAATATTGAGATGAGAGGCTAACAGCTGGATAAGTGCGGGACCGGCCAGCGCCAAGAGGAGGGCCAAGAGACTGCGTCATCTTTAGCAGAGAAACTTGGTTGGAGCAGTGCCAGGTCTGGCTCTGTAGTGATGGGTAGGAGTCTTTCAAACCTATGATGGTGAATAGCAGAGCATTCCAAGGCTGAAATTGATCGACAGTTTCAGGTTGTGCTAGGAAAAACCTCTGAGAACGTTGTTGGAACCCGTGAACCTAAACTATCAAGATACTAAGTTTTCAAATCACCAGTGTTTTGTGCTACTCATGTTTTTTTTTCATGATACCGAATGATTTTGTCATTGCTAATTTACCTCATAACTCTCCTGTAGATATTCCAGTCACGTATGGTACACTAGCAAGAGCTCAGTAAGTGCTGTTTAAAGTGTTTTGTTCAAAAGAATTAGTGTCTGGGAACTCAAATGATTGCTTAAACAGTCTAGAAATACATTGATAAGAGAAACAGCTTGAATTAGTCTCCAGTGATAAAGTCCTATGTCCTGGTTGTTTCTGTCAACTTGACACAAGACAAGGAGAGAGGAGAATTGGGGGAACAGGAAGAAGGAGGGAGAGACACTGCCAGCCACCACGAGGACAAGCAGCATGTAAAGACGCCGGTAAGCCACGAGCCACGTGGCAAGGTATAGATTTATAGAAATGGGTCAATTTAAGATATAAGGACAGTTAGCAAGAAGCCTGCCACGGCCATACAGTTTATAAGTAATATAAGCATCTGAGTGATTATTTTATATATGGATTGTGGGACTGCGGGGCTTGGTGGGACCTGGAGAGAAGCCCTCCAGCAACAAGCACCCATGTTCCACAGTTTACAACTCCCTGTAACCCCAACTCCAGAGGATCCAATGCCCTCTTCTGGTCTCCATGGGCAACTGCATTCACATACATAGACACACATGATTTAAAAATGCCAGGCAGTGGTGGCTCGTGCCTTTATTTACAGCACTTGGGAGGCAGAGGCAAGCAGACCTCGAGTTTGAGGCCAGCCTGGTCTACAGAGTGAGATCCAGGATGGCCAGAGTTATTACACAGAGAAACCCTGTCTCAAAAAAAAACTCAAAATAATAACAATAATAAAATAATACGTATTTTGCAAAGAAAATTCCAATATAATAAAAAAAACCCTCATAGCATATAATTTTCCAATAAAGTCGAATTTTAAGTCATCATTTCAGGTGTGTAATGTGCAGCAGTGTGCTTGAGGAGTAACAAGTCCAAGGACAGGCCAGAATCCTCAGGTATGAGGCATCTGGGCTTTGTGCTTTGCTTCTGTTGCCCAGCAACCTTGAATATAATTTCAATGAAGCCTAGTTCTGGTGGTTATATGCCTGTAGTCACAGCCACTGGGGAGACCAAGGCATAAAGCTCACCTTATTTATTGATTTTTTTTTTTTTTTTTTTTTTTTTGAGACAGGGTTTCTCTGTGTAGCTTCGTACCTTTCCTGGAACTCACTTGGTAGCCCAGGCTGGCCTGGAACTCACAGAGATCCACCTGCCTCTGCCTCCTGAGTGCTGGGATTAAAGGCGTGCGCCACCACCGCCCGGCTATTTATTGATTTTTATTACTATTTTTATTTATTTACTTTCTTTTTCCAAGACAAGTTTTCTCTGTGTAACAGTCCTAGCTGTCCTGAAACTCACAGAGATCCGCCTGCCTCTGCCTCCTGAGTGCTGGGACTAAAGGCGTGCGCCACCACTGCCTGACTGATTTTTATCTTTTTAAAAAAAAAGCCTTTATTTTTATGTGTGTGGGTGTTCTGCCTGTTGTCTGTACACAATGTGCATGCACTGCCTGTAGAGGCCAGAAGAGGGCATCAGATACCCTAGGACCTGAAGTACGGTTGTACGCTGCCTGCCATATGACCTCTGGAAGACCAACCAATGCTCTTAACCACTGAGCCACCTCTCCAGCCCCCAAAGGGTCACTTTAGTCCATTAGTTTAAGACAAGTCTGGATAATATAGCAAGATTCTTTGTTTTAAAATATATTTTCTGCCGGGCGGTGGTGGCGCACGCCTTTAATCCCAGCACTCGGGAGACAGAGCCAGGCGGATCTCTGTGAGTTCGAGGCCAGCCTGGGCTACCAAGTGAGTTCCAGGAAAGGCGCAAAAGCTACACAAGAGAAACCCTGTCTCGAGGAAAAAAAAAAAAAAAAAAATATATATATATATATATATATATATATATATATATATATATATATTCTAATGCAGCTACCCTTCAAACAAGTCTAGTGCTAAGAATCTATTTGAGAAAGCTGGTGTGGTGTCTCATACCTGTCATTCCCACACTGGGGAGGCTAAAGCAGGAATGCTAATTTTAGTTCAAGGCCAGCCTGGACTGCAAAGTGATTTTCTGGCCAGCCTTAGTTACAGAGATACTGCTCCCCCTCAAAAACAAACAAACAAACAAATAAAAAAACCACACCGGGGCTGGAGAGATGGCTCAGATGTTAAGAGCACTGACTGTTCTTCCAGAGGTCTTGAGTTCAATTCCCAGCACCCACATGGTGGCTCACAACCATCTCTAATGAGATTTGGTGCCCTCTTCTGGCCTGCAAGCATGCATGTAGACAGAACACTATATACATAATAAATAAATAAATCTTAAAAAAAAAAAACACCATAAAATGTCTATCTTGTAACAATAAAAGGTGACAATTATTATTTACTTTGTGCCATGTCCTGCTCCCTATATAATAAATAAATAAATATTCTTTTGGTCATCTGCTGTTTGTTTCTTGACACAGGGTCTTACTATATAACCAAAGCTGGCTCACAACCTGTATGTAGAACAATTTGGCCCGGAACCTCTGTCTAGGTGATATGCAATTCTTTCACCTCTATGGGTGGTATTACTGTAGGTACGGTTATGTAGAGGACAGTGTAGAACCTCTGATACAGGGAGAGCAGCAGGTGGCACATGATCACGAAGGGAAATCAGGAGGCACGTAAATATGAAGGGCTGGGTTTCAAATTCAGGCTGAATCCAGGGCTGGAGAGATAGCTCAGAGGTTAAGAGGTCCTGAGTTCAATTCCCAGCAACCACATGGTGGCTCACAACCATCTAAAATGAGATCTGGTGCCCTCTTTCTGGCCTGCCGGTATATATGTAGGCAGAACATTGTATACATAATAAATAAATTAATCTTTAAAAAAAATCAGGCTGGCCGGGCGGTGGTGGCGCACGCCTTTAATCCCAGCACTCGGGAGGCAGAGCCAGGCGGATCTCTGTGAGTTCGAGGCCAGCCTGGGCTACCAAGTGAGTCCCAGGAAAGGCGCAAAGCTACACAGAGAAACCCTGTCTCAAAAAAAAAAAAAAAATCAGGCTGAATCCAGGGCTGGCCCAAATGAAGCTTCCTATCTATGGAAATAGAAGTTCCAGTGTGTGTGGATAGAACTGAGATCTGTGAATGGTAGTTCCAAGCAAGAGTAGCCATTCACAGAAGCTGGAAAGATGGCTCAGCAGTTAAGAGCATGTATTGCTTTTCCAGATGACCTGAGTTCAATTTCCAGCACTCATGTAAAATAAATAAATGCATAAACAGGCGAATCCAGCTACTCTGGAGGCAGAGGCAGGAACATCAAAAGGTCAAGGGCTGGGATGTGGCTTGGCTGGTAGAGCGCTTGCCTAGCATGGGTAAAGCCCTGAGTTCAAACCCTAGCACCATATAAGTGGGCATGATGATACATGCCTATAATCCCCACACTGGGGAGATGGGCAGGAAGAGCAGGACTTCAAGGTCATCTTCGAATATAACAAGTTTGATAGGAGCCTGGACTCTATGAGACCCTGTATCCAAAACAAAGAAAGACTAACAAGAGGGAGGAAGGAAGGAAGGAAAATCATGGGGATATAACTCAGTGATGGAGCACTTGCCCAGCATGTACTAGGTCCTAGAATTCTCAGTACTAAAATAAATAATCAATGAACAAATAGACACAACAATGAGATATCACTGCACAATTATTATTTGGTCAAAACCCCAAACTGGAAAGACTGGGAAGGATGTGGAACAGCCGGAACTCCCATTCTTCACTGGTGAAAATGCAAACCAATTTAGTCACTTTTCAAGAAACAAAATGAAGTGTCACTGTGTGAAACACAGTCACTTGCCTCTGTAATTATGCAAATGAGTTTTAAATTTATGTACACACAAAAACATGCACATGGATGTTTATAACAGCTTTATTCATAACTGCCAAAACTAGGAAGTAATCAAGATGTTCTTTTTTGAAAATGTATGCATTGGGTGTGGGCGTGGGTGTGTGGGTGTGGGTGATGGTGTGGATGGGTGTGGTGTGAGTGTGTATGTATGTGTGTGTGTTGTATATACATAGGCATAAGTGAGCAGATATGCACACAGGTATGGAGGCCAGAAGAGGATGCTGGTGTCCTGATCTATCGCTCTCCATCTTATTCCTTTTGAGACAGGGTCTCTTACCGACTCTGGAGCTGTCTAGACCAGCAGGTGCCAGTGATCCTCTCGTCTCTGCTCTCCCATAGCACTCACTGGGTTTGCAGGCACATGTGGTCACTTCTGGCTTTTTATAGGTGTGCTGGGATAAAAACTCAGGACTCAACAGAGCAGTGGCAGTGCACACCTTTGATCCCAGCACTCGGGAGGCAGAGCAGGTAGATCTCTGTGAGTTCAAGGCTAGCCTGATCTACAAAGCAAGTTCCACGACAGCCGAGACTACACAGAGAAACCCTGACTCGAAAAATGAAAACCAAAGCAAAAAACAAACCAAAGCAATAACAACAACAAAAAACCCTCAGGTCAGTCCTCATGTTTGATTAGCAAAAGCTCTTACCTGCCAAGCCATCTCTTTAGCCCCCCCCCCAAAATGTTATTCCATAAGAGAATGGACAAACTGTGGTACATCTATACAGTAGAATATTGAGTGCTAAAGGGGAATGTGCTGTATTAAGCACAAAAAGACATGGTGGTGGACTGGACATGGTGGTGGACTGGACATGGTGGTGAACTGAACATGGTGGCACTCAGTTTTAACCCCAGCACTTGGAAGGCAGAGGCTGGCAGATCTATTTAAGTTCCAGGCCAGCCTGGTCTACATAGTAACAGCCCAGCCAGGGCCACACAATGAGACTGTTAAAAAAAAAAATCTGATAAAGGCAGAGAGAGAAAACTTAATGGTTATTCAGTGGAAAGAAACCAGTCTAAAAAAGTTGTGTGCTATATGATTCCAATTATACTGCAAGAGTAAAGCTATTAACAAGGAAAATAAAACTAGTGTTAGGTTGGGGAGGACAGGGGAGACTTTGGATAGAAGAGAGACAGTAGCGGAGGGGCTGGGAGGCCGTCCTTCAGACAGCCTAGTCCTGTCTGGACAGCCCGCCTGCATGCTGTGAATCTCTGGTCCCAGCTTCCCCGAGAAAGCCTCAATCTTCTTAACTGATTGACAACCATGAGCTCACTCCAGGACCTTAGAGCATCTCAAAAATGAGACAGATCTGAGGTAACTGAGAAAACTACTGCTGGCCAGAACGCCCACCCCTTTGTGGCTAAGTGTCCTTGAAGCTGCAGATAGGTTGCTGCCACTCTATCAGAAACTAAGGCACTGACCAGGGCACTCTCCCATAACCACAGACATGTACTATCAAAGGTCTGCATTCTCCTCTAGTGAGTTTTTCTAGAGGATCAAGGGAAGAAATACTATACAAGACAGATCCCAACCTGTTTTGGGAGGGAAAAGGTTAATCTTACACCAGCCATGGATAAGATACCCACCTTATAAATATTCATAAAAACTCCTTTAAAATCCCAAACATGGAAGCCACTGTGCTGCTACTCTCCTGCCTTGGGACAATCCGTTTGCACCTCTCTTTGGGATGTATGTATCGATTTGTTGTTGTTGTTGTTTTTTACGTTTTATAAAAACTTTATTGACAAATAATTCACATAGTATACAGTTTGCCTGTTTGCACAATTTGATAGACTTTAGTCCAGCATCCTCATAGGCCCATGACACCATCACCACTTTCTATTTTAGAACATCACTGTCTTCAATTTCATATACATATATAATGTATGGTGATTACATTCTACCTTATTTCTTTAAATGAACATAATATTTGCAATTGTAACCATTTTTAAGTTCACAATTCAGTGGCATAAATTACATTCAAGATATTAATTACACTCATGACATTCATTAATTACACTTATGATATTAATTACATTTGTAGTATTCATTGATTACATTTGCAGTATTTATTCAATAACTATATTTATGATATTCATTAATTATATTAATTGTATTGATTTATTACATTCATGATATTATGTCCTGATACTACTGTCTGTTTGTGGTGCTTTTCCATCACACAAAACAGAAACTCTGTACTTAGAAAATCATTGTTCTATATTCCTTTCTTCAGCTTGAGATAACGTCTAATCTTTCTGTTTCTATGAATTTGTATATATTTTATGTAAAACAATTCTGTAGTATTTGTCCTTTTTTTGAATGTAAAACCATTTTATGTACAGCTGTAGGAGAAATGATGCACAGATAGCTTGAACATAAAAACAGGTTATAATTCAAAAGTTCAGAGTTATTTGAAACTGGAAAATATTTTCTCTGTAGAAAATAGTAAAAGTGGGCCAGGCAGTGGTGGTGCATGCTTTTGATTCCAGCACTCGGGAGGCAGAGCCAGGCAGATCTCTGTGAGTTCGAGGCCAGCCTGGGCTACAGGGTGAGTTCCAGAAAGGCACAAAGCTACACAGAGAAACCCTGTCTCAAAAAAAACAAAAAAAAAAAAAAAAAAGAGAAAGAAAGAAAGAAAGAAAAGAAAATAGTAAAAATGATAACATTTCCCAATAAGCCCTTTTAAGCCAAATAATAGCTGAATTATACATATAAATATGTATTGATTTGTTAAATAAACCTCTACTTAAGCCAGAGTGTGGTGGCATACACATTTAATCACAACACTCGGGAGGCAGAGGCAGGCGGATCTCTGTGAGTTCGAGGCCAGCCTGGGCTACAGGGCGAGATCCAGGACAGCCAGTGCAGCTGTCAGGAGCCAAGAATCAGGTTGGGGGATGACTGGGCTGCTGAAGTGCTTATCATCACAGTGTGAGAGCCTGAGCCGGCCCAGAAGCACGGCCTGTAGTCCAGTACTGGAGAAACAGAAGCAGGAGGACCTCAGGGACTCACTGGCCAGCCAGTCTCACCAAATAGGTGAGCTCCAGCAACGAACAATCCTGTCTCAGAAAGAGCAGCTGAGGCCTCCACAGGAACACACATACACACTCATTCAGACATGTACACACAAACACAAAGGAAATCAGATTGTGAGGTCCTTTTAACAAGATGAATGAACGGAACATGGTGATTTCTTTCTTTTTACTGTTCTCTCTCTCTCTCTCTCTCTCTCTCTCTCTCTCTCTCTCTCTCTTTCTCTCTCTCTTTCTTTCTTTTTGAGACAGAGTGTCCTATAGGCCAGGCTGGTCTTGAACTAACTATGTAGTCAAAGACAACCTAGATCTCTGATCCTCCTGCTTCTGCTTCCCAAGTTCCAGCCTACAGGTATGCACTACTACACCTGGCTAAGCACAGGGAATTTTTAGGACATGGAAATTA
Organism: Peromyscus leucopus; assembly: GCF_004664715.2. Lineage (NCBI taxonomy): Eukaryota > Metazoa > Chordata > Mammalia > Rodentia > Cricetidae > Peromyscus > Peromyscus leucopus. Next base: position 27,274,443 of record NC_051069.1, on the reverse strand, counting down.
TCCCATATGATACTGTAATAACAGAAAAATGACGCTGACATTATACATTTTCTTTTTCTTTCTTTTTTTTTCCCCTTGGTTTTTCAAGACAGGGTTTCTCTGTGTTGCTTTGCGCCTTTCTTGGAACTCACTCTGTAGCCCAGGCTGGCCTTGAGCTCACAGGGATCCACCTGCCTCTGCCTCCCGAGTGCTGGGATTAAAGGCGCGCCACCACTACCTGGCCATGACATTATAAATTTTCAAGACCTGTAGGATATTCAAAACAAGCCAGGCAGTAGTGGCACACACCTTTAATCCCAGCACTTGGGAGGTAGAGGCAGGCAGATCCCTTGAGTTTGAGGCCAGCCTGATCTACACAGTGAGTTCCAGAACAGCCAGAGCTACACAGAGAAACCCTGTCTCAAAAACAAAACAAAAATAAGTTATAGCCCAGAATCATGACACCAGAAAATAGCCCATGGCCACAGTTGTCTTGCCAATCTATGCTCAGGCTGGATGAACTCCGGCTCCAGCCACCTGAAGCCCAGTTCTGGTCCTGTGCACATCACTGGCCAGCATCAGGTTGTTATTCTAAGCATGATCTTTCTAAAGAAAAGGAGAATGAGGAAGAGAAGAGTGAAGAGTAGGAAGCTGCTTCCCATCTGCTTGTCAAAAAGCATGGGGGCAGGCTTAGCTCTCCTGGATAGCTGCCTGCCATATAGACACATGTCCTGTAAGTTCCTGGAAAACGTTCAAGACCTGCAAATATTTTTCTTCCTGAAGATGAGAGTTTGGGAAGAGGACTTGGACTGCTGATGGATGGGGGCATGGTGGGACTTTCTTTTTGGGTGCTGCTGGTGTGGCCTCACATCCGACCTGAGGCTTCCCTTTTCTACAGTGGGGGAAGAACTCAGTCCTTCTCTTCTGACCTCCTCTCTCCACCTGCCTGGATTAAAAGTTTTGTGAATCCCTGGGTTCAGTCCTCAGCACTGGGGGTGTGGGTGGGGGAGCATCCGAAGCTGAGAATAACACACTTTTAACCCTTTTTACATAAAATTTTAAATAAAATGCTGTGTGAATTTTTTGCAAACCAAGCAAACAAAACTCAAAAAAAAAAAAAAAAACCATTAAACTGCTACTAGTTAAGTATCAAGATGGGTTCAACACATTGGCACAGGAGATCACTTCCTAAATATAACACCAGCGGCACAGACACTGAACACAACAATTAATAAATGGGACCTCTTGAAACTGAGAAGCTTTTGTAGGGCAAAAGACACAGTCAATAAGACAAAAAGACAGCCTACAGACTGGGAAAAGACCTTCACCAACCCCACATCTGATAGGGGATTGATCTCCACAGTATATAAAGAACTCAAGAAACTAGACATCAAACTACTGAACAGTCCAATTAAAAAATGGACTGAAGAGCTAAACAGGGAATTCTCAAAAGAAGAATCACAAATGGCTGAAAGACATTTAAAGAAATACTGAACACCCTTAATCATCAGAGAAATGCGAATCAAAACGACTCTGAGATACCACCTTACACCTGTCAGAATGGCTATGATCAAAAACACTAACGACAGCCAATGTTGGAGAGGATGTGGAGCAAAGGGAACACTCCTCCACTGTTGGTGGGAATGCAAACTTGTACAACCACTGTGGAAATCAGTATGGCGGTTTCTCAGAAAATTAGGAATCGATCTACCTCAAGACCCAGCTATACCACTCTTGGGCATATACCCAAGGAATGCTCAATCATACCACAAAGATACATGCTCAACTATGTTCATAGGAGCACTATTTGTAATAGCCAGAACCTAGAAACAACCTAGATGCCTGTCAACTGAAGAATGGATTAAGAAAATGTGGTACATATACACAATGGAGTACTACTCAGCAGAGAAAAACAATGACAGCATGAAATTTGCAAGCAAATGGATGGAACTAGAAAATATCATCCTGAGTGAGGTAACCCAAACCCAGAAGGACAAACGTGGTATGTACTCATTCATAAGTGGATACTAGATATAAAGCAAAGAATAATCAGACTGCAACCCACAGAACCAGGGGGGTGACATAGTAGGGGGGGACCCTAGGATGACTGTGGCTTATAATAAGTTTGGGTTTTACTCAATTACTGGGCAAGCCTCAATGAAACTATTTCACTATTAGGATAAGAATTTATACTGTATCAAGCTGATAAGAGGAAAATAAATAAATAAAAGAAAAAAATGGGTTCAATTAGATGCCTGTAGGCTCAGCTACTTAGGAGGCGGAGACAGGAGCATTTTTTGAGTCTAGGAATAGAGGCCAGCATGAGAAAAATAGTGGGACACAAAAATGTGACAGTTATCATAAACATGAAATGTCAGTATTGTCTCAACAATTGTAATAAATGTACAGCATTAATAGTAGGAAGATTTTAATAATGAAATTGTGGTGGTGAAGTGAGGGCCAGGGATACATAGGAATGTTGTATTTTATGTTGTTTTTCTATAAGCCTAAGGAGGCTTAAAATAAATAATAAACAAAGTCTATTGGGCTACCAAGTGAGTTCCAGGAAAGGCACAAAGCTACACAGAGAAACCCTGTCTCGAAAAACCGGGGAAAAAAAAAAAAAAAAAGAAATGGAACAACAGCCAGGTGAAGTGACATATGCCATCCCTGTGACAGGACAGGTGACAAAGTGAGTCTGAGTTCCATAGCAAAAGGCTGTCTAACCAACCAACCAACCAACCAACCAACCAACCAACCAACCACCTAAAACAAATCCTCTAGGAGCTGTGCATGATTTCCTGTGCTTTTAAGGAAACCAAAGAAAAGAGTGTTAGAGTCTTGATGATAGGGTTAAAGATGGGGCCCAGACACTGGAATATTTTTAAAATCTGTATTTGTCATTACTCTCTGTCTGTCTGTCTCTGTCTCTGTCTCTGTCTCTGTGTGTGTGTGTGTGTGTGTGTGTGTGTGTGTGTACCCACGCCTTGGTACACTGGTGGGAATCAGAAGACAACATTGCCGAGTCTGGATTCTCCATCTCCCCCTCTGCTTTCATGTGGGTTCTGGGGATGGGTCCCTGAAGACAAGCTGAGGCTCTGATTTTCTCCACTTCACCATGTCGGGTCTCTAGCCCAGCATGTAGCTAGTCCACAGCAACAGGAAGAGCATGCTAGTATAACCCTGCCAGCAGCTGCCTCGCCCTTCTTGCTAATTCAAAACATCCCCCTAATCTAGTGGTTCTCAACCTTCCTAATGCTGGGAACCTTTAATAGAGTTCCTCATGCGGTGAGCCCAGCCATACAATTTTTTTCATTGCTATTTCATAACTGTAATTTTGCTACTATAATGTAAATATCCAATATGCAACCCTCAGAGGGGTCATGACCTCCGGGTTGAGAACCACTGTCCTAATTTCAGACCAGGTGAATGGTGATGGAAAGGAAGTTTTTCAGGGAAAGGGCCAGCTCCCTGGGGAGCAGTCAAGTCTTCCAGCTCTTTTTTTTTTTTTTTTTTTTTTTTTTTTTTTTTTTTTTTTTTTTTTTCCCGAGACAGGGTTTCTCTGTGTAGCTTTGCGCCTTTCCTGGATCTCGCTCTGTAGCCAAGGCTGGCCTCGAATTCACAAAGATCCACCTGCTTCTGCCTCCCTAGTGCTGGGATTAAAGGCATGCACCTGCACCACCACCACCACCACCACCACCACCACCACCACCACCACCTCCACCCCCACCACCCCACCCCTCACCCCCACCCCCCACCCCCGGCTCCAGCTCTTTCTTTTTATGAAATTCCTAGTTTTGACTCAATCATTTTAGCAAGTCAGGTGGAGGCTCCAAAGCTGGAGCTAGATAAATGCTTGCTGCATCTTGACAGAGGAAGGAAGAACGGGGAGAAAGGCTGGCTTTTTTGTTTTGTCTATACTCAGTTTTGGGGGTTTGTTTGTTGGCTTTTACTCAGCTATAGGATTAGAATTACTAAACTAGGTGTGACACGCCCCTCTGATCCCAGCTACTTTGGAGGCCGATGCACAAGGGTTGTAGGTTCAAGTTGCCCAGGCCGACTTAACTTAGGGACCCTGTCTTAAAATAAGAAGGGCTGGGGTGCAGCTCAGTGGCAAAGCCCTCGCCTGCTAGCATGTTCAATCTTAGTACCGGAGAAGTAAAAAAAAAAAAATGACCGGGGTCAATCCCCCAGGCGCTTGTTACAGACACTGGAGACTAAGAACCCCTGGGCTCCGTGGCTGCTTCTCTTTGTTGACATTCAAACAGCAAACTTACAAATCTGGAAAGCTTTGGTTTTGGATTTTTCTTTGTGTGTTTTCGACAAGGTCTTGCTCTCTAGCCCAGACTGGCCTGAAACTCACTACTGTAGGCCGAGCTGAGCCTGAACTCATGGCAAGCATCTTTCCTCTTGAGGATGGGACCACAGCCTTGAACTGGCACACCTGCCACGGAAAAACTTTCATCTTTATTAATTGTATTGATTTGCTTTGTAGCTAGATTGCTAGTGATGTCTCTCCCATAAGAGTCCAATCCTCCACCTAAGGAAAACTATAAGGACACTTGTCTTCCAGTTCATCTAGTCATCTTTAAAATGAATTCAGTCCTAGGATGTGTCAGTCTTCTCCCTACCCAATCCCTTCATCCCCAATGCATCCAAGATACAAAGAGAGTAGCTGTCTCTTGCTTTCACAGAAGACAGAGTGTTGCTTAGGGCAACCACCAGACTACTTGAGACTTACTGCTGCAGGTTTCCCGAGAGACCCTGGCAACCACCTGCGCAGGGATCTCTGTGGGAAAAGGTCACGGAGAAATTGGGCCTTTTGCCTCTCCAGCCACCACCTGTTTCTGACTTTCCTTTAAAAAAGTCTTTAAATGACATTTATTTACGTGTTTTTATGTGTGAGTGTGTGTATGTGTGTGTGTGTGTATGAACGTGCATGTATGAGGAGGTCAGAGGACAACTTTTAGGAGTCAGTTCCCTCCTGCCACTATATGAGCAGAAGGAATTGAACTCAGGTCCTCAAGCTTGGCAGCAAGCACCTTTTCCTGATAAGCTGTCTCATTGACCTTTTTCTGACTTCTCTTGGGTGGCATAAGGGACTCTGAACAACCCATTAACCAGGGAGTGAGTTGAGTAATCTGTTTCCATTGAACCCCTAGAACAAAGCAAAGCACAAAGAAATCTTAGTCCTTCATTCATTTATTTACTTCCATTTATTTATTTTAAATAGAAGTAGGAACTCTTCTGCAAGTAGTGACTGTCAGAACTCCCTGCCATGGGAACTCAGTGCCCTGCTCACAAGTTGGCACTGTAGTATCAACATTCCTTAAGGAATTAACAGTTGGTGTTTACTAGTCTAAGACCCACGATGTGCCAGGCGGTGGTGACAAATGTCTTTAATTCCAGCACTTGGAAGGCAGAGGCAGGTGGATCTCTGAGTTTGAGGCCAGCCTGGGCTACAGAGTGAGTTCCAGGGCTACACAGAGAAACCCTGTCTCTAAAACAACAAAAACCTATGATATAAGAAGCACCCTCCACCAGGCAGTGGTGGTGCATGCTTTTAATCCCAGCACTTGGGAAGCAAAGGCAGGCAGATCTCTGTGAGTTTGAGGCTAGCCTGGTCTACAAATTGAGTTCCAGGACAGCTAAGGCTGTTAGACAGAGAAACCCTGTCTTGAAAGACAAAAAAGAAAGAAAGAAAGGAAGAAAGAAAGGAAGGAAGGAAGGAAGGAAGGAAGGAAGAAAGAAAGAAAGAAAGAAAGAAAGAAAGAAAGAAAGAAAGAAAGAAAGAAAGAAAGAAAGAGCCGGGCGGTGGTGGCGCATGCCTTTAATCCCAGCACTCGGGAGGCAGAGCCAGGCGGATCTCTGTGAGTTCGAGGCCAGCCTGGGCTACCAAGTGAGTTCCAGGAAAGACGCAAAGCTACACAGAGAAACCCTGTCTCGAAAAAAAAAAAAAAAAAGAAAAAAGAAAAAAAAAAGAAAGAAAGAAAGAAAGAAAGAGAAGAAAGAAAAAAGAAAAAGAAAGCACCCTCCAACTGTAGACAGGCATGGTGTCTGTATGAATCAGGGTTCTCCAGGGAAAAGAACCAAGCTGGACATGGTGCTGCATGCCTGTAATCCTAGCATTTAGGATACAGAGACAGGTAGATCAGGAGTTCCATCCTCTATTACATATTGAATTTGAGGCTAGGCTGTAATGGGGAAATTAAAAGGAGTCTATCGATAATCAAAAGAATTTATTCAGGGTTAACTCACAACAAGCATAAAGGAGTTAGTTGGTCATGGAATTCAGGAGGGGTGAGGTGTGGTCCAACACAGTTCTCTGGAGAACTCTGCAGCTCCAGCATCAAAGACCACAAGGTAGCTAAGAGAGAGTGAGCATGTACTCATCCCAGGTCTTAAGGGGTCCCCATCCCCACCACACACCCCGGCAGGGGGCAGGTACCTAGCAGTTACCTGCTGCCTGCTAGGGGAGGTGCTTCAGGATACAGACAACACCCCCCCATAAGGCTGGGTTACGTGAAGCCCTGTTTCAAGGGGGATGAAGCTTGGAGAGATGTGGCTTAATGAATAAGAGGAAGCATGAGGACCTGAGCGGGGATCTCAGCACTGAAAAAGCTGGGTGGGGCTACACAATGCCTATAACTCCAGGACTGTGTGAGGCTGGGACAGGAGGATCGCTGGGGCTTGCTGGCCACCAACCTAGTTCTAGGCTCAATGAGAGACCCTGTTTCAAGGTAATAAGGTGGAGAATGAGAGAGAAGGACACCCAATGTGTAGCTAGAGTTTTCCTGCCTTGCCCACAGTCAGGACAAATCTCTGTCACCCGCCAGTCCCACAGCTGCTCAGACCCAACCAAGTAAACACAGAGACTTATATTGCTTACAAACTGTATGGCCTGGCAGGCTTCTTGCTAACTGTCTTATAGCTTAAATTAATCCATTTCCATAAATCTATACCTTGCCACGTGGCTGGTGGCTTACCGGTGTCTTCACATACTGCTGGTCATGGCGCGGCTGGCAGTGTCTCTCTGCCTCAGCCTTCTGCTTCCCAGAATTCTCCTCTCTCCTTGTCCCACCTACTTCCTGCCTTCCCACTGGCCAATCAGTGTTTTATTTATTGACCAATCAGAGCAATTTGACATACAGACCATCCCACAGCACCCAATGTCCTCTCTGGCCTCCGAGCATGTGTGTATTTACATACACATGCCCATACACTACATGCTAGCACTCACATATCTACACATACATGGTGGGGGGAGGCAGAACCAGGTGGGAAATATGCACACAGATGTATAAATGATTGGCTCATGAGCTTATGGAGGTCACGCACCACCTATTATCTGCAAACTAGATGCCTGAGGGAGCAGGAGGTGTAGTTCCAGGTCACGCATGGAAGTCTGGGAACCAGGAACGCCAGGGTCTGAGGGCAGGTGGAAAGGATAGCACTGCTCAAGCAGATGGGGCAAATACACCTTCCTCTGCCCTTCGGCTGTCTTACCTGATCACAAGAAGTCCACACACCATGACAAGGCAAATCTTTCTCGGTCAGTTGACTTAAACGCTAATCCATTTGGAAACACCTGGATCAGCAAGATAGCTGATCAGTGAGTAAAGGTGTCTGCTCCCAGGCCTGATGACCTGATTTCGACCTCCAGGCTTTACTGATGGAAGGAAATAAGCAGCTCTCATCTGGAAACACCCTTTTAGGCACATATTTTGAAACAATGTCTCATTGGCTGTCTGGGAATTCCCAGCGTGCTCAAGTTGATATAATAAGATAAGCCATCAGAGCCCAGCAAGCTGGCTCAGCAGGTACAAACGCTTTCTGTGCAAGCCTAATGACCGGAGTTCAGTGCACCGCCACCCAAGGAACAGCTGGGTGCAGTGGCATGCATCTGTAGTTCCAGCACTCCTACAGTGAAATGACACTGGGTGGTGGCGGCGGCGGCGGTGGCGGCGGCGGCGGCGGCGGCGGCGGCGGCGCACGCCTTTAAATCCAACACTTGGGAGGCAGAGGCAAGAGGATCTCTGTGAGTTCGAGGCCAGCCTGGTCCACAGAGTGAGTTCCAGGACAGCCAGGGCTACACAGAGAAACCCTGTCTCAAAAAAAAAAAAAAAAAAAAAAAAAATTCCTATAGTGAAATGAGAGGTGGAGACCAGGGAAGTAGCTGGTAGCTGCCTGGAATACACAGCAGCATGGTGGCAGAGATAAGAAAAACTCTGCCTTAAAACATAGTAGAAGGGAAGAGTTGCTTTCTGAAGTCATCCTCTGACCTACACATGGGTACCAGGGCATGTGGGTGCCTCCCAATTAATTAACTAATTAATTAATCAATTTTTAGAAAGAGGCCAAGAAGAGGTTAATTTAAAGATTGAGTTACTACATTCTCTGTGATGTCAGCAATTCCATCCGACTAACCTTTTGGTGATTTGAAATGACATTGTACAATAGGGACCTTTACTCTTTTCTCCCTCAATGGTGCTAGCATTTCCTTGGGCTGTGCAGCGAGCGTCCTTCCCCAAACATCCACGGTAGATAGTCAGAGGTGCCGCTGCGCTGAGACACTGTCCACACTGCTTCCTCCCGCGCTATCTGGCAGGGTGGTTCCTGCTAGGGACTGTCACCACTCTGCTGAGAACAATGCACACTCGGTTATTGTACTCTGGTCCCTGCTGGTTACTTGGCACCTCGGCAGGCTGGCACTACCACAACAATGCTCCTTTTCTTGGGAGCTCTGGGGCTCTCCCTCTGCCCCATCAAGAGCCTTCTGGGTATGGAAGTCTGTAGCAGGATAGAAAAGAAAATCTCCTTTACTCCTCTGAGCCATGAGTTCCAGGGGTCCTCCTGTCTTGCCTCCACAGCTCTGGGCTGGGAAGGCAGATGCTCCCACCAGCTTCTGCTTTTACATCGATGCTAGGGATTTGAACTCAGGTTCTCATGTACCTTACAGACTGAGCCGTCTTCCCAGACCAACCTTGAACTTCTAATAGTCCTGCCTCTACCTCTCAAGTGCTGGGACTACAGATGTGTGGCCACCGCATGCTGCTTGGTTTTTGTTTGTTTGTTTTGCTGTTGTTGTTGTTATTTTGTTTAACTTTTTTGAGAAAGAGTTTCTCTGTGTAGCCCAGGTTGTCCTGGAACTCGCTCTGTAGACCACGCTGGCCTTGAACTCAGAGATCTGCCTGTCTCTGTCTCCCAAGTGCTGGGATTAAAGGTGTGTGTGTTCCACCACGCCCAGTTTGTTTTGTCTTAAGATTCCCCTTTTCCACTATTTTTGATGCACTGTGTATACCATGGTGCCCTGTCTTTTGTGGAAACCCCCTTAGCTTTATTCCACTGTTTTTCTAGTCTGTCTCCTCCAGGGCTAGCGAGGTAAGCCACACTAGCTCATTCTAGTTCTTTCCCCAATTCATACTTCCAGCCCACTCAGGAAGAGGTCTGACAGGTGGCTCTGAACAGCTGCATGTGTAGCTACAGCTGTGAGACTCCAGCCTTAAGAGCAAAGACATTCCACTCTTCCCTCCATGTTAACCGGACACTAGGAAAACACAGCCTGGGAAAATAGTTCCTTGAGACTGCCTCCAAATCAGGAAGATGGTGTCGGCCCCTGAGGTCTATCAGTAAGGGATAGACAAGAAAGAGAAGACGTGGCCATGGCTAGTGAAGTAGCTGAGCTGCTTTTAACCATGAGGGGCTCTTCCCAGACTCCAGGGTGGGAGTGCTGGTTTCCCAGGCGAAAGGTCTGTGTTAGCACAAGACACTCAAGACCAAGTTCTCAGCACAAAGGAGATGTATTTGCCCCAGAGGGACAAAAGGCAGGGATAAAGGACAAAGACAGGAGACAGAGGATGAGGGAGAAGGGGAAGAGAACAAGGGAGGTGGGAGGGAAGGGGTATTTGCCCTGGAGGGACAAAAGGACTGCCTCTGGATAGAGAGGAGACAGATGTGGCTCATAGGCAAGTGCAGTTTGTAAAGGGGAAAGGAAAACCTTGTGTTAAGATGGGTTGATTATGATTGGGCATGTTCATCAGAGTAGCCAAAAGGGAGCTGTTGGTTGCTGGACTTCAGTTCTTTGATAGCTGGACCTCAGTAGTCAGCCTTAGGCGGAGAAGTGGACAGGTGAGGGAATGGACCTTGCTGGCTCGCTTTGGGAATGTAATCAAACAGTTTAGCAAAGTAGAGGGAATTTGGGAGGAGAGTAGAAGGCTAAAACCGGTTGGTGCCATGTTTGCCCTGCTCAGGGCAGAGCCCTTCACCAGGAACAGCGGACGTGGATGGCCCACTGAGCCACTGCGGATGGAGCACTGGGTTGTACCTATGAGAGCTCTTGTTCAGGACAATTGCTGAATAAGAACGGAAAAAGAGGCGGGCAGTGGTGGCCCATGCCTTACATCCCAGCAGTCAGGAGGTAGAGGCAGGGAGAATCTCTGTGAGCTCAAGGCCAGTCTGGTCTACAGAATGCATTCCAGGATGGCCAAGGCTACACAGAGAAACCCCAGCTCGAAAAACCAGAAGGAAAAAAAAAAATAATGAAAAAAAGAGGAGAGAGATGGGAGGGTAGGGCAGAGGAGGAACAACTCACCCTGAGATGTTTAATACAGAATTCTATTCTTTTATAACACACACACACACACACACACACACACACACACACACACACACACACACACACACAGAGCTCAGGAACCATCATGGTAGAGGAGTTAAAAATGTGAAGAGTCAGAAGTTGAAGAGAATCTCAGGAAAAGTGTCTTCTGGACACGACAGGACTGCTGTACTCATGAACTCAGCAACTATGGCTGCCTGCATGAAATCAAGAAACCAAGGCAGTCAACATTCTAGCATGGTGTTCATGAGCCTCCACCCCTAACAGAGAAGCTAGTGAGAGTTGGTGGGTTCTGGAGGAGGGGGAGTCAGTTTTCTTTAAGGGTGAAGTCCCTGGCAGGTCAGCCATGCTTCAGTGAATAGTCCCACACTCAGGAGTTTATGGAAAGTCCAAATTGGATTCAATAAAGTTTGTTTGTTTGTTTGTTTATTGAGACAGGGTTTCTCTGTGTAACAGACCTGGCTGTCCTGGAACTCTCTTTGTAGACCAGGCTGGCTTTGAACTCACAGAGATCCGCCTGCCTCTGCCTCCCCAGTGCTGGGATTAAAGACTCACACCACCACCACTACCACCACCACCCAGCTCAATGAGAAAAAAGAAAAAAGTCAGGTGGTGGAGGTGTGCACCTTTAATCCCAGCACTGGGGAGGCAGAGGCAGGCGGATCTCTGAATTTGAGGCCAGCCTGGTCTACAGGGAGAAGCTTTGTCTCAAAAAAAAAAAATGAAAAATAAATAAATGTAAAAGAAGAAGGAGATAATGACATGGAGTTGGGCATGGCAGAGAGGTGAGGGTAGACTTAGGAAAAGTTAAGGGGCAGTGTGGATGTGTGGGGGTGTGGGGGACATTCTGCACATGGAGGTCACAGGACAACATGTGGGAGTCAGTTCTCTCCTCACAATGTGGATCCTGGGAAATGAAGTCACAGTGACAAGACAAATACCCTTCCCTGCTGAACCACCTTGCTGTCCCTCCATATTTAACACTAAAGTGTTGTTCAACGTGGCTGCACCATTTTACATTCCCAAATGAAACGCATGAGGGTCTGAAAATCTCCCTATCTTTGTCCATACTTATTATTTATTATCTGCATTTTTTTCATCTTAATGAGAAGCCTTATTTCACAACACTTTTGATTTGTCCTTTTAGTTTGTCTGTTCACAGTCAGGGCTTCCTGCAGCCCAGACTGGCTGTAGAGTCCACGTGCAGCTGAAGATGACTGTGAGTATCCAATGCTCCTGCCTTCACCTCTCAGTGCTGAGATTACAGGTACTCTCCACCCAGCCTGAAACGTGTTCCCTCATTTTCAGATGCTCTTTTTCACATTAAAAGAGGCCTGAAAAGTGCATTGGGTCCACTGAAGTTTGGTGGCTGGAGATGCCTGATATAGGTGCTGGGAACTGAACTCAGGCCCAGATACCCCACTCCCCTTTTAAAATTGAGATAGGGTATTTCTTTTTCTTTTTTCCCCCCAAAATTTATTCATTAAAAAACTGTGACAGGCAGTGGTGGCATAAAAGCTGAGTCCCAGCACTTGAGAGGCAGAGGCAGGTGGTTCTCAGGGTTTGAGCACTGACTGATTTTCCAGAGGACCCAGGTTCAATTCCCAGCACCAATAGGGAGGCTTACAACCATCTGTAACTACAGTTCCAGGATCTGATGCACTCTTCTGGCCTCTGTAGGCACTAGACACACACACAGTGTACAGTCATGCACGCAGGCAAAATACCCATACATATTAATTGGTCTTTGGTTTTTTTGCCCCTGTCCCCATAAAAAATTTTTTTGGCTAAAGCAGTGAGCCAGATCAAGCTGAATTGAAAAAGTATAACAACAGGTATAATGAAGGTAAAGCAACTCTTGGGCGGGTTCACTGGTCTCAGAGATCAAGGCCAGAGAAGTTGCAAGCCCGAGCTAAGGCAGGTAAGTTTTATAGATTGTAGGCCAGGGGTGATGATGTGTCTGCCACAAGCTGGGTTTGTGCTCAAGTGTGGTCAAAAGTTTAGCACTTAGGTGGGGACTTGGGCGGCTGGCAACTTCAGGAGAGGAGCTGCCGCAGCCTCCAACAATGCAGAATTGGGCTTGTTGGTGCCTCTCCTTTGCTTGGAGTCTCTCTGAGCAGGTAAGGTTTGGAGAGAGAGACAGGAATGAGGCTTCCCGGACCATGCCAGGGCAGCTGGAGGTTTCAACTGAACGCATATAATAAAATAATATCTTTGTTACTTTGTTTTATTTTTGGAGACAGGGTTTCTCTGTGTAGCCCTGCATGTCCAAGAACTTGCTCTGTAGACCAGGCTAGCCTAGAAATCAGAAATCTGTCTGCCTCTGCTTCCCAAGTGCTGGGATTAAAGGTGTGAGCCACCACTTCCAGGCTCTCTTTTCACTTTCTTGATGGTATCATTTTTGGTACAAAATTGTTATTATTTATTATTAATAATAATATTATGAAGCCTGGTATAATCCTAGCACAGGTGACTGAGGCATGAGAGTTCAAGTGTAAGGTTACCTGGGCTATATGAAACTCTGTCTCAAAACGTAAAAAAGTAAGAAAGAAAATAAAAGTGAAAGCAGAGTGTGATGGCACATGCTTTAATCCCAGCACTCAGAAAGTGAGTTTGAGGCCAGCTTAATCTACATAGCCAATTCCAGGTCAGCCAGGGTTACATGTGAGACCGCCTTTCAAAAAAGAAAGCTATATGAAGCCACTGTTTTGGGCAAAGCTCCTACAGTAGGCCCAGACAGATGTTGCATACATAGATCAATTATCAAGTAGTACCCCAGATATTATGTATCAATTTTATACAAACAAAAATGGGCCATTCATACTAATGTTCCAGTTTATCAAGTTGAAACTAAGTTGCTATCTGACCTTCTGAGAAATCAGAAGGTTAGGCATGAAATTTCCCAAACAGGCCAGTTGTAAGCTTGATAGCAAACTTCTATTTGCCTTAATTCTTTTGAAAAAGGTATCCTGATGTCAGCCATCAGCTATATTTCTACTGTTCAGTCTCTTTGTCACGCTTTACAAGGCAAATATACAATGAATCTGCCTGTTTTATTTTTGCTTTCTTGGGCCTCTTCCCTCTATGTAACTAACCTCCTCTGCTAGGCTTATGGGAACACTTGTTCCATTATATGAGATGGCGTCCTCTTCGAAAATGAAAAGGGAAAGTCATCAAGGACCAGTGGGTAAAGGAGCTTGCCAGGCAAGTCTGACAACCTGAGTTAGATCCCTGTAACCCACCAAAAGGTGGAGAGAACACAAAGTTTTCCTCTGACCTACAGACTGACTGACAGCCAGAGAGCCAGACAAGCACACACACACACACACACACACACACACACACACACACACACTGAAAATAAGTGTTGCTGGGCGATGGTGGCACACTCCTTTGATCCCAGCACTCGGGAGGCAGAGTCAGGCGGATCTCTGTGAGTTCGAGGTCAGCCTGGTCCACAGAGCGAGATCTAGGAAAGGCACCAAAACGACAGAGAAACCCTGTCTTGAAAACCCAAAATAAATAAATAAATAAAATAACAGTGTTTAAGTTTTTTTTTAAAGATTCATTCATTTATTATGTATACAGCATGTATGACTGCAGGCCAGAAGAGGGTACCAGATCTCACCACAGATGGCTGTGAGCCACCATGTGGTTGCTGGGAATTGAACTCAGGCCCTTTGGAAGAGCAGTCAGTGCTCTTAACCTCTGAGCCATCTCTCCAGCCCCCAAGTGTTTAAGATTTTAAAACAATGTTTTAATTTTTAAAAGATATTTGTTGGGGCTGAGGAGGTGGCGGAGTTGGTAAAGTACTTGTCATGAAAGTGTGAGAACTAGAGCTGGAACCACCAGACCCCTGTAAATGTGGGGTGGACGTGGCACCTGCCTTTGATCCCAGTGCTTGGGATGCTGAGCCAGGGAATCTCCTGCCCAAGATGACTATATGAACTGCGGTCCTTGTTTCCATATGTTAAAATGCAGGGTAGAGAGCAGCAGAGGAGGAAGCCCAGAGACAGCCTCTGGCCTCCACATGCGGGCACATACATACAAAAGATGAAGTATTTATTTCATAATTTTGACTTTTGGCAATGGTAATGATAATTTATTTAATCCTCCCAACAATCCTATGGAAAGATTGTTGTTAAGGTTTCTATTTTATAGTTAAGCCTGAGGCCCAGGGAATTTAGCTAATTTTCTCAAGCTCACACAGCTAATGAATTGTGGAGCCAGGATTTGAACCTAGTTAATCTGGTTCTGAAGTAACAAAATGCTTAGGCTAATGAGAGAGGAAAACCAGTGAATGATTATATCTTGCAGGAGAGGCAAACAGTGCAAGTTCAGGAGTAAGACATGAAAACCCACTTTGCTAGGGAGCCTGCAGCTGGGTGGGAAGGATGAAGCCAGCAGGCAGATGGGAGCTGAAAGCTGAGGGAGAAGGCTGGGGCCTAGCTGCAGAGTAAGAACAGTGAGATGCGAGGACACTGTGGACTACACCAGACAAGGAATTCACGAATACTTGGTGTTTGGAAGTCAGTAGAGAAAATCTCAGTTTTTAAGGTTGGTTTCAAATCTGAGGGCAGGAGGGTGGTGGTGGTGGTGGTGGTGGTGGCGGCGGCGGCGGCGGCGGCGGCGGCGGCGGCGGCGGCGGCGCACACCTTTAATCCCAGCACTCGGGAGGTAGAGGCAGGTGGATCTCTGTAAGTTGAAGGCCAGCCTGGGCTACAGAGTGAGTTCCAGGACAGCCAGGGCTGTACAGAGAAACCCTGTCTAAAATAAAATAATAATAATAATAATAATAATAATAGTAATAATAAACCTGAGAACTGTGTATTTGATACCTACCTGGGATTTCTATGATCTAGGTTCTTTGCAATATGGCTCCACCCTTTCAGGGATGTCAAGCTAGGGGAGGCCTATAGGATTCTAGAGCACCCTCAGCATGGGGCTCAACTATGAATCTCAGCATAGCCTACCTTTGCAGTATTTTTTTTTTTAATTTTTTATTTTTCGAGACAGGGTTTCTTTGTGTAGCCTTGGCTGTACTGGAACTCATTCTGTAGACAAGGCTAGCCTCAAACTCACAGAGATCCACCTGCCTCTGTCTCCTGAGTGTTGGGATTAAAGGTGTGAGCCACTACTACTCTGCCTTGCAGTATTATTATTTTTTTTAAGGAGTACTTTTTTCTTTAATGGTTTACTTGTTTTTATGTGCATTGATGTTCTGCCTGCATGTGTGTCTTGTCTCAGATGCCCTAAAAATGAACTTACAGGCAGTTGTGAGCTGTCATGTGGGTGCTGGGAATTGAACCCTGGTTCTCTTGGAGAACAACCAGTGCTCTTAACCACTAAACTGTCTCTTCAGCCTTTGTTTTGGTTATTTGAGACAGCATTTCACTATGTAGCTGTGATTGACCTAGAACTCATTATGTTGACCAGGCTGGTCTTGAACTCACAGAGATCCACTTGCCTCTGCCTCTGAGTGCTGGGATTAAAGGCACTTGCCACCAAGTCCCACACAGTTTTTTTTCCTTTTTTGATGCATTCTTGCATCTACTGTGTTTGCATATGTGGAAATCAGGGGACAACTTTCAGAGTAGGTTCTCTCCTTCTACCACATAGATCCCAGGGGAAATTATTCAGGTCCTCCGATTTGGCTCTTGAAGCCTTTACTCTGAGCAGTCTCACCAGCTTGCACCTTTAGTTTAACTTAAAATTGAATTCAATTGGACTGAAAATGTAGCTCTGTGGCAGAACTATTGCCTAACACCTACAAAACCCAGGGCTCCAGCCCTAATAAGACAAAACAACCATAAAACTCAATAATGGCCAGGTGGTGGCGCACGCCTTTAATCCCAGCACTCGGGAGGCAGAGGCAGGCAGATCTCTGTGAGTTGGAGACTAGCCTGGGCTACAGAGTGAGTTCTAGGAAAGGCACAAAGCTACATAGAGAAACCCTGTGTCGAAAAACCAAAAAACAAACAAACAAAAAACAAAACAAACAAAAACAAACAAACAAATAAAACCCTTCAATAATAGAAGCTTACTAAGGAATAAAAAGAAGGGGGGGGCAGCTCACACTTGTAACCCAGCACTAGAGAGGCAGAGGAAGAACCAGACAGCCTAAGCTGCAGAGTGAGTAGGAATAAAGAGCTAGAAGAAACAGGAAGTGCTGGAGAGACGTTTCCCCAGTGAAGAGTGCACACTGCTCTTTCAGAGAACCAAGTCTGTTTCCCATGTTTCCCATCATCCATATCACAACTGCTTGTAACTCCAGCTCCAGGAAATCTGATGCCCTCTTCTGGCCTCCACAGGCTCAAACTCACAATTCAGCTGCCTCCTTCTCCTAGTGCTGGGATTAAATGGGTGAACCCCATGCTCCCTGAATTCAAGTCCTTACGCTTATGTGCTAAGCGCTCAACCCATTGTCCATCTCCCTAATCTCCACTGTACTTTCTTTCTGACCATAAAGAAATTCTGCTTCCTGCAGCTGGCTTCAGTTGGATTCCAACTTTCTGGCTCCTGATGTGGGCTTGTGGTTTTCAGTTGCCTAAAGTTTAAACAGAAAGAACGAGAGGGCTCTAGTAAAACCGAAAAGGGTGACCTGTACTTTAAGCTTCCACCAGCAGGTGTCTCTGCAGACAAGGGAGAGGGTTCTTCTGCTTTTCAAGTTGTATTGGGGCCTGAAATGAAGCAAAGAGACATAGTTCAGCTCCTATGGAAGCAGGTCCCAGCAGCAGAAAATGTGCTTGGCCATCAGCTGGAAATGCTGGTAGAAAACCTGGGTAACAGCTGCTCAGTGCAAGAAGCCCAGCGTCAGTTTTAGTTGGGAAAACAGGCGAAGGTTTGAACAGGAACACAGGACCCAGAGGCGATTCCCAAGACAGGTACTGCACACTGGAGACGCTTTGGCTAGCAGAGAGGTAAAGAGAACTAGGTGCAGACCTAGAGAAACAAAGGAAAACTCTCAAGTATGCCTTTATTTTCTGTGAAATGTTCTGATTTCCTAGAATCTTAGGTATGCTTTTATATTTAAGAGAGAGGATCCAAATACTCAAAAGATTCTAGCTGGGCATGGTGGCACACACCTATGTTCCCAGCACTTGGAAGGATTAGAAGGTTAAAGTCATCTTGGTTACATAGCCAAGCAACCAACCCTCCAAAAGGACTGGGACCATGGCTCGTTCAGCAAAGTACTTGATATGCAAGGATGCCAACCAGGCCTGAGTGTGAGCCTATAGAGCCCATTTGGCAATGCATAGTATAATCCTAATTCTGGGGCGGTAGAGACAAGGAGGATGCCCATGGCTTGTGGGTCAGCCAGTCTAGCTGAATCAACAAGCTCCAGGTTCTGCAAGAAATCCTGTCTCACACAATAAGGCAGAGGGAGAGATTCTGGAAGATACCTTTGGCCTCCATGCATAAATGTACACACACAACAAACAAACAAATAAAGTGAAACCAATATGTCAAAATCTTGCCAGGATTGGTGGTACAAGTTTGCACTCCTCAAATTCAGGAGGATAGTAAGTTAGAGGCTAGCCTCAGGTATATACCAAGACACCCTACCCTGTTTAAAAAGACAAAAACAAGCTCTGGGTGGCAGTGCATGCCTTTAACCTAGCACTCTGGAAGCAGAGGTAGAAGGATCTTTGTAAGTTAAAGGCCAGCCTGGTCTACAAAGCCAGTTCCAGGTCAGCCAGGGCTACATAGTGAGACCTTGTTTGAAAACACACACACACACACACACACACACACACACACACACACACACAGCCCAAAACAAAATAAAAAACATTAAGTATTGTTAAGTAGTACACTTTTCATTTGGGCAAAAGAGGAGAATCACAAAGGATAAAAAGTTTGTTTTTTTGAGACAGGGTTTCTCTGTGTTGCCCTGGCTGTCCCAGAACTTGCTCTGTAGACCAGGCTGGCCTCAAACTCAGTGATCCATCTGCCTCTGCCTCCTAAGCGCTGGGATTAAAGGTGTGAGCCACCACCAAGGTCTGCCTGTTCTACATGTCCTACCCAACGTTCAAGCAGTCCTGCTTCAACTCTCAGAATTGGTGTGCTCACAGGGATGTGTCACTGTGCCCTACTGGTTTTCTAAGTTTACACGCGACTGTATTGGTATCCAGGCTCAGTCTCTTCCTCTAATAAATAAATAAAGCAACCTTTGGGGGATTCCTGTTAGTGGTTGTTTTTGTAGTGCTGTGGGTATACAGATTTAGGTCCTTACACATGCAAAAGCAGTGTCTTCATTGAGGTACACTCTCTAGCTCCCAAGTTTGGTTATATAGGATATTATGGAGTATTTGGCAGAGAAAAAAAAATTCACCTCAGACCACTTTTTCCCACAAACATGTATGTACCTTATGCTGAGGTTTCCTCATTCGATCAACTCTCAAATATTTATGCTATAAAACCTTTTTTTTTTTTTTCCAGCCAGGCATAGTGGCTGGGGTAGTAAGTTCCTAAACATACAACAAAATTGTGTTTGATATATGGACTTTCTGAATAAAGTGTACGTGTCAACTACCTGTCCCTACGTCAGCTACTTCCAGAGATGTTCAGCGACTGGACCCTCCCTAAGGTCTCGGAGCTCTGAAAATCCATGCGGTAATACGGTAAGGATGCAGTTTTCTTTCCAGTTTCTGGTAAAATGCCTCGCATAGAGGCTAAGTGGACCTTTCACAATGGCAAGCATGCTAGGTGTGGTGATTAGGCTTCAAGGCCAGTGCTCGGAGGCAGAAGCAGTCACACTGGGAGTGCGGGGCCAGCCTGGTTTATACTGAATTCCAGACCAGTCCGGGCTACATCGTGAGACCTTGTCAACAACAAACAAGCCAACAGTTGGCTCAGCTCTTGCAGAGGGTCTGGGTTTGGCTCCTAGCGCTCACATGGTGGTGACTCATGACCATCTGTAACCCCAGTTCCAGGGGACTCAATGCCTTTTGCTAGTGCAGGCACATGGGATATATACACATACTTGTAGGCAAGATACTCATACGCATACAATTTTTAAAATTGTATTTTTTTCTATTTCTTCAGGGTCTTACTATTTAATGTAGGCTGGCCCTGAACATGTGGCAACCTTCCTGTCTCAGCTCCCCAGGTGCTCAGATTATGGACTACACCTGGCACAGGTCCTAAGATTTTGTACCACTTACAGAAACATGAATGTCTTTTCTTTTCTTTTGAGATGCTATGACTTGAACTTAGGGTCTCATATAGGCTAGGCAAGCACTTGACTACAGAGTTATATTCCCAGCCCCCAATTTTTTCAATCATATTCGTTTATTTGTTTGTTTGTTTGTGTGTGTGTGTGTCCTGTGCCTGCCATGGTACATGTGGAGGTCACCACAACTTGTAGGAAGAATGGGTTCTCTCCTTCCACCATAAGGATCCCAGGGATCAAATGGAGATCACCAAGCTTGGCAGCAAGCACCTTTACCCCTGAGCCATCGCCATGGTCCCCCTCTTATGATTTTATTATCATTACTGTGTATGTGTATATACTTGCGCATGTGCACTCCTGTATGCTCGGGAGCATATGTATATCATTATTACAGACATACCACGGCACAGGGTAGAGGTCAGAGGACAACTTAGAGGAGGCAGTTTCACCCTGCTGAGGCTTGTTCCTGTCAGTCTGTCCTCCAAGTTCACTGTCCCTTGAGCTTCCAGGTGGTTCTCCTGCCTCTACTAGCTCACTACAGGAGTGCTGGATTGCAGGCTCAAGACACCGTATCTGGCTCATGTATATGGGTCGCTAACCTCAGGTCACGAGGTTATCATGCCGTGAATTCTTCACCTGGTGAGCCGATGAGCCATCTCACGTTTCTGTTCTATCATCTCCATCAAGAATGCCTTGGTTTGGGCTTTTCAGGTTTTGGCAACCAGACAGAATGATATCACACTGGAGCAAGGTTCATTTTTGCCCTTGAACACACCTTTGCTTGTTCAGAAAATAAGCAGTTGGATATAGTGACCGACTGTGGCTATCTCTTTACCCGACTACTAAATGCCATCCATGTCTCTGAGATTTCAGCAGCCCAAGTCAGTCCTCTGCAAAGAGCAGGGATACCCTTACTGGGACAATTCATGAGGGCAGTGATGTTCTTTCCTAATGAGGAGCAAGTCTCCTGGGAGCTGTTTTATAAGCAAACCTATCACAGGCCCTTCCTTGAGCTGTGTTGTCTGCAGCTCAGCTACTTCAGATGCCCCTGCCATGCTTCCAAGAGCTCAACCTTCCCTTCTCAGCTGCTGTTTTTATCAGTGTTCAAGGACTATAACAAATACACAGAACACTCAGCTTCTGAAGAGAACAGGTTTCCTTTGGCCCTGTTTCTACTGGGCCTGTATCAAGGCTCATGGGAGCACACGGCAGAGCAACACTGTTCACTTCATGGCTAGGAAGCAAATCAGAGAGAGAGGGAGGCCAATTTCCTAATCCCACAATTCCTTCTAAAGACACGCTCCTCAGTCACCTAAAGCCCCCTTGCCAGGTCCCATCACTTAATAAAGTTTCCACCCACAACTTCCCAACAATGCCAAGCTGGGGACCAAGCCTTTAGCCTATGAGCTTTTGGGGTGCATTCCAAATGGAAACGACGAGGTTGAATGCTAGGTCAGTCCCCTGACTTAAGAAAGACTCTTTTCCTTCTGGCTTCGTCCTTCCTAGAATTATAACAACTGGGGACAGAGGCTCCAGACTTCCACTTGCACCTCTTCCTTGCTTGCTCTGTGATCTTTCACAATTCACCGATTCCTCCAGTCCCTCCATTCCTCATTGTCCTTATCTGCAGAATTCAGGTAATGATATAATGTCTCTCTAGAGGTTGTTGTCTCTCTTTTTTTTTCTTTCTTTCTTGAGACAGGGTTTCTCTGTGTAGTCCTGGCTATCCTAGAACTCACTCAGGCTAGCCTAGAACTCAGAGATCCACTTGCTTCTGTCTGCTGGGTGGTGGGATCAAAGGCGTGCATTACCACCACCCCACTTGTTGAGAGTCTTAAGTGATTTCAGATGTGTGTACTGTACAATATAGTGTCTGGCAAATTGTTGCTATTAATATTACTCTTTTGTGGTGCTAGGGACTGAACCCAGGTCTCGGAGCATGCCAAGCATGTATTCTACCATACAATACCCCAGTCTCCCAATTGTTGGTGTTAGTGTGATTTACTTCCCAATGTTACCTCAGTCTTTGCTACTCAATAGTCTTCATCTGAACTATTGTTCTTTTTCTTTGGTCACCTTTGGTGAATTTGCTGACTACTTCAGTATTTCTGTTTTCTTCTCACCCACTTTCTGGCCCCATTCCATAAAGGCAAGGGACATCCATGACACAGTATCTGGCTGTCCCATCCTCACTGCTAGGGAACCAGCAAGATAGGTCTCTTTGGAAACTAAAGCGATGCTCCATTTTTCTAGGTCCTCCTCAGTGCTTTCTGAGTGGGGGCAGGGGTGGGGGGAGTGGAGGTGATATGGGGTGGCAGGGGTGGGAGGGTGGGAAGAGTAAAAGAATTAGAATATGAATAGGCTGGGGATGCAGCTCAGTTAGTAAGACTGCGTGCTAAAGCATGCACAAAGCCCTAAGTTTGATCCCCAGCACCACATAGAACAGTCAAAAAGGTACACACCTGTAATCCCAACACTTGGGAGGTGGAAGCAGGAGGATCACACATTCAAGATTGTCCTTGGTTACACAGGGAATCTGAAGTTAGCTTCAGCTACGAGACCTTGTTCAGCTAGGCACGGTGGCCAAAGGCCTTTAATCCCAGCACTTGGGAGGCAGAGCCAGGAGGATCTCTGTGAGTTCGAGGCCAGCCTGGGCTACCAAGTGAGTTCCAGGAAAGGGGCAAAGCTACACAGAGAAACCCTGTCTCAGGAAAAAAAACAAAAAAACAAAAAACCAAAAAACAAACAAACAAAAAACCAGAATGGTTTCAATACTAATTCTAAGGCTTCAAGAGAGAAAGACTGTTTATCTTTGCTTCACCAGCAGAGCTGCCCCCATCCCCAAGGAGATGGTAAACTCATTCTAGCGCCAGCTCGTTATTGGCTTCACTAGAGGCAGGTACCAGCCAAGAAGTAGTAAGGGTGGCTGGCCACACCCAACCATTCATCTGGGATTGAGTGATCTCACTTGATGAATAGGTTTCAGGGGCTAAGAAGTTAGGTCTACTAAATCCCTGTCCTTATTTGCTGGTAAAGGAGCCAATTAGTGTTAATTGTGTTGGCAATTTGAAACAGCCACCAGGGAACTGATCCAGACAATTGTGGGATGACCCCTCTGTCCTATCCTAGTCCCAGCCATTACTCATGTCAGATGGGGGAATCAGAGCATTAGGAAATGTCCTCTGGTCAGAGAGAGTAAGTACGCATTTCCCTTCTCACATACCCAGTGACCTGGATGCCAGTTTTAAATATTGCACAGGCAGTGACCTGGCAATACTTCTGTGCCATGGAGGGAGTGTGGGTAGGCGTGGGTAGATCAGCACTGGATATTCGGGATACACTTAACAGGAATGTTCACAGCCTTCTCTCTTCCTTTCCTAACAGGCCAAAGGCTATCTCTCCTTTACAGCCCAATTTCCTATCCCCACCAGAGGCAGCTACATCAATCTACTTAATAAGGGTGGAGGAGGGGGAGGCTTGGGAACAGCCCAGGATGTGGAATGTCAGATAACTGGAGGGAAGAAAGAGGGATATGAGTTTTATTGCTGGGGTTATTAATTTGATCACCTTTAATGTCCTTGGAGACTCATTAGTAGGGACGGAATTTATATTATTTACTTATTTTGCTTACCAGATTGCTCATCTTTAAACATGACATGGCTCTTGAGACAACGCGCATCAGCACTTTACCAGGACCAACCCAACGACAGAAAAGGAGTCAGAAATTCTGACAAACACTGGCTATAGAACTGTTCCGGGACGGGGTGGGGGGTGGTGGTGGGTGGAGAGGGAGGTGCAGGAAAGAAAATGACGTACCTTTTCTGGCCCTCACCCACCTAATGCCTGGAATGCGTGTTTGGGCTAGGTTTATCGCACTTGAATATGCAAACTCTAACTTCCCCATTCTTCCGCGTTCGATGACTATTAGATTGATTGTCCAAGGTGAGCTTGGGTTTTGCAAGAGTTTTGCCTTGCTACCAACTTGGTTACAGTTGCTTAAATACTGTAGCTATTCCTGCCTCTGTGGCCTCCAGGGCTAAAGTGGGACAAGGCTGGTATTTTTGGTGATGAGGAAATCCTTTTAAGGGAGGTTTGGTGGCGACTGAACTGGGACACGGGTCAAAGCAGGGATCCCATCAGCGAACCAGGGGCCGCTGGGGGGGGGGTCTGGTTCTGGGGTGTCTCATCTCGTATCCCTACCTCGCTAGGCGCGGCGGACCTAGCTTAGAAGTTGCTGCAGACCCTAGACGTTTTCCCTGCCTGTTCCCCAGAGGGGGGCACTCGGGAGCCGGCGCCTCAGGAACAGGGACCCACGCGGGAAGGTCGAGTTCGCCCGGTGAGGTCACGGTTGCCATGGCTCCGGGCAGTGACGCGCGTCCGCACGTGACGCGCGGTTGCCATGGCGCCGGGCGCCCGGCGGCGCGGGAGCCCCGCCTCCCGGAGTGACGTCTGTCGGCAACCCCCCTCTTTCGGCCCCCCCGCGCCCCCTCCCCCCCGGCCGGCTCCCCGCGGCCCCGGAGGTTTCACTGCACAACAAGATGGCGGCGGCGGCGGCGAGCGGAGCTGGCGGGGTTGCCGTGGCCGGAGCAGGGGGAGCCGGGCCGGCCGGCCGCCTGCTGCCTCCGCCCGCCGCGGGGTCCCCTGCAGCCCCCGACGCTGTGCCCCCGGCCGCCGGCCAGCCGAGTCCCGAAGCCCCGGCCTCCCGCGGGCCGATGCCCGCTCGCATCGGCTACTACGAGATCGACCGCACCATCGGCAAGGGCAACTTCGCTGTGGTCAAGCGGGCCACGCACCTCGTCACCAAGGCCAAGGTAGTGGCTCCGGGGACCGCGCGGCTGCGGGCTGCGCTACCCGGGCGGGGGGTGGGGTGGGGGGGCGTTGCAGGGCGGCCGGACCAAGGGAGTACGCGATTCCCGGGGGCTCGGGTCAGGGTCAGCAGCGGTGGCGGCAGGAGAAGGCAGGGACCTCACAGCGGAGGGGGGCGGGGGGACTGAGCAGCTGGGCACCTGAGGGGTCCTCAGGGCTGTGCGCCGGGTGCTGGGGTGGTGGTGGTGACTGAAAAGAGGCGTTGGAACTCTCAGGGGGCCGGCGGACTGCACGCCAGGAAGACTCCGGAACCAGCAATTAGGAAACCATCTGAGAATGAGGGCAGGGGCATATGAAATGTGGACCATAGGATGGGGGGAAGACTCTCAAACTGGCCACCTCGGGCTTCCCAGGGACTGCGGGACGGCTGGGGCACGGACTGAGGGTGTGCGGTGGGTGCAGGATAAGAAGGACCTGGCACCTATGGCAGAGATAGGAATTCACGTTTGATTTTTTTTAAGACTGATAGATGGTGTCAGTTGGAAGCCCGAGGAGCACACTTGGTTACTGGAGGAGGCAGTGAAGAAAACGGGGAAATAGGGGGGAAAAAATGGAAGGGACCCAAGAACAGATGTCCCAAGGGTTCCCGGGTTTCTGGTGGCACTAGCTAACCAAGGGTTAAACAGTTTAGGATAGATGGTTTGCTGGTTATTTTTAGTTGTCAGAGGGTCTGGAATTGTGGGCTTTGTAGAGCCCAGGGTGGGCTTTTCAGTAGGGAAAGGAACCGTGGGATTCACACTAAAGAATTCCACTCATTTGGGCCCTTTGGTTCCCAAGGGATTTGAGGAGCTGTAGTCGTGAAACTGGCCAAGGTCAATTAGGAAGCCGTGTATGTATATACATAAAGTATATTTTTTAAGGAAATAGAGGTAGCATTTTTACATAGCCTTCTTCATTGAGAGTATCGAATCTTTTAGTTTTGATGGAATCCACAAAGCCCGTTTGAATTCCCAATTATTCTTTGCTCAATACCTCACTTGAATGGATACTTTTAATGTAGTCATTCATTATATTTAGAACAGTAGCTTGAGTTTTCCTTCAGCCTGGCTAATGAAAAACCTTTACAGCTTCTGCAGCTTCCTACCCAGGACACACCAGTTCCCCTCCCCTCCTCACCCTAGCCTCTGGTTATCTTTGCCTACCTTGTTTTGGCTTTTACGGCAGTCACTCCCTAGCTGGGCCTTGTCTCCTGCTTATTTGCGACCTGAAGTTCCTTCCCTCCCGACTCTCTCTCTCTCTGTCAAAGACTACAAGGGGCCCTTCTTCCTAGGGTGGCTGGCTGGGTGGCTGTGGAGGAGTGATTGGTCAGTTTCACTTCCTCTGGTGGGACCCCTTCAAGCCTTTTTTTTTTTTTTGTCAGTTTTGACCAGAGGGCCTCAAGTCTTCAGAGCCGAGTGTGTCTCTCCCGTTGCAATCCCTCAGACCCGCCGCTGTAGTCTCCTTACCCCCTACAGGGTGTGGAGTCCTGTGGACTGTTGACCAAGCCAAACTTGTGTTTACCAACAACATGTCTGCCTGGTCCTTGTTCCCCTCCTTCCCTCTGCTTCTGTGATTATTTTGCTCTGACCTCTGGGAAATGGACCCCACAAACATAATTGGTTGTCTGGCTCTGTTTTCTATGATTTAAACAATTTTGAATCTTCCAGCTCTTAGATATACCAAAATATTGATTTAAAAAAAAAATCTATGACAGGCTGGGTTGAGTGTCTTGTAAATGTAATTGCAAACAGTTGATTCTTGGCTTTATATATAAAAGGGACATTTCTGTCTTCAGTAGTCAGCAAAGCCAGTGCCTAATTATGGTTGGTCTGGCTGCTTTCGTGTGTGTGTGTGTGTGTGTGTGTGTGTGTGTGTGTGTGTGTGTAGTTTTTCTCTGAGACCTTGCTATCCTTTAGGACTGCAGCCTTTACAGCATTGGCTTGTTTATAGACGGGTGTCACTGTTTATATTGGTTTTTATCTTTGATCGTTTGTGGTGTGCAGTTATGCAATTCCTATGTATGGAAATATTCAGACTTGAGTGAGGCTGAAATGGCTGGGACAATGAGTTGCATGTGTGGAAGAGACCACACCAGCATTTGTTTGTGCTTCTGTAGCAGTGTGCAATTTCCTAGCTCCAGTTCCAAGTGCCCTATCTTTTTGCTACTTAAATGACTCTGAGGACATGAGTGAAGCTCAATTCACAAGGAGCTGTCACGTGCTCAGGGTGAACCATGGGCATATTTTGGCCTGCTTCCTGCTTATCTGAATTCACTTTGGAAGGGGTCCTTCAACACTGACAGCTGAGATGTGCCCAGCAGCTGCTGGCATGCAGTAGGATGGCCTGTTAAGGCCACGGTTTGGTTATATAACGGCAGGGAAGGTGCCTAGGTAGTAGAAGTTGCGGGAGCTGCTTCCTCCGTTATTCAGGGAGATGGACTTTTCTCCCTATGTCCTGCAGCGTGAATCTTCTGCAGTCAGGTCAAATGGAAGCAAACGATTGTTTTTCTCCCCCGTCTCTTTCTACAATAGGTCATTTCCCCCCCCCCTCTTTTAAAGGTGTATAATTTTTTTCTTTCTGTTTCCTTTCCTCCTTTATGTCACTGAATGATCTGGGTGTTTCTTCTAATGGTGTACAAAAATCAGACCCAGATAATTCCGACGATACCTGTGTTGGTAGGAGGAGGTTAGGCGATAGGCATTTTCTGTGTATCAGAGAACTATTTATGACCCCCTTCTTCCTACGTGACCCATTCCAAGGACTAAGAAGCTAAAGTAAACTTCATTTATTGACTAAGTGACTGCACTCTGTCCAACAGTAAGTGAAGCTGGCTCCTCTCCAGACCCTCTGTTAACTCCAACTTTCCAGAGCAGGACCCAGGGGCCAGCAGACTAGTGGAGAGAGAACAGGAGCTCTCTTCCTGTGTGCTTGCTGGGTCCTTTTGCAGCATGGCTTCCAGGGGCTGAGACCTGACGCCCACCGCCACTGCTGCCGGGAACACTGCAGTGCTTTGAGCGAGCGAGCGAGCGAGCAAGCGAGCGTCACTGCAGAAGGGATCTCTCTCGGGAGTGACAGGCTTTGGTCAGCAGCTCACCTTGTCTGTCTTTGTCCTACCTGCTTGGATTTTTTTTCTTTTTCTTTCTCCCCTTTTTTTTGAGACACATAGCCCAAAGTTCTCTGTTCTTTTGGTAGAACACTCTAAAGTATTAGGGTTTTTTTGTTTGTTTGTTTTAAATAGACTTTCCCCCCTCTCCCATTACTTATAATCTGTTTCCTGTGCCTAATTGTACCTTCAAGCTAGTTGGATGGCTGGAACAAAGAATAGCTAGCTACATTCTGTGTGTATTTAAAAACTACACATGACTAGGAACGCTTTTGGCCAAAATATTTGTAAATTGTTATTTCAGCATGTTCGGTCGCTGGCCACTGGTTCTTGGTAAGGGCTTCAGCTCTGCCTGCTTTGAATCCTCTGCTGTTTAGTACTGGGGCAGTGCTGGGATCCTGACTGGCCAAACCTCTTTGTGCTTGGATTTCCTCATACTGTCATACTTTGGGATGACAGTAGCACTCACCTCACCAGTTTTGAGTGTTGCGAAGATTAACTGCTATGTGTAATGCTGTCCCTGCAGTGTTTGGCACTTAAGAAATAGGTAAGAAATGTCGTCATCATTCTCATCCGGTGCTAGAGTCAGTAAGGTGAGTAAGACTGGCTAGTGCCCCTTTTGTGCATTTTACACCCTGGGGAGAGCTCTTGACCGAAAGCGCCATTGGTTCTGGATAGGCAGACACAAGCTGCATGTTATGCTTTCGTCAAGAAAAAACCAGTTTGCTACTATTTCAAGTGCCTTAAAGTTCCTCGGTGTGATGCTCTGTAGTCCAGCTGGTCTGAAACGCTTGGTGACCCTCTTGCCTCATACCCCCGGGGTGCTGGGCTTTTAGGCATGAACCACCTCACTGGGCTATGAAAGTCATTCAGGATAGTTTTTCATTACAATTCATTTAATTTTACTTATTTTTATTTTTATTTTTTAACAAGAGACTTATCAGATAAAAAGCATTGGCCTTTGCTTTGGGCTGTCTCAAAAGTTCATTTACTGAGTTGGGGATTGAACACAATTGTTACCCAAGTATTTGCTGAGTCTGTCCTCAGTCTTTGGTTTTGTTTCCCCAGATTCTCTCTGTAGCTCAGGCTGGCCAGGGACTCAGTGTCTAGCTGCCCACAGGGGCCTTACATTTGGAAGTTCTCCTGCTTGAGTTTCTCATGTGTTGGATTACAGGTGTGTGCTACCACACATGGCCTTTTCCTTTCTGCTTTTCAAATTATTTTCAAATTCACTAATTAATGTGCATGGGTGCTTTGTTGGCATGGTTGCCTCTGCACCACCTGCAGCTGACACCCCTGGAGGCCAGAAGAAGACATCAGATCCCCTGGAACTGTTGCAAGCCAGCAGCCTTATAGGTGTTGGGAATCAAACCCCGGTTCCCTGGAAAAGCATCCTGTGCTCTTAACCACTGAGCTGTCTCTCCAACACCATATTACTATTTTTATGTTTTTGAGGCAGGGTCCTATGTAGCCCCCTTTGGTCTCCAACTCATTGTCTTCATGTCTTCTCTGGCATGCTGGGATTTTATGGAGCCCCTCACCTGGCCTAAATTTTCATTGTGTTTTGTAACTAATTTTTGTTATACTGATGATGGAACAGGTTTTTGTTGTTGTTTAAGTCCCCTCCCCCCATGTAATCTTTTCTTCAGAGATTCACTTAAATTCTATGGAAAATACAAAAAATGTTCCTACACATTTGTAGCTGGGTATAGTGACACATGCCTATAATCCCAGCTCTTGGGAGGCTAAGGCAGAGAGAGGATCATGGGTTTGAATCAAATTCAAGGCCAGTTTGAGTTTCATAGACCTTGTCGCAAACAGAGAAACAAACAAAATCAGAACTCCACCCTCCAAACTCTTATCTACCACCCAAAACAAAAGGATTTGCACTTGGCATTACGAAGTGCACTATGTAGAAGGGATAGCTTATTTGCATGCCTCCAGCCCAGGACATCATGTATACCAGGCAAGTATTCTACCATTGAGGATGTATACTCAGCTTAGGACTTTACAGTTGAAATGTGTCACAGAGAAAACATTTTGCCCTAAGTCCTAATTCCTAAGACTGTCAGCACATGCATTTGTGAAGGGTGTGTTTTACTGCAGACTCCGTTCACAAGGACTCAGAGCCTGACTTTTGCCTTTAAAGAAGAGTTTAATGAAGCAGATGAGCTCATGCGTGTGCCCTTTAGAAAATGGGAACAGAGTCACTAGTAAATAGAAGAAAGAGAAGAAATTGAAGCCAGCTTTTGAATGCCATACATTAGGGATGACAGCCCCATCCCTATACAATCTAGAGGTGACTACTGAAGGGTGACCAAGTTCAGTTTGGTCTCCTTGTGTTGGGGTTACTCCTTTGCTTGAGCCTTTTGTGAGGTGCTAAGGCCAATTAGAACTGGTCTTTGCAGAGTCAGAACACCAATATTCCACTTTCAGCATCAAAGATGTTTATTTTAACATTCTGACTTTGGTGCCAACTCCCTAGAAAGTCATAGATCTGGCTCAAGCCAGAGGCGCCCAGACCAGTTGTCTCTGGGCCAGAAGTGCTTGCTGGTTCGTTTTCCAAGCATCAGCCTGGCTGGTGTGTTTGGGTGCATGGCATAAAAGAGGACAAAGCCAATGCTTTGAAAACAAAAAGAAATGTTCTTCATTCACGAGAGGCTCTGAAATTATAAAAGGTACCTAAGACATTTCTGCTAAGAGTGGAATCTTCCCCATACCCATTCACTCATTCATGTAGGTTGTTTGATGGATTCTAGCTTTGGAATACACTACTGAAAAAGAGACACACACACAACAAACAGACAAAACCCACCTGTAACCGAACTTACTTTCATTTCTTTATTTTGAAACAAGGTCTTGGTATGTAGACTAGGTTAGCCTTGAACTCAGAGATCAGTTTGCCCCAGTGCTGGGATTAAAGGCATGGTCAACCACATTTAGCTAGAATTTGCTTTCAAATAGGTGGAGATAGATAAGAGACCTGCAAAACAGCAAACAAAACGCCTCAATACCAAGGAGAAAAAGAATAGGCTGGAGTCTATGGGGAAGGCTGCAGCCTTAGAAAGGCCATAGAAAGCAGATGGAACTTTAGCTGATGATGAGGAAGACCCAGCTTTGAAAGACAGAAGAAGGGCTTGGGGATTTAGCTCAGTGGTAGAGTGCTTGCCTTGCAAGCACAAGGCCCTGGGTTCGGTCCTCAGCTCTGAAAAATAAAGAAAAAGAAAGAAAGACGGAGAAGACAGCATTCTAAACAAAAGCAATGGCAAATGCGAAGCCCTTGGAACCAGAAAGGACCACCCAAAGATTAGACCCAAGGCCGTGTGTCTAGGGCTTTAGTAGACAGCAGTAGGGATGAGTTCAGACAGGGAGGCAGGCAGATCCTCCAGGTCTTCTCTGCATTATGAACTTGGTCATGATCAGGAGATAACATCAGACTGCGGCATAACTGAGCACAGGTCACCTCTGGTTGGTGTATTTTCAAAATTCCATGCTGATTACTTTATGGCTAAGAGAGAGAGAAAAAAAAAGCTGTCCATGTGTATTTAGTTTTTGAGGCAGGAGAGGTAGTCCAATAACAGCATAGATTTTTTCACTCTATTAGAGAATGCCATATATTTTGTACACTAAACATAACCAACCAACAAAGCCTTGTTGAATTTAATGGGCACAGAAAGGTCTTCTAGATGTTCTATTCAAATTCATTTCCAGAGTTCAGAAAGACATAACAGAATTTAGAATCTCAGTTAAAAAAAATTTACTCAGTATGTGTTGGGGGTGGGTCATGCATGCCATCATGCTTGTGTAGAGGACAGAGGACAACTTGCAGGAGTTGGTTCTCTCCACCTTTTGAGCTCTGGGAATTGAACTCCGGTCCTCAGACTCTCTGGCCCCGAGTCTCGGATTTCAGTGGAACATTAAGATCATTTAGAACACTATTCATTAGATTCATGGTTGTCTTCTGTAACTTTTTCCCTTTCCCATTTTCCAAGAGTGCCAAAGCTGGTTAGAAGGATGCTGGAGGGGGGTGGGAGGAGGGAGGACAGGGGAATCCGTGGCTGATATGTAAAATTAAATTAATTATAAAATAAAACAAAAAAACAAAACAAAAAAAACCAAACCAACCAACCAGCCAAACAAACAAAAAAAAGAAGGATGCTGAAATTAGAATCTGCATGTCCCAGACTTCTCAACTCATAGAAGACAGTGCCTTCACACTCTGAACGTTTGCTCTTTTGATTAGCAAAACAACACATACCTACCAACCAAAGTTGAAGATACTTGCTTTATCAAAACAAGCCTCCAAAGTGAGAGAGCATGAAAGATATCCGTGTCGGAAGATGAACCATATGACACTGTCCACACCGGTCTTGTCACTAGGCTTTGTCATCCTTGCTTCAGCCCTGCAGTCCTCCACCAGTTTGCCTTGAAGTCTCAGTGCCCCCTCTTTTTTGTTTGTTTGTTTGTTTATTTATTTATTTCCCAAGACAGGGGTTCTCTGTGTAGCCCTGGCTGTCCTGGAACTTGCTCTGTAGATCAGACTAGCCTCAAACTCAGAGATCAGCCAGCTTCTGCCTCCCTAGTGCTGGGACTGAAGGCGTGTGCCGCCACTGCTCAGCTCAGTGCCCCCTCTTCATGACAGATGCAAAGGAAATCCGAAAGGGATGACCACAAACATAGTTTTCTTGTGTCACTCTATGGAGGCCACTCCTAGGAACACAGCTAGCTGTACTCTCAGGCTGCCTTGATCCTCCTGTGAAGGAGGCTCTCCCAGATGATCTTTCTTCATTGGCCAGCCCACTACCAGTACCATGTACCATCTCACAACTAGATACATATGTATCCTGGCGATAGAGGCCAGGGCAAGAGAACTATTTATCTATGTTTCTAATTTGGTTCTGATTTCTGCCTGAGCTGTACCTATCTCTGGGTGACTGTTCCTCACCCATCAGCTGGTTCCCTGGCCTCTCCTAATACAGAGTCACTCCCTTACTGGTGTACTGGCAGAGGTGGAGTGTCCTGTGGATGACTTATGATAGCATCCAGAGGCTGAAAATTATATATAGTCTCCTGGGCTTTTGTCCCTGCATAATAAATCATTGCTAAATAAATAGCCAAGGCAACGTCACTGTGAAGCCTCAGCAGCCTGTGATGAATGAGCTGGAAAGGCCTGTGTTTAGATCTGTTCAGAGTAGAATCCTAGCAGCTAGCACAGAACTGTTGGATGAACCATTGTGAAGTTATTTTAGTAACGTATTACAGTTTAGCAAGTGTGTGACCCATGGTAGACAATGACTCCGCCTCTCAAAATTAAGCTTTTCAAAGAGGTAGGAATCAGCTGGGTGTGGTGCTACACACCTGTAATTCTAGCGCTTTGGAGTTGGAGGTGGGGAGATTAGCAGTTCGAGGTCAGCCTACCCTAGTGGAGTACAGACTAATCCAGACTCCATGAGACCATGTCTAAAAGGGGGGGGGGAGTAGGAATTAGATTGTGAGTACTTTACCACATTTCCCAGAGAATCAATAGGAAGGAGGAGAGACCCCATTGCCTCTTTAGATTTGTCTGTGTGGGCAGGGCTTACTTAGATGGGGAATTTTGGCTAGCTAGTTCAAGTTCAAGTTAGGTTTTGATTGAGAAGTTCTGCCCAGTTTCAGCTCTAGCACCTGCTTGCAAGCCTTGTGTCCTTTCTCACAGCTCTCCATAAATGTGAATGTGTAGGTTCCTGTGCTTCTCCTTGCCTTTCTCCCCTCCTTCCTGCCCCTCCCTTCCTTTGAGACAGGTTCTGACTATATAGCCCCATGTCATTAAGAGAACTGGTCAGTCAGACACATACCCTGATGATCAGGTGAGGGCTAACAGAAACATTTATCTAGCGTTCTTCTGAATTTGGCTTGAATTTCTGCTCTGTGGGCTATCTATACATGCCCTCCCTACCCTGTCCTCACCCATCAGATAATAGCCCTGCATACACATTCACTGTAGGCCAGGCTGCCTCGAACTTGTAGTGATCTTCTTGCCTCTACCTCCTGAGTACTGGGATTATAGGTATGACTACTATATCCGGTTTATGGGTGCTGGGTACCAAACCCAAGGCTTCACACATGCTAGAGAATTATTCTACACACTGGCCTGTATCACCTGCCCCTTTTCTATTTGTTTGTTTGAGATGGGGTCTGCTATGTAGCCCAGGCTGGCCTTCAATTTTTGACAGTCCTCAGGCACCCTAGTGCTGGAATTACAGGTGGGTCACCATTCACATTTTTGCAAACTCAAGAAGGTCATTGGCCATTGATACAGTGGTTCATTAATTCATTCTATTCATCCACCTACTCACCCATCCATCTAGTAAACCCCAACCCCACCCCAAGGTCTCTCCATGTAGCCCTGGCTGTCCTGGAACGTACTATGTAGATCATAGAGATCCACATGCCTCTGCTTTCTGAGTGCTGGGACTAAAGTTTGACACCAGGACCAGCCTAGTAAACTTTGGAAAAGTAGAAGTAGAGCATTGTTGAGGTGGCTCAGTGGGTAGAGTCCTTGCTGTGTGAGTGTGAGGACCTGAGTTTAGATCTCTAAGTCCTGGAGCAGAGACAGAGCTCAGTAACCAGCCAGTCTAGCCCAATTGCTGAGCTCCAAGTTCTGTGAGAAACTCTGTCTCAAAACATAAGGCTGGGGCTGGAGAAACGGCTCAGTGGTCAAGAGTGCATCCTGCTCTCCCAGAGGACCTGAGTTTGGACCCCAGCACCCAAGTCAGGTGGCTCCCAACCATCTGTAACTCTGGCTCCCAGGAAGTTGATAACGTTCTGGCTCCCGCAGGCACCATCACACTTGTGTATGTATGTTCACACAGACACATGTATAAATACAAATAATAAAAATAAAATATTACAAAAATTAAAAATGAAGTTGGAGAGTGATAGAAGACACCTAGTGTTGACTTCTGACCTCCCTACATGCATGCATGGGTACACACACCTGTACACACATGCATATTCCTCCCCCCATACACACATGTGTGCACCTGCACTCGTAGAACTGAATGATGTAAGCATATCCAGTGAGGTGAGTCTTCTTTAAAAAAGATTGTATGCTGGGTGGTGGTTGCACACAAATTGAGTTTCAGGACAGGCAGGGCTGTTACACAGAAATTCTGTCTCGAACCCCACCCTAAAGAAAAGGATTGTATTTTATTTACTATTTGTGTGTGTAAGTTAGAGGACAACTTGTGGGAGTTGGATCTTCCCTACCATGTGGGTTCTGGGGCTGGAACTTGGGTCATCAGGTACCAGCACCTGATGTGTTTCATAAACTTTTTTGGGTTTTTTTTTTTTTTTTTTTTTTTTTTTTTTTTTTTTTTTTGGTTTTTCGAGACAGGGTTTCTCTGTGTAGCTTTGCTACCTTTCCTGGAACTCACTTGGTAGCCCAGGCTGGCCTCGAACTCGCAGAGATCCGCCTGGCTCTGCCTCCCGAGTGCTGGGATTAAAGGCGTGCGCCACCACCGCCCGGCCTTTTTTGGGTTTTTTGAGACAGGACTTCTCTATGTAGCTTTGGAGCCTTTCTTGTAACTCACTCTGTAGCCCAGGCTGGCCTTGACCTCACAGAGTTCCTCCTGCCTCTGCCTCCTGAGTGCCGGGATCAAGCCCGGCGTGTTTCATGAGCATTTCTAAGGGTCTCTGGGGTCAGTGAGTGCTGGCTGCTGTTTATTTCCTGGTAGTGCTTCAACATACTCAGTATTTCTGAAAATCATTGTTTGTAAAATTAAGAAAGGCAAATGTCTAACTTCTATTGTTTGATAGGGTGGTACAGCTTAATAATTTAATATGATTATATACTTAGTGCTTATAGTTGGACTTTTTCTTCGGGACTGTTGGCTCCCCAATAGTGACACGAAAACATTAATTATGAAAGCTTGGCCAATAAACTTAGGCTTGTTTCTAACGAGCGCTTATAATTTATGTTAACCCATATCTTTCAGTCTACGTTCTTTTCCGTGGCTCAGTTACCTTTACTCTGTACTGCCCATGCTGCCTCCTCTCCATCTCACTGGCCACTCCACCTTTCCTCTTCCCAGCATCCTCTGTGCCTCAAAATCCTGTCTAGCTACTGGCTGTTGTGCTTTTTATTAAACCAATCAGCGTCTTCACAGTGTACAAAAGTTTATTCCACAACAAGTGCTCAGTATAGTTTAGGTATTCATTGTGTGATTAAATATTTGGGAGGACTTCAGCGATGGCTCCATGGTGAAGAGCTTATACTGCCCTTACAGAGGACCAGATTTCAGTTCTCAGCACCCATATCCGACATCTTACAGCCATCTGTAACTCTTTAACTCTAGCTCCAGGGGGATCTGATGTCTCTGGCCTCTGTGGGCACCTACACTCACATGCACATATGTTCCCCACCCCATACACATAAATAAAAATAATAAAAAATGAATCTTAAAAATATATGGAAAAATAAGACTTGGGGTTTGTTTTATTTTATTTTTCTTGTTTTGTTTTTGTTTTTCAAGACCAGGTTTCTCTGTGTAACAGCCCTGGCTGTCCTGAAACTCTCTTTGTAGACCAGGCTGCCCTTGAACTCACAGAGATCCTTCTGCCTCTGCCTCCCGAGTGCTGTGATTACAGGCGTGTGCCTCCCCCACCCCCCAGCTATTTTAATTTTTTAAAGTTATAAATTACATCTTGGTGCGTGCATGTGTGTGCATGTTCATGTCAAAATCCCCTTCTGCCGTGTGATCCGGGGATGGGGTGCAGGTTGGCAGGCCTGGTGGCAAGCACCCTTACTTTTCAGCCATGTGTCTGGCCCTGATGGAGTCTTAGTAACTCTGGACTATTTTTGAAGACGGTGTATCGCTGTGTTCCCCAAAGAGTTCTTGAACTTACAGGCTCATATGACCCCCTTCATCCAGCTTCCTGAAGACTGGCACATAGGCACATGTCACCACTCCAGGCAGAATCCCTTCTGTTGCATGATGCTGTTTGTGATGCTCAGGATCCAACCCAAGGCTTGGAGAATGCTTGGCAAAAACACTACCACTGAGCAGCATCTCCAGTCCTACGAACCCCTTCTTTCTTTTCCTTTTTTCTTTTTAAATGTATTTTTATGTGCATTGGTGTTTTGCTTGCATGTATGTCAATATGACGGTGTTGAGTCCCCTAGAACTAGGGTTACAGACAGTTGTGAGCTGCCATGTGGGTGCTGGGAATTGAACTTGGGTCCCTTGGAAGAACAGACAGTACTCTTAACCACTGAGCCATCTCTCCAGCCCGAACCCCTTGTTTTCAGTGGAAAGCTCTTTCAAATTCAAGCCTCATGGGGCTTACTTCCCTTAGTTTATACCCCAGATATGGTCAGTGTGGTTGGCCAGTTGCGTCCAGCTTTCCCTTTCTGCTTTGAGCTGCTTCTCTTCCTTTGAAGACCCCACACTGTCAGGCTGTAGGCTCTTCCTGAAAGAACTTCAGACTTCTTGTTCTTTGCTTTATAACTACGTGATCCAATTTAAAAAAAAAAAAAAAAAAAAAAGGAAGAAAGAAACCCTCAGTTTTTCATCACTGGTCAGCGGTCTTCAGGAGTTATTTTAATTGGGCTTAACGTTTAATGGATTAATTCATCTGGTACTCCTTGTGTTATCTGTATGGGAAAAAGTAGCAGCTATTGGTACAAGAGGTTAGATTATATTCTTCTTAGGGTAGACAGTTAAGTAAAAGGAGCATTGGAATACGTGTAGCTGAACTTAATGGAGGAAGGAAGAGAAGCCAGATTAGGCACGATAAATTCCTTTACCTCAACCACACTGTCTATTTTTACCGCTTTTCTCCTACCACCTTTCCCTTTTTTTTTTTCCTGTTCATAAAAATAACATTGTGCTCATGGAACAACTTTGGGAAAATTCAGGAAATGATGAAGAAGCAGACGGGAAAATGTCATCCATAATCCTGTCGCCCAGAGGCGGTAGTTATTGATACTGTAAAATCCTCTTGGCAGCCTGTGTATTGAAAACTGGTTAGGGTCCTATTTGTACTGCCATGCTTCTGCTTCTGTGCCACTTGGTACTGTCAGCCTGAGCTAGTCGGAAGCGTCAGTTTTCATAGTTTTGGTGATGTGACTACGGTTTCTGTGGCTTTCTTTCTTTCTTTCTTTCTTTCTTTCTTTCTTTCTTTCTTTCTTTCTTTCTTTCTTTCTTTCTTTCTTTCTTTCTTTCCTTCCTTCCTTCCTTCCTTCCTTCCTTCCTTCCTTTCTTTCTTTCTTTCTTTCCTTTCTTTCCTTTCTCTCTCTTTCTCTCTCTCTCTCCCTCCTCCCTCCCTCCCTTCCTTCCTTCCTTTCTTTTTTTTCCGAGCCTTTTTCACAATTTAAGTGTTTTCATTTCATAAATCTGTGGCAACTGCTTGGCATCTGACTCTTCAGAGTATTTAGATCTTTTGCTTTAGGTAGATTGTTAAAAGTGAAATTGCTGGGCCAGAGGGCACACATGTTTGTGAGACACCGGATACTTACATTGCCACATTGCTCTCCAGACAGATTGCACCAGGGTTAGCCTTCTCCCCAGCCGTGGTGAGAAGGCCTGTGCCAGCCGGCAGCACTGGCTGGCTGCCTCCCCGGCCCCTCTGCCTGTGTTGGCACGAGGGTCTCCTGTACCTGCAGACCCAGGGCCTCAGATGTGGCACAGTTCAGGTGAGGGGTGATTAGCTGCCTCTTCAGCTTCTAAGCTGCCCTTCTCTGAGCCAGCCATGTGTACCTAACCTTTCCCTCGCCGCCTGTGTGTGAATCATCCTTCTGCCTCTTCCACACAGAGGGACTTACACGGCACTGAGGAAACTGTTGAAGGAGAAAGAGACGTTCACCGGGCAGGCTATTTGTTGATCACCTGAGCCTTTTTGTTCTTCTTTGTTATTTATTTACTTTTGAGACATGTTCTCGTTATGTAGCCTAAGCTGACCTCAAATCCCAACTCTCCTGCCTTAGCCTGTAGGGAAGGGCCACTGAATCCAGCTGTGACTTATGTGTTACTATTAGTTTTTGTTACTCACCTGTTCTCCTGCCTTAGCCTGTAGGAATGGGCCACTGTATCCAGCCACAGCTCACTTGTTTTGAATTAGGTATGAACAGAATCCATCCATATATTGTCAATGATGTGACACCCCCTGCCCCTACCCCATGTATGTGTAGTGGTGGGGACCAAATCCAGAGCCTTGCAAGTTCAAGGAAGTGCTCTCCCACTGAGCTACACTCTCAGCCACTGGTGTCACTTAAGTTAAAAAAAAAAAAGTGCTTAAACATACTTATTTTATTTGTATATGTGTTCAGGTGCCGGTAGAGATAAGGAGAGGGAGTCAGACCTCTTGGGAGGTCTCTAGAGGGAGCCAGTCTAGGTGCTGGGATCTGAACTCTGGTCCTCTAATGGAGCAGGAAGCATTCTTAACCACCGAGACATCTCTCCAGCCCAAGTACTTTTTTTTTGTTTAAATCACTGTAGCTTTCCTTACCTCCTGTTTTCCTTGCAGTCGGCTTAAAAAGCACATTGACTATTATTTGGCTGTAGGGCCAAGGGATTTTTTATTTTTTTTTGCCCCGGTTGGCATTCCTTCATCTTCCCATTAAGCACGCCTATAATTCATTATGATTTCCAACTTTGCTTTGTTTTTGAAGGAAAACTATGGCGTTGTGGTTTTTTTTTTTTTTTAATTTAAATTTTAGTTTTTAGTTTTTCAAGACAGGGTTTCTGTGTACACAGAGAACTCTATAGACCAGGCTGGCCTCGAACTCACAGAGATTTGCCTGCCTCTGCCTCCCGAGTGCCAGTATTAAAGACATGCACTACCACCGCCTAGCAACTTAAAGCATTGTTAAAGTGGTATGAGTTAAGTCCTTGATTTTTATGGTCTATCTCCAGTCTCTTGCCCATGTCTTTATTAAATTTTTTCAAGTTGAATGCTTAGTTTTCACAGAAGCACGTCCATCTTTTCTCCCTAACTTTCACCAGGTTACCTGATAGTTAATGAATTCACATCACTGTAATACTAAGAACAATTAGTATGAATAGGTAATGAGAACAGAAGACCAGGGGTGGGTGTGTGGCTCAGTGATAAGAGTGTGTGTCTGTCATGTGTGAGGCCATGGGTTCCAGCCCAGCACAGGGAAAATGATCACTGTTAAGCCCGCAGGCATCAATGTCCGCAGAAGTGACAGGTATAGAAGATTGCAGCCTTCTTATGGTTGGGGACAGTGCATGGTGTGGGCCTCAGTTGTACACAGAGAAAGGGAAGGATCATTGAATTTGTCATGCCAGCGTCTGAGTTAGTTAATTTTTTTTTAACTAGTGAGCACCTTCATTACCCCAAATTGCAATAAATATAAGATGATTGTAGCCAGGTGGTGGTGGTGCATACCTTTAATCCCAGCACTCGGGAAGCAGAGCCAGGCAGATCTCTGTGAGTTCGAGGCCAGCCTGTTCTACAGAGTGAGATCCAGGACAGGCACCAAAACTACACAGAGAAACCCTGTCTCAAAAAACAAAACAGAAAAAAAAAAGATGATTGTGTCTTCCATGAAATAATTATTGAACTTAAAAAGTCAGCTCAGCATGCAAAATAATGGGTTTCATTATAATATTTTCATGCATAATGTGCTTGTACTTGAATTAATTTAAAATTATAAATAAGCTAGAGCTGCTAAGAGTTTGAGGACAAAATATTTTAGGGACTCTTTTACTCTCCTATATACTTTTAGGTGGTATTTTTGTCCACTTATGTTAGGCTGTGCATGAATTGAACTGAATTTGACAATGGGCCACGATGTTTAAAAACTGGGAAGGAAACAGCCCGAGTCTCTAGATGAAAAGGTTTACATCCGCTCACTGCCAGTGTGGTGTTCCATGGAACAAGTTGACATTTTCATGTAGTGACTTGTTTTCTGTGTCTGGCAGGCAGTCTTCCTCGGATGCCATGAGAAACAGAATTGTTTTGATTGTGGAAGGCAGGAGCAGAGCTTGTGTTTCTTGGGATTGCTTGGGCACCTGCAGGATTCCTTACTTCTGTCTCTCTTCCTGCCTCCTGTTGTCCCCTTCCTTCTGTCAAAATGTTCCCATGTTGCATAAGCAATGTTCTGACAATACATGAGCTTTCAGTGGCTCATTTTTTTTAAACCTGTGAAATAATGTTTTTAGTGATTGTGTGTTCTTGGCTTACTTTCCACTTCTGACTAATAGCCGCAGTTATCCTAGCCCGATGGGGTAGTTGTATCTGGCCGTGATCTTTGTGTCCCAGTCGGCTGCAGAATTAGGGCTTTTACATATTGTACCTAAATAGCTTCTGTGGATGTAGTAATTCTGGGAGGCAATTAAATGTTGCGATGGTATTTTCGGATCTCTTTAAAGAATATTACAATGCTGAGGAAGAAAATAACTTGTTTGAAGCTTGTTACTCATGAGCCTCTGACATGTAGAAGCGGAGCCCACTGGCTCTTCTGAGTTCATTGTCTTCCTTTTGAGTCAGCAGCTCCCGCCAGCGGCCCGCTCTCCTTGCACCATCAGTGAAAGGCGGACGGCTACACTGAGTCACAGCCTCTACCATGTGTCAGTGGTCGTTCATGTTGGAGGTCACACAGTCATTTTTGGAGACACACTACATTCTTTTTTCTAAAAAGATGGTTTTGGGTGTGTGGTGGTGCCATGGGCTTTGGCACATGTGTGGAGGTCAGAGGACACCTTTCAGGAGTTGGTTCTCTCTTTTCACCATGAGGGTCTCAGGGATCAAACTCAGGTCCTCAGCATTAGCTGCAAGCACCTTTACCATTGAGTCATCTTGCCAGCCCTAGATTTGAAAAACCCCATTTCATTTGTTTAAATCCCCCTCCTTCTATTTCGAAACAGAATTTTTCTGTGTAGCCCTAGATGTTCTAGAACTCACGCTGTAGACCAGGCTGGCCTCGAACTCAGAGTTGTACCTGCCTCTGCCTTCTGAGTGCTGGGTTCAGAGGTGTGTGCCACCTCCACTGGGCTCTCTCTTCTTGCACCGGTACCATACTTCCTGCTTTTCCAGCTCTTTGAGGGTCACCTGTTTAGCCTGTCAGAGTTGCCTAAGAACATATGTAGTAATAAACAGCTCGGTGGCTATTAGGATGTGTTTTCGGCGCCCCTTGTCATGGTGGCTTGACTTTGGGAAAACCACACAACTTGGCAGAGCATCCAGTCTTTTTCATTCTGTACCATCAACTGCTCCTTCAGGTCTGGTTCACATGCAGCATAGCTCATCCAGTGGGAATTTTAAAATACTCACAGTTGTACAGCCATTACCACTACCCATTTAGGACTTTTTATTCTTCTTGAAAGAAGAGCCACACACATCAAAGGTTCATTTCTTCAACTTCTTTCCCTAAATCTGAAGGGGCTATCAATCAACTCTGTAGATTTGCCTCTTCTGGGCATTTCATATAAATGAAATCATGATTCTTAACATTTTTTGTCTGACCTTTTTCATGTAACAGTTTTTTTCAAGGTTCAGCCACCCAGCCTTTTCTGGAATTTCATTCCTTTTCATGGCTGAATAATAGACCACATTTTGTTTATCCTTGTATTAATTGCGTGTTGTGATGTTCTTACTTTTTTTTTTTTTTTTTTGGTTTTTCGAGGCAGGGTTTCTCTGTGTAGCTTTGTGCCTGTCCTGGAACTCGCTTTGGAGACCAGGCTGGCCTCGAACTCAGAGATCCGCCTGGCTCTGCCTCCCGAGTGCTGGGATTAAAGGCGTGCGCCACCACTGCCCAGCATGTTCTTACTTTTTAACCTGTTATAAATAATGCTGTTATGAATATTTATGTACTTTCTTTGTGGAGTTGTATACTTCGTAGTAGAATTGACTTCACCAAGAGCTGCCAAGTGCGTTCGGAGTGACTGTCTCCCTTTGCACCCCGTCAGCAGTTTCTGAGGGCTCTAGCTTCTCCATCAAAGTGTAGGGTCTCACTTTGCTTTAGTCAGCTGCGGGGTATGAGGTGGTGTCCCATGTGCTCTGGGCTTGCATGCTTCCTGACTAATGGCATGGAGCATCTGCTCACATGGGAAGGAAGGTTTTGTGTGTCTCTTTTGGAGAAATGTCAGTTTACATCCTTTTCCCATTTTCCCAACAATTGGGTTGTCTTCCTTGTTGAGTTACAGAAGTCCTTCTTTTTTAAAAATTTTACTTTTTTGTTGTTATTTTGAGAAAGTCTTGGCATGTAGCCCAGGCTGGTTACAAACCCACGATGCTCCTGCCTTAGCCTCTCCGTTGCTGGGGTTATAGACATGTACTATGTGCACTATATTTGGCTTATGAATTCTTTGTATAGTCTAGATACATATTCCATATCAAATTTATGATTTACAAGTATTTTCCCTTATTCTGTGGACTGTCTTCAACTTTGTCGTAATTTTACCTGCAGCACAGGAATTTTTCAGTTTCACTCTGAAATTATATCTAAACTGATCTTTTTTTCTGTATGCTCGTTGGACTGATTTCCTCTTTTCTTTCTTTTTTTTTCTCTTTTTGTTTGTTTTTCAAGACAGAATTTCTCTGTGTAGTCCTGGCTGTCCTGGAATTCTTTCTATAGACCAGGCTGGCTTCCAACTCAACGATCTGCCTGCCTCTGCCTCCTGAGTGCTGGGATTAAAGGCGTGCATCACCATGACCCACTAATTTCTTATTTTCATTCAGTTCTTTCTCCAGGACATTTTTTTTTATCCTCAAAGTTGTCAAAACTTTATCTTTCTGTCTGATACAAATCTTACAAAATAATAAAATTTTACAAAATGTGTAACAAAGAAAGTGGTGATTCCCTCTTCAGAAAAAACTGTTTATAACCAGATCACCCCCATTTAAGAGGTCTTTAAAATTTATTGTTAGTTATTATTGTTATTAGTATTTTTTTTTTGTGTGTGTGTGTAATGTACATGTTTGGGTGCATGCCATGATGCATATGTGTGTGTAAAATGTATATGTTTGGGTGCATACCATGATGCATGTTTTTGTGTGTGTGTGTGTGT
Source organism: Peromyscus leucopus (assembly GCF_004664715.2). Lineage (NCBI taxonomy): Eukaryota > Metazoa > Chordata > Mammalia > Rodentia > Cricetidae > Peromyscus > Peromyscus leucopus. The sequence continues at coordinate 27,230,713 of NC_051069.1, read as the reverse complement.
GTGTGTGTGTGTGTGTGTGTGAGATGTACATGTTTGGGTGCATGTACTGTGGTGCACATGTAGTCAAAGGACAGCTCTGTGGGGTTGGTTCTCTCCGTCCACCTTTCCGTGGGATCTGGGGATTAAACACAGCTGCCCGGTTTGTGTAGCAAATGCCTGTTCCCGGCTTAGCTGCCTTGCTGGCTTTTCTTACAGAGAAAACCAAGCCAGCTGTGGATGCCTGTGTGGCCCAGGCTGACTTCTGGTATGAAATCCTTCAGCCTCAGTCTCCCAAGTGCTGGGATTTCAGTTGTATACTTGTTTTTAAGATTTTAGGATTGTAAAAATAATTGCTTTTTCCTTTTGAGGGAGGCTCTCATGTTCCCTTGGTAAGATGGCCTCAAACTCTTTCCGAGCTGAGGCTGACCTTGAATTATGATCCTTTAAACACCACCTCCCATGTCCTGGGATTATAGGCATGTGTCACCACATCTGGCTTTTTTTATTTTTATTTTGAGACAAGGTCTCACTGTATAGTCCAGTCTGACCCTGAAGGTGGGGTAATCATCTTGCCTCATTCTCCTGAGTACTGGTATTATGGTGACAGTCACTACATTCAATCTTTTCCTTCTTGATTAAAAAGCAGCGTTAGCCAGGGCTGATGCTCAGAGGTTAGAGCTCTCCTGGCACGCATATTACCCTAAATTCAGTACCCAGTTCTGTCTAAGTACCATGTTGTTACAAGTCCCCACCCCACCGAGTGTGTTCTCTTGACTTGCTTTGATAATGTTAAGTTTAAAAGGACACTTGGTGGGCTGTTCTTAAGCATTCTTAAATATAGTATACCACAGGGTGAGAAGGCCTGTACCTCCCTTAGTAATACTTCTTTTTGTCCTTGCAGTAGGAGATGCTACTTAACCTACTCATTAAACATTAATCTATTCTGAGTCAGCCTGTACAGTAGAAATAATTCTGGGGATGTTACTTGCTGAAGAAGTTTTCCTAAAAATTTTATATATGTGTGTACTTAAATTAAAAAAATTGTTGTTTGTTTTGTTTTGTTTTATGGGTATGGATGTTTTACCTGTATGTATGTCTGTGCCCATGTGTGTACCTAGTGCCCATGGAAGTCAGAAGAGGGCATCATATCCCTTGGGCCTGGAGATACATACAGTTGTGAGCTGGCATGTAGGTGCTGGGACCGGAACTCAGGTCCTCTTGAAGAACAGCCAAGTGCTCCCACTGTTGTGCCATCTCTCCAGCCCCTGATACTTACATTTTTATTTTTTCATACATCTGTACATATATGTATAGGTGTGTGCATGTTGCATGACCCCTGTTTTGCTGTTCTCTCTTGCCCCTCACACTAAACACTTTCTTTCTTATAACAAGTTCCTCTCCTGTTTTCATGTCTTTTTTGTAAGTATATTTCTGGCCCACTGCATTTAATTAGGGTTGCTTATAGGAGCTTGGATGAAGGGTTACTTACTTGATCAAGGACAATTTACCAGTGGCTACACCATGGAGGAATATGACCTCTGGCAACCATGAACTGCCAATAGCCCTTCCTTAATGGCATGTTCATGGGCTCAGCCTTGAACAGGTCTTGTACAGGTAGCCACAACTGCTGTTAGTTCATGGCGAGAGCCATGGCATTGTCCAGAGGACAGTGTTTCACACCACTCCTTCTCGTGGGTTCTTACGTTCTTCGTCCTCTTCCATCATGCTTCCTGAGCCTTGGAGGGCATGGTACAGATGTCCCATTTATTCTCTCACTTCTTCTCAGGACTTTGACCACTCAGGAGTCTCTGCCATAACAACTGCCCACTTCAAAGGGAAGATTCTGTGACTGAAAGATGCCCTAGTCTGTGGTGTAAACATGCATATTTAGAAGGCAGTGTCACACTGGGTCCCTTTAGCACCGTAGCAATTTTAAGTCTCCCACACCAGTGCCTCTGGACTTCCCAGGCATGGGCTTTCGATAGGCTTATAGTACTAGGAGTGAATCTTCCTGTGCAGCGGGCTTCAGATCCCATTCGAGAGTGGTTGATTGACTCCTTAACGGTCATGCCGTTATTGTGCCGGTGGGCATATCTTGTCTGGCAGCTTTGAATTTAGTTTGTAGGGTTCACAGCTGGTTAAGTCAGTTAATGACTTTCCTCCAGCAGCCTGTATAGGATCTTTGAGCACTAGAATGCTAACCATCAGGGAGGGAGCTCCCAGTTAGTTCCACCTTGGTTTCTGAAGAACTTTCTATAATGTGCTTAGTTCTGGCTTGATCTACTTTGGTTTGTTGTTTGTTTGAGACAGGGTTTCATGTAGACTAGGCTGGCCTTGAACTCACCTTGTAGCTACATATAACCCTGAACTTTTGATCTTCCAGCCTCTCTACTCTCCCCCGTAAGTCCTGGGATTGCAGGTATATGCCACACTCAGTTTTGTGGTGCTGAGGATTGGACCCATTGTGCATGCCAGGCATGCACTCTACCAACTGCGCAACAGCTCTGGCTTCTGGCTCTTAATGTCTTTAAAAGTCACCACAGTGCTCGAGAGGTGGCTGGCCAGCTAAGATCTCTTACTACTCTTTCAGAATTCAGTTTCTAGGTGGGTGTAGTGGCACAAACGTTTGATCTCAGCACTCAGGAGGCAGAGACGAGCAGATCTCTGTGAGTTCAAGGCCAGCCTGGTCTACATAGTGAGCTCAAGGACAGCCAGGGCTACATAGTGAGACCCTGTCTTGAAAAAGAAAAGAAAAAAAAAAGTTTCTAGTACTCACATAGGGTGACTCCCAACTAATTGTATCTGGAGCTTCAGGGATCTCACTTTCTCTTCTGGCATATGGCACCTGTGCTCATGTACACGCATAACCACACAAACATACTATTGAATCATGTTTAAATAGAAATAAAATCAATTAAAGAAAAACCACTCTTTCATGACCTTAGGAACTTCTAGACGAAAAGTGTTTTTTCTTTACTTTTTTTTTTCATTTAAAATATTGACTTATTTTTATATTATATGCATCGGTGTTTTACTTGTGTGTACGTCTGTATGAGGGTGTCAGATCCCCTGGAACTAGAGTAACAGACAATGTGAGCTTCCGTGTGGGCGCTGGGAGTTGAACCCTGGTCCTCTGGAAGAACAGCCAGTGCTCTTAACCACTGAGCCATCTCTCCAGCTCCCTTTTTTTTTTTTTTTTTAATGGGAGAGAGAGATGGGGAGGGGGAGGCAGGACAAGCATTAAGATATTGTATTGGCTCCTAGTTGTCTACAGGGGAGGTAGCTGAAGGTTAATCTACCTTACAGTGTTACGCAGGGATTGGGTTAGATGGGGAAGGCTGTATTCCCAGCAGCTGGATTGCTGCGAATTCGAGTCCAGTCTGGTCTGTCTTGAGTTCCAGGTAAGCCCAGGCTATATATATAGTGAGACCTCATCTCACCCCCTCACCTACCTTAAAAAAGTTACAAAGTTCAGTTTAGTGACCTTGATTTCCCACCTTGTGCATGACATGTTCCGTTCCTGTGACACGTGGTATTGGAGTGATTCATTGCATACATTCTGGTGGAGTTCAGGAAACATTGCTGAAAAATCACATTTTCTTTGGTGTAGCCTCTTTTTCTCTGTGAAACATTAGAAATTCCTAAACTGTGAACTAAAGCATTCTCTTGGACTTTTCTGTAGTGTCTTTCTCATGCAGAAGCCAATTTCAGGGTTCCGTCAGAGAAGTTAGAGGCAAAGCTATTGACTGGCAGTCTGGAGAACAGTGCTAATTGAAAGAGGCATGCTTTTTGTGATAACATTCTTGTTTTCTTTTTGATTGGAATGTTCTAGAGTGCTTCCATGCAGTTCCATTAATTCTAAAATAACCTCAAATTTACAAGTGTATTTCTGCATGATTACTCATTTTCTTTAAAAACAGCAATGGGTTTTGACTAGCTTTCAGACTTTCCCTTAATAAGCCTAACCTTGGATTTCAGAATTATTTAAGGGGAAAAATAACTCAAGTAGGTTTGTTTGGGACCCTCAGACTCCACCCTGGAGTTAATTAAGTGCCACTGAAAATAACCCTGGAATAAAGAGTTTTTATGTGGCAGAGTCTTCCTTTGCAGTTCGATGGGCCGAGAATGGGCCTCCTTTTCTTGCTGTTTTCAGTTTTTCTCAATGTTCTTCTTAACTGGGAGATTTTTAGGTAGTTTAGTGTCCTAAGCACACCAGAGAGCAGTGTGCTGGTAGATGTTAGTTATCTCCTGTTGATTGGTTACCCTTGAGATTTACTGTGCTTGCAAAACACCTGTCTGTGCTGGAGCTCTGCTGCGAGACCAGCTTTTGTTCTCGGCTCCAGAAAAAGCAGATACCCGTTGGAACAGTAGGAAAGGAGAAAGAAGAGCCAGCAAATTTCTATATGCTTTCATGGAAGAGGCTTTCCAATTAAAGCTTTCGTAAGCTTAACCTTCTTGCCCTGAAGTAACCCAGCGTTTCATTATGTATTCCATTGAGGTTTTACAGCTCAGTGCCAGAGAGGGAGAGGACCAAGGTTGAATGTGAAAGGAATATTCAGAGGATGAAGCCCAGCGTCAACAAAGTGCTTCTTTATAGACTTGCTCCAAAAATAACCCGCTTACCATAGGGGAGCCAGAAAGAGGTGCAGTGGCTGCTCTCCCGAGCGGTGTCTCGGGTCCTGGGGGTGCCGCTCCACTGTGATTAGAGCTCTTGCAATCGATGTCATTTAAAATTTATGTTTGGAAATTAGAAAAAGAGATATTTAGTTTCATTTTATTTGTATAAATGTTTGTATGTACGTCTGTACCACTTGCATGCCTGGTGCCCACTGGAGGTCAGAAGAGGGTATCTGATCCCCTGGAACTGGAATTACAGATGGTTGGGAGCCACCATGTGGGTGCTAGGAACTGAACATAGTCCTCTGCCAAGAGCAGCTGGTGCTCTTAACCAGTACGCAAGTTCTCTAACCCCTGCTTTGAGAAATTTATTTACCCCCATGCAAGAGTTATTCAGCAAAGTTTGGAGTCACTGTGTTAAGAGGGAGAAGTCCCTATTTGGTTTAGAAAAGTTAGCATTGGATGCAGCCCCCCATGCCTTGAAGGTAGGAAGTGTTATAGTTCAGAGGCCCCTTCTAACTAAGCTTCAAGAGTTAGAGGTAACATTGAGCGTGGAAATGCATCGCACGTAGACACAGTTAGCAGTCAGGAAGTTTGACTGGAAGGAATAAACGAACTGCAGTCACTTGATGGAGTGAGACCGTGGAAGGGAGCCTGGTTTGCTTCGGGTGGTTAAGTGTGATGCTGAGGCTGGCCCAGGAAGTGAGGGTCAGAGGTGCTGTCGTCCTCACTGCCGCCTCAGCCCAGTCTCAGGCCTATAGTGCACCAAGAGATGATTTTCCTACACCACTATGGAAATCAGGGTTCAGAGGGCTCAAGGGTGCAGAGGGTGGCAGTGGCAGGGGGAAGTGTCGTGCCCATGTTCCTCAGAGCCCTCAGAGTCAGGGGATGCCTGCCATCAGTGTCTTAAATGTGTAGATTTTTTTCCCTTTTTGTTTTAAACAACAACAACAACAAAACCCCAACTTTTCCCACTCCCCCTGCCCCCACACTTTCTAAGACAGGGTCATTCTGTGTAGCCCCTAATGTCCTGGAACTCACTATGTAGACCAGGCTGGCCTTGAACTCACGATGTAGAACAGGCTAGCCTTGAACTCACAGAGATCCGCCTGACATGTTTTTCTTTTTTTCTGATGTTAACAATTGAACATGGTAGGGAAGCACCCAACCACAGAGTACACTTCCAGCTCTCCTGAGACATTTCCTGTGTGTATAAGGAAGTGGATATGTCTATTATTCCCTCTGTTAAGATGGGAGAAGATTCTCACCCCAGTGAAAGTCTGTGCCTCCCCTCCTTGTATTTGAGGATTTCTTTTATCTGCTGTGTGAGTAGTTTTCTCCTCTCTCTCTCTCTCTCTCTCTCTCTCTCTCTCTCTCTCTCTCTCTCTCTCTCTCTCTCTCTCTCTTGTTTTTGTTTTTCAAGACAGGGTTTCTCTGTATAACTCTGGCTGTCCTGGAACTCACTCTGTAGACCAGGCTGGCTTCAAACTCACAGAGATCCACCTGCCTCTGCCTCCCTAGTGCTGGGTTTAAAGGTGTGCACCACCACCGCCCGGCTTCCTTCCTTTTTTTTTTTTACATGAAAGAACACGGTTTGCCAGGCAGTGGTGCCTCACACCTTTAATCCCAGTTTGAGGCCAGCTTGGTCTACAAAGGAATTCCAAGACAGCCAGAGCTACACAGAGAAACCCTGTCTCAGAAAACCGTTGAGTTACTTTCAATCTATTGCTGATTCAAAAAAAAAAAAAAGTAGAATTTTTTTTTTTTTGAGACAGAATTTCCTGTAGTCCAGACTGGTGTTGGATTTACTTTATAGACGAGGGTGATCTGAACATTTGATCCAATTCCCTCTACCTCCTGAGTGCTGGGAATGTAGGCATGTGCCACCACTACAGGCTTTTATGCCAGCTGGGGATTAAATTCATGACCTTGTGCCAGTTAGGCAAGTACTCTACCACCTAAGGCACAGCCCTAGCACTGGAGGATGCTTCTGTTATGGTTTTGTGTATTGATTAGTAACTATTAAGTCATTCCATATAACATGTTCACAGGTCTCTTATTTTAGCCCATCTGTGGTCCTATGAGGTAAACACAGACTTTTATATTATTTCTATGTTGACAGTAATTGGGAATCATACCCAGGTCCCAGCAGGTGTGCCAGGCAAGTGCCCCATCCCCAAGTTCTTGCCTGAGCCTAGCGCAGCACTCTGTAGAGAAGGAAGCTCATTCCTCAGGCAGAGCTCATCCCTCAGTCAGAAAAGTGGCGTTTGAGTATCCCTCTGCTTGTCGGGAGCCCAGCTGCGGCTGTGTGTCTGGAAGGAAGAAGTGGGAGAAGGTAGGCTTTGAGCCTGGGTGAGGTAAGCCTTAGAGAGAGAGGGAGGCATGCACCTGTCATCCTTGAAATCAGGGTCCTGCTTGCTAAGCATGAGAAGACTGGGCATCAGCCGTGACATGGACGCAAAGGTATGTGGGCTTGGAAGAATTTCAAGGCTCCACTGCTGCCTGGGAGTACTGAATATGTTAAGCCAAAACTTGGAGGCTCTTGAGAAATCTGGGATTTTCAGCCCTCCCTAGAAGACTGTAGGCCAAATAGCATTCAAGATTTGTCCAGGGAATGCGTTTGGCCTTAGGCCATAAGTGAGGAATTCAGCTAACAGTAAAAACAGGATTTTCTTCGAAGCCCAAGGTTAGGGAGGAGATGATAACGTGTTAATAACAAGGCTTGGCTGTTTTGTTAGTTTGGGCCTCAAAACACAGCCTTGGATTCTAAGAGGGTAGGTAACTCACTTCCCAACTGAGGTTTAGAGATGAAGAAATAAGCTGATTCTTGCTCTCGTTCTATAGTTAATACTATTTGGAAGCCTGGTTAACAGCGTTACCACGGGCTGCCAAGTCCCACTCCATTCTCTGCACTTCATGTAGCTCCTCTAGGCCCTCAACAACATTGCAGAGTGAGAGTGTAGTTTCCATGGAGGGAAGCAGGTGTAGAGCTGTAAGCTGTTCAAATCTTTACGTGTTTTAAGTAGTGGAGCTGAGAAGTGTAAGTGGGTTTGTAGGACTCTTAAGCTCTCGCTTGCTCTCTTACTGATACCAGGTAGTGAGTGTCAGAGCTGAGTACCGGAATTCCGGTTTCAGCTGGACCTAACCAGAATCCTACCACTGTTCCCTACAAAGGCATCACTGTGTAGCCAGACAGTTTGCCTGTTGGGATTAATTTGAACTGAAAGACTAGAAGAAACGCCAGGAAAAATACTAATGGAGGTGCTGAATGTGTAGATATTATAGGGTAGGGCTGGAGAGACGGCTTTAGGGTAAAGGGACGAACCAGCAAGCCTGACCATCTGAGTTCACTCCCCCACAACCTGCATGCTAAGAGAGATCCAACTCTGACTTCGACATGTGTGCTGTGACATGAACATGCACACCTGTGCAAATACAAACACACACACACACACACACACACACACACACACACGCTCTCTCTCTATACACATATATATTATATCTGTATATAATATATATTATATATATGGTTTTATATATATGGTTTTTCAAGATAGGGTTTCTCTGTGTAACAATCCTGGCTGTTCTGGAACTTGCTTTGAAGACCAGGCTGGCCTTGAACTTTGAGATAAGCCTGCCTCTGCCTCCTCAGTGCTAGGATTAAAGGCGTGGACTATCACTGCCCAGATAAAAATTGTCATTTTTTTTTTCTTTCTGAGACAGGGTTTCTCTGTGTAGCTTTGGCGCCTTTCCTGGAACTCACTGTGTAGCCCAGGCTGGCCTCAAACTCCCAGAGATCCACCTGCCTCTTTCTCTTAGGTGCTGGGATTAAAGGCTTGCGCAGCAGCAGCAGCAGCAGCAGCAGCCGCCGCCGCCGCCACCACCCAACAAAAATGTAAAATACTTTTAAAGGGTGTGGCTTGAATAGAAGTTTAGTTCTGTCCCCAAGTCCTTCTGCATAGAGGTTATACAGCTCTCCTGAAGAGGTGGTAGTGTGGACCCTGAGCTTTGGGTTTAGGAGGTGTTATCTCACATCCATATAAACGGAAATGTAAAATCATAGCCACCTCCTTCCTCCATTGTGAAACTTGAAGAAGGAAGAATGTCTTTGACTTAACATAGTTTTGGCTCAAAATGTCAGGTGCCCCTCTATCCCAATCTCAGCATTGCCCTGCAATCTTATACTTTTGGGTAACGCCTTTGATGTGTTTTCAAGGACCATTGTAGGCGAGTGTTAATATGGGAGGTTGATGTTTTGATGAAATAATCTCTTGGAAACTGATTCAGCATGAGTCATGGGCTTTTCTGCTAGGTTACATTCTCCTGTCCCTTGCCTTAATTGTTGCAATTGTGTCTAAGCCATTTAATTACACAGTGGGCGAAGAGACCGACTGACCTCAGGGATAGATAACCCAGTCCTGCTGGCAGCTAGTAAACGCATCCATCTGCATTAGTTAGCGTCTGTTCTCTTCTGGACAAATGATGCCCAATAACATTACAAAGATGAACCATGTCAGGAGAACGCTGTTTACACTTTTAATTAATGATATTTAAAAAGTGGCAATTTAGGGAGGGGGCTGTTAAGAGCATCAGCTGCTCTTTTAGAGTTCCTTTCCCATATTGTGGCTCATAACCGTTTGTAACTCCAGTTCCAGGGGATCTAACACCCTCTTCTGGCCCCTGTGAGCTCCAGGCACACACAGAGCGCACAGACATGCATTCAGTCAAAACACCCCTAGACATAAAATAAAAAATAAATAAGTCTTGTTTAGAATTGGCAATGTAAAATTAGGGATGATGGAACCTAAGGGGATTTCTGGACATACTCATTTTAGTAGTTAACGCTTTCCATTGTTGTTTTTGAGACAGGGTTTCATTGTGTAGCCCAGGCTGACCTGAGCTTGGGGTCTTCTTGCCCAGGCCTCCCAAGGTCTGGGTTACATGTGTATGTCACTGCTTCTGGCTCTTGGCCACACATTTCTGAGTGAGTGTCACTGTGTTCCAGGCACTGCCCTGGACATTAGTCTCTGCTTTCTAGAGCTAGTTCCTCCTCTCTCTACTGTGCCTTCAACTTCCAGTGTGTTCTTCATGTGGTGGAGCCCCCTTCCTCTTTCCCCTTCCTCTCTACTCTTTTTCTTCATAATTCTTTTATACTAATAATTAGTTTATTTGTATATCTGTGTGTGGCTATCTGCATGTATGTGCAGGTGTCCTTGGTGGCTGGGAGAGGGTATCTGATCCTCTGGAGCTGGAGTACAGACAGTTGTGAGCTGCCCACATGGTCCTCTGGACTGTGGAACCAGCCTCCCAGCCCCTAATAATGATTTTTCTATGTTCCTTCTCACTTACTCAGCACTTGCTGCCCCTTGCTTCTTATGGACTGTACTACTTGAAGCCGTATTAACACAGTTCAGTGCTTATTTGTACGATGTCTCATATTGTGGGTTAACTGCTTCCGTGTATTATTTTACCAGCTTGAGCCTAAATTCCTCAAGGGCAGAGGTTGTTGTTTCTTCTCTCTAGTGCTGAGCCCAAGGAAGTGGGTAATTAGAAAGGCTTCCATGCAGCCGGTCCTGCTGAAATCCTGTAGTTACTAGCTCCTGGGGCTTAGATGCAGTGATGAGATCGTATCTGTCGGAAAAGAATTCCTTCTAGGGGCTGAAGATGTAGCTCAGTGGTAAACCTTGTGCTTAGTTGCGCAAGGCCCTAGGTTCAGTTTCCCAGCACCCAAAATAATCAAAGAAAAACTTTCCTTCATTTGTTCACCTGTGTCTGTTCATTTATGCTGGAAATGAAGGGAAATGACTCTGTTGATACATATATACTATCTACATTTATGGTATTCTCTAGTGATCTGTTTTATTTGAGGTGATTATTGCCTAGTTCCTGAACTTATTCCTCTTGTGACTAAGACAAAATAGAATTAGAGTGGTGGAGCCTGGAAGGGAAAGGCAGTCAGACCTCTGTGAGTTCAAAGCCAGCCTGAGCTACACAGTGAGCCCGTGTGTGTGTGTGTGTGTGTGTGTGTGCGCGCACGCGCATGGCCAGTCCTAGCCTTACTCCTGACCACTTCCTTCATCACTCAAGACATCCTGTCACCCATGCATTTCAGTGTGTACTTCTAAATGGCAACGGCTTCATCTTTTCATTGTAACAGTATTTTCCCAGCTAGAAAGAAAACCAGATCTCTAGTCAGTGTTAGATTTCCCAAAATATATGCACTTATATATGAAGAAGAAGAAAAAACTAATGTTGAACTTTTAGCAATTTGCTCTTATTTCTTTTGGCTTGTAAACCCACCACTACGCATTAGTTCATGAATATTTAAGAAAAAAGTAACTCACTTGAAATGGGAGACTTGACAAATGTAATAACATAAAGCGAAATCTTGAACTTCCCAGGAAGCTTGTAGTGGCCATGTGATTTCCGTGCACATAATGGTAGGGACGAAAGCCCCTGAGTAGCAGGTGAATGTGGCAGCTTGAGCATGACCGAGCCGCCATGTGACTGGAGCACATGCTTTAGGAATGTGCCAGAAGCTCCAGGGGAATGGCAGGCGGCAGTGCTGGGGATGGGATGGGTGTTTTCTTTAATTGGAAGGAAGAAGATGCCCTTTGACCCACACCTAGAAATTTCACTGAGTGTGTGTGAAATTGAAGGCTAAAATGCCATGGAGTGGAGGAAAGGAAAGCTGTTCCACCCTGCAGGAATCCTAAATTGTGATGATAGCTCCCCGACCTTTTGGGAATAACCACTGAGTGGAATGTTATTTTATCTTATTTATTACCCATATATATGTTTGAAAAGTTCTATAAAAAAACAGAAAGGTCATGAAGACAAAATATCCAACAACTTGTCCCATCTGCTCTTCTGTCTTCTTGCTTTCTCTGGATGGGATTGTTACTAGTTCTTACCCCAGACTAGGAATTGTGGAACCAGTGAGAAGATGGAACTCCATCTTCCAGCGGAGCCGTGACGGAGACTAGCGGAGGGCTAGATGAATCAGAAAGGGAGGACTCTTCTCTTGTTCTGATTTTTCAGGAATTTGGACACCACCTCTTTGTACTCTGTTTAAACAGTTCTTTCCAGACGTCACTGTGACAGTCGTCACGGTCATGACACCAGAGTATGTACACCAGAGTATGTGTTGTTGTACATGCACATGACATTGCCGTGGAGGTAGAGGTTGTCTGGGGGTCACGTGGGCAGGTGTCTTACATCCCACTGGTTTTGGCTAGCCTGCCCCAAGAGGAACTTTCAGCCTGTGAACATCTTGTTCTCACAAACAAAATGGAGACCAGGTAGACATTTAGCCAGGTCACCTAGGCCACAGTTTTTTAAACTGTGGGTCACAACCCACATAACATGGGAACCGTGAGACATGAGTACAGGGTTTCTGAATCAAAAGCATAACGAATCGGAGCCGAGTCTCCCAGTACTGTTGCCACTCAGGACTTGAGTGCAGCCCTGGTTCAGAAAACAGTGTGCACCAGTGGACACTCCAGAAGCACCTCAGCTCAGATTTGGGACTACTGTATACATAATCTTCTGCTCTCACAGAAACATAATAGTTTTATTATAGAAAACAAAGGCAATCTTTTCCTCAGCATGTATCAAATTAGTATATCTTTGTAATATTGTGTCAGAGTGTTTGCTTTTAAAAATTGTTCTTTGGGGGCCTGGAGAGATGGCTCAACAGATAAGAGCTCTTCCAGAGACTGCCCTTCCAGAAGACCTGGGTTCAATTCTGAGTACCCACATGGCAGCTCACAACTGCCTGTAACTCCAGTTTCAGGGGATCCGACACCTTCACACAGATATACATGCAGGCCAAACACGAGTGCACATGAAATAGAAATAAATTATAAAAATCGCCCTTTGGGTTGCTTACTTGCATTTCATTTAAAAAATAAAAACAAACAAAATACCGGGTGTGGTGGTGCAGGTTTACTGGCGCACACCTTTAATCCCAGCACTCAAGAGACAGAGGTAGGCAGAGCTTTGCGTTCAAGGTCAGCCTGGTCTGTAGAGTTAGTTCCAGGATAGCCGGGGATATACACAGAAACCTTGTCTCAAAAAACCAAAAAACTAACAAGCAAACAAAAATTCATTTGGGGGCTGGAGATGGCTGAGGTTAAGAGCACTAAGTTTTAGGTGTCCGCCTCTGATGATCACGTTTGGCAACAAGTACCTTTATAAGATGAGCCATCTTGCTGACCTAAGAGAGAACGTTTTTTGGTTTAGAAATAAGTCTTTTTATTATGAGACTGGACTTTTGACAATAGTATGGGCACAGATAGATTTGGAGGGCCATGGGGATTGCATTTGTTACCGAGCCTGGTAACTTGAGTTTAGTCCTGGAGACCCACATGGTATTAGAAAGAATAGACTGCCTACCCCAAGCCTGACTCCATAAACAAACAAACAAACAAGTGTAATTTTAATAAAAGGGTGGAACCTTTAGATTGGTGGGCAGTACAGTTTACTGTGGATGAGATGGGGTCAGCTCCTGAAGGACATGAATGGCTGAGGCATTCTGACTTGATCTCGAAGCTCTAGGCAGCCATTTTGACCCTGTTGTGCATCTAGTCCACTTTGATGCTGTTGTGTGTTCTTAGTGGTGTGCTTCGGTATGGACGATAGAACGTCGTGACTGTGGTCTTTATGCGCTTTTTAACAGACTGCCTCTGTAGTGTCTGAGTGGGTTCCTCTGGGGCCAGAGTTACTGTTTCTGTTCAGAAAAAGGAGGTGGGACTGATGCACTCTGGTAATGAACTTTAGTGAAGTGTGATGGAGTCAGCCGCAGATCTGGACTCAGGTGGAACTGGGCTCTGAGCCCCTCTTAAGTATTTCTTGCTTCCTTTCAGTCTGTCTTTCCCGCCAGGGAGTCTGCATTTCCCTTTACCATTATTTATTTTATTTATTTATTTATTTATTTGTGGCTTTCACTGGAATTCTTACTGCCTTGGCCTCTCAAGTGCTAGGATTACAGATGTTTGCCACCATGCCTGGCTATTTCAGTATTCTTAATTTGATTGGTGTAATTTACATTCAATAAAATTGAGCCATGTTAAGTATATAAATGATATTTTATAAACATACAGTCCCATTTAATGACCACTTTCAGGATTTAGAACAATTCTTACCACAGATTTCTATGTCATTTTCATTCATTGCCAGCATGCTCCACTGCCAGAAAATATTCATTGCTGTCATTGAAGATTAGTTTGTCTTGTAGACTTCTTTCAGCTTCCTGTGCTCATTCATTGTTCTTGTGTTTGGAAGTTTTGTTCTGCTGCTGAGTAATGTTAGGGAGTGTAGATGCAGCCGCCTCTGCTTACCTGCTCACCTATGGGTGAGCATTGGGATTCTTCGTAGTCTTTAGCTGTCATAGGTCAAGCTGTCTTGAGCACAAATAGACTGGTATGGGGGTGTGGTGTGGTGTGGTTCCTCTTTTCCCGCTTGTTCTCATCTCTCCTAGGTAAGTATCTTAGAGTAGGATGGCTAGGTCATGTAATTGGTAGGTTTATGCTTACACTTGAAAGAAACTGCCTCCACCGGGTGTGGTGGTGGCACACGCCTTTAATCCCAGCACTGGGGAGGCAGGACAGGTGGATCTTCGTGAGTTTGGGGCCACGAATCTGGAGTTACAGGTCAGATGGGGCTGTTACACAGAGGAACTCTGTCTTGGAAGAAGAAAGGGAAAAAAAAAGAAAGATAAAGAAACTGTCATTGCATATTGTTTCTCATGACAGGCTCAGGCATACAAAATCCCTACCCATACTCGATGTGGTTTTATTTACATGTGCGTACATGTGTGTGTGTGTGCTGGCATACACATGTATGTGTGCCATAGAGAGTGTGTGGATGTCAGAGGACAACTTGCAAGAGTCAATTCTCTTTTTCCAAGACACGTGGGGTCTGGGGGTGTTGTCCAGCTCAGGTTCTCAGCACTGAGTGTATGTCAGCTCACACAGCTCACAGCTGTAAAACTCCAGTTCTAGGGAATTAGACGCCCTCTTCTGGTCTCTTTGGGCACCAGGCACGCACACGATGCACACACATACAGGCAAATACTCAAACACATGAAAAAAAAAAAGTAAATCTTAAAAAAAAAAAAAAAGGACGATGGAGATCTTCCCATCACTGACTGTCAGAAACTCAGGAAGCGTGGATGAATGCAAGCTTTGTCCTGTCTGTGAGAAGCGCACGGCCACAGAAGTTGCTGCTGGTGCTGTGGGGGGTGAAGAATAGAACTATGTGATCACAATCAAAGTTTTTTTCCATAAAGTAGGGTGTGTTGACTCATAGCTGACTGTGCTTCTGTTGAACAAGGGGTATTCCTGTGATAGAGCAAACTGAAGAGAATGTAGTCAGTTTGGGGAGCCCCGTGATGCCTGGCTTAGCAGTTTTGACTTAGTTATTGTAAAATTAATAGTAATAATAAAGGAAAGGGAGTATTCCTAGGTCAACAGATAGTTCTGGGCTTCATTGTCTGGGACCCAAAAAAGCTATCAGTATCATTTGGACTCTCTACAGAAGATAGTGTCTGCCATTGTGTCAGAAAGGCTTCAGATAGCAAAGGTAAGAAGCCCGGGTCAGTGTCTTAGCCATGGTATCCTGTGACACAAATGTGGCTCTGAGGAAGGAACCTACTAAAAAAGATAAGGAATAAGCTCGGATATGCTACACTTTGGACAAACTGCTAGGAACAGAGTGCCAGGAGATGAAGTCTGTCCACCCCGAGAGCTTCTAAGTCCAGGCAAAACAAAGCTTTTTAAGAATAACAAGTAAATGACCAGACCTCGAGAAAGGATTGGCTCATGGGATAAACCTGATTAAGGCCAATTTATGAAGAGTGGGAGAAAAAAAAAAGCCAGGTATGGCAGTGTACAGTTGTAATTTCAGCATTTTGGGGCAAAGGTTAGAGGATCGGTGTGTGTTCAAGGCTAGCTTGGGCTTCACAGTGAGCCGCTGTCTCAAATATTGAAACCACATCAACGTGAACCTGTAATTCCAGGCTGTGCCAGTGTTGATCAGCATCATAGAAGTGTGATCTGGGGTTAAATACTGAATTGCTGCTCAAGGTAAAATGCCCCGAAGAGGAGCAGGAAAGCTGAGGAGCTGATCTCTGTTACAAAGATCACTTTGAGTCAGCAATCTCGGAGGAAAGAAAAGGATTAAGAAGGGGAGGAAGGGCCTGCAGAGATGGCGCAGAGGTTAACTATTGTGTACTGCTTTTACAGAAGAGCTGAGTTCTGGTCCCGGCAGCCACCTCTGATGACTCAGAACTGCCTGTAACTCCTCAAGAGTTCTCCAAGAGTTCTTACGCCCTCTTCTGGCCCCTGTGGACACCTTCAGTCACATGTATATACTCACGTACAGACACATACATATAACTAAAAAATAATAAAATGAATCTTGAGAAAAAAGAATGGAAGGAAGCAATACTAAAAAAAGAAAATGTAGAAGAAAAAAGATTAAAATTTGGAGTTTTCTGTATGCTAGGCACACAGTATGCCTGCAGTTACGCCGCCGCCCCTCAGTTGTTACTCAGCAAGTCCTTGGCCCTTACCAATAAAAGCTTTTGGGCTAGTTTGGGTCTTAGCTTAGCAGTGATTCCAACATCAAAAATATTAAAGAATTTTGACTTAGTTTTAGTTGTCTTTCTCTTGACCACTCTGAATTCTTTGTTTGTTTGTTTTCGAGATGGTTTTTCTGTGTAGTTTTGGTGCCTGTCCTGGATCTCGTTCTGTAGACCAGGCTGGCCTCAAACTTACAGAGGTCCGCCTGACCCTGCCTTCCAAGTGCTGGGATTAAAAGCGGGTGCCACCACCGCCGCCTGGCTCTGAATTCTTTTAAAAGACTCTAAAATTAAAAAAAAAAAAATTATTAAAAGCTGGTCGTGGTGGCTCATGACTTTAATCCCAGCACTTGGGAGGCAGAGGCAGGCAGATCTTTGTGAATTTGCGGCCAGCCTGGTCTACAGAGCTAGTTCCAAGACAGCTAGGACTACACAGAGAAACCCTATCTTGAAAAAACAAACACAAGTTTATTACATTATTATTTATATGTATGTGGGTTTGTAAGTCAGAGGGCAACTTGCAGGTGTCGACTCTCTTCTTCCACCATATAGGTCCGAGGGATCAAATTTAGGTCATCAAGCCTGGTGGTAAGTGCCTTTATCCAGGGAGCCACCTTGCTGGCCCCCTAGTCTATGAATTTTGAGAAAAGATCTTACTGTGTTGTAATACAGGCTGACCCTGAACTCACAGAGATCTGCCTGCCTGTGTCCTGCCCTGATTATAGGTCGACACCACGGTAGCCCAGCCAGTCCATGAATATTCAATGCTGTTCTATAGATTTACCTTTCCTAGATTTTTCTGGTACTAGATTTACTAGCATGTAATAAGGTGTCAGTGTATCTGAAAGATGATTTTTTTGATTATGAGCTGTGGAGTGTCCAGTTTGTTATTAATGGTGTACCTTTCTATACAAAATTGTCTTTGTCTTTCAAGATGAGACGCTTTGCTTGTTTGTTTTTCCAGACAAGGTTTCTCTGTGTAGCCCTGATTGTCCTGGTACTCACTGTAGACCAGGCTGCCCTTGAACTCAGAGATCCAACTGCCTCTGTCTCTGAGTGCTGGAATTAAAGGCATGCACCACCAGTGCCTGGCCATTCCTTTTTTTCTTTTAAAGACAGTTCCACTATGTAGCCTTTGCTAGCCTGAACCTTTCTCTGTAGACCAGGTTGGCCTTCAGCTCACAGAGAGCTCCCTGCTTCTGCTTCAGCAGTGCTGGGATTAAAAGCGTGCACCACCACACCGGGCCCAAAATGAGACAGTTAAAGTTTGTGGGCTGGGGGTGTGGCTTAGTGCAGTGCTTTCCCTAGCCTGTGTAAAGCCCTGGTTTCTTCTTCAGTACTATTGGGGAAAAAAGTACAAAATTATCCCTCCCCCCAGAACCCCCCCACAAACCTTCTTTAGTTTGTAATTAATTATATGAAAATACTGGGAATGAGATGGCACACACACTGCAATAAATAAATTCCTTTTTTTTTTTGGAGACAGGTTCTAAGTAGCCCTGGCTGTCCTGGAACTTACTATGTAGATCTGCCCGCCTCTACCTCCAGTGCTGGGATTAAAGGCATGTGCTGCCATGCCCAGCTACATGTAGTTTAAAAAAAAAATTGAAGGCTTGCATGGGTTTCCTGAATTTTTTTTTTTATTTTTATTTTTTTTAATTTTTTGAGACAGGGTTTCTCTGTGTAGCTTTGCACCTTTCCTGGATCTTACTCTGTAGACCAGGCTGGCCTCGAACTCACAAAGATCCGCCTGCCTCTGCCTCCCAAGTACTGGGATTAAAGGTGTGCGCCACCACTGCCCGGCTTTTTTTTTTTTTTTTAAATACAGCCTTTTTGGCAAACCAGAAAAGGGAGGTGGTTTACTTTTTGAAAAAGTGAAAGTAGCCGCTGGGGGTCACCTGCAGCAAAACCTAGGTTGGTCAGGAGAGGATGGCACTCTGTGGTTGGGAGCACGGAGCTCTAGGATCTGAGGTGTGCTGTGAGGTGAGGAGTCTTTTATTTGGTGGGGGTGGGGGTGGATGCCAACCAAGCTCATTCATTTTGACCTGGCTGTAGCTAAGGGTCTCCTGAGACATGGATACTGATTGTGTCGGTTGGAACCTGTTTGAGCGCACTTTCAGAGTGGAAAGGGTATGCGAATGACTGGAGATTGTTACTTGTCACTTTCCTGAAGTCGCTTCGCGCTGACATCCTGAGGACAGTGTTGGGCAGACCTGTGGGGAATACACTGTGTTGACTGTGAGGAACAAAAGCCCCCTCGAACTCAGTCCTGCGATTCAGTAGAGCAGCTGAATCCTGAAGTGAACACGGTAGGAAACTTGTCCTTGTGTTTCCTGAGTCACCAGACTTGAACAGCCCGGCCTCACGAAAACGAGAACCACTTTATATGTCTCTGTTCGTAATCTTGCCCTACGAGTTTTAATTCTAGGAACTTGAGTAATTTCCATGTTGGTGCAGGGAATTAAACTGGTAACTGAGTTGTGTGTACAAGACTTTCCCACTGCTTGTATGAACCAATTTTTTTTCCCCCTAGAATAGTCTTTATTCTGGAAGTGTGTGTGTGTGTGTGTGTGTGTGTGTGTGTGTGTGTGTGTGTGTGTGTGTTTGTATCAGTATCAGAGAAAGTGTGTGTGTGTATCAGTATCAGAGAGACAGAGACACACACACAGAGAAAAGACAGACAGATATACAGAGAAAGACTCTCTAGCCTGAAACTGTGTAGCTCACACTGCCTCAAATCCATAGCAGTCCTCATGAGTGGAGGCCGCTTGCGGTCTTCTTGAGGCCATATAGAGTTGCCCATACTTAATGATTGTTTAGTCAGAAGTGACAAATGGCTCGAAAATTTTTTTCCAGGTTAGTGACTGAGAAATGATTCAGAATTGAAACTGAAATGAATTTATTTTAAGTTGCTATATTTCCTTTAGTGACTTTTAAACAGTTGCTGCCTGTTATTGTCAGGCATGTTTTGGACATATGGGCTCCACTTTGGGCCAATATTTTGTGTTATGTTGTTAAATATCTTGACAGGTTTAGTTAGTTTGCTCTTGAATTGGGACTGGCCATTGGAATCCGAATCTGGTGGCCCATTTGGAAAGGACAAAGTTGACATGTTTTTATTTTAACAATTCTTAGGAAAATTTTGATAACATGAGAATACATTGTCTAGATGTCATAATATTTGGGGTCAAGTAATTGCCAAGGGGCAGTCAGGAAGTCATGAAGCACATGTCCCCTACCCAGGATGTACTTGTACTGAAACGTTAGCCTTTTGATTTACTAAAAAATGTAATCTGGGGGCTGGAGAGATGGCTCAGAGGGGGGCTGGAGAGATGGCTCAGAGGTTAAGAGCACTGACTGCTCTTTCAGAGGTCCTGAGTTCAATTCCCAGCACCCACATGGTGGCTCACAACCATCTGTAATGAGATTTGGCGCCCTCTCCTGTATACATAATAAATAAATAAATCTTTAAAAAATATATAATCTGCATTATGCATATATGTATACATATACTATAGCACTAAGGATTTATCTTTTTAAATTAAAAGCAAATAAGAAATTATGCTAAGTGTTGAGTTTGTATACAGTCATTAACAAAGAGGAAAGACAGCCAGATCCTAACTGCGGTCGTGGCTTCCTCCTCCAGAGTTAACTGCTACTAGCAGTTTGGCTTGTATTCCTCCATTTTTTTTTGGTATATACAAACTATAAAATATTTATATGTAAATTTTTTGGGATTTATTTATTTATTTATTTGTGTGTGTGTGTGTGGGGGCACGTGGGCACGCGCGCTCGCGTGTTTCCGGACAGAGTTTCTCTCTGTAGCCCTGGATGTCCTGGAACTCACTCCTGTAGACCAGACTGGGTCTCCCTGCCTCTGCTGAAGTTAAAGGCATATATTCCACCACTGCCTGGCATTTAGGGGTTTATTTTATTCTAGTGCTGCTTTTGAAATAGTTTCTTTGTATGAGTATCTTTGTTCTTTCATCCTCATTTTTCTTTTAGCTTTAAAAAATATTGAATTTTAGCCAGGTGGCAGTGGTACACACCTTTAATCCTAGCACTCTGGAGGCAGAGCCAGGCAGATCTCTGTGAGTTCAAGGCCAAGGCCAATCTGGTCTACAGAGCGAGATCTAGGACAGGCACCAAAACTACACAGAGAAAACCTGTCTTGGAAAAACCAAAAAAAAACCAAAAACAAACAAATAAACAAAAATTTAAGTTTAGGTGCATGATGTTCTGCCAGCATGTGCTTGGAGCCTATGGGAGTCAGAAGAGGGCAACAGATCCCCTGGAACTGAAGTTAGGATGGGTGTAAGCCATCGTGTGGGTCCTGGGAGTTGAACCCTGGTTCTCTACAAGAGCAACAAGTGCTTAAAACCACTGAGCCCTATCTCCAGTTTCCTTTCTGCTTGCCTTTTAAAGCCTTCCCTTCTTCCCTTCATCCCTCTCATGAGAAATTCTGGCTGTGTTGTTCAGGTTGGCCACAAACTTGTGAGCCTCTTGCCTCAGCCATACAAGTACAGAGATCACAGCCAGTGCACCCACCTTATTTATTTAAAGGGATAAAAGTTTTGCTGTGTTGCCTGGGCTGGTCCTGAGATCTTGGACTCAATTAGCCTGCTCCATACTCTGAGTATTTGGACCTAAAGGTGAGCGTGCATGTGCCCACAGGCAATCTCTCTCTCTCTCTCTCTCTCTCTCTCTCTCTCTCTCTCTCTCTCTCTCTCTCTCTCTCTCTCTCTCCCTCCCTCCCTCCCTCTCTCCCTCCCCCCTCCTCCCCCCACCTCTCTACCTAAGGTTTAAGTTTGGAATTCATGTGAAAAGTTATTCTAGTGTAAGGAGATAAGGGTCAGACTTACAAAGCCTTGTTTAGCAGTTGACCTAATAATTCATCATTTGCCCACCTAGTAGAAGTGGACTTGGTATATAATACTTATTTGTGTGTGCTTGTACTTCATTTTTTTCTTTTTAACTTCTTTTTGAGACAAGGTTTCTTCTTGTGGCCCTGGCTGTCCTGGAACTCACTCTGTAGACCAAGTTGGCTCCGAACTCAAAGAGATCCACTTATCTCTGCCTCCTCACTGCTAGGATTAAAGGTGTGCCCCCTCCCCACTTTGCTTTTTGTTTTGTTTTTTAGACAGTTTCTCTGTGTAGTCTTGACTCTCCTGGAACTCTAGTATGCATGGAAATTACCCGAGAATGTTACTTAAGTCTAGACGCATAGGTGCCTTTCTAGTGCTGATTTGTTAGGTTCACAGACCTTTGATAACGGAGGGTGACATCCTCTAAACACTGAATTTGCCCCAGTCACTCTGTTCCTAACACTTCCATGTTAGAACTAATTTTGTTCTCCTAACAATTCTATGACAGTCATCCGCAGTTGACAGTTGACAGTGAGGCCCCAGTTAGCAGAGGGGCCACAGCGAGCCCAAGAGTGTTTGCTCCCAGGCTCTCAAATGCACTATATTGCTGATAGCAGTTTGCTCTTCTGTAACTCAAATGACTTTAATGCTGGCCATGATGGCTTAATCATACAGAGCAGTTTCACTGTTCTGAAAAATCCCGTGGGTTTTACTTACTCATCTCTTCTTCCTCCTCATCCCTGACAACTGCTGATCTTAACGGTCCTTGACTTTGACTTCACCAGAATGTCATATTGGAATCCTCTAGAATATAGCCTTTCTAGATAGGCTTTACTTGGTGTTCCACATTCAAGTTCCCCTGCGTTTCTTTTTGGCTTTATAGACAATTCCTTTTTGGCATCTGCATCTCGTTCTACAGCTGCTCCCCACATTATTCTCCATCTGCTTACCTAAAGCTTTCATGTTTGCTTCCAGGCTTTATCAGTTGTGAATAAAAAACACTAAAAATTTGTGTATAAGTTTTTGTCTGGACGTAGCTTTTCAGCTTCTTTGAATAAGTACTAAGGCCACAGTTGCTGGGCCCTATGATCAGTGGGTGGTTAGTTGTGTGATGACTCCTGCTTTCTTAGAGGAAAGGCTGTACCATCTCTCCTCACCGTCAGCAGCATCCATCTTTGGGCCCCTCATCTCCGCTGGCATTTCCTGTCACCATGCTTGGATTCCGGCTCTTCTCACATGTGTAGAGAGATACATCATGCTTTACTCTGCAGTTAGCTGTTGGCTTCTTTTATAGACACATTGGCCATATGTGTTGGTTATTTGTGGCGCTCTTACCCTGAGAGGAAACGTCACGAAACACGACAGAATCCACTAACAAGAGTTTTATTAAGATAAGGGAGAGAGACAGATGTGTCTGTGGAAAGACACGTGAATAAAGATGGAGCTGGGAATCATGGTGCCTCGCACACAGGCCCATGTAGCTACTCCACATATGTGCGTAGATCACATGGTTGTGTTGCATGCTTTACGCAACCACGCAAAGCCACGGGGTCCTGGTCACTCGAGACGTTTTGACCCGGAAATGACTAGGCGGAGGTGACTAGGTTCCGCCGGGCAAACGCAACCATGCCCAACTGTGGGGGGCGTGTTGTGAATCCATATCAATATGTATTTAGTGTTTGTTGATGTATCTGTTTAAATCTTTTGCTCATTTTTGTGACTCAGGCTGGCCTCAAACTCATCTTCTTCCTC
The DNA here is from genome assembly GCF_004664715.2 of Peromyscus leucopus. NCBI lineage: Eukaryota > Metazoa > Chordata > Mammalia > Rodentia > Cricetidae > Peromyscus > Peromyscus leucopus. Next base: position 27,207,913 of record NC_051069.1, on the reverse strand, counting down.
AGCCTCCTACAAGCAGGCACCACCATATCTAGCCTTTCACCCATGCTCCCTTAGTTCTTGTTTTCAATACCCCACTTCCCCCCTTCCCTCAATCTTTTTCTCGTGTGTGTGTGTGTGTGTGTGTGTGTGTGTGTGTGTGTGTGTGTGATATGTGTGTGCCACCTGAGTGCCAGCTGTGAGGAAGTCAGAGGACTATGGGAGTCTGTTTCCTCCTTTACCATGTGGCTCCTGGGAGTTGAACTCAGGTCGTCAAACTTGACATCAAACACCTTTACAGCTAAGATATCTTCAGGATCTCGGTTGTAAACTGAATTTTTTGTTCTTACTGTTGTTGAGTTTTAAGATGTCTTTGTGTAGTTCTGTGAATACTAGTCTTTCATCAACTAGGTAATATAGAAAGATTGTTCTTATGGCCTGGGGTTTGTCTAGCCTTTAGTTTTTATCATTATGTGCGCTGTTTGCTTCTTAGTTGTGGCAAATGATCCTCAGGTGTGATGGTTAGTGTTGATTGTAAATTTGACAGAATGTAGACTCCATCCCCGGGGAAATAGGCCTCTGGGCATGCCCTTGGGGAGTTATCTGGGCTGTGTTAATTGACATACAAGATCCATCTCGACTGTGGGTAGGAATATTTCCTAGGCAAGGGGTTCTGGACTGTGTAAGACGGAGAACGTGTATTTAGCATTAGGAAGCAGTCACGGGATGCTCCTGCTGCTTCCCTTCCCTACTGCGACCGCCTGTAGCCTGAACCATGTGCCAGTACCGGCCCTTTCTTCCTGTAATTGCTCTCGTCAGGGATCAGGAAAAGAAACCAAGACACCAGGTTAAGGGCACTTCTCAGCTGGGCGAAGTGACACTCCCCCTGGAGTCTGTGGTTGCCGGAGGACCAGGAGTTGAAGCTGGTGTGGATAGTATGTAATGAGACCAGAGAATGGGGGTAGGAAGGGACCTCTCCATTGGATTTTGTCAGTTTTAGTTAAGCATGGCTGGCTTCAGGAAACTTCTTAAAAATTATTTGCCGGGGAGCAGGACTTTTTTTTTTTTTTTTTTTTAAGTATCACATCCAGTTTGTTTGCTTTTGTTATTTATTTATTTATTGATTGATTGATTTTGGTTTTTCAAGACAGGGTTTCTCTGTGTAACAGCCCTAATTGTCCTGGAACTTGCTCTGTAGACCAGGCTGGCCTTGAACTCAACAGAGATCCGCTTGCCTATGTCTCCCGAGTGCTGGGATTAAAAGCATGCGCCGCCGCCAGCCGCCGCCGCCACCCAACCAACATATCTAGTTTTATTCTGAGCACTTTCCTATGGTGTCATATTAAAGAATGTAATGAGCTGGGTATAGGGGCACATGCTTTTAATCCCAGCACTTGAGAGGCAGAGGCAGGCTGATCTCTTTGAGTTCAAATCCAACCTGGTCTACATAGTAAGTTCTAGGACAGCCAGAGGTACATAATGAGATCTTGTCTTTAAAAAAAAAGTAATGAAAATGGGCTTCTTATCCTTGTAAGTATTTCCTCTTCCATCCTTGACCCCATAGGTCTTTGGTGTCGTGGGCATCACTTGTCCACATCCTGATCTCATTCCGACATGATTTTTCATTTTTCCCTTTAGTTCTTTGAGCTAGGGTCTCTGTGTCCTCAGTAGCCCAGGCTGCACTTGGTCCCCCAGTCTTCCTCCAGATTGCTGGGGTTACAGGTGTTCCATGTCCTCCCATGTGCTGCCCCGGACTTGATGATTCTTGTCTGAGCTGTGTCTTCATATTTCTCTCCAGTAATTTAGTCCCAAACTCTGTCCCAGAAAGGAAAGCACTAGGGGCATCCACGTGATGGTGTGCAGCCATCTAGAGCCGTAGTTCAGGGATCTGATATCTTCTGGACTCAGGGCTCTGTACCTGCACACACGCGCGCGCGCACACACACACACACACACACACATACACACACACACACACACACTCTGTATGTTTTTTAAAAAACCTGCTGGGTGTGGTGGCATACACCTTTAATCTCAGCACTTGGGAGGCACAGGTGGATCTCTGAGTTCAAGGCCACCCTGGTCTATAGAGTGAGTTCCATGGCAACCAGACCTACACAGAAATCCTGTCTCGAAAAACCAAAACCAAACCAAAACAACAGCAACAAAAAGAAAGAAAACAGAAAAGAAAAGCCTGCACATTGTCCTCTCAGTGTGTTTTCCTGCCTTTTTAGTTCTGTGGTTGGCTGATACAGTCTGGGTTCACTGGAGCTGCCCAGCTGCTTGGGTCACCTGACTCCCATTGGGTGACATTCTTCCTGGCATTACTCTGTCCCATATGGACACCATGGCTGGTCATTGTTAGTGAGTCATGAGTGTCCTCAGTGTCCTGCATCTCTGTTCTTCTCTTAGATGCCATGCAGATCTCCAGCTGTGGGTGAACAATGCTACCCTTTCTCCCCGCTCTAGGCCCAAAGAAATGATTTAATCGCATTAATTTGTTCTATTACTAATTCATGACCTCTCACCACATCTGTGCTTGTTATCCTCTTTAGAAGTCTTCTTTCTCATTTGTCTGTAGGTTTCATTTTTGTGTCAGCAGAATGACTGTTTTTTTCCAAGTCTAGACCCGTTTTCTTTAGGCCTGTGTCATTTCCCTTAGTCACAGCTGGCTTCACATTTTAGCAAAATGACCCTAGAAAAAAGAAAGAAAGAAACAACTACTCTATCATATTATTTCTGTGTAAAACCCTTCACTGTTCAGATGGAAAGATAAGCTTATCATGTCCTTTAGGTCTTTCAGCCTCATCTTCCTCCTCTTAGTGCCTCAGTTTCCCTGGCCTTTCCTGCATCCTTAACTTGCCATGCTCATTTTTGGCTTAGGGTCTTGCATTTATTCTCTCTGCTGGGCATGCTTTCTCTTTTCATGTTTGGTTTGTATTTGATTTCGTGTTTGGAACTCAGGTGTTAGCTTCTCAACTAGGGTTTTCCCGACTTCCATTTGCATCAAGATAGAATCCATTCCTTTGAACTAATAGTGAGGTGAACAAGAAGAACAGCAGACATTTGAATGTGTACTGTGTGCCGGTGGTCATGCTAAGTACTTACACATAGGAACTTAGCTAGTTTTCATGGCTACTGAGTGAGTTGGCATCAGTGAATAAATAATCGGACTTAAAATGCTCTCATTTTATAGATGAGGTCATTGGAACAAAGACTACGAAGTCCCTTGTCCAGTCACTCAGCTGTTTGGTGGCAGAGTTGGGATCTGAACCCAGTCATTCAAATCCCAGAGTCCATGTTCTGTACAGCCATGGCAATTGTAATTGTCATTTGTTTCTGTTGTTGTTACTGCCTACCTTCCTTGGTAGGCTTTAAGCCCTTGGGGCCTGAAGTCATCCTGTCTAGTTTGACTCCCCAGTGCCTGGACGGGCTGTGGGAGTTGATGTTACTGGATAAAGCACATCCTCCCATTCTACTTCTTTAAGTAGGGCTTTCTGTGTGATTTTTCCCTGTTTCCTTTCTTCTGCTTCCAAAGTCCCTTGGGTTGAAATCCCTTACGTATTTTAAAATATAACCCCTCTGCCTGTTTACCTTTAGAAGTGTAATGTGTGTGCTTTAGAAGGAAGAACAATTAGTATATGCACTCCCATTTTCTTTCTCTCAGCTTTCACTTTGAGCATGCTAGGCAAATGCTTTCAACCACCAAGCTGCTCCCCAGCTAAGGTTTTATTTTCAATAAAAAATTAAAGCTTGATATTTATATCATTTTGCTAGATGACACATCTAGAAAAAATAAGTAAGGGAACATAGGATCCTTTGTTGTGATTTTTTTTTTTTTTTTGGCAAGGTAGCCCTGACTGGCCTGGAACTAGATATGTAGACTAGGCTGGCCTTGAACTCCAGAGGTCTGCCTGCCTCACAGTCCTGAGTGTTGGGATTAAAGGCATGGGCCACTATGCCTGGCTCCATTAATTTTTTTATTACACTGATTGATTGATTGTGCCCTGGATTGTCTTGTACTTGTGGGGGTCAGAGCACAACTTCTTCCACCATGGGTGGAGGTGGATGCCCAGGGATTGAACTTGGGTTATTCTATTTTAAAGGCCCCACCTTTTACTATTGGTGGGACCTAGTAGTTTGGGTAACATATTCAGACTGTTGGGTAGAAACATGGTAGAAATATGGAGATAACTGAAGTGTAATTCCTTTCCATGCAAAGGAAAGGCTTCCTTAGTTCACAGTGCTGACAGTGTCACGTGAACAAGCTTCACAGGGTTGATAGACCAGGTTTGTCATAGTGAGGCCCAGGTACTAATGTTGAGTTGTATATTAATGTTGGAAGTAGACTCTGGAAAGTAAGGTCTAATTCAAGTGTCAGGTGCTGGCTTGTCCTCACAGTGGAGGTCTGTGGTGAGGTCCCTTGATGGCAGGGACTGACGTTGATGGGTAAGGCTTTGGAGATTAGCTGCAAGGCTAACTGAGAAATGGCCAATGAGAGTGCAGCCTGCCACAGCATGTGCTCCAGATCTTTGGGGGTGGCCCTGCCATAGCCTAAGCACTCAAGTTCTGTGTTCCTTCCCGTGGGCTTTGAGGCCAGTACTTAAGGTTAGTGACTGTCAGTGTTGTATAGGACTTATCCTCCCAACTAGATTACGCCATTTTCAGAAGTTCTGCTGAGCCTACTTGAAAAAAAAGGAAAAAGAAGAAAAAGGGACAGTAAGGGACAGGATGTGGCCCGCTAAAGAGAAAGTCTACATACCCGTGTCTTGTACCCCTCTGATTTACTGCCCACTTGTGTTTTTCCCTTTCCTTTCTACACCTAGGGTGACGGGTCCCTGCACTGTGGCTTTGGCCTTATTGGGAAGGCGTTCCCAGCCTTAGGCTAAGCTCGCCTTTTGGAAAGTCTTATTCTGTTTGACACCTCTTGACAGTACCTTTAACTTCAAATTTTTCCTTTCCTTCCAAACAGTGTCTTCCCAGTTTCTCTTAGAGGCTCCAGGCTGTACTTCTTTGCTTATCACTACCCTTCCCTGCTCAGGCATGGCCTGTATTTTAAGTAGTTGTAGATATTCTCCATTTAAATTCAAGAATTCATGTAAAATATTCCAGATAAAGAACTTTTCATCTTCATTTTCCTTGTCTTTTTTGACCTGGTTACATTTGGTGAAATTAATCTTCAGATTTCTTTTGCTTTGTTTTTTGATTTCTTGATTGATTTTTTTTTGGGGGTGGGGTGGGTTTGAGACAGGGTTTCTCTGTAGCTTTGGAGCCTGTCCTGGACTAGCTCTGTAGACCAGGCTAGCCTCGAACTCAAAGAGATTCACCTGCCTCTGCCTCCCTAGTGCTGGGATTACAGGCGTGCACCACCACCTTTGTTTTTTGAGACAGGGTTTCTCTATGTAACAGCCTGGGCTGTCTTGAAACTTGCTCTGAGACCAGGAGACTTAAAGAGATCCGCCTGCCTCTGCCTCCTGAGTGCTGGAATTAAAGGCATGTGTGCTACCACCGCCTGGCTCAGATACCTTTTTGATGAGACATTTTAAATACCCTTTGGGAAAGACATGTCAGAAGTTACAGTGATTGTGCATTTGCTCATTATGATGGCTACAGCTTCTCCATCCACTTTGATCTTTTTCTTGGAGAAACAGATTGAAATTGGCAGTATCCATGATTCCATATTCTACTGGGGTGGTGGTGGAGTCAAGAGCGAACTTCAGAAGCCCCTCCTCCCTGTCTCTTCCTTCTGTTCACCACAGTCATTTCCTGAGCACCGTGGTGGCTTTGGAGGATGAAAGTTCAGCTGGACTCAGACCTTGACTCTTCCTCTAATTTTATCTCCTCTCTTTTTCTTTATCCTCTGTTCAAACCAGAAAGACCAGCTTTTGAATCGGATTGCATTAGTTTCTATTTGAGAGATGTGGGCTGATATACCTCACCTTGCTGGTGTTCTCTTTGTTCCTCTATAAGAATGAGAATCATGGTACTCATTTCAGGATTGTGTGGACTAAATGAAATTGGGGATGTAAGATACTAAACAAGCTCTCAATAAGTTCTACTAGGAAGAACAGTAGTGATATTGTGGCTGTGTTATTATAACTGTGTCTCTGGGACCCTCAGCTATCATGAAGACCACACAGAGTATTCAGCTGCCTTCCAGAGCTGTTTTGGGTAGTGCCAGATCCTTCAGCTCAGCCTACTCCATGTGTTTCATAACCTTAAATAAAACTACTTCACATTCTTTTTATTATTATTATTATAATTAATTTATTTATTTATTTATTCTGTTATCAGCTTGATTACAGTACAAATTCTTATCCTAATAGTGAAATGTTTCACTGAGGCTTGCCCAGTGATTGAATAAAACCAAAACTTATTATATGCCATAGTCATCCTAGGGTCCCCCCTGCTATGTAGCCTCCCTGGTTCTGTACTTCACGTTCTTTAAGGCTCACTGTTCCCATATTAAGTGATGATAATGGAATTTACCTTATCAATATGAAACACAACTTTTATAAAATCATGTAGCATAGCACTAGAATACAGAAATCGCTTAATATTTTAAAATACCAATTCCTGTTAGTATTACTGTTGTCATTATTCCTCCGAATCTTTTGCATTTATTGGCTTTAAATTTTTCCATACAATATATTTGGATCATACACTTTACTCTTCTCCAACTTCCTCTTAGATCCTCCTTACCTCCCTACCCATCCATCTTCATGTTCTTTCTTATTATATCAAAATAAACCAACCAAAAACCGAACAAAAGCAAAAAAGCACACCAAAAACTTGGAGTCCAATTTGTGTTGGCCAGCTGCTCCTGAGCATGGGACCTGCTGTGGCGAGGTTGATAATCCCCAATGTCACTTCATTAGAGAAAGCTCATCTTCCCTGTCCCAGCAGGTGTCAGTTGCAAGTAGCTTCTGGTTAGGGGTAGGACTTGTGTCTACTTCTTCTGTGCGGTGCTGGGAATTTATTTGTCTTGGACTTGTGCAAGTCTTGTGTGTGCTGCTATATATAGTCTCTCCGAGTTCATCTGTACATCAGCCCTGCTTTGTCTGGAAGATGTCATCCACTACCTCTGACTCTTCCAGTCTCCTGCCACCTCTTTCCCATAGGTCCCTGAGCCCTGAGGGAGAAGGTGTGATAAAGACAGCCCATTTAGGTCTGTCACTCACTGCACACTGTACAGTTGTGGGTCTCTATGGTAATTACCATCAACTAAAAGAAGCAGCTTCTCCGAGGAGGCTTGAGTGATGCACTGCTCAGTGGAGATAGCAATATGTTATTAGGAGTCATTTTATTGCTGTGCTCAGTTAGCAGAATGATTGTAGTAGTTTTCCCCTTTGGACCATGGCCTGTCTAGTCTCAGGTTCTTAGCCACTTTATCAGTGTCAGTTATGGGTTGCATTTTATAGAGTGGGCCACAAGTGCAATGAAAGAGTGGTTGGTTATTCCATAACATTCGTACCACCATTCTAGCAAGTCTATCCGGCAGGCAGGTCACTGCTTTAGCTTACAGGGTTTATAGCTAGGTGACATTGATGAAGATTTTTCTTTTGGTAGCATACAAAGAACCTTCCGGCACTATGAATGCTGGTCAGTGGGGGTGGAAGCTCCTACTTGGGTGCAATAGCCTGTGATGTTTGGGGGTGGTTGTCTAGGGGGCCCTTTTGGCTAACAACTCAATAAGATATAACACATTCCTGGGACTAGAGAATTTACTTGGTGGCATGTGTTGTCTAGTTGGGACTTGTCCCATCCATTATATGACTCCATTTCAATTCCTTTCACATACTTTAGGAAGCTTCTAGAGTAGTAGGTTTCCTTCCGTATGGCTTTCAAGGGCCCTTAGTGCCAGCTGCCCTGCCCCCATCTTCCTTCCTTTAACCTGCCCTCCTTCCCTCCACGATTAATTGAATATTCCTATTCTGGTTCATAACACTATACATTATTTCCTCTTCCCTGGAAGATACTCCCCCTTCCTCTGGTCCCTTACTAGCTACCTAACATCTGGATATTTTGAATGCAACACATATCTAAAGCTTAAAAGCTAGCATCCACAGATAGGAGGAAACATGCTGTGTTTGTCTTTCTGGGTCTGGGTCTCCTTATTCAGGATGAGTGTTTCTAGCTCCATCCACTTACCTGCAAATTTCATACTTTCTTTCTTTTTTTTTTTTTTTTTTTTTTCGAGACAGCGTTTCTCTGCGTAGCTTTGCGCCTTTCCTAGAGCTCACTTGGTAGCCCAGGCTGGCCTCGAACTCACAGAGATCCGCCTGCCTCTGCCTCCCGAGTGCTGGGATTAAAGGCGTGCGCCACCACCGCCGCCCGGCCATACTTTCATTTTTAAGAGCCAAATCATACTCCATTATGGAAATACTACATTTTCATTATTCTTGCTAATGTCCAGTGTCTGGCTATTATGAATAGAACAACAAGGAACACAGACGAGCAAATATCTCTGTAGTAGGATGTAGAGTCTTGTTTCAGATTTTTACTTTGTGTCTAGGAGGACTTTGCTTGCATGAGTGTCTGTACTTCATGTGCATGTAGTACCTGTGGAGGCTACAGGAGGGCATCAGATTCTCTGGAACTTGAGTCACAGGTGGTGGGTGCTGGGAATTGAATCTCAGTCCTCTGGAAGAGCACCCAGTGCTCTTAACCACCAAGCCATCTCTCCAGACCTCTTTGTGCTGATACTAAACTACCCCTAGTGATAAGTGCCTAGCTCTCCACCCCAAGTGCCTTGCCTAGCTGGGTAATTCCTGGTCATCCTTCAGTGGTGGGTCTTAAAATACGCTACCTACTCTCTTCTTTTGTATTTCCAGCTCCCCTCCGAGACAACAGTAATCAGTCTTCACTGGGCGGCCGTCTAGTGGGTAATTAAACCAAGTGTGGAGTCTGGAGTCAGACTGTCTTGGTTAGTAGTGCAGATACAGCTGCCCCACGGGGACAGAGTCGCTCAGTTTCTTTGCTTCCCTGTTTATCTACATAAAGCAGGTCAGCTGGGTGTGTGTCCCCCACACCCCATTAGAATCGCAGCATTCAGGAGGTAGAGACCGTAGCATCTGGAGCTCACGGCCATCCTCAGCTGCATGGTAAGTTCAAAGCCAGCTTCCATGACTTCCGAGAAAACAAAACCAGAAAGTGGATAACACCATCTCTTGAGGATTGGAATATGCTTTTAAAAGGGCCTGCCATGCTGATCTCAGAGTCCTTAGAAGCCTTCTGACAGCACTTGCCACCTTGAATTCCTGAGGATCTTTCTGAATGTATTTTCCCCAGGGGACTGAGTGTACTAGCCATCTTGCTGGTCCTTCAGTGTTATTCCTCTAAACCTACTGAAGATTGCAATCTAAAAACCTTTTGTTTCTTTAGGAATTCGCAAAGAGATTTTTTTTATGTGTTTGTGTGTAAGTTGGGGTATTGGTATATAGCCTAGGTTGGCCCTGAATGCAGGAATTCTAGCATTATCATGATACAGAGCTCAGAATGAGTATCAGTCACAGACTTTTTTTTTTGGTTTTTCCAGACAGGGTTTCTCTGTGTAGCTTTGCACCTCACTTTGGAGACCAGGCTGGCCTCGAACTCACAGAGATCCGCCTGGCTCTGCCTCCCAAGTGCTGGGATTAAAGGCATGTGTCACCACCGCCCAGCTCAGACAGAGGCTTTTTGTAAAGGATTGTAGAGTATTATGTCATTAAGCCCCTGTGGTCTGGTTTTACTGCCAACACTTAACATCACACTATGCTTGGCTTATTGTGGTAATAACTGGTCTTTTTGCCTTGAGGCCTTTCCATCCCATCTATCTTGTCTCCTGTTCCCATATTAATCTACCTAACCCCCTGCTTTGATTTTCCTATGCATTATAAGATAAAGCCTTCTACGAGCACGCCACTGTGCTGGGTGAGTTCTGAATTGCTTAGCTTGACATTCTGGGGTTCTGTCAAGTTTTCTGAAGAACAGAACCAACAGAACACACACACACACACACACATACACATATTTACACATATAGACACACACACAAATACATGTAAACACACATCAGTCTGTTCTGGGAACTGGCTCACATGGTTCTGGAGCCTTCTTTTATCTTTCCTCTCTGCTCTGATGCTGACCACACCACTGAGGATGGGTCTTATTTAGCATACTGAGTGGAATGCTCATCTCTTCTAGAAACAGGTGTTCAGGAAAAGATGCTTTACCTGCTGTCTGGGCATTTCTCAGCTCAGTGAAGCCCACACATAAAACTGACTTTCACAGGCCTCCTCCAGTCTGGTTCCAGTTGCCTTTGCTACTTCATTTTCCGGTGTCTTTGAGTGAATAGTGCGAGTTAGCTGGGCTAGTTGTAATTTCTTCAATGTGAATTGCATTTTCCTTTTGGACCTTCCTAGGACATTTTCCTTTTTTAAATGATTTCCTCTCCTCTCCCCTCCCCCTTCTCTTTTTTAAAGATGGGTCTCACTGTGTAGCCGCGGCTGGTCTGGAACTCACTGTGTAGATCAGGTCAGCCTCAAACTTGCAGAAACCCGCCTGCCTTTTCTTTGCTTCCCCAGTGCTGGAGTTAAAGGTGTGTGCCATCATGCTTAACCTAAGCTTCTCCTTTAATATTTGTTTTTCAACAAACTATTACTTTGAGATAATTACAGAATCATAGGAAATTGCAGAATTCATATATATAGTTCTGTGTACGCTTGTCCCAGGTGTGGCATTTTGTATAATTATTGTACACTATTTACATTAAAGCTCCATTTTTGGTGTGTATGCCTGTCTTTAATCCCAGGACTAAGGAGGCTGATACAGAAGGATCAAGATCAAGACCGGCTTGGGCTTGTATACTCTATATAGAAAAACCTAAACCAACTATAGAAAAAAATGAGACTCCATTTTGAAGAGTATTTTTATGGTGAAAAGAAATCCATTCTTTTCTTTCCCTTCCCCTTACCTCTTCTCCCTTCTCCCTCCCATTGGATTGGATTTGATGACTGCATGGACAACACTGGAATGGATCCATGTCTGTTAGCCACGTTAGAGTGTTGGTCTGGGTATATGGGGTCTGATCTTTAAAGGTAAGGGCTGTGGCTAAATGACCTCAGAAGGCTGACGTTAACGGGTGTTTGCAAGAGTGGAGTGTGTGTGTAATGCCGTCCAGTAATGAAGGGATACAACCCTCACACAGGTATGCTGCTAGAGTAAATCTCAATAGCTGTACCATTTCTATTCATGCTAATGTTCTTCCCAATGGATGTTTTTTATATAAAAAAAGTCAATTCAGAACCAGGCATGGGCCAGGCGGTGGTGGCGAAGCCTTTAATCCCAGCACCCGGGAGGCAGAGACAGGTGGACCTCTGTGAGTTCAAGGCCAGCCTGGTCTACAGGGCTAGTTCCAGGACAGCTTGGGCTGTTACACAGAGAAACCCTGTCTCACCCCCCCCCAAAAAAAAAAAAAAAAAAAAGAACCAGGCTTGGTGCTACATACATGCCTCTATTTCTAGGTCTCAAGAAGCTAAGAAAAGGGGCTGGAGAGATGGCTCAGCAATTAAGAGCACTGGCTGCTTTTCCAGAGGACCTGGGTTCAGTTCCCAGCACCCACATGGCAGCTCTAGTTCAGAACTGACACTTACACAGATACACATGCAAGCAAAACACCAATCAAATAAGCAAGTAATTAAAAAAAGAAGAAGCTAAGGCAAGAGGATCCCTGCAATTCAGGGCAAGCCTGGGCTAAAGGGAGACCCTGCCTCAAAACAACAGCAAAAGAAGGGAAGGGGGAAGAAAAGATTCCAAAACACACAAGGCTTGGGGATGTAGCTCTGTGGGAGAATGCATGTGTGAGGTCTTGGATTTGATCCCCAGCATCCCTAAAAACAAGAAGAACTTGTATAGGAGAGAACATGTACAGGAGGCCCAAGGAAAAAGCAAGGTGTTTGTGTTTTTATTTTGGCTCCTAGAGAGTGAGCCCTGGGCCTTATTTCCTAGTAGGTGCTGTACACTGACCCATATTCTAGCCATTGAGGTGTTTTGTTTGTTTGTTTTTAAGGAGTGGTCTTGTAAGGAGAATAGAGAAGATAAAGTGTATTCTTCTCCATATTGCTGGTCCGAAGGTGAACTGGTGTCAGCCACTCGGGAAAAAATTACCAGTCCTTAAGAAAATACACAGTTGCTATTGATCCAACAGTTCCACTCTTAAGGGTACACCAAGAAATTAAAAACAAGTCAGATGTTGTACTGAGTGTGTAAGATAGAGTGGGATATGTGTGTGCATACATTCATTTGTGTGAATGCCAGTGTGCACATATCATAGTGTGCACGTGGACATTAGAGGACAGTCTAGGTGTGGGCCCTTGCCTTTCCTCTTGTTTGATACAGATTCTTTTTGTTGTTGTTTTTTGCCTTAATAGGCAAGGCTAGTTGGCCTGGGAGCTTCTAGGAATTCTGTTTCTGCCTCCTGTCTCTTTGTAGGAATCCACTGGGATCATAGATGCCTATATTACCTGTCCAGCTTTTACATGGGTCTGAAGATCTGAACTCAGATCCTCATGAACGCATTTACTCACTGAGTTATCTCCTCAGCTCCTACGTAAATATTCATAACTGGTGCTTACAATAAACAAAAAGGCAAAAAAAGGAAAAAAAACCCATGTCCAGCAATTTATGAATATCAAAATATAACATCTCTACAGAATGGAATATTGTTTGGCCATAAAAAGGAATGTTTTGTCGGCGGTGGTGGCACACGCCTTTAATCCCAGCACTCGGGAGGCAGAGGCAGGTGGATCTTTGTGAGTTCAAGGCCAGCCTGGGTTACCAAGTGAGTTCCAGGAAAGGCGCAAAGCTACACAGAGAAACCCTGTCTCAAAAAAACAAAACAAAAAAACAAAAAAGAAAAAGGAATGTTTTATTGGTAATGCCACACCACCTGAAAGCACATTAATATTGGAAGGTAGACACAGAAAACCATGAATTGTATGATTCCATTTGAATGACATGTCTCAAATAGGCAAGCCCATAGAGATGCAAAACAGTGGGTCGCCAGGGCCTTGGACCAAGGTGAGAGTGAGAATGATAACCAGCAAGCATAGGGTTGCTTTCTGAGGTAACGAGAACATTCTGGAATTAGAGGTGGTGATAGTGCACAACTGAGTTGTCTTTGAAGGGGAACCACACCGCAAACGGCAGAGCACTTGCTGAGCACACGTGAAGCCCTGGGTTCTAACAGATTCACCTTGTGTTAAATGGTGATGTGTTCAGATCTGCTCTCTTGCATGGCATGAATGGACCATGAGTGGAAGGCTTCCAAGTGAGTCCAAGTGAGGGAAGGATTATGTGTGTGTGTGGGTGTAACTCAGTCTGATTTAATGTCGGTGATAGTTCAGAGCCTATAACTCCACTGGGCAGAGCCGAGGTAGCGGATCAAATAAAGATGGAATAAACGTGTATACATCTGCCTTGCACATGGATAAGCCAACTTTGCAAAAGATCTTTTGTACTTGTTACAGACCTTCTGCCAACTTACCCTGTGTAGGAAGGAATTTAGGGAGTGGATGAATCAACTCTTACTAAATATTTTAGTGTTAAGTAGTTGAAAATTCTAAGAAATACTTCCTATTCCAGGCAAGTTAGTAACTCAGGAAAATCATGAAGTATTTTAAAGGAAGCAGGTTCTGACACTACAAGTGAGTAGACCAAAAGTCCTGGCATTGGTCCTGGGTGTGTTCCTCATAGATCTTTTTTAGTAGCTAGTGGAGAAATATGTTGTTCTAATGGTGAGTTACAGAGAAAGTTTTAACCAGGCTTTCTATCTGTAGAGTTAAATATTTAATGACTTTTTAATTTTTGCCTTTTTTTAATAAACAATTTTTGTAGCAAGCAACTATAACCACCCAGCCATCGCTCCAGCCTCTTTTAAGCAATTTTTAACAAGATTTTATTTTATGCCCACAAGTGTTTTGACCCCATGTATGTATGTGCACATGTGTGCCTGGTGTCTTCGAACTCAGATGATGTCAGATTCCCTGGAACTGGAAATATAGATGGCTGTGAACCACATGGGTGCTCGCAACGGAGCCTCCATCCTCTTCCAGAGTGCTAAGTGCTTTTCCCCACCCAGCCATCTCTGCAGCCCACCTTTGCTGTCTAGCTCAGCTGGCCTGGAATTTGCTCTGTAGCTGAGACTGGCCTTAAACTCTGGTGACCCTAGCCTCCCAAGTGCTGGGATCATGAGTGTGCCACCATGCCCAAACAACTTTTCTAAGATAATTCAGTGGGGATTTAATTATTAAAATTTGTAACACATTTGCATTGACTTTTAAATTATATAGTATTAATAACAACAACAGTAATTCAGTCTAAAAGAAATCCTTTAAATAAAAAAAAAGTAATGTTTGGTTTCATTACAGGAAAGTTGGAATGAAATTTATTTAAAATAAATACTTTGCTTGTATTGTGGTGTTGGGGAACAAGTCCCTGGGCAAGCGCTCTACCACTGAGCTACATGACCAGCTCCTGTAGCTGCAAGTTTTCCTGTGTCCTGCCCAGTCCTGCAGCTGCTCAGCCAAGTAAACACACAGAGGCTAATATCAATTACGAATTGCATGGCCATGGCCTATCGCTCAATTTTCTTGCTAGCTAGCTCTTATAACTAAACTCATTTCTGTTTATCTACAAGTTGCCATTTGGCTTTGTGGCTTGCCGGTGCTTTCACATTTTGCTTCTCCTGACGGTGGCTTGCAGCATCTTTTCCGCCTCCCCTTTCCTCTTCCACTCTCCCTCCAGTTGGAATGTACTGCCTAACCTTATGCTGCCTCACCATTGGCCAAACAGCTTTATTTATCAACCAATCAGAGCAATGCATATCCACAGCATACAGAAAGATATCCCACAGCAAGCACCTAAAACTAAATACTTTGAAAAAAATAGAAAAGAAATACAATTTCTGGGAAAAAGATAATGATACAACACAGTCATAGTTTTTGTTAATTTGACACATAGCTGGAAAGAGAGAATCTCAATTTAGGAATTGTTTCCATTAGATTGGCCAGTGTGGGCTTGTCTCTGGGGCATTGTCTGGATTGCTTGTTGATGAGGGAGGGCCTAGCCCACAATGGTGGTGCCACCCCTGCTCAGTGGTCCTGACTGTAAGAAAGATAGCTGAGGCTAGTAATGTGGCTCACTTGGTAGAGTCCTTGCCTAATATACTATTGAGACTCTGGGATTGATCCCCAAGAAAGATAGCTCAGCCACAGAGAGCAAGCCAGTAAGCAGCACTCCTCCATGGCCTCTGCTTTGGTTCCTGCCTGAGCTCCTGACCTGACCCCCTCAATGATGGACTTTTACCCTCGAGTGTAAGATGTTTTATCATGGCAACCAGAAGCTAACCAGGATAAACTAAATAGTGTTGTAAAGTAAGTGGGGAGAATGAATACCAGAGGGTAATGGAGATCAGCTTGCCCAACTGTTGAGATTTCATTGACTTCTTGATATGATAGCATTCAATTAAAATTAGTGATAGTTTTCCTTTTTTGGATTTATTTAGTATTGCTTTTTAAAGCAAAGGATCTCCTGTATAATGGAGGATGATCTCTAGTTCCTTCTCCCTTCATCCCTTCCCTCCTCCTCCTTTCTTCCTCCTCCTCTTTTTTGTGCAGTTCATACCCTCTTCCCAAATACTGGGATTACAGACCAGCATCACTCCACTTGGCTTTTTTTATTCTGAAGCATATTGCTAAGTAGCCCAAGCTGGCCTTGGACTTACTGATCTTCTTTCTTCATCTTTCTGAGTGCTGGGATTACCACAGTGAGCGCCTCCATGCTGGCCTCCATGTTCATTTTCAAGTAGACATGCATTGATATGGAAATTAAACTGCATTTTGTACCAGTTTAAGCTCTTGGAGAAGAACTGTAGATATTAACCCTAAAATATTCATAGCACCACCACACTTGATTTAGGGTGAAGAATTTCTGCCCTCAGGTAGCTCCTTCGTTGAGTGGTAAAGTGGAAACATTTATCATGTGGCTCAAATAAAGCCTTTATTGTCTCACACTGTTTTGCTGCTTGCTTCACATGGGCATTTTGCCGCAGTGTAGTGTTGTGTCATGCTTGGAAATGACCCTTGACTATGACTTAGTGCCTGTTACCACAAAGCCTATTGTGGAGAACAGAGAGGGATTGTGCGTTCTAAAAGACAGATAGTTGGAGGGGAACGTGCCCCACACTTGCACTGATGAATAGTGGGTCTCTCTTGTTGTCTGTCAGGACACCCCGATTCTCTTCTTTTCTTCTTCCTCTGCTGTGTGACCTTGGCCAAATCACCACTTTTGAATTCTAGTTCCTTTCTATTAGAAAAACGTTGTTTTTAATTTTGGAGACAGGGTCTTACTATATAGCCCTGGCTGCCCTGGAGTTTATTATGTAAACCAGGCTGGCCTCAAGCTCATAGAGATCTGCCTGTCTCTGCCTCCTGAGTGCTGGGATCAAAAGTGTACACCACTATGTCAGGCAGGTTTGATTTTTTTTTTTCCTAAGGAAAGTTATATGGTTTTAAACTTCTGAGATTTGGAATCCAGTTTGGTTTTGGTGTGTGTATATTTACACAGACTGGTTTTAGGAAGGTCAGGTGTCAAGTTTAGGGAACAGACACCGGGGTCATGAGGCAGACTGCTTAAGGCAGCATGTGTAGACTAGTTCATTTTCTCAGAAAATCTGGAGTGGTTAAGAAAGTTGGCTGTATAGCTAGTCAAAGTGTTATGGGTCTCCCACTCTCCTTTTTAGTGGGGTGTGGAGGGAATTTTTACTCACTGTTTGGAGAGTTAGACAAATCCTACAGCAGAATTAGTGGCCTAGAACCCTGATTTTAGCCGCCCACTAGCGCCTCCAATGGAAGCCGTCTGCGAGGTTCTAGTAGGAGATCAAAACGGCTTCTGGGTTACAGAGGTCCCGGCTGCGGTCTTTAGAGGCCAGAGAGATCAAAATGGCTTCTGGGTTACAGAGGTCCCGGCTGTGGTCTTTAGAGGCCAGAGAGATCAAAATGGCTTCTGGGTTACAGAGGTCCCGGCTGTGGTCTTTAGAGGGCAGAGCTGGGAGGGACCTCAGGGCTGTTGCCTTTCCCTCTTGTCTGGGGCTGGAGCTCAAGGGAAACTCCCAGCACAGCTCCACCAGGGTGGCTTTCCTGGGGGCTTAGTAGGCTCTAGCTCTGAAAGCGATACTCTTGTAGTGCAAGAATAACCACAAACCCGTGTGGACTTGGGAGGCCAGGGAGGGGGTTGCCACATGTCACTCTCATTCTCCAATGCTTCTTGGCTGCTGAACAGACATTTTTCCCGCCAGGGAGCAGATTTTTGGTTATAGATTGACAGTCCTTTCCAAACTGTTTTTGGACAGAAGGCTTTGCTTCTGATCTGCCTTTGGAACTTAGAAGAGCTGAGGTGGGCAGAGTCCACACGTGGTCACCTCACATGGCCAGCTGTCACCTTTGGAACCAGAGCTCCTCTGCCAGGCTTCTTATCAAACACTGTCGCATTGTTTGAGGACAGGAAAGGTAGCGGGGTGACTCTTGGGGCTGATTTGTAGATAACATTTTTCTTTTTTATCCTCACTATCAGGTCAGTTTTTTACTTGCCTTTTTTTTGAGTCAGGGTCTCACTACTGTAGCCCTGGTTGGCCTAGAACTTGCTATGAGACAAGGCTGTCTTTGAACTCAGAGCTTCACCTGCCTCTGCTAGGATTCAAAGCATCTGCCACCACCACCACCACCACCTTATTTCTTTAAATGAACATAATATTTGCAATTGTAACCATTTTTAAGTTCACAATTCAGTGGCATGAATTACATTCAAGATATTAATTGCACTCATGATATTCATTATACTCATGATATAATTACATTTGTAGTATTCATTGATTACATTCGCAGTATTCATTCACTAATTATATTTATGATATTTATTAATTACATTAATTGTATTGATTTATTACATTCATGATATTATGTCCTGATACTACTGTTTGTGGGGCTTTTCCATCACATGATACAGAAACTCTGTACTTAAGAAATCATTGTTCTATATTCCTTTCTTCTCCATCTTGAGATAACATCTAATCTTTCTGTCTCTCTGAATTTGTATATTCTATATATTTCATGTAATACAATTCTATAGTATTTGTCCTTTTTTTAAAAATGTAAAACAATTTTATGTACAACTGCAGAAGAAATAATGCACAGATAGCTTGAACATAAAAACAGGTTATAATTCAAAATTCATTATGCACAGATAGCTTGAACATAAAAACAGGTTGTAATTCAAAAGAGTTATTTGAAACTGGAAAATATTTTCTCTGTAGAAAATAGTAAAAATGGGGTTGGGGATTTAGCTCAGTGGTAGAGCACTTGCCTAGTAAGTGCAAGGCCCTGGGTTTGGACCTCAGCTCCGGGAAAAGAAAAAAAGAAAAGAAAAAGAAAAAGTAAAGAAAATAGTATAAATGATAACATTTCCCAATTTTAAAGCCCCTTTAAGCCAAATGATAGCTGAATTATACATATAAATATTGATTAGATCCTGGGATACAGAAGAAACTTAACTTCATCTGTTCAGAGAGCTATGTTTTACTTAAGTTGTGTAAGTGAGATTCCTATTCATCTTCCCCTTCACTGTTTGATTTATAGCAGGCATTTTTCTATATAGGCTAATCCATAATCTAAAAAGATTTTAGCCTCCCCTACTGAAAGTACAGCCAACATATTCTTTTATCAGCTTAATACGGTACATATTCTTATCCTAATAGTGAAATGTTTCACTAAAGCTTGCCCAGTGATTGGGCAAAACCCAAATTTATGAAGAGGTTTTTTCTTTCAGTGACCAGCCTTTGAATCTTTTGATCCCAAGGAGGGAACACTGTTTCCTGGCCAACTGTGTTCTGTTTTGTATCATTTGATCTCAAGTCAGCAGTTTACTTGTTGTTTAGTAGTGTGTCTTGGCTTGTCTAAATGAGTCATAATTAAGATTTAGTCACTGGGATGCAAATCTTGCCTATGCAGGACTTGGCAATATAGGGATACTGTGCTTTGCTATGGATAGAATTAGGATGGGGCAGGTCTGTTGCTCTACTGAGATGGGCTTTTATAGATACTAAGTCTTTAGAAGCAGTTTGATAGATTTCTTCACCACCTTCCTGCTCCCCAGATTCATAAAGCAGAGATAGAGCTAATGCTGTGGCGTAGGCCTGTGGTCCCAGATCTTAGAGGAGCCAAGAGATTTACCTCCTCAGTCTTCCTCAGCTGTATAGAGGCCCCCTGAGCTACCGGAGGGACCTTGTCTCAAAACAGGACAAAACAAACAATTTAGCAAACAAAGGCTCCCCAAACTAGAATTCCTCAGGCATCTGTTGTTGTTGTTGTTTGTCATTGACAACACCATTGCTAAAAACTAGATTCAGGGCCTGTGGCTTCTTGGCCATCCCAGTAATTGACATTTCCAAAGCTTGCCATCCTCATTTGATGAGCCAGAAGTCTTTTTTTTTTTTTTTTTTTTTGAGACAGGGTTTCTCTGTGTAGCTTTGCGCCTTTCCTGGAACTCACTCTATAGTCCAGGCTGGCCTGGAACTCACAGAGCTCCACCTGCCTCTGCCTCCTGAGTGCTGGGATTAAAGGCGTGCGCCACCACTGCCCGGCGAGCCAGAAGTCTTGTACTATGAAAGTAACCTTGAAGTCAATTAAATAATAATTAAGAACAGGTGTGCCGGCAGGACCCCAGACTCTGAGGATAGAAAGGGGATAAAAACAGTTTTTACATTGGCTTTTGTTTCCCACGTTATTGAGGTGGCTGATAGAAAGCAAGTATACTAGGCTTATAAAGTATGATGGGAAGGTCAGGAGAATATAACTTGGATTTGGAGGCCAAGGTAGAGACAGGCTCTCTATGTAGCCTTGGCTGTCCTGGATTCCCTGTGTAGACTGGCCATTCTCCTGCTTGTGCCTCCCAAGTGCTGGATTAAAGGCGTGTCCCACCGTGCTCTGCTTTGGATTGCGTATTTTTGAAAATTCTGTTTAAACCTCAGTGAGTGGAGAGAGTGTTGAGGACTAACCTTTAACTTTATATGGCAGTGGAGCCTGGTTTACACGACAAACTGTCGATTATAATGGTGAGTGACTTGGGGAAAGAGTTGCCACTTAGAAATGGGCAGTTTTCCTCTTAGAATTGGAGCTTCCCGCCCTCCCTCTCTGAAGTTGTGTCCTAACTGGTTGGTGAGGTTGCGAGAAACTCTTTGCTGAATCAGAAACCATTTCTCCATAGGTTGAAGAAACTGATGAAGTAAATAGTTTATAATTTGAGTGTGGAGATTGTTTTAGGAACTCTTCTGGGCCTGAGTTTTGAAAGGGGGAAAAAAGATTTACTGTTGGAAGGGGCATATAAACACAGCTCTCTGACAGTAGCTTTTGATTTTATTGGCTCAACAAATATAATTATTGCACAATACATAATCTTCTGCTGTGGTAGCTAATGAGATACAAAGCTGCATAATTACAGCAACACTTATTTTCCTTATAGAATTTGGCGGCCACTAAGTAAACAATTGAAAGAATTTATCTTAATTAGCTTAGTTATATGCCGTCACTGACTGACTTCTGTTTTTCTTCACGTTGCTGTACTTCACATCTCAGCCGAACAGAGAGATATTAATTCTTGTAAGCCAGGGCTTCCGCTTCTTGCATTTTAGCCACCTGGCTTTCCTTCCTCAGGGTCGTTGTTCACAGGAGCTGGGCCCTGAGTTTGAAATGCTTATTGGAAGCATTCAGACAGGCAGGCTGGAGGAAGGAGTCCTTGGAGGCAAAGCTTTTCAAAGGTTTCATAAATTTTATCTCTTTTGACTTTATTCATCCATTTTAATGATGCCTGGATTCTTGGTTGTGGTACCCAACTTGGGCAAAGGCCTGTGCTATGTATCAACTTGTAATACATGTCCTGATATTTTTAAAGCAAGACACATGTAGATGGCCAGTGGGTGAGATACCATTCTGGTCTTTTAATTGTGTCCCTTTCTAGCCCGCTAAATGGGCTTGTTAGCGTATTTCATATTCGGCTGGTAGGGTCAAAAGAGCACAAATGAGAACACCCGGAACCTGCCTGTAAACGGTCTTCGGCTTCGGGAGGCAGGTGACTGTGTGGTGGGTGGGCCGTGTAGGTGGGGACTGCACATGGAGGACTTCACGTGAGCCTCTGTCATTCCTGATGGCAGTGACTAGCAGCTGGTCATAGGCTCAAGAGAATAGGAAAAACCTCTGGGAGAACTAGAGAAAATAGGAGTACTTAGGACAGAAGTGGACCCTTAATGAGACCATGGAAGGAGGAATAGAGAGTAAAAGATGGTAAATTAGAAGGAGAAAGAAAAAAAGTAGGGTGAGGGTAGGTAAAGTAAAGGGAAATGCTTTCGATGAGAAAAGCAGAACTGTATTGTCAGAACATAGCCTGGGGAATCAAAGCAAGGTTCAGGGTCTCACAGTGAGTGCAGGCTGGTCTAGAACCCCTGGCAGCAGAGTGCTGGCATTCCTGATGTGTGCTGCCACACCTGGCTTGCTCTTCTCTTTCCCTTTTACTGCTTTCACATTGGTTTTTTCTTTCTTTCTATTTTCTCATTTCTGTGTAGGGGGCTATTCATACTAGCCTAGATTTTAAAGTAAGTATATATTGAGAGGCTCAGGACACACCATGGGTTATAGTTAATAATAGATTTTATTTAGGGGTTTTGATAGGTGCTTTTGCCAAAAGGGAGGGTAACTGTGTGAGATGATGGTTATGTCTACTGTATGTCAAAATATCATGTCGATGTGCTTTAAGTACACCTTACAGAGAAACCGTAAAAAAGAGAAAAAGAGTTCGTGAGAGCTAGGTGTGGTAGTACACACCTGTAATTCCACACTTGGGAGGTTTAGGCAGGGAATTCAAGGTCAGTTTGGGATACATAGTAAAATTATTTTAAACAAAAAGTATGATTATGACATTAAAATCCAAATATTCAGATTTCTTGCAGTATGGCCCTAATCTTACATGATTTTTTAATTTTTTTTTTTTTTTTTTTTTTTTGAGACAGGGTTTCTCTGCATAGCTTTGCGCCTTTCCTGGAGCTCACTTGGTAGCCCAGGCTGGCCTCGAACTCACAAAGATCCACCTGCCTCTGCCTCCCGAGTGCTGGGATTAAAGGCGTGCGCCACCACCGCCCAGCTAAAAATTTATTTTTATTTGTGTGCATGTTTACCTACTTGTCTGTGCACTGTATGTGTGGGTACTCACTGTACCAGGCTTTCTTTTTTTGGGCCACCAACCAGCTCCCAAATCATGACAAGGAGATTCTTATTGGTTATGTTATCTCTGTTTGCCTCGGGCTTTTGACCTTCCTTCCTTCCTTCCTTCCTTCCTTCCTTCCTTCCTTCCTTCCTTCCTTCCTTCCTTCCTTCCTCCCTCCCTCCCTCCCTCCCTCCCTCCCTCCCTCTCTCTCTCTCTCTCTCTCTCTCTCTTTCTTTCTTTCTCTATCATCTATCTATCTATCTATCTATCTATCTATCTATCTATCTATCTATCTATCTATCTATCTATCTATCTATTTATCTATCTTATTTTCACTGCTTCTCATGCTGGCTGGTGGGGGGCTGCCTGGCTTCTGTTCCCGGGTGTCTCCCTCATTCTTCTTGAGCCTAGATTTCTCCTCCTATTTATTCTCTCTGCCTGCCAGCTCTGCCTATCCCTCTCCTGACTAGCTATTGGCTGTTCAGCTTTTTATTAGACCAGTCAGGTGCCTTAGGCTGGCACGGTGAAAAAAACGCCTCACACCTTTACATAATTAAACACACATCCTTACATTGTTAAACAAATGCAGCATAAACAAATGTAACACATCTTTGCCTTGTTAGAATAATATTCCACAGCAACTCACAGAGGCCACAAGAGGTAGGTGGACCCCCTGGAACTGGAGTTACAGGTAGTTGTGAATTGCCATGTGGGTGTTGGGAACCGCACCTGAGTTCTCTACAAGAGCAGCCAGAACTCTTACCCCTCTCCCACATCTTTTAGGGTGATTCACCCCCACTCTTGTATGCTGCTTCACTTCAGCTGAATTGGAGTATTCTGTCCTCAGTCCCCCCACCACTTACTAAGGTCTGTCTTGCGTGTACCTTTCCTAGGAGATCTGACTCGATCTCTTTACCTAAAGTAACATTTCCTTCTTGGCTGCTTTCTGTCGCATCACCTGTGGACACTGCCATGTTACTGGCGCATGGGCATATGGGTGTTCATACACATGGCAGTGGTTCAGAAGAAACGCTGTGGTTACACCCGGCCACTAGCTTAACTATTGGCTCACACGTTTCTGTTTACTGAGTGCCAGGCACAGCTTTAAACCTTACTCTTCTGTAAAATGATACAGCTACTCACTTTAGTGTCCTTGTGAGAATTAAATCAGGTAATCATGTAGAGCATGTAGTAAAGTGCCTACTGTGTATTAAGAACTCAACAAACAGATCTCTGGGTTCAAGGCCAGCCTGGTCTAAAGAGCCAGTTCTAGGATAGCCAAGGCTACACAGAGAAACCCTGCCTCGAACTATTCCCCCCCCCAAATAGAACTCAACAAATGTTACTCATTACAATAGAATGTATTTACCATAGAATTACTCTGTATATGTAATTATATATATATATATATATTTCTTTTTCTTCCTATTAACAGTACTTTAAAATATTTATTTTTAATTGGTATGTGTGTGTCTGTATGAACTAGCAAGCAGGTTCCCACAGAGGCCAAAAGAGGGCATCAGGTTTCCTGGAGCTGAAATCAAGGGTGGTTATTGGCTGCCTGATGAGGGCGCTGGGAGCTGGACTCAGTGCTCCGCAAGAGTAGGTGGTGCTCTGAACAGCTGAGCTGGCTCTCCAGCCCTATCTCATAGTATTTTAAAGATCTTCTAATTTGTGGAAGACGGTCCCTCGCTGCTTATTGTGATTCACGCGGCTTACAATGAGCCCTAGACTGGAGCCCAAAGCACCGGGTTCCGATTTGCTGTTGAGCCTGTCAGACTTCTGTAGGTGACACTGGAGGAGACATGGCTGCAGCCACTGGCCTCACTGGTTTGCACGCTTCCCTCACCTCTGTTGGAAAGCGGACAGCTTAGGACTCAGCACCTTTTAAAAGATTTTGGGGAAAAAAAAAAAACCCTAAAAAATTGCTGTTTTAAAATTATAGTGTGAGAACAGAAAGCATTTATGTTTGTTTGTTTGTTTGTTTTGAGACAGAATTTCTCTGTGTAGTCCTGACTGTTCTGGAACTCACTATATAGAACAAGTTGGCCTTGAACTCACAGAGATCCACCTGTGAGTGCTGGGATTAAAGTCATGCACCACTACTACCCAGCTAAGCATTTATGCTTACAATGCTACACATATCATTCTCCATAGCCAGCTGCTCCCCTGTAGAGCTGGTCCTGGATAACTGCTCATTGGTGGACTTTATTTTGGATGTTTGTAATGAAGATAGATGGTGGGTATCTTTTAATGGACCAGTGTTTATTTTTTAAAGTACACCCTTTATTCCTTAGTTTTCACGATGACATTATTATTGATGTTGTCGTGTGTACAGTGGCACATGTGCCCACATTTACACATACATAGCCCTTTCAGAGACATCCTCAAGCCCCAGAGCCCTCCCTTGCAGTGGGCTGGCTCAGTGTAGCTCAGAGAATATTCGAGGACTGTGAGCTGTGACTCATCGATAGGAAAGAAGTGTAGGATTATTAGAACAGCGAGAGGAGTCATGCAAATGGAGAATCTTGGGGTTACTTATTTTAGACTAGAGCCAGGTTTGTGATTTGTTAGAAATCATTAGAGTTGGTATTCTGTAAAAGTTTGAAGGGTTCTTTGGTTGGTTGAGTGGGTTCAGCTGAGGCTGAGAAAACCTGCAGGCTGCTTGAAGGCAGAGAGTAGCTTGTCTTCAGACCCAGAAGGTCAAGAATACCATAAGGTGAGACCCTAGACAGGCCACTGCTTTTTTTTCTTAATTTACTTATTTGTATTTTATGTACATTGGTGTTTTGCCTACATTTATGTCTGTGTGAGGGTGTTGGATCCCCTGGAACAGGAGGTACAGACAGTTGTGAGCTGCCAGGTGGGTGCTGGGAATTGAACTCCGGTTCTCTGGAAGTACAGCCAGTGCTCTTAACCACTGAGCCATCTCTCTCCAGCCCCCAGGCCATCTGCTTTTAAAAATATTGTCTAATATGTAAATTCACACATCTGGTATGAATGATTCTGGCTAAGGTTTCTGCTTGCTTTGGACTCAGGAATCAGACAAAACAGTTTTTTTTTTTTTTGCCCCAGAACACCAAAACAAAAAAGAGACACCAGAAAACTCAGAACTTCTGGGGTGGTACAGTACTATGGTTTCTTGATGTGTTTGCATTTGAAAAACCAGGTGAAACCAGAGGAAAGGTGATCTGATCTACCCAGGAGTTGGCTTGTCTGTTGGCAAGGAGACCGACCAGCCTTTGGTCAGATCACTGGCTCTGCCGTGCTTCTGTTGCTTTATGTGTTTGTGTGCAGGTAGGTATGTGTGTTTGTGTGCATGCGCCTGTCTGCTAGATTGTCATCTTTTTCTTGCCTTGGAAGATGCCTCTTCATCTGGGCAGTCACCCCACTTAAACAGGAAGCTGATGCTGAGCTGGATGTTGTTTTGTTTTAACTAGGACATCCATTAGACCTTCCGTTTACAGCTGCCCGAGCTGAGCGCTGAGGTTTGCCTCGCTCAGTTTAGACCTCGATGCTCTCCTGCTTGCTGTTTGGGAGTGGCAGGAATCCTGGATTGCTGCTCTGTGTTTTTCATCTTATTCATGTTTATTGCTTAACGCTGATGAAAGGCGTCAGATTCAGATCTTTTGCCAACGGCTGTGTCAGAAGAGTCAGGCGGGGAGGGCAGGACTTTGTGTGGGGACAGGACACAGATTCCTCCTCCCGCCTATCCCTGACAGCCTGTTTAAGTTGCTGCCCACTGATAGTGAAGCTTTCTAGGCTATTGTGGTCCTTGGTGATGGCTCTCTGCTTCTAACTCAAACATCCTAATTTTCCCCATGAGTCATGTGGCCCTTGATCTTGCTTTGCTTTGCTATCTCTGTGGTTGACTTTTATTGTTAATGGAAGCTGCCTGAGGGCCAGGCCTATTGCTAGAGTATTATGCAGAGTTACTCAGTAGGTTGACTTGGGCAAGCTTCCTTACCTGTTAGATGGCATGAGGACAGCTGGAGAGCAAGGTCAGGGCGTTTGGTAAGAACTCAGAATCGCAGATTTTTCAGCGTTTGCCTTTGGCCTTGAAAAAGTACTGCTTCCCGGTTGTTTCTTCCTTGGTTACAAAGATTATGACTTTAGACCAGGAACCCGGAACCACCTAAATTTGTAACTTAGTAGTTACAAATTTATTTCTGTTTTGTGTGTGTGGTGGGGGTGTATAGAGTGGGAACAACAATGTCCTTTACTTTGGTTTGATTTCTACCACTAATTTTTGTTGTTGCTGGTTTTAAGTCAAGGTCTCACTATATAGCCCTGACTGTCCAGAAACTCCTGTATCATCAGGCTGACCTTTGAACTCACAGAGATCTGCCTGCCTCTGCCTCCTGAGTGCTGGGACTAAAGGTGTGTGCCACCATGCTCGGCCACTAAATTGTTCAAAACTGGAAACCTGGGCCTGTAGGGGTGGTTTAGTGGTTAAGAACACTTGTTGCTCTTGCAGAGGACTAGTGCTCACTTCTATCGGTGTGTGAGGCCGTTTTCAACGAACTGCCTGTAACATCAGCTCCAGAGGATCCCAGGCCGCCTCTGGCCTCCGTGATCATTTATATGTGTTCTGTTTTGTAGGTCATCTGGTATACTTTTAGTATCTGACCTGGTGACAAATTAGTTCTACAGAAACTTGCCATATGCTAAGGGCAAATTGTGTGATGCAATCATTATAATAAATATGCTTATTCATGTGAGAGAAAAGTCTACACATATGCTCAATAAAACTGTTTTTTTTTAAAAAAGGTTTTGAGTTCTTGAAGAGGATATATTTGGATCTTTTTTCTTTTTTCTTTTTTTTCTCTAACAAATTGTAGAGAAAAAATAAACCATACACTATTTCCCAACTCTCTCCCATGAAGATTCCCATGGAGTGTCTTGATTTTGACACTGTCTCTGGAGAGCTCTGATTGCTCTGTAAACCACAGTGAAGGCTGACCTGGGGATGCCAGCCCAGAAGCCCACTACTCAGTAGGCTGAGACAAGAAGGCAGAAAGTTCAAGGCCAACCTGAGCTACTTAGACTCCATAGTAAAATTAAAAGAAGGAAAAAAAAAAAAGCCTTGGGCAACAGGCTTGTGGAAGACCACTTACCATGAGTTCATGAGGCCCAGCTTCAATCCTCAGCATCTCAAGACAGAAAGACAACCCAAGAGTGCTAACTGCTGTTCTCACACAGAGCTGCTTGGCCCTGTATTTCTGCAATTCCTTTTCTTTTTAAGTATTGTTTTCCTTGAAATTCTTTGAGAATATTTCCATGCCCTAGTATCTTAACTTTCAGGAAAATGTTGCATATCATTCATGTTATTATGTTAAACTGTTTATCTATGTTAATGTTTTGGGTTTTTTTTTTTGCTTTTTCCTTTCCTTTTCTTTCTTTTTTCCCTCCCTCCCTCCCCCCTCCCTCCATCCATCTGTCCATCCTTCCATCTACAAGGTTTCTATCCTAGGTTAGCCGTGAACTGCTATGTGCTGGAGGATGACCTTAAATGTCTGATCCTGCTTTCCCCTCCCAAGTGCTGGCTGGGATTACAGGCGTGAGCTGCTGGGCTCATTTTATGGTACTGAGGATAAAAACCTAGGGCTTTGTACAAGCATTCTATTCATTGATTTTTTTTCTTTTTCTCTTGTTCCAAAAGAATGGGTCTTGAATTCTAGAAACTACATATGTTGTGCACATGAGTAATGAAGAATGATTTAGTTGGGCATGTGAGATGCACCTGTAATCACAGCCCTTGGGAAGCTGATGCAGGATTATTTGCCCTAGCAATTTTGGGCTAACCTGGTCAACTTAATGAGACCCTATCTAAAAACAACAACAACAACAACAAAACACAATCAGGTGAATGCCTTTAATTCTAGCTACCATTTGGGAGGCCAGCCTGGGCTACATAGTTGAGACCATGTGTTAAACAAAAAAACGAAAGTTCTCAGATGAACTTTTAAAATTGTACCTTATTTCCTCTTCCATGAAATAGTACTGTGTCATTTACAACAGTATTAGCACATTGCCACATTGTCCGACTGCACTCAACAGTGCTGGGCATGGATAGAAACTACTCTGAGGTTGAAAATGCATTATCTGGCTGGGCGGTGGTGACACACACCTTTAATCCCAGCACTCATGAGGCAGAGCCAGGTGTATCTCTGTGATTTCGAGGCCAGCCTGTTCTACAGAGTGAGATCCAGGACAGGCACCAGAAACTACATGCAGAAACCCTCTCTCAAAAAACAAACAAAACAAAACAAAAAAATTAAGAAGCCATAATTCTTATTTATATTTAGCCGTATGGCTTGATACTTTTTCTCAGTGGGGCATTCTCATCTTGCTTTTTCTGCATCTGGCTGGTGACTCCTGACGCCCTTCATTTCCCCAGAATTCTCCTAGTGTGGTTGCCCCACCTATACTTCTTGCCTGGCTACTGGCTAGTCAGTGTTTTATTAAACCAATATGAGTGACAAATTTTTACAGAGTACAAGAGCATTATCCCACAGTACTTATATAAAGTAAGTTTTCTTTTTCCCTTTTGGTTTTTGGAGACAGGGTTTCTCCGTGTGGTTTTGGTGCCTGTCGTGGATCTCGCTCTGTAGATCAGGATGGCCTCGAATTCACAGAGATCCACCTGGCTCTGCCTCCCGAGTGCTGGGATTAAAGGCATGCGCCACCACTGCCCGGCTTAAAGTAAGTTTTTTTTCCCCTTTCTTTTTCTTTCTTATTTTTATTTTTTGAGACTCTGTCTCTCTATGTAGCTCAGGCTGCCCTTAAACTTCACAAACAACTACCAGTCTCTGTTACTGTAGTCTCTGTCACTTGAGTGCTGAGATTAAATGTGTGCACCACCACATCTGGCTTTAAAGTAAGATTTGAATAAGGAGCTGAGAGGTCTTTCTCCTTGGCACAATACAGGAACTTTGGTACATGAACCTTGTGATATATTTTGGCTGCTCAGAGATGTGAGGCCAACACTTTCCTCTACACCCCCCCCCTTTCATTTTGGGATGTGTGTGGTTGTATTCCAGATAAAAACAAGATAAAACTAGAGTAGAAATAATGTTTTTGGAGGGTGGGGCAGGGGTGTCAAGACCAACAGGATTAGTCACGATTAGACTTACTGTTTATTTAATAAATCAGTGAGTGACAATAGGTTCTATGCTTAAGTGCTTATTAAATTCCAGGCCAGAGATGGGAAATTGTAACCTACATTATGTTAGAGATGATGGATGCTTATTGCTTTTAGTTGTCTGTAAGATGTGCTCTTTTCATGAAAGGAAGTATTTCTAAGTATCTTGAAAATAATATTTAAACCAGGCGGCGGCGGCGGCGGCGGCGGCGGTGGTGGTGGTGGTGGTGGTGGTGGTGGTGGTGGTGGTGGTACAGGTACACGCTTTTAATCCCAGCAGGGAGACAGAGGCAGGTGCATCTCTGTGAGTTCCAGGCCAGCATGGTCTACAGAGCGAGATCCAGAACAGGCAACACAACACAGAGAAACCCTGTCTCAAAATACAAAAAAACAAAAACCAAAAAAGCAAAAAACAAAACAAAATTTAAAATGCCTTAATTTGTGGCTTAGTCTGGCCAGAATAAGCCAGGACAAGAAGGATTTCTGCAAGGAAGACTGGTGTTGTGAGCACGTGTTTCGTCCTTTGTAGCCTGCTTCTGCGAAGAATGGTGTGCATGGGTACACCTTTTCTTTCACAGGAGCCTCCACCCTGGCTTTGCAGCATCATGTCAGAGATAATATTTTAAATGTTCCCACCAGACTACTCGTAGAATCTTGGTTAATGGCAAGGTTCTAGAAGGACTCCAGTTGTGGTACCTAATGCCTTGGCATATGCCTGCCATCTTGGTTACTAGGCCTACACTGTGAGATGACACCCCCTCCTGACATCTCAGAATCAACAACATGTAGAAAAGGCAGACAAACTACTCCATCTTGGACTTAGAGAGGCGCATTTGCTCATTTACAGCTAGTTTTGTGCTACCCAAAGCAAGAAACAGAACAAAAACTCCATTTTTATTTAAATGAAATAGTTGAGAATTAGAAAATTGAGCCAGGTTGTGGTGGCCCACAGGAGGCAGAGGCAGGCAGATTTCTGATCAGAGGTCAGCCTGGGCTACAGAGCGAGTTCAAGGACAGCCAGGGTTATTTTAATTCACATTGATAGAGTTGAATCTTCTTGGTGTTTCTTTTCCTTTTCCAAACAGAAAACCCAACAGTATAATGATGCTATAAAATTGTGACTTTGTTTGGCTGTCCTCTTTCCCTGCTCTGTAGCCTAGGCTGGCCTAATACCCATGTCATTTTGTCTGCTTTAACCTCCAAATGAGTGAGATTACAGGCATGTGTCACCATGCCTAACGCTCGCTCTCTGTTTCTCTGTCTCTCTGTCTCTCTGTCTCTGTCTCTCTCTGTCTCTGTCTCTGTCTCTCTGTCTCTGTCTCTGTCTCTGTCTCTCTCTCTCTCTCTCTCTCTCGGTGTGGGTGGGTGTATACAGGCATGCACACACTAAGGGTCAAACTCACAGCGGCCTCCTACATGCTAAACAAGTGTCTACACTGAGCTCCACCGGCTGTCCCAGTAAGTTTGCTTACTTTGTGTGTGTCCCAGCTGTGGTTAGAATATAGAAGCAGTTTGTGTCATTGTCTCTGCCATTATTGTATTCGCTAACCTATCTGTCAGATTGACTATTCAAAACAAAATTATTGTTTTCTTGTCTTTATAATCAAGGTTTTTTCCTTAGGAAATGTATGATAGAAATAGCTAAATTTAATATTGTTAGGGGCTTGAAAGATAGATGATTCAGCAGTTAAGAGCACTGGCTGTTCTTGCAGAGGACCGCTGTTTGATTCCCAGCACCCACATGGCGGTGAGTCCAAACCATCTGCAACTCCTGTTCCAGGGGATCTGATGCTCTCTTCTGATTCTGTGGGGAATTGTCATGCATGTGGTACACATACATACATATATACATACATGGAAGCAAAACATTAAGAGATGGATGTGTAGATGATGGCATACAATTAGTTACTTAATAGGGAGGTGCATGTGGTCCTGGTTGGGTTGATAGAATGGTCTTGGAATATAAATATATTACAGAAGGAAACAACAGATTGCCTTTTCTTTTTAACAGTATGGGTGTTTTGCCTGCATGTATGTCTCTATATCTCATGTACCTGGTGTTTGGAGACCAGACCTTACAGATGGTTGTGAGGCACCATGTGGGTATGGGGAACTGGACTTGGGTCCTCTGCCAGAATGGTCAGTGTTCTTTAGGGCTTTTGTTTTGTGTTTTTGATTGTTTGTTTGGACTGAGTCTTACACTGCACCTCTGGCTGCCCTGAACTCACTCTCTAGACTAGGCTGGCCTTAAACTCATATAGCTCTGCTTGTCTCTGCCTTTCTAGAGCTGGGGTTAAAGGCATGTACCACCACCCCCAGCCCCCTTGACAGACATAGATATATATAACCTCAGAGGGCTTCAACCTTTGTGTGTGTGTAAGGGAGTGCACATATGGATTGTATGAGTGTGTGTGGAGGCCAGAGGTCAACATTGGATCTTCTCTATTGTTCTCTACCATATTTTCTGAGACAGGGTCTCCCGTGTAACCTGGGTAGATGAGTTGATCAGCAAGCCTAGGGATCCTCACGAATCCACCATCCCCCAGTCCTGGGTTACAGGCCTGGCTTCTTATGTCGGTTCTGGGGATCTGAACTCAGATCCTCTGGCTTGCATGGCAAGCGCTTTGCCAGCTGAGCCACCTTATCAGCCCTGGGTTTCAGCCTTCTGTGAATTAACTTCCTGATTTATAGAAAGGATCTACAAAAACCTTACAGCTTACATCATATTTAATGACAAAAGTCTAAATGATTTTTTCCTAGGATTAGGATTGAAACAAGGATGCCTGTGTGTTTCGTTTGTTCCTTTGGTTTTTCCAGACGGGGTTTCTCTGTGTAGCCTTGGCTGTCCTAGAACTCACTCTGTAGATCAGACTGGCCTTAACTCACAGAGATCTGCTTCACGTGTGCTGGGACCAAAGGCGTGTGCTGCTACTGCCTGGTCTACAGTAGAGTTTTTGAAGTAGAATTTGTATACACACACAGACACAGACACACACAGACACACACACACACACACACACACACACACACACACACACACACTACTGTCTAAGGTACACATTTATTATCTCCACAAAGGGATATAATACTCACCTCATGAAACTGAGCTGTCTGTTATCCACTGCCCAAATAATCATATTTCCCCTGCCTTCCCCCTATATTTTATTTATTTCTCAAGACAGGGTTTCTCTGTGTCGCCCTGGCTGCTGTCTTCCTATTAATTGAGACAAAGTCCTGTGCTGCCTAGGCTGGCCTCAATTTCCCCTTTCTTCCTCAGCCTCCCAAGTCCCTGGAATCACAGGCAGGTGCCACTCTGTCAGGCGTGAAAGGACTTGGGACAAAGGTGACAGGCAGCCTGGTGAAGGGCAGATTGTCTAGGACCCAACAATGGAGCAGCAGCTGGGCATCCAGAGGTGGAAACATAAGTTTCAAGCTAAACTGCACAACTTAAATCAAAAATCAACTCTAAATAGATCACAGGTTTAAATGTAAAATGTAAAGCTAAAAATTTCTGGGAAAAGAAAGTAGGAGAGAAAATTTTTGGAAGCTGGAAGCTAGGCAAAGAATTCTTAGAATTGACCCCCAAAATCATAATCTACAAAAGGAAGAAGTGATACACGGGGTTTCGGAAAACTAAACCCTTTTGCTGTGTTGAAAACTATGCCAATGTGCTGTAATCTCAGCACTTGGGAGGCTGAGGTAGGAGTGCCAGGAGGTCAAGGCCAGCCTGGGCTACATCACAAAGCCAGGGCAACAAAGCTACAGGCCTTTGTTACACACAAAGTGTTTAAAAGATGACAAAACCGACCACGGTGTGAGAGAAAGTACTTGCCCAGTGGACATTCAATAAAGAGCAGTGTGGTTGGACCACTGTGCCTGTGGGTTCCTCATCTGAGGAGTCATCACTTACACATCCAGAAAAAAATAAAGATAACTTAATATCGAGGATGTATGCAGGGTGCATGTAAATAGACCATGCTGGATAAGGGGCTTGGATGTCTTTGGATTTTGATAGGGGGTGGAATGTTCTTAAGTCAGTGCCCTGCAATTAGACAGGGTCTCCTGCTTCTAGAATAAAGCATTCCAAGCTCTAAATAAGAAAGCCTTAATAAGTGAGTTAGAAACTGGCAAAAGGGAAAAGATATTTTACCTAAGACGATATATAGGTGGCTCATAAGCGCAGGGAGGTAAGTGGTATGTGTGCAGAGTTACCTTTAATAAATGCCAAAAGAAAGCTGAAAACATACAGAGCCTAAGGAGATCCTAGTACCTGTCATTTATTGTATTTTGTGTTTGCCTGCTTGCCTCTGTGTGTAGTGTATAAGAGAGCGTTTACATGTGTGCAGATGAGCTTGTCTGTGCAAGCGTGTGTGGAGGCCAGAGGTTGGGCTTCTTCCTTTGTTGCTCTCCATTGTTTTAAGGTGAGGTCTCTCCCTGAACCTGGAGCTGGCTGTTTGGGCTAGACTAGCTAGCCAGCAACCCCCAGGATCCTCCTGTTTCCATGCCTCCAGTGCTGCTGCTACAGATGAATGCTGCTACCCTGGGTTTTTCATGGCTGCTGGGGATCCAAACGCAAGTCTTCATGCTTGTACATAAACCCTGGACCGGTGCACTAAGCCATCTCCTAGTCCCTACTTTTTTATTGTTTGCATTTAACTGGGTATGCTGGGTTTCGTTTCAACTTTGTAAGTACTTTTTATCTCACTTAAAACTACCTGTGAATGTAATTTTTAAACAGCTCATAATCTTCTTTATATAGTTTTGCTATAATTTAAATATTTCTGCTGTGCATTTAAGGCTTTTCTCTTTTGTAACTATTACAAGTGATGTTCTGATGAATAATTTTGCATAGAAGGCCGCTCACTGTCAGGGCTCCTGAATGTTTAGAACAGATGGTGAGATGTGAAGTCACTGTGTTCATGGCACAGTAGCTGGAGTTTCTGTGTTAACTGTGCCCTCACAGTCGTGTACAGAGAAACTCGCAGTTTATGTGACTTGGGAAAATACATGTGTGTGTTGTGGAAGAGGGAGGCGGGGAGGCTGGTAGTGCCAGCTTCCACTCCGGGTCCCAGTTACTCATCTCTCTGTATCCTCTAGTCTGCCCCGTGGCATGGCCCCTCCTTACTCTGGGAATGTCTGGGTTCGCTGTGTTTATGTTCTTCTTTTGCTAATCAGAATGGGCCCTTCATCTTCACCTCCAGCTTATAGCCTAATCTCTTCTTCAGACTTTTAGAATCCAGCTGCAGATTACTGGTTAGATACCTTTGCCTTAAGCCACATGTCACAAACTAAACCGAGTGGAGTTTACCAGCTTGTCCACTTTCCCTGAGGACTGCATGACCTCTGTGTTTGAAGCAGAGAGTCTGGGAGGTAGCCTACATTTCCCTTTGAATTTTGCTCAGCACTTCTTGTCAGTTACCATGTGTTAAGATTCTATTTCCAAAATAGCACCCTAATTTGTTACCTCCCCCTTTTCACTGTTTGTAATTTAGGCCCTCACATTTCATGTACTGCTGCGTTGGAGTCTAACTGGTGTGTCTATTTCTGGTCTCATATCCCTGTTTTATCTCGCCCACTAAAGCCAGTTTGTATTTTTGGATCCTGGATTTTAGCATTTTACTCATATTCACTGTCCGATATCACATGTGAAAGAAAGCCTGCTATCCTTAGCGTCAAGTTTGTGGGCCTGGGCTCGTTGGCTCGTGCTGTTCACTGCCTCGTTTCTGCCGTGCCAGGAATGGCGGTTTCCTCTGGATGTTAGGTGTTTCTTTTCTGGCCTCAGGCCACCGCTCATCCCAGGTCTCCAATCGCCAGATCTCTTATCACATTCAAGCTCCTATGACACTGTAACCACCTGTGGGAAGGGCCCCCTACAGCAAGAATGCCTTGCCATGTCCCTACTTCCCACCTCCCTGCCATAGTTAAAGTGTCCTTGACCACTCTGCTAGATTGTTACGCACCTCTCAGACCACCTAAAAGCAAGAGCTGTGTATGCTTTTTATCGCCTCTTGGGTTGGAAATGGTATTTAATAAACATGTCTTGAGTAGATAAAGGGAGAATCAATCTCGGGATGAAAAGTGAGTATGGGGTTGACTTTGAGGCACAGTTTAGGAGTGGAAGCCAGAGGAATGGAGTTTGAGTCCCCCGCTAGCTCCTGTCGGCCCAGCTTTAGATAGCCATTCCTTCCTCCTCTAAATGCAGGGGCTAGAAGCAGTAAAGGCGGCAGTACTGATAACAGCAGGTGCCTTTGAAATCACAAATGCCCGCACATTTGAGTCTCTGTTACAAGGACTTAGAAGGATCCTGGAGAAGCAGGCTACACACGTGGAATGCTTTTTCCACTCAAGTAGGAGAATGACTGGAAACTTTGAGGAGACATGCCCGCCCAGTGCAGGGTTAATTTGTTTGGCTTCACGATAACTTGGGTGCATTGCTGACCAGTTGCTTTAGTGTTGACTTGTCTCATCGCATGTTCAAACAGTGAAGATTGGCCGGGTGAGTCACTTTGAGACAAGTATCCCAAAATTCTTATTTCTGGTCTCTGATGGGAAATTTCCAGGGTGGTGAAGCATGCAGATGTTATTCCCTAATGTGGCTTGACTTCTTTAGCTATTCCGGGTGACAAACCTGTGTACTACTAGCCCGCCTCGTTTTCCATATTCTCTCTGTGAAGATGTATAGTTAGCAGCAGTGACTAATCCGTTTTCAAGAAATGCTGCACTAACCTTTAAGTCTGACGGGTGCGATTGAGCTACGAGCCGTAGCCTTTGCACTGCATCTGGATGACTGTATGTTCCCAAGTGAATCACATCATGAATATACATGAACTTAGAAAAACAAGTTTTTATAAGAAACTCTGATGTTCTGAAACAAAATTACATCGGTAGTGTTTTCCAAAAGCTTTCCATTAGTACCGGCCATGCTTTGAGCATTCCTTTCCCTCCTGACTTGGGCTGAGTTTTAATGATATTCCCCCCGTGGAGGTACTTACTTTACTGCTTTGCCGTGCCCTTTGCATGAGTGGAACTGCCAGTGCATCTTAGGTTGCTGGGAAGGGCAGCAGCCTGGGCCACATTGGCACTCCAGACTTCTCCTTAATTGAAAACAAGTTATTGGATTTATTTATTCTGTGCGCATGTATATGTGTGGGTGAGCTTGTGCCAGGATGTGTGTGTGGAGGTCAGGAGGGCAATTTGGGATGGTTAATTCTCTCCTTCCATCATGTGGGTCTCAGGGACCCAACTCAAGTCAGCAGGTTGGCAGCAGGTGCCTTTACCCACTGAACCACCTTACTCACCCTGACCGTCTGTCTGTACTTCTCATTTCATGACAGAGATGTGGCCATTCACATCTTTATTAATATGTTTCGAAGGTTAACTTGTCTTTCTGCAATTTTCTATTTGCGTTTGACCTAGAGGTTCAACAATTTATTACTTTGAAATATTTTATTACACTTATTTAATTTGTGTGTGGCTGTGTGTGTCTGTGGGTGTGTGTCTGTGGGTGTGGGCATGGTACAAGGCATGAATGTGGAGGTCAGAGGACAGCATGCAGGCATTGGCTCTCCTTCTACTATGTGGGTTACAGGAATTGAAGTCAGTTCCTCAGGTTTGGTACTAAGCATCTTAGTCATCTTGTTGGTGCACATTATTTTTATTTATTTATTTATTTATTTATTTATTTATTTATTTATTTATTGTGTGTGCACATATGTATGTGCATGTAGTATAGCACATGTGTGAGGGTCGGAGTTGATTTCTTTCCTTCCACCATGTGGTCCTGGGGATAGAATTCAGGTCATCAGACTGTAGCGAGGCCCCTTTGCTGTTGAATATTTTTAATTGTTTAGAATTGTTCGTCGGGAGCTGGGCAGTGGTGGCACACGCCTTTAATCCCATCGCTCAGGAGGCAGAGGCAGACAGATCTCTGAGTTTGAGGCCAGCCTGGTCTACAAAGTGAGGTCCAGGACAGCCAGGGCTGTTACACAGAGAAACCCTGTCTCCGGGGGAGGGGGGGATTGTTCATTGGGACTTGAGATGACTTAGTGATTAAGAGCACTTAATCTAATACTCATGCAGAAGACCAGAGTTTGGTTCCAAGCACCCACATTGGTTACTCACAACCACCTGTAATTCTAATTCCAGGGGATCTGATATCTTCTGGCTTCCTCTGGCACCTGCACCCTGCTGTACAGACAGACACACATGGACACATAAACATAAAGTAAATCATCCTTGGGTAGCTGGATATAGTGGCATACATACATCTGTAATCTCAGCACTCAGGAGGCTGAGAGCTTGGCTCACGTAAGTGCTCTGCCTCTCAGCTCTAGCCCAGTGATGTCTTTTCAGTGAGGTTGTATGCAAAGGCAGTGGAGAGACATCTGATGGAGACTCTTGTTTCCATCTTGTGGATGGAGTACATTCCAAGGCTACTTATACAATGTTTGAAAAGTAATACTCGCTGGGCAGTTAGTGGCTCGTGCTTTTAATCCCAGCACTTGGGAGGCAGAGGTGGTTGGATCTCTGTGAGTTTGAGGCCAGCCTGGTCTACAGAGGGAATTCCAGGACAATCAAGGCTACACAGAGAAACCCTGTCTTGAAAACAACAACAACAATAACAACAACAACAACAACAAAAACCTGAGTGGCGGTGGGGGTGTGTGGGAGATTAATAGTTGATTTCTAAGGTAGGTTTTAGGCTGTGCATTTATAAAATATCGTTATTGCACTAGCTAGGTTTTCTGTGGTTGAGATAAAAGCTACTTGGGAAGATGTCGCCACAGTCCATTACTAAGGAAAGTCAAGGCAGGAATCTGGAGGTAGGAAAGCAAACCGTGGAAGAATGCTGTTTACTGGTTTGCTCCTCTTAGCTGCACCTGTCACCTCCTCCTCTTCTTCTTTTCTTTCCTTCTTCTCTTCTTCCTCCTCCTCCTTTTCTTTTTTTTGTGTTTTGAGATAGGGTATTACTATGTAGTCCTAGATGTCCTGGAATTCACTAGGTGGATAAGGCCCACCTAGGACTCAGAGAAAGCCGCCTGCCTCTGCCTCCTGAGTGCTGGGTTAAAGGCATGTGCTACCATGCCTGTCAGCCTGCCTTCTTATAGCACCTATGGCTACCAGCCCAAGGGTGACACTTAATGCACTGGACCCTCCCAACATCAATCATCAATTAAGGAAATGCCCCACAAGCTTGCTTGATCTAGTGGGGTTTTTCTCCATTGAGTTCTCCCTCTTCCAAATGACACTAACTTGTGTCAAGTTGATGTAAAAGTAGCAACCACACCACCTTAATTTTGGTTATGTTACCAGATGGCCTTCTACAGATGTAATTTATGGCAGGAAGGTACTGTGGCATACCCTAGCAATCCTAGGGCCTGAGAGCTGAAGCAGGAGACTGACTGCCAGTCTGGGCTCTATAGTGAGTACCAGATCAGCTTGGGCCACTCAATAAATCTTGTTTGCATTAAGATTTAGAATCACTATGGAAATAGGAAATCTCTGGGCATGCCTAGGAGGAATTATCTAGATTACTTAATTTGGGTGGGAAGATCTACCCTAAATTGGATGGAATCTTTCTGTGGGTTTGAATTGACTAAAAGGAAAAGGGCGAGTACCAGTCATCACCTCTCTTCTTATTGACTGTGGATGTGATGTGACCGTTGCCTCCTCCTCCTTCCATGATGGGCTGTATCCCCTGGAACTGTGAGCCAGAACCACCCTCCCTTC
This sequence comes from Peromyscus leucopus, assembly GCF_004664715.2. Classification (NCBI taxonomy): domain Eukaryota; kingdom Metazoa; phylum Chordata; class Mammalia; order Rodentia; family Cricetidae; genus Peromyscus; species Peromyscus leucopus. The sequence goes on along the minus strand of NC_051069.1, from coordinate 27,168,777 downwards.
TTAGTAACACTTGCCTGGGATTTTGTCTCTCGACAAGTAGTCGGCACCAATAGTTTGTTCTGCCCAAGCGGATACTTGCAGTTTTGCTTGTTGGATACTTCATGCTCACAGGCAATCCAAGTGTCTGTACTCCCCCAGGCCCTCCCTTTTTCCTCAGTGGAGGCTGTGCAAGCCTTATGGCCATTTAACTCTTGAAGAATAAGTTAGTGCACAGAAGTTGGAAGTGTAGACCACAAGAACAAACTTGGTTGATTTTACCTCAGAGGTATGGCTATTTATGTCTTAGACTCCTGTACCTTTTTAGGTAGAAAAATAGGTTCCAGGAAATATATACTAGCCTCTTTCCAGTCAATCCTCAGACTCCTTTACCTATGTAATAAAATCATCAAACTTGATGGTATAAATAATATACCATCAAGCTTCTTTAAAGTATTCTCTCTCTCTCTCTCTCTCTCTCTCTCTCTCTCTCTCTCTCTCTCTCTCTCTCTCTCTCTCTCTCTCTCTCACACACACACACACACACACACACATATTCTCTCTCTCACTGAGGACCAAACCCATTGCTAGGCAAGCACTCTACCACTGAGCTAAATCCCCAGCCCCAGTATTTTATTTCTTGATGTGCAGGTTTGTTAGCATGAACAGAAAGTGCTCTAAAGTGGGTTCTTTAGCCAATAAGTAAATGTTTGATACTGGGTGCTGAAGTCACTGGTGTGCCAAGCAGCCCCATCCTCTTAGCTTTGTGGTAGAGTGCTGCCTGGGTTAGTGCCCCAGCACTGTCAACAGGCCAGGGCAGGCCTTTGAGCCCTTCTGTGAGAAACAGAGAGGCGTCCTGTAACTAAGTCATCAGTAGATGTCCTCTTTTAAAGTTTTCATCTTGATTTTATGTGTATGGGTGTTTTGCCTGCATTTATATCTGTGTACCGCATGTGTGCCTGGTACTAGGAAAGGCCAGAAGAAGGTGTCAGATCCCTGGAAATGGAGTTACAGGTGATTGTGACCTACCATGTGGATGCTAGGAATTAAATGGAGCCATCTCTCCATCTTGTTAGTAGGTTGTTTTTTTGTTTTGTTTTGTTATTTTTTAAGTAGTCTGAATACTAAACAGTAGGTGGAGAGCATATAGGGCTAGTCAGGGCCTCGTTTTTTTGAACCCTCAGGCTACATCTTTCTGTTTGCAAAGCATCTCTTTACCTCATCAGGCTGCTCTGGGCCTTGGTTAATGTTTACAGAGGTCTGTGTAAAGAGTGGTGTTCTGCCCTTGTGCTCTGACCACAGTGACTGAACAAATCTGTACTAAGTGGCTGACCTTTGGTCAATGCCACTCTTTCTCTGTGGACTCGTAATTCTGTTTTTTTTTTTTTGTTTGTTTGTACAAATAGTTCTGAAGGCTTAATGCTATTTTCTTCCTTGCTTCTTAGGAGTTGTCTCTTTTGGTATAAAACTATTCAGACGACACTTGGTGGTCCAGGTTCTTTTAAAGGTGTGTGTTCTGTGGGACCTCTGTGTCGGCTCTTGTGCTTACCTCTCTGAACAAACGAGTATACACTTTGATCTAGCTCACTAGTCAACCCTTGTTTGGGAGCTTGTTATTCTTCTCTTATGTGTGTGTTTTGTTTTAGCTCCTTATTGATGTGGTTGAGGTGGGGCCTTTCCTGGGGGAAAGTACAGCTTTGAACTACATTCCCTGTCAGGTAGAAGTGATGCACCCCACCTCCATGACTCATTAATATCAGTGACTTGTTTTATTATTATTTGTCCCATGAGGAAAGATGCAAGAGCAAAGGCTGATTTGTTTTACAGCCAGGTTTGTTTTGGGGATCGCTGGGTCTTGCCCATGTAGGCAGACACCACCACTGAGCGGTATCACCAGCCCCAACTTTCATGCTTTTTTGTTTGTTTGTTTTGTAGACAGAGTCTAAGGTAGCTTGGGCTGGCCTTGAACTTGCTGTGGAGCTGAGGATAACCTTGAACTCTGATCCCCCTGTCCTGAGTGGGATTGCAGATGTGAACCATACACCTAGCTCTAATTACTAAGAATAACTGGTTGATACATATGGTGACTCCTATAATCCTTGAATCCCAGAGGATTACTAGCAGTTTGAAGCTAGCCTGGGCTCATTAGTAATACTTTGTCTTGAAAAACCAAAACAAAACATAAGCAAATAATTTTAAAGGAAATCTCCTTTTGTAATGTTAAACAGAGTATTTATTAGTATTACACATGTGTATTTAGAAAAAAAATTATTAGGGAAGATTGGTAACTAGCTTTCCAGGTGAAGCCTAAAACCCCATTGCTAGTATAACTGAAGGTTAGTGGGTACTACTGCCTAGTACTGAGGAGATGTGTCTTGAGGAAGCAAGGTCACAGTAAAATGATACAGATGAATACAGAGGGATGGAAATATGACATGAAATCCCCTCAGGCTTCATCTAGTCCCTGTGTTGTACCAGGGAAATGGAACTTACGTCATCACACCTTATGTAAGGCTACTGATCTATAACACCACCGCATGTGAACTTGAATGGGGCTTTGGAGGCTCCTGCGTGGTTGGTTCAGTCTGCTGGAGAGATAAATCCCAGTTATATAACAAAATAGCATCCCCTGCCCTTTTATTTTGGGACGGAGTCTCACTGTGTAGCTCAGGATGGGTTTGTACTTGGGGCCTCTTCCTCCAGCCCTTCCCCTCCGCCCCCAGTGCTGGTATTACAGACATGTACCGCCACCCCCGCCCAGCCTTTTCTTTATTCTTTGAAAGGATTTTCAAAGGGATAGAAACCCAGGCCCAGGTTTTACAGCCTGTTGTTTAGTCTTATGTTTGGTGGCATCTCCGTGTCACTCTGACCCTTAGTGGTTTTAGTATTCACGGTTAGTTACTTACTGTTTGACTAATTCAGACCTCGGTCTGGACTGCCACACTTGATTTCAGATGTTCCTCTGTCTTCTTTTGCATAAAAGGAAGTTGATACTTGCTTTAGTATGAATTCTTCCTTAGATTGGTTTCTCCTTCCCCCTCCTTACGTCTCTCTGAGCCTCGGCAGTTAAAGCGTTACGCTATTTACTTGGAAAATGTCATTGGCATTGTATGTTGTTAGCACTTAGAAAGTTTTGTAACTGCAATATTTGTTGTTGCCTTCCTTCCCCAATGTCAAACCTTACTGATTAATTTTTAACAAAATGAGAATTAATGAGAATCCATTTGACAGAGCGACTGAAACCTCTCTTTTGCAATCTGATAAGAACAAATTGACTTTTAAATTTAAATATTGGCAGAAGAGGAGGTTTTGGTTTCTAATGAGTTCTGCTAGTTGAACAAGCCCTGTTAAATTATGAGATGTTTATTTTGAATTTAATTAGCAATTATTTATTCCTAGAACCATGACTTACCCTCCTGACCTTGAGTGGGCTTCCGTTTTCTTCCTTTGTGAAATTACACCTTGAACCGTGATGCTCCGTATCCGATTCATTCTGAAATTCTGCTGTGTGCTTGTTCCCTTTAAAGCGTCTCGTACTTCTGTTTTGATTATGCAGACTTCTAGTCTCTGGGCTGTCCAGCTTTAGCATTTCTTTTGGCTTCTTCTCTGGCAACATTTGCTGACTTGTGGTGAGGGGGTTATTCTTTCTGCTCCATTGCATCACTGCTAAGTGTCTTATAAAGATGATTATGATTAGTTCCTGGTATCAAAAAGTATTAACCTAGGACTCAGTCCCGGCTTAGCATGTACAGGCCCTTGCTGTGACCCCCAGCAGAGAGGGAAGAAATAATTGACTTAGAATGAAGTGGACAGTATTTTCAGAGTGGCATGTTAAGGCCGGGGAGATGGTTCAGTGGGTAAAGTGCCCAGATACCTATCATCCACTTAAATGCCTGGTGTGGCTTTTAATCTGTAATCCCAGGGCTGGGAGGAGGAGGCAGATGGAGACAGGCAGATCATGGACTCACTACCTGCCTGTCTAGCCAAAACAGCAAGTTCCAGGTTTAGTGAGAGGCCCTAGGAAACATTAAAGGGGAGGGTGATAGAAGACGCTGGGTCAGCTCTAGCCTCCACCTGTGTCTCTGTGGGCCAGCCACCTATGGACATGTGTGAGTGTGCGCGCACGCACACACGCACGCACAGTGACACTGTTGTTCTTGTTTTGGATTTTATTTTTTTCTCATATTTTATATTTTATCACAGTTTAGGGTGTATTTGGTTTAGAGATGAAGCTCCTCCTCTCTCCCCCAAAGCCCATGTTTTATAGGCTCAGTCCCTAGCTCGGCCATGTTTAGCGGTGGACAGAGAGATCATAGTGCTCTGCTATAGTGATCGAATGAATCCATTGGTGGATTCATTGCTGAATGGAATGTTGGGAGCAGCGGCAACTGTGGCAGGTGGGGCCTGCTTGGGGGATGGGGTCACTGCCGCATGACTTCGATGAAGAAGTGTGTCTTTTTAAGCAGCAGCCTCTTCCTCTCTCCCTCTCCCTCTCCCTGGCTGCTTTGCTCTGCCACATGTTCTGCTCACCACAAGCCACAGCATTGTGGCCAGCCAACGTGGAAGAAACCTTGGAAATCTTGAGCCTAAATACATCTTTCCCCTTTAAATTGTTTACCTCAGGTCTTTTGTCACAGCAGAAGGAAAACAGTAACATGAGAGTTACTTTGGACGTTTGAAATAAAAAGCACATTCTCACATCTCTGTCTTCGTTACCTGTACCTAAAACAGTATCGCATATTGCTTGCTTAGTGATGCTGCTGCCTGTTTTGTGTTACTCACTCATGAAGTGCTCTTACGTGCATTTTGTAGTATTAACCTCATTGTGAGCTATCTAGACAGTTTTTCTCTCTGACAGCTGAAGAAACAGATTTGGAGAGATTAAGTAATTTTGCTAAGGCTAAGTAGCTAACCCTGGAAATCTGTACTGTCCTTTCGTGTACAGAATGTCGGGATTCCTCCTCCTTTAGCTGTAAAGGAGCTGCATAACCCTGTTTGTCCCACTGGAATGGTGACATCCTCCTCCCTCTTCTTCCCCTCACTCCTCTGTTTGAAAACTTGCTAAGGCTCTTGTTATATCACCCAGGGGTCTGCAGCTCCTGAGCAGGGGATCCTCTTTCCCCAGTCTCTGCAGTAGGGGTCTTCAGGAACATGCCACCAGACCTGGCCGTAATTGTTTTCTTAAGAAACTGTAACCAAACAGGCATGGTGGACTTGGAACTGTGGTTCTAACACTTAAGAGGCTGAAACTCTGCTTGGAAAACAAACAAAAAACCCACAAACCTCACCTTCAGCGTATCATTTTGCTTGTTGTTGTTTGTTTGTTTTGTTTTGTTGGTTTATACAGTCTTATTTTACTTTTGAGTCAGGGTCTCCTGTATTCCAGGGTAGCCTACTGTAGCTGAGGCTGGCTTTGAACTCCTGATACTCTTGCCCTTACCTCCCAAGTCCTGGGATAGCAGGAGAGCACTAGCAAACTCAGTCTCTTTCTCCCTCTCCCTCTCCTTCCTTTCTCCCCCCACCTCTCAGTTTCATAACACATCTGTCACTTTTCAGAGTCATGACCTAGTATGAAATTTGGCATCGGAAAGCCCTAAGTTGGATTTGTAGCAGGGCATTTAAATTGTCCAAAGCCCCGTGCTTCTCAGCTATGATGGATGGCTATTACCCAGTCTATTGGGGTCTTTGTGGAAATGAACGGAGAGACAAAGCCGCGCTCACACATTCATGCTAGTGTCTTTCCCAGCAGTCGTGGAGGCTTGCCCGACTCGCAGTTCTGCTTGTTTTGGAATAAATCCAAATTTCATGGTAGTCATTCAGGACTTTGCTTCAGTTAGGGTTTTTTTTTTTTTTTAAGCAGGTTTACCTCCCTCCCTATTTTAACTAATTAAACCATTTGACACTAATTATACAATAATTTAAATGTAATTAATAACATCTGGCACTTCTGAGGATTGAGCCTTGGGCACGTTAGGTGAGGGTTCTATGCCTGAGTTATACCATACTCAAACAGTGCCTCCCAGTTTTCAGAACCAAATTTTCGTTGGCCAGGTATCTTTTTTACCAAAAACAATGTCCTAATGATTGAAGTTAATGAAATGTAGACAGTGTGCACTTTTTACAGAGGAAGATAAAATACCTTGACTACACAGAACTCTTATTCCAAGTTCACCTAATACCAGATTTCTAGAACAGCAAAATTGCTCACCTCGACACGCTGCTGTGACACATCATGGTGCCATCGGGATGTGCCCATGGATGGACAGCTCTGAAGACCGTGTCAAGGTCTGAAACCTGAGATAGTTAGAGAGGGGAATTGTGAGTGATAACTCAATTTTGAGGCTTGGCTTTCCATTTCCAGATTCTTTCTGTGGCATAATAGGATTGCTTTGTCTCTGGTGGCTTGGCGAGGAAACAAGTTCCCTCTCCTTTATGGCATCCGTGTACTATTCCACAGGATTAACCTGTGACAAGGACTTTTCTGTGAAGCGTGCTGTTTCCATTAAAGCAGAAGCACCTGTCAGCTGCGATTCGTTATCTGTGGCCGCGGAAGGGAAGGGTTCAGATGCTATGTACAGTGTCAGGTTTGCACAAGTGCCGCCCTCCCGTGCACTTGGTCACTTCAGGTTGTTGTGGAGCTTGTGAGCTGTGCTCCGCACAGAGTGCTCCCAGGGCGCCTCCCGCTTGCACTCCGCACAGAGTGCTCCCAGGGCGCCTCCCGCTTGCACTCCGCACAGTGTGCTCCCAGGGCGCCTCCCGCTTGCACTCCTTGTGCCCCTTCCTCCGTAGTAGAGAGACCCTTTGTCTTGAGGAGGCTCTGAGGAGTTTTTAGGGCGACTGTGGAAGTCATGGCCTAAGGCTGCCACAGCACCCATTCACCTTACCTGGATTCTGCTTTGGACTTGATATGGAATCTGTCCCGCTAGGCCGAGCAGTGGCCCATAAGCAAATGACCACTGAAGCCACTTCTTTCCCTGCACTTAATAAACCTTAGTCAGTTTCAGGCCTCTTTTTAAGGCTCCATGGAAATGTGGTATGTTTGCCTACAGCTATAGTAGTGAATGTTTTAGTGGGTAGTCTTCATTTTCCTTTGCATGGAGTGTGTTACCTGCCAGATACCTACTTCTTCCCATCTTTTCTGGACTAGACTTGTGCTTATGTAAATAGCATATTCCATGGCACTTTCTCTTGTCAAAAGCAGCAACTAACAGTAATATAATTAAGATCTTTGGTATGAACCAAATTAGATGTGATTTAGAGGTGAGTAAATTAACATGATGGTTAAAACCCAAACTTGAGTCATTAAACAGCATGACTAGATTCAAACCAAAGTAGGTCAGACTTGAAGCTGAAAGTCTGAAAGATATAGGCCTGCTGAACCGTTCATGATTCTGTTTAAGAACTGTTCAGGATTGGCCTTCCAAGGGCTCATTACTGCCCGGTATAACCTACAGTTCATTTCTGAACCACTTGATGCCTAGTTTTTCCATCCATCAATTATAATAAGGGCAGTAATTCTCACCATTAGTATAAGAGGATCAGGGTCAGTGTTGCAGTAGACTTTCCTACTGTGAAAATGGACCCCTCCATGATGGAGAATAAGTTAGAGGACTGGTTAGAACATGCAGAGCCAGACCCGGGGAAGACCAAGTTCAGACATCCAACATGCTCGTAAAAAGCTGCACTGTGACACTCACCTGTAATCACACTGTGGGGAGGGTGAGAAGTGGGGAAGTGGAGGGGGCAGGGACAGGAGGATCTTTGAGGCCTGCTGGTCAGCTAATCTAGACAGTTGGTGAGCTGCAGATTCCACGAGAGACTGGTAGTTTGAAAGAAAATGTCCCCCAAAGGGAGTGGCACCACTGGAAGGTGTGGCCTTGTTGGAGGAAGTGTGTCATTGTAGAGGCAGGCTTTGAGGTCTCCTATATGCTTAAGCCACACCCAGCATCTCAGACTACTTCCTGCTGCCTGTGAGTCAAGATGTAGGATTCTCGGCTCCTTCTCCAGCACCATGTCTGCCTGCATGGTGCCATGTCCTGCTATGATAACAGACTAAACCTCTGAAACTGTAAGCGAGCCACCCCAATAAATGTTTTCCTTTATAAGAATTGTCGTGGTTATGATGTCTCTTCTCAGAAACGCTAAGACAGAGACCCAGTCTCAAAAAAATAAGGCGGAGAGCCATAGAGGAAGATACTCTGGCTTCCGTGCACACACGGCATCTCTTCACATGCACAACATGCACACCATACACAAAGGAAAAATGAAAGCTAGAGATCATGAGGCACTGTGAAAAAAGCGTTCTAAACTATGATCAAGCTATTATAGGTCCATGAAATTCCCTACAAATTCTGATTTCTTTCTTTCTTTTTTTGAGACAGGGTTTCTCTGTGTATTCTTGGCCGTCCTGGAACTAGCTCTGTAGACCAGGCTGGCCTTAAACTCACAGAGATCCTCCTCCTCTATCTGCCAAGTGCTGGAATTAAAGGCGTGCGCCACCACCGCCCGGCAGAAATTCTAATTTTTAAGAGATGCTGTCAAATGCTACAGAAAGCAGAGCTCACTGGCATGGATTGCAGCCTTCTCTGAGATGTAGCTGTTCTTTGAAAAGATCTTGGGGACTTATTTGTCAAGTGTGGCTCATGGTAAGGACTAGATGACCTCTCAACACCCATCAACTCTGGTTCAATGCCTCCTCAGCATCTAAACACTCATCTGTGGTTGTGACTTCTGGATGGGGGGGGGGCGTCCCTGTTTCTGGAATTTCATTCTCTTTGTTGCCCTGAGAACCCCTCAGTTTCTGAGCCTAGTCCTGTCTGCTGTGAACTTGCTGTCTTACCTTCGCTCTCTCAGGTTTCCCTGAACAAATGACTGATGTGATAAGCCTTGGGAATAGGGTTTTTCCCCCCTTGTTTGTTTATTTGAAACAGGGCCTCATGTAGTCCAGGCTGGCTTTGAATTTAACTATGTAACATTGACCTTAAACTCCTGATTCTCCTGCCTCCATCTCATAAGTGCTAGGATTATATTTGTGCGTCACTCCATCAGGCAGAAAATAGGATTTAAAGCTAAGAGTTTGAGTAACGAATTTTTATATTGTAAGGATAGTAGGTAATTTCATCTTATCTTCTTGCTTACAAGCTTATATATATATGTATATATATATGTGTGTGTGTGTGTGTGTATATATATATATATATATTTTAATTTTTTAAAAAAATTTGAGACCAGGTATGTAGCCCAGGTTGAGCATGAAGAATGGTCCTTTTTCTGCCTCCTGAGTGCTGGGTGTGTACAGCCATGTCTGGCCTCGCTACAGTCTTTTATTTGGACACTTGTATCTTTTTTTTTTTTTTCTTTTGTAAACTCATTTATTTAATTATGCAGCCAGACCAGAGTTAGAGTTCCCGAGGACACTGGCTCAGGTCTGTGTGGAGGGTCATGCGCCTTTTGCTTGGGCTATGGCCTGGCTTCCCCCTGCCTGGTGTGGAAAAGGTTGTGTTGCTGAGGGCTTAGGACCGTGTCACACTTTCTGAGGTGTATTAGACTTCCTAAGTGATCTTGTTTTCTGTGGTGATCCACTAGTCACTGTGTTTGTTGGCCAAGGACCACATCTCTGAATGGCAAATTGAGCAGAAGAAAGCGAGAGGAAAAGCGGTGCAGGTGCGTGGGTTGTGACTGGTGGTGTGTTAAGAAGAAGAACCCTCCTTTGGCCTTGGTTTTCTGCACACTCACCGGGGACCCCCAGCAGAGCGGTGCCCCGCCTTCCTCTCTCTGACCACATTCAAAAGCAGGTACTGACCAACGGTTTGCTGTGTTTGGTAGGACCACAGCAAACTGTACAGAAACCTGTCCAGATTTGAAGAGACTCCAGTTCTGCCTTTGACAGATGGACATTTGGAAGATGTTACCAGATGGTCTGCTTTTCTAGTAATTTTTTAAATTTTATTTATTTTTTTTATTGTTTAAAATTTTTTCTTCTAAGTAGCTTACAAAGGCTCTGGGATCAGCTTGAAATCACATTCTAGGTATGTCATTTCCTAGCTGTGTGACAGACGGTAGTTGGCTAGTTTTATGTCACCTTAACGCAAGCTAGAGTCATCAGAAGAGGAAGCCTCAGTTGAGAAAATGCCTCCATAAGATTGGGCTGTAGACAAGTACAGGGCATTTTCTTAATCAGTGGTTGGTGGGGGAGGGCCCAGCCCGCTGTGGGTGGTGCCATCCCTGGACTGGTGGTCCTGGTTCTATACAGAAAGCAGGCTGAGTAAGTCATGAGGAGCAAGATAGTAAACAACACCCCTCCATGGCCTCTGCATCAGCTCCTGCCTCCAGGTTCCTGCCCTGTGTGCGTTCCTGCTCTCACTGTTTTTCTTGATGAACTGGTCTGTGAAACTGAGAGAAATAGACCCTTTCCCGCCTGCATTCTTTGGTCATGTTGTTCACCACAGCAATGATAACCTTTAGTAAGACATCTACCTCATGTAGTTATTTCATCTTCCTGTGTTCATTTTCCTTATCTGGAGAAGGATGCTTACAATAATTGCTACTTGTAGGGTTGATGTTAAAATTAAAGGAGCCAGATGGTGGCGGCGCACGCCTTTAATCCCAGCACTCGGGAGGCAGAGGCAGGCAGATCCCTGTGAGTTCGAGGCCAGCCTGGGCTACCAAGTGAGTTCCAGGAAAGGCGCCAAGCTATACAGAGAAACCCTGTCTCAAAAAACCAAAAAACAACAGCAACAACAACAACAACAACAAAATTAAAGGAGACGGTACAGGTAAAAATTGGACAGTGCTGGGTCGAAACCATGCCTTAGTCAAATGGAACTGTGGTAAACCTTAGCTGCTCATGTTTTGTCTCCTGAGCTGGCTCCTTTGGTCACTTTGTCTTGGCACTCTCTGTACATTATTGAGGAACAGAGATACCTCATGGACCAGTTTGTAGTGTGTTCACCCGGCATGCACGAAGCCCTGCAGTGGATCCCCCACAGCACATACACTAGTCGTGGCAGCACATACATGTAACTCTAGCACTGAGGAGGTAGAGGCAGGAGGATTTGAAGTTCAATGTCATCCTCTACAACACAGTGAGTTGGAGGCCAGCTTGGAGACCTTGTCTCAGAAAGAAAACAAAATAAAAACAAAAATTGATCTCAGAGATTTAGTATGAAAAAACATTGACTTGACAGATAAGGACTTTGAGTTCAAATCCAGCCTGACTTTGCCATTCACTTAGCTAAATGGAGACTGGGGAATTTACAGTTTCTTTAGTAGTGGAATTGAGTACGGCTGGCCTAGGTGTCTCCTGTAGGTCTTCCCAGGCACAAGTTCCATCACATTGAGCTTTGTTTTTTGTTTTTGGAGACAGGGTTTCTCTGTGTAGTTTTGATGCCTGTCCTGGATCTTGCTCTGTAGACCAGCCTGGTCTGGAACTCACAGAGATCCACTTGGCTCTGCCTCCCGAGTGCAGATTAAAGTAGTGCACCACCACCGCACTGCAAGAAGCCTTTTCTTAAAGGGGGTTTCCTTCTGGCTCAGGGCCTCAGGGTGTTCCATCCCCAACATGGGATTTCTTGAAGAAATTTTAATTCTTTAGCATCTACTTTTGAAGGGTTCTTGTTACACTGTTATAAGAATTCATTGGAAAATATATTTCCACACTGTTTTCCAGTGTCCAGACAGTTAGTGACTCTCAACATCTCTCCCTCAAGGTAGGTTTGGTGGACTGACTTGCTTACTGTTAGCTTCTGTCTTGGTTCAGACTCTGTATTCTTAGAGTTGCAGTTCTGTTTCCAATCAGTGAATGACAGGATGGTATTTGGAGAAGATTTTTAATGCATATCTTATTATGGCATTCTGCCGCCATACTGCAGACCAACAATGCAATTCCTTTGCTCTTTATTCTTTACAGTTTAAGGCTACATGAAGGCAATAGCACAGATAATCAGGGCTTACATTTCTCATCATTTCCTTCAAATTTAAAAAAAAATGGAAAGGAAAAAAAATTATTGTATTTATGTGTGTGTTATGTGTTGCATACACCCAAATGCCGTGATGTCCATGTAGAAGTGAGAAGCCAGCTTGCTGGAGTCAGTTCTCTACTTCTGCCTTGTGGATCCTGGGGATTGAACTCGGGTCGCTACGCTTGGCGTCAGGGGTCTTCACCTCTTGAGCCATCTTAGCGGTTCAGCATTTTGTGTTAAAGTATACTTTTCGGGAATGTTCTGCTTCCAAAGTGAGGAGCATTGTGGTTTCCCCACTGACCTATTAGTCTATAAGTGGATATATCTCTGCCTTGAAAATCTCATGAACGCTCTCTGTTTAGATGTGGCATTTGATGTTGGTCCTGCCTAAAGTAGAATAGCTACGCAACCAAAGTGAAATAACTGCATGCCATGTGCCCGGCATATTACATTGAATTTATTGTTTATTTAATCTGGAAAAAAATCCCACAGAGCCATTTTTAGCTCATACTTTTATAGACCGCCCCCACTGCCCCCCATTTTACATTCAAGAGAATTGTGTTTAGGGCATGGTGTGTAAAATCTGTACGTGGTCACCCCTATTTGCCCTGAACTGAGGCTTGCTTTTGTGTTCCTACTCCCCGGTCTCCTTGAGCAGAAGGGAGGGAGGGCTGGGCACATGCAGCTTGGCTGATGCCCGTAGAGCCGTCAGCCTCTTGATAAAGTCGATGGGATTTGTCATCACCAGAGACTTCACGTGTACAGAGCTGTATTGCAGGAAAGGAACCGTCTGTGTGATAGGCAGACGCCTTCCGTGCCGTCCGTGCCCAGCTCGTGTTCTTGGTGGTGGTGATTGTGCCGGCAGCCACAGTTGTGCTGGAGCAGTTATTTGACAGCCGTGGATGCCTAACGCTGGCTGCTCTTCATGCCCGCCCGCCCGTCACACTCCACCAGGCCTGGCTACCTGCGAGGTCTGCGCATGTTGGCATGTTCTCAGCAGAGGAAAACACAGCTTATGCTCATGTCACAGTGGAGTTCACTTGGGGATAGAGAACTCTGGTGACAGGACTGTTTCCTTCTGCGAATTTCCGCATGGAACATGTCGTCAGGTGACAAGTCCTCCTCCTACATGCCCTCCATGGAAGAACTGCTGGTGACGTGTTTGAAATTCTGCATGCTACTCTTAGCTTCAAGTATATTTCCCCTGAAGCCAGTATTGGGAAATGAGCTTTGCTCTTCTTCCAGAAGGCTGCTTTACATCAGTCAATCAATCAATCAGCCATGGATTACTAAAATGCTGTTCTTGGGGACAGGTGAAGCTATTGTCAGGGTGGACTGCTCAGATGGTAACTTAAGTGTGTAAACTTAGGTATGTTTCTTCTTGGGAGAGTCCTTAAAATTAACTGTAGTACTTTACTTCATCTTTCCAAGTGAAGATCAATCTACTCTACAGAGTGTAGACATTTTCTGAGAGTTACTCTAATGTTTAAAGGCAGGCTTGAAAAACACAAGAGGGAATTTAGGGTAGCTACAAAGACAGTTTCATAAAACCATGGTAAGTTTGAAGAACTCTAAACTGCTTGTCAAGGCCAAAGCATAATGACAGTATGGGAAAGCATTGGGAGAGGACATTATTGTTAGCCTAGGAGAGACTGCAGAGTGAAGGGGAAGGAGGAGCCCTGTATTCTGGCAGTATCGTGTGTGTGTGTGTGTGTGTGTGTGTGTGTGTGTGTGTGTGTGTCTGTCTGTGTGTCTGTCTGTGTGTGTGTCTGTGTGTCAGGGGTGGGGCGGGTGAGGAGTATTGTGTACTTGAGTGCACATATGGAGGCCACATGTTGGTGTCAGGTGTCGTACTCAGTTGCTTCTCCATCTTGGTTTTGTAGATCAGTCTGGCTGGTCATTGAGCCCTGTCTCCACCTCTCCAGCCCCAGAGTTATAAAAACATGCCCATACACCTTGCTTTTAACTGTCCCCCCTAACCTTTACATAGGTCCTGGGGGTCTGGACTCAGGCCCTCATGTTACACAAGTACTTTATCTATGTAGCCATGTTCTCAGGACTCAACTGACCTTTCAGAAAGGAAGTAGATGAGAGTGAAGTTTGTCGTCATCACCATCATCACCACCACCACCACCACCACCACCACCACCACCATCATCATTGTCATTATTACTGGGTTTTTCAAGACAGGGTTTCTCTGTGTAGCCCTGACTGTCCTGGAACTTTCTCTGTAGCTCAGGCTGGCCTCAAACTCAGAGAGACCTGTCCATCTCTGCCTCTTGAGTGCTGGGGTTAAAGGTATGTGCCACCATCTCCTGTTTTTCTTTTCTTTTCTTTTTTTTGTTATTGTTTTTTTCTCTAAAGTTTGCCTTGGTAAATGTGACAAAGTGGAGGGGTAGGTCTGGAGACTATTAGATTCATTAGGAGATTCACTCATTGTTTGGAGACCATTGAAATCATCCCTGCACCTCGGGCTGAAGCTATAGGTCAGAGATGAAGTGCTCACCTCGTGTTGTGTCAGCCGGGGTCTCCCATCCCCCCAGGACTTCAGGTATGGCACTGCATTCAGGTATTCATTAATTTTATTGACTTTATTCATTAATTTGAAGAGGCTCAGAGTTTATTCCTATTTTACAGGATGGCACAGGTTCAGTTGCTGACTTCAGGGGCTTACAGACAGGACAGGCACAGGCAGTTCCCATTTGAAGTGTGTTTCTGACAGCTCCACGTCTTAATCTAGATGGCACGAGAACCTTTATAGGAAGGAATGGTTGGGGAGAATGAGCCGTGCACAGCTGTGTAGGATGTCGGGGTGGGATTTGGGGCAGTGGAAACAGTGCTTCTGGGCCTGGCTGGAGACGGTGAAGGAAAACCTTAGCTTTGTCTTGTCCTGAGCAGCTAGATTGTGGAGGGGAAGACTGTGGGTGGGAGAACTGAGGCCCGTGGCTTAAGCAGGGCTACCATATGAGCTTTGCTAATATGTTTAAACTAATAAGTTTCAGAGCAAAGAAGCTTTTAACCTAGGGAGGGAAGGAAGGAGGGAGGGAGGGAGGGAGGGAGGGAGGGAGGGAGGGAGGGAGGGAGAGAATTAGACCATTTGTGAAGTCTGTCCCCCAGGCTGTGGGGAGGAGGTCTGAGAAGAAGAGAGGAGGCAGAGTGGGTAATAAGGAGGCTCCCAGTGGCAAGAGAGGCTTTGTGGGAGCAGAAGGAAGAGGAGAATGGTCCCTGCTGTCAGGTTCTGCCAGAGCCAGTGTGATGGGAGTGGACACTGTCCACTGGAGTCTGTGGTGTGGGATAGTGGGTGTCTATAGATAAGAGTGTTGTAGAGGAAGGCAGATTTCAGACCATCAGGGAACCTTAGTTAAGGCTGTAAACCTTAAAAACCATAAAAATAAACCACTCTTAGAAACATGGCTCAGAGCCTGGTGGTGATGACGCACACCTGTAATGCCTATAATCCCAGCACTCAGGAGCCAGAAGCAAGCAGAACACTGAGTTCAAGGCCAGCCTGGTCTACAAAGTGAGTTCTAGGACAGCCAGAACTGTTATACAGAGAAACCCTGTTTTTTTGTTTTGTTTTGTTTTGTTTTAATTTTTGCCAAATGCTGTTTATTGAAGGAGGGAGGAGGTCTTAAATACAGGCTTATAGCACAATGGGAGAACCCCAGAGGGCAGAAGTTCGCTACCGATGTTTTACAATCTTGCATCTAAGCTGGAGAAACCCTATTTTGAACCCACCCATCCACCCCAAAAAATGTGACTCTGAGGAGATATGGAAAAATTTAACAGAAAGAGATGAAGGAATGGAGACGTGGCTCAGTGGTTAAGAGCACTTACTGCTCTTGTTGAGGACTCAGGTTTGGTTCTCAGAGCCCACAAGGTGGTTCCCAGTCAGCCGTAACTCCTGTTCCAAGGAATCTAACACCTTCTGACCTCTGCAGACTCCTGAATATACATGTTGCACATAAACTCATGTGGGCACATATACACATACATAAAAACAATGAATGGAGAGGAACACAGTCTGTATGAATGGTTCTAATGAGGCTGAAGAATATATACTTGACAGAGTTCCTAATTAGAGGACAATGAGGTGGAATGGAAGAACTAACATGGTTTTGAATATTTATGTTAGTTGTTCATCATTATTTAAATTTATTTACAGTTTTTTAAAATAACAACGCTGTGTGTGTGTGTGCGCGCACACACGCATGTGTGCATACATGTGCATATATGCCAGAGCACATATGTGGAAGTCAGTGATTTAATTCTCTTTTTCTACCATGGACTCTGGGGTTTGAACACAGGTTGTAGCTGGAAGGTTCTCCGGTCCCACCCGGCCCCAAGGTGCCGCAGCCACTTATAAAATAATCAGTCAGAGCCTTAATATTCATTGCAAACTGTATGACCTATGGCTCAAGCTTCTTGCCAGCTAGCTCGTATAACTTAACTCAACCCATTACTATTGATCTCTGTATCGCCACGTGTCCTGTGGCTTTACCTGTGTCCCATTACATGTTGCTGCTTGGACGGCAGGTTGGTGTCTCCTCCCACCCTCCTTTCTTCTCTCACTGTCTCTCTTGGATTTTTCCGCCAGGCTCCATCCCGCCCTGCCATAGGCCAATGCACATTGCTTTATTTATTAGCCAATGGGAGCAACACATATTCATAGCATACAGAAAGTCATCCCACAACAATAGGTCATCAGGTTTATTTACTGCCTCACTGGCCCTGTGCCTTATAATTCTCTGGGACAAGAAT
Source organism: Peromyscus leucopus (assembly GCF_004664715.2). Taxonomy (NCBI): domain Eukaryota; kingdom Metazoa; phylum Chordata; class Mammalia; order Rodentia; family Cricetidae; genus Peromyscus; species Peromyscus leucopus. Next base: position 27,152,080 of record NC_051069.1, on the reverse strand, counting down.
TAGCACTGTTGGAACCATGAAGACATATCTGGTGTAATTCATAATAGAGAAAAGAGCTAACACAATAGAGAGAAATCAAAGGGATATGGAAGGTTAGGGTTCAAGACCGAAGTTGTTACGGATCATGATGAATGTAGTAACAGGACTGGGACAACACATCGAAAAGAGGTAAACGTTCTTGGCAGTATGGTCAGTTGTACACTAGAAATTGTCTGGAAAGAAGGTTGTAGTTAGGGTGGGAAGACATAGCCAGTTCCAAATCACTCCTTATACATTGAATGATGACCTGGAAGTTATTAGTTAGGATGCTGATGTGCATAGAAGTGTAGTTAAATGCCATGAACATCAGAGGAAAGAAGGGTTTGCCTGGCCTTCTGTCTCTGGATTGAACTCCAGAGGAGAGACAACAGTAATCTCATACATGTAGGCCTTGTTTAGTTGAGCTGCATTGAGTTCTGGGAGCACTGTTTTGTGGGTAGATCTCACCTACCATTCTCTGGAGAAGGTGACTCTGGCTCTCTTTATGGGCTTGCTTTTGGAAACTGTTGCAAAGCAACCTCTTGTGCTTTCCTCATGTAACCTGGTGTCTGTGATCATTGATCTCATTGGCCTGGTTATCTGCCCCCAGCTATCCTGGCTAGCATTAGTGAACACATAGTAATCTTTAAGAAATGCATTCATTAAAAACCAGGCACTCACACTGGAGCTGGCTGTAGCAATATCTGAATGAGTTGGACCAGTTGGGGAAAAAAAAAATCTCAAGCCTGAGAGCTACTCTGCTTCCAGGTTGTTTGGGGGCAAGGAACAAGAGATGAATCAGTTGTGACTTAATGGGATCTGATATTAATTTTATAAGGTATGTCACTTTAATATGATGCTTCATCATTAATGTTTTAGTAATCTGACAGCATTAGGGAGAGTTGATAGTCTCCCTATTTTATTTCTTGGCTCTATGACAGAACTATGCATTAAAATGCACTTAAGAATTTTAAAAGGGAAGTTGAAGAGAGTAGTTAAAAAACAAACAAATCCCAAGTGGGTTGAGCCGACTTATAAACTCTAAGAACACGCAGCTAATTGCAGATAGATTTTATTAGACGGTGTTGTCTATGTGACTGCATATATATATATATATATATATATATATATATATGTATACACACACACACACACACACACACACACACACACACACACACACATATATATGCCTTCTTTACTGGAGCATGATCTGTAGTGCAGTTATCTAACTCAATATTAAGTTTGGGAAAAGAGAGCAGAGTATATCACTTCACAGTGGCTTTCTGTTTTATGTAAGATTGTAAAAATGTAGTGATTAGCCCATTGAGCCAAATGTGGCCTGATACTGAATCCCAGCAACTGTGCAAAAATACACATTTAACACACACCTGATTAGATTAGGTACACATCACTATGCATGTCTAATATTAGATAATGTACCTTGTTTGCATATCATTCACAATCAGTGTATGTCAGTTATAGCCACATTTTACTTTTTTATTTGCCAAAGGGATAAATTTTATTTTTAAAAAAAATAATAACATTGATGTGTATAGACAAAGGGGGGGCCTTTCTTTTTTGTTTGTTTGCTTGCTTTGAGATAGGGTCTTGGCTATGTAGCTCTGGCTTGAATGACCTCACTAACCAGCCATGGCTAGCTTTGAACTCATGACAGTCCTCCTGAGTGCTGGGATTATAATTGTGAGCTACCACATCTGGCTCCTTTGTTTGTTTTTTCTTTTGCAGAGTAGGTAAATCCTGGGTCCAACCCTGTGCTGGGCAAGCACACCACCCCAGTGGATATACTCAGTATAGGTGTATTTTTAAATGTAAATTGATTTAGTAGTGATGTTTTAAAATGTGTCAGCAACTCAGTGAATATAATCTTTATTCTTAGTTTTATTTCTAAGAGTTTGTCTAGTAGAAATAAGTCAAAACAAGAATATATCCATAGGAATATTTATTGCAACATTTTCTTAACAAGGGGCACAGGGAAAGAAAAACATCCAATCTTAGTTAGTGTTAAACTGTGGAATGTTTTTTCAACGTTGCAGGAAAGTATTTAAAGACTTTGGAAGCTAAACTGTGTGTTCTTTGTGGTAAAAACCACATTCTATAATGGTCTGTGTACACAGCATAGCTTCAGTCTTGTGTGGGTAGATACATACATGGGGAAAAACAGACATCTTCAAGGGTTAGGTGCTGACATGTCAGTGTAGTTGGAAGAGGTTGGGATGATGTGGAAGAAAACTTAGAACTAGGCTACAGTTGGATGCTGGCTAAAGTCTGCATGGTTATATACTATGAGTGGAAATTTAATGCTTTTAAAGAGATGCCGATTTTATACATTTTCTATAATGTGGATACATTTCCTTATAATTAAAAAAAAAAAACTGGGCTTGGAACTTGAGAATTGCCTTACTTGTTGTTCTTGCAGAGAATCCGGGTTCAGTTCCCAGCACCCATATGGCAACTCACAATTGTTTGTAACTCCAGTCGGAAGTGATCTGAAACCCTTTTGAGGCACCGGACACACATGGTACACATACATATACATACAATAATAAAATAAATCTAAAAATTCTCAAATAAATAATACAGGCCCAGAGACATGGCTCAATGGTCTAGAGCATGTAGGCTTTTCCAGAGGACTTGGGTTCGATTCCCAGCACCTCTGTGGTGGTTCACAGTCATCTTTACTCCAGTCCCAGGGATCCGTCACTCTCTTCTGACCTCCACAGGCACCAGGCACCCACATGGGCACAGAAACACACACAAGCAAAACGCTCTCATACGTAGTATAAAGAAATCTTTAAAAAATATGTCAGAGCCAGAGGTGGTAGCTCACTTCTGTAACCCAGGCCAGCTGAGACATGAAGCGCACAACTCTGAAGCTGTTTGGAGCTATTCTAGCAAGACTCTGTCCCAAAACACAAAATCAAAACAACAAAATAAACTTCAGAGAAAACACACATATACCACATACTTAAATGATGATTTGGTGTTCAGTTTCCGTGAATTGTGTATGAGAAGAGTCTGTGCTAAGGACGTAGCAGGAGGCTGCTGGTGTAGGATGTGAGGGGGAAGGCATTCTTCAATTGCCTTATTTTGGACTGTTAGCCGAGGCCATTTGTGGGATTTGGGGAAGATGCCACTAAAGTCAAGAGTGTAGAGGTGATTTTTATTAATATATGCCTAGAGGGCTGGGGGGATGGCTCAGCTGGTTAAGGCTTTGAGGAGCTAAGTTGGAGCCCTGGAACTCATGTGTTTTGAGGTTGCAGGGAGTGCAGTCATGTGTTGTAGCGAGGTGGAGATGGGCGATCCTGGTGGCCTGATGACTAGCCAGGCGTGGCCTGTTTGGTGTGTTCTAGACCAGTGACAGACTATCTCAGAAGGGAGGTTGAAAGACACCTGAGGAGTGATACCTAAGGTTGTCCTCTGCCCTCCTCCACATGTACACATGCATCCATCTCCACACATGGGCACATGCATCCATCTCCACACATGGGCACATGCATCCATCTCCACACATGGGCACATGCCTCCATCTCCACACATGGGCACATGCATCCATCTCCACACATGGGCACATGCATCCATCTCCACACATGGGCACATGCATCCATCTCCACACATGGGCACACACACACAAGATCAATTGCTAGATTATGGAAAACTGGTTGTTTTATCAATTGTTTCTTCAACTCAAGTGTATTTTTCAACTGAAGGCCCGAGAGAGCTAACTTGACTCACAAAATTTTGCTCTTTCTGATACGATAAGACATTTTGATATGTTAAGCTTCAAACCCATGCAAAACAGGTGCTCATCTGGATTACTAGAGGGCAGGTAGAGGTAGGGACCTGTTTGTTCCTGGTTGGCTCTGAGCTGAGAGGAATCACCTATTACAAATAATGTTTTTAAAAGAATTGAAGCTACAGTCAGAAAAAATACAGGTGTCTTCCATTTGGGAACTATAGTTGGAGTGCAGCAGAGCTGAAGTGTGTGTGTGTGTGTGTGTGTGTGTGTGTGTGTGTGTGTGTGTGTGTGTGTATGAGAGAGAGACAGACAGACAGGAGAATGAGCTAACTAAGCTATTTTATTTAAAGATTTATTTATTTTGTTTCACATGTACACATGTTTTACCTGCATAAATGTCTGTACACTACTTGCATGCCTGGTGCTGTGGAGGTCAGAAGAGGTTGTCAGATGCCCTGGAACTGGAATTAGGATAGTTGTAAGCCTTCATGTGGGTCCTAGGAATTGAACCTGGGCCCAAATGCTCTAACCATTTCCCCAGCCCTTAAATGTATTCTAAATCAAAGCAGTACTAACCAGAAATAAATGAATGGTTCCTTTCCTGAAGCATACATCTACCCTTTTCTGAAGTGTTCGTGGCACACACCATAAGCACAGTGGCACCCTCGCATTCCAGCCCCCATGCTGTCCTATAGCATGTGGGGTATAGATGTGGACGTGCAGTTAGAGCCTTCGGGATTTGTTGCGTGAATAATTGCCACCCACGAGTCAGTCTGCTCTCCGAGGTCTTCTGCTTGCCTGTCTGGTTTGCCCAGCCAGCAGACTGCTTGCCCCTTCCAGCCCCAGAGGAGCTGGCTGAAGACCTAATCAGTCTTTTGCTCAGCACACGACTGCCTGCTGAGGACTAGTTAGCTGTCAACAGTCAAGCACAGGGTGAAACCAAGGCTGTCTGAGTAGTGAAGGGATCACGAAGAGGCAACTTAGTAATAATGACTACCGACCACTCCTCGGAATCTAGTTTCCGTAAGTTTTGCACTTCAGATGGTTGTAAAATTGTTTGGTGGATCTGGTACTGGCCAGAGAAGCTTCAATTTTGTTTACATTTTTTCCTTAACTGCGTCAGGAACAGAGCAGGCACCTTGTTTAATCTTCCTTTGACGAGGGTGGAGGGATGCCATGTTTTTGTCCTGTTTGGCTTGTTTCTTCTCTTCCTCCTCCTCCTCTTCTTCATTTGTTTTGGTTTTTAGAGACAGGGTTTCTCTGTGTAACAGTCCTAGCTGTCCTGGAACTTGCTCTGTAGACTAGGCCGGCCTCCAACTCACAGAGATCCACTTGCCTCTGCCTCCTGAGTGCTGGGATTAAAGGCGTGCGCCACCATTGCCTGGCCTGACTTGTTTCTTTTTATGTCACTAGTTTTGAGAAAATTTGTATGAGTTATTAATATTTTCTTGATCATAAAATTACAGCTGTATTTGAGATTATCTTTTTATTTTCTTTATATTTATTTTACATAATGAAGCCACACTGGAGAATTCAGAACATTACCTCTGTGCTTACTAAACAAAACAACCTTCCTCATTTTTTATTTTAAATTTTTTGGTTTACTTATTTATTTTTCAAGACAAGGGCTGACATTGTATCTCAGAGTGGCCTAGAACCTGCTCTATAGCCCAAGCTAGTCTCCAGCTTGGGGCATTCTTCCTCCTTCAGTATTACAGGCGTGAGCCAACACGCCTGGCTTGTTCTTTAGTTTTTAATTTTTGCAAACAAGCAAGTATATAGCATTATCAAAGTACATAGCATTTTGACAGGTGCTGGATAATTATTTAGGGAAGAAAACATTTTCTGCTTTATAGATCATATTATCAACAAGAATTATTTTTATATTTATACCATTAGACATATTATTTGTTCCTGTTTAGATTCTCAGCAGATGTAGGCTGCCTACAAGTAATACAGAAAAATTCATTTGCAAATTCTGCATTTTTGCTGTCAAAGATGGATCTTGGATTTGTGACTTGCCCATGGCCACGCTGATTTCAGTGTGTCTACTGCAGTTTAAAAAGGGCAGTTGTTGGCAATCAGTGTGCCCTGGGTCCCTTTGTTGTTTGTGACAATTGGTTTTCTTGCTGTGTTGTGTCTTCCTGGTTGAGGGGTAGCAGTGTGCCCCTCAAAAGCATTTCAGAGGTTTTTCCAACTAATAATTTTGCCTCCTATTCTTCACTGTTTGGTTTCTTAGGCAACGTGGCCTCCTCCAGCGTTTGCTGACGTCTGTGCAGCCTCTCTCCTGCTCCATCCCCACCCTTTTTGAGCCCCCCCCCCACTGCTTTAGAAGCACACCAAAGGAATAGACATGCTTTCTTAAATGTCTGCTTCTGCCTACCGCTTAGAAGGATAGGACAGAAAAGAAAGCACTTTCAGAGGCTGAGAATCCTGCCTTTTAGGTCAGTTATAATAGAGTTCTTACCATAAAGAGTTCCTGTTCTCTCCCCTAGTTCTCTCTGTCCCCCTTCTCTCTCCTTCCCTCCCCCCTTCTCTCTCAACCCTTTCCCTTCCATTTCCCCACCCTATTCTCTCCCTAACCCCTTCCTCTCCTCTATCCCCCTCTCCGACTGCCACTCAGCAGGTTTCTCGTGAGACCTGTGTTGGCCTTGAACTCAGCCTATAGCTCGCCTTGAGCTCTGCCCTCCTGCTTCTGCCTCTGAGGTGCTAAGATCACAGATCTATCTGTACCACCACAGCTGGTTGCTTGGGTTCTTTTCTTCCACAAGTTACCAAGAGTAGACAATGTAAGTTATTGTGGAGCAAATCTATCTATGTATCTATTTCTCTATCAGAATACTCTAGAGTTAACTGAAGCTTCTGTTTTTCAAGCTTAGGTCAGGCCAGCAGGATGGCTCAGCAGGTCAAAGCACCTGCCACCAAGTCTGACAACCTGAATCACATGATAGACCGGGGTGGGGTGGTGGTGGATCTGACCTCTGACCTCCATACTTTCTTTGTGGCACACACACATTTGCACGCACACTAAAAAGACAAATGTTGTTGAGACTCATTGTGTCTGTGGAAGTGTTTCTATTACTGTGGGAAGGGACCAAGCAAAACTGCTCATGTCTGGAAGTACCCCCTCTATAGGTTCCTTCAGTGAATTTGGGTCCCCCATTTTGGGGGAAGGTGGTTACTCCACGTGCGCCTTTGAAGGGTGTGACTGGTCTCTGGGCCTCTTCTGCCCACCATAAGATCAGGAGCCTCCTGTATACCACATGTTCCCAACAGCATGATGCCCAGGCACAAGGGGTCAAGCAGCTAGCAGCCCTCCCTCCTTTACACCTTTCTCTCCGTTAGTTTGGTCACGGCCAGCTGAAAGTAATAATAAAGTCCCTCATGAGAATTCCCGATCCCACCTCCTTCACCCTTTTGACTTCACGCCAGTCCCAGCTACCGTCCTGGCTAGAGACGGCCATTACTGTTACCTAATGCACAGCCCTTTGACTTTTTGCTGTTTAGCATTAGACATATGTTATTTGTACACTGTTGAGTTTGAGACAGGGTCCTGCTTTGTAACCCAGAGTGGCCTCAGACTCACAATCCTCCTGCCTCAGCCTCTTGAGTGCTAGTATTAGAAATGTAACAGTAAACTTAGCCTTACCTCATTTTTATGTTCCTCCCAACCCCTCCTTCTGCTACTTTCTGACTATTCTTAATGTTTCCTTTTAAAAATTATCATCATCATGTTACCATCTAAATTAAATGTTTGTATATTGGGATATTACTAATATTTTTGTGCATTCTGGGATCTCATAATTTATTCTGAACTAGGTTTTATTTGTACCCTTACTGCTATAGTTTAATGATCAACGTCATCCATGAAGCAAAGGGGTCAGATTTGAGAAAGCTATTTACAAGAAAATTTCTGGTTTGAATATTTCATGGCTCTATGTTGAGGTAATATTTTTAATGCATTCTGTAAGTTTAGTGAGAATTGTCCCACCTAAGCCATAGGTGAATTCTGGGACTATAGCTGAATATCTGTTGATATGTGTTTCAACACACTGTGTCCTCTACATAATGAATGATTCTTTGACATCTTCAGTTCGAGAATAGACTGTTACCATTTGAGTAACCATGCTCAGACGCACGTTTCTTTCCTCTGCCTGAGCAGGTTTACAAGGATCTCTCCCTGCACTTTACTTTGTTGCTATGCTCGTTTTATTGCACATTTTCTCTCCTAAAAATAGACGATCTTTATCCAAACCGTAGTTTTATAAATATTTGCATGTCAGGCAACGTTTTTCCTTTAACATGGATTTTGTTTGGTGAGTTTTGTTAGAGACGCCAAGAGAGCTCCTACTCAATGTTTACTCTCCTCCATACCTCTGCCCAAGCAAGGATCCAGTGCACTGTCGTATCCATCTGCTGCAGCACTCCTGAAGGATTATCTTTCTGTTTACTTTTGCTGGGTGGAGATGGCCGATGCTGTACTTGTTATCTTCGACATAAACTCAACCCTAATCCTAATTTGGAGCTACTTTTTATAAAGACAGGACAAATAGTTTCTCTTCGGTGCTGGTCAGGAGTTTGTGTGAGCCCGTTCAAATGGGTAACTAGCTGGGAAGGTGGCAGAGTAGGTAGAGTAGCTGGCTCCCTCCGTCACGTGGGTTCTGGGAATGAACTTCGGTTGTCGGGCTTGGCCGCAGACACTTTACCTGTTGATGTTGAGCCCTCGCTGGCTCCGTCTTACCCACTCTAACTGTATCCTTCAGAATGTTATGTAAATTCATATTGTGTAATTAATGTCCAGAACTGTTCTCATCTTGCACAACAGAAACTGTCCTCCCGTCCGACAGTCCCCTCCTCCCTCCCTACCACTGACAGCCGCCACTGGACTCTGTCTCTGTGGCTTTTAACTGCCAGTTCTAAAACAATCGTCTGTCTGTCATCTGTCAGTCATTTAAGTTTGAAACCTTTTTGTCTTTATTTCAGGTAAGTAGATTTTTGAGCTTGAGAGGAGAGAAATCTAGTAAAACCTGTAGCCACACTGTATAGTTGGATGAGTGTTGGTAGTCACCAGCCTGAAAGAGGAGCAGCTGGGAGCGGGATGACAGTAGTTAGGGACAATAGTTTGTGACTGATTCCTCGAGGGCCTTTATCACATGCCTGAGGATGGAGGAAACACCTACCTCCTGGATTAAAGAGACAAGACGAATCTTGCGCGCGCACACACACACAAACACACACAGAAGGGGACACACACACACACAGAGACATAAAGGAAGTGGACAGAGTTCTTCATGTAGATTTCAGTTTTAGGTACAAAGCTCAGTTGAGCATCTTGGAGAGTTAGAGGTCTGCGGTTGGTTAGATGGCTTGAAGAGGGTCATAAACTGCTGTAGCAGTTGGGGTAGAGAGATGGCCATGAACCCCAAGCCAGTCAGGGCTAGTTAGAAAGACCCTATCTCAAATAAATCCAAAAGAAAACAAAAGTGATGGACTGAAATTTCCAGAAAATAGGGTAGGGACATACATAGCCAGGTATGTGTATATTACAAGGGCGATGATCATGTTAGCAATAACAGTAACACCAGTGAGCGCAGCCGGGCCACCTTCTCTGTGACCACTGTGTGACTACCGTTCTGCCCACAGCAGCCTTATGGAAGTCGTTGTTCAACAGGAAACAAGCTGTGGAGGTGGGACTCCAATATCATTCTCTTAGCTCATGTCTGGGCCCCTTTGTCTTTCTGTCTCGTGAGTGCCATTGAGACTTTACCTGACCATTGCAAAGGAGAAATTTAGGATGTAATTGAAAAGAACAGCAGAAAGAGAGAAGGGTGGACAGAAAAAACTTTTTAGATCTATAATGTTAAAACAGCAACAACAAAACAAAAACTAACACTTTTTCTCCTGTCAGGGTGACTGGTGGCTTCAGTAGGTTGCTTGAGCGAACGAAGTAAGCCCAGGACACTCAGACCAGGTTATGACCTTGACTGTTAGAGGCACTTGACCGAAATTATTGGCTGAAATTTTCCCTAAAATCTACATGTGGAATACTGGATCAGGGTTCCCATAGTAAGGTCTTCAGTTTCCGTTCAGGGAAGGATGGGAAGCTTTTTATCCATCTTTCCATTTGTTGGCAATGACTGTGTTATAATATGTGTATTTAAAAAGAGTAGCTTCTGTTTATAACTCTTTACTCCTGACCTAAATAAATGTGCACTTCAGAAAAAAGGCTTCTTAGTATCATAAATTTAGGCTTATTTTTTGGTTTGTTTTTATGTGGCATATGCAAAGGTTCTTTTATGAGAAATGTTTGTAAAGCAGATGGAGTTACAGTGAGCCTCCTCACTGACCAGAGTCCTTATGTCCCTATAGACAGTTACAGTGAGCCTCCTCACTGACCAGAGTCCTTATGTCTCTATAGACAGTTACAGTGAGCCTCCTCACTGACCGGAGTCCTTATGTCCCTATAGACAGTTACAGTGAGCCTCCTCACTGACCGGAGTCCTTATGTCCCTATAGACAGTTACAGTGAGCCTCCTCACTGAGCAGCATCCTTATGTCCCTATAGACAGTTACAGTAAGCCTCCTCACTGACCAGAGTCCTTATGTCCCGATAGACAACAGGCACCTTGTTGATTTACAAGTTAATTCCACTAATGAGATCAGTTAATTTCTAGGATGTGACTGGTTTATTTGAACGCCTGTTTACCTATGAGGGAACACATTACTATTTATGAGTTAAGTTCATGTTATCTGAACTGCACAGGGAGCAGCTACTGCCTCTTCCAGGCTTAACCCTTTCAAGCTGCAGTATCTTACCAAATTAAATGCCCTGTAGGTTTCATTTTTCTCCTCTTTCCTCTTTTCCCTCCCTGTCTTCTCTTTTTTCTTCCCATTATTATTATTATTATTACTATTATTAATTTTTTTCAAGATGAGTTTCTCTTTGTAACAGCACTGGCTGTCCTGCAACTCACTCTGTATGTAGATCAGGCTGGCCTTCCTGCCCTTGTCTCTCAAGTGCAGGGATTAAAGGTTTACACCACCACCACCTGGCATTATTATTATTTTTATTTTGTTGGTTTGAAACAGGGTCCCACTATGGAGCTCTGGCTGTCCTGGAATTTATTATGTCCACCAAGATGACCCCTATGCCACTGTGTACCTGAGAATGACCTTGAACTTAGGATCCTCTTGCCTCCATCTCCGAAGTGCCGGAGTTAAAGTTGTTCACCACCACCCCTGGCTTGCACTTGTTTTTGACCGTGCTATGATGTCTATCATTTTGTCTTTAGCATAGAGAAAATAAAAATAAATAGGGGACTGGAGAGATGGCTCAAGGGTAAGAGCACTGGTCGCTTTTCCAGATGACCTGGGATCAATTCTCGGCACCCACATGACATCTCACAACCATCTGTAACTCTAGTTCCAGGGGATCTGATGCCTTCTTCTGACCTCATCGGACACCAGGCTTACATATGGTGCACAGACATGCATGCAGGCATAACACCCATACACATCAAATAATAAAATAATTAAAAAATAATTCTTTGATATAACATGAAATACAATACAGACGAGTCTCATTAGCCCCGTAAATACACAACTGTCACGCAGTGGAAACTTGCTGCAGACTCTGCATGTGTACAGACTTCTAAAAGATACCTTTGAAGCTTTGCTATGGAGACAGATTGAGAGTAAATGAAAAGAAGTTTCTGCAGGCCCCTCTTTCAGAGAGTAGTCCCTGGTTCTTGGGAGTCTGTGCCCACAGAGGTCAAAGGCTAGGAGAGGATGGCAAGATAGAGCTTTCTTAAGTTTTGTATCCAAAGCTAATAACTTTTTAAAACCCTGAGAAGAAACCGCAGATTGCATCACGGCCCTGGTATTTTGTTGTTAGAGTGAAGGATGATCTCAGAGGATTTGAAAGCCTGCCCTGGGATGTGTGTGACACATGCCCCTCTTCTGATTTCTTTTCCTTCGACAGCACAAGACACACTTTTGAAACTGTATAATCCTAAGCTAGTGGATCCAGATCAGCACACACAACAACCATATTTTCCCCCCAACTGCATGCTTTGCTGAGCTTTCTGATCTGAGTCCCAGAGTTTATACAGAGCAGATTCTAATACCTGCCAAGTTATGTTGGGATGCAGAAGGAAGTAGAATAGTCTGAAGAATCCGGAAGTGCATGCTGCCTTTAGGGCACACTGCAGTTGGGAATTTGCTTGCCTGTGGCTTTCCCCCTCTGGATCCCTGTGATGTTCAACAGGCCGAGCTGCAAAGGTCACTGCATGAGGTGGAGAACACTGAGGGGCCGTTCCATTACTTCCTGCCAGTGCCCGCCAGCAGCCAGGACCTCCATTTCTCCTGTGGGTGGAGGTGGCCTGTGGTCCTTTTAGGAATATGGTGATTTGTAGCCAGAACTTTCAGCATGCTGAAGAGATCTATGGTTGATTGCACATAAAATCCTCCAGTAAAATAATTTGAATTTTTTTTTCTTTCTATCATCATTGCTAAGTAGGGAACATACTAAACCACACATTTAAGTTCACTTAGAAATTAGCTATTTTTCTTTCTTGTCTTGAAACAAACAAGACTTTCTTAGTTTATTGATTGATTTTTTTTTTTTAGGTCAGGAGTTGAGACACTGTCTTTGCCTGTGTACTGCTGGTTAAGACTCTCCACACATAGATACCCCTTTCTTTTGTATGGTAATGTGAGACCAGGGAATTATATACAGACCTGACCTACTTTGGAAGAACCAGAGGACAAAGAAAACCCAAACTTACTTCATCTTTTGGTTAAAAAGCTGAGGTTTGGGCCTCTGAGGACCAGAGTTTACTGTATCTTTTCTTCCTCCAGGATTCCAACCAGTTTAGGCTGTCCCTCTCCACACACTAGAAGTTCCCTGCACATGCGGTTTTGTAGATGACGCCATTGCGTGTTTGCTGGTCTGGGAGTATTTGGCTGTTTTCCTAGTGGCACTATGGCTTTGAAAAAATGAGGCTGAAAGACTCTTTTAAAAGTTTTCATTGTTAATTATCATTTTTAATGTGTTCAATTGTATGAATAAGTCAATCTTTTTTTTCTAAGAAGTAGTTGGGATAGAAACATACACCATTCATTATACATATTAACAAATCAATTAGACTAGTAGTCACCCCATTGACTGGGGTGGCTGCATAGGAATTGTGATTCTATTTCCACCTTAGTTTGATTATTTACATAATTATTTTATTATCAATAAGTTTTTTTGTTTTGTTTTGAGATCAGCTTTCACTGTGTCTGTCTTGGAACTTACTGTGGATGCCAGGCTGGCCTTGAACTCAAGAGAGATCTGCTTGCCTCTGCCTCCTGAGTCCTGGGTGGCATTAAAGGTTTGAGCCACCTTTCCTGGCTTTGCCTGCCATTTTGAACAGTGTCTCTCTGTGTGGTCCTGCTTGGCCTGGACTTACTCAGTCTCTGTGTTAGCCCCCTGAGTATTACACAATGTACCTTCCCATTTGCTTCCTGTCAGTTGATTGACTGATTTCGGAAGTGCTTGAAATTGAAGCCATTTCCTTGGGAATGCTAGTCGAGTGCTCTACTCCTGAGCTCCTGTTCCTTGTATACCTGTCTTGACTGTCTCTAGACATCAGAAATAGTAGGTTCCTTTAGCAATGTGTGAGTGTTTTGCCTGCATATATTTATGTGTACCTTGTGCATGAGGGCATCTGATCCTCTGGAACTGGAGTTACAGATGATTGTGAGCTGTTAGGTGGATTCTGGGAACAGAACCCGGGCCCTCTGCAAAAGCAAGTGCTCTTCACCACGGGACCATCTCTCCAGGCCCCTCTACCTGTTTCAATGGTGTGACAGTGGTCTCTCACTTTTCTAACACTATACCTACATAAATGCATATTAGAGGTCTCTTTGCCAACGAGCTAAGTGGTTTAAAACTAGTAGTGTCATAAAATATAGGGAAGGACTAATAGGTGGTATAACTGATGTATTTTGGCTTAAATTGTAGATGCTTTTCATTTTTTACCTCATTATTCCTAGCTGTATTCAATATTTCAGTCGACCAGTCTGCATTTGTGGTAATTCTCTTTAAGTGAAGTCTTTGGTGTTCCTTTAGCAGCTGTCTGAAATTTTAGGCTTAGACTCTAGTGCCCCTTGAGCACTGTTGTAGACCAGCGTTTGGGAAAGCCTTAGTTGGTAACTGCTGTATTCCAGATTCAGTTCATGTAGCTGTTTCCACTATGATGCGCTTCTGTCTAATTCACATATTAGTGGCTCCACTTAGTAGGTTTCTCTGTGAAAGTGTTTTGTTTTGTTTTGTTTTTTTTTTTAAATCTCTGCGTACCTTCTTATCTTTAAAATAAATATCAGAAATTTGAGAATTAATTAATGTTTCCTGGATTCTCCAGGAATTGACTTCGGTTACATAAATGGCACCACTCACCATATGAAATGCTAACATTTGTCTTGAGAATGAAAAATCACTTTCCTTGAAAAACTTGATTATGAAATGAAAGGAGCTCTTTGAAACTGGGATGTGCGTGCAAAATGTTCTTACATAGCATTAGGACTTTGATGGAGTTCTAGAAGGTCCTTCTCTGCCAGCTGTGGCAGTATGCAGCCGTGCTAAGGAGAGCTACTAGAAGGTGCTTTTTGCCTTGCTCCTAATGGACTCAGGGAGGCTCGCTTGCAGTTCTTGACTGCACAGGACCAGCCCAGCCTCACAGCCGCCCAGATGGGGAGCGTGCGGTTTGACAAAGATGTTGTGCTTTGCCTTCTACATGTGCATACTCGTGAGACCTTCAGAAATGAGGAGGGCAATTGGGAAGTACCAAAGCAAACAAAGAGGAATTCCAAACAGTTTTCAAACTGTTATTATGTTCCCGTGGTCCCCTGGGACTCGTGTCTTGCATGCAGGCTGTGTGCGTAGGCCTTGGGGTGTATTAATACATTGGGAGGATTTAACGTGTGAGCCATTGTTAGGTTCTCCACAAGCACCATCGGCGATGCGTGGTTATCAGGATACCTGTCCAGCATGACAGATCCCCACAGGATAAGTTTAAGAAGGTTAAGTCACGACAGGTGGACTTTAAGAAGCCTGAGTTCTAGGTGCTGTATCTTACTTGCTGAACAGCGTCCAGGCTCTTTGACAAATGCCATTCTTGGGAAGAGCACGGTCCTCCTGTGAGCCTGTGTTATTTTTACCTGTGAGTTGGCCCTCCAGGAAAGAGTTGCGTGTCCGTCATTAAGAACACCCATCTTGACTTCATTCACTCTCAGCCTCCTGCCAACCTCACTTCAGAGCACACGGCCAAGTTCTCCACGTGTCTAATTTCTTCTTTGGGGCTAAAATGTAATCTCTTAGCTCGTTTCTCCACTCTAACAGTTCATTCTTCTTTGGCTGGAGAGCATCTTCTTGTTTTTCTGTCATTTCGGATTCTCCTGAACCCTGGCCCTGGCCCTCACGCCTCCCTTCCACACTGCACTTGGGTTGCCGCTTGGAACTGAAAAAGCTTCCTGTCACCTCCTTTCGTTTCTGCCCTCCCTCTACTTCCCCATCCTTAACCTTTCTCTCCTTTCAAAGATCTCTTGGACACGGGGCCAGACTCAGTGGTGGAGCCCTTGCCTTGCAGGCGGAGGTCCTGGGCTCTATCCAAGTATCGTCTGTCTGCCTTCACTCTTCTTTGGTGCCCTCCCCCCTTCTCTGTGTTCGGGCTTGCAGGATGCCCTGCTTCTGCTGGACAAGCCCCACCACTGAACCACGTCAGCCAGGACATCCGTGCCAGCAGCGCCCGAGCCCTTGAATTGAGCCTTTGGTGCCAGCTTAAACATCTCCCTTCACAACTCACTGCTTGTTAATCTAAAGTAAATACCAGAAAATGGAAAATTGGATTCTGATCCTTACCCGTCCTTCGTGTTTATTGTCAGCTCTACCTTTTCTTCCACTCAATTTTTCAAAAGTATCTTTTTGTCCAGCCCATTTAAGTAGTAAGTCCACAGACCAGGTTATTTTATATCAACATTCTATAAGCATACAGTAATCGTCGGCACTTTGTAAATATTGGTTAACCACAGTAGTACTCATGTTAGTGTGCCTGAGCGAGTCGCCTGTAATGGTGGGGACAATTAATTGTAGGGCTTCTGCCTTCTGAAATGGTAAATGGTAACCACATGGAAATTATTGGAACTGAGAAATCATTTTCTTTTTATCTTTTAAGTTTTCCCTTCATTGCTTTGAGTTTTGAGTCATCACCAAAGTTTTTTCCTTTGTTTCAGATACCACTTATTAATTATGCATAAACTACCATGTTTCAGATTATGAATGCTTCTAAAAATCAGTTTTGTGGTATATTGACCACTTTCAATAAGTTCTCCATTCTTTATCCTGCTGAAGTCCTAAGTGCATGAACAGTTTTGAGTTCACCGTTCAGAACAGTCCAGAGAAGCACAGGAAAATGGAAGCTCAGCTGTATACCTCACAATGCTGGATGTTCTAGATGATAGCTACCTCCATCTGGGGTAGTTGTGTGAAAGCTGACTGACTTCTTTCCCATAGTGGACTGTGTTGAGTCCTCTCACGTGCAACTGGCTCATAGTCTCGCTCCCTAGCTGCTAGGCTCGCCAGCCGCACATCTTCTAAGCAGCAGCTGTGACCGGTGTGTAAAATGAATGAAGAGTCATTTCTGTTCAGATAGCCAGCTTTCCTTTACCCCACACTTCTTGGCTTGTCTGTTTGTTTAAAACTAAAATACAGACTTCAGTTAAGACGTTGGTTTGAGTACAGAGGTTAGGCTTGTCCCAGGAATGTGACCAGCCTGTATCCTGACTCTGGCCATGAGATGCGTGTTAATCACAGCCACTTAGTGCCTGTCAGGTTTGCCGTACGATTTCAGCTTGTAAAGTTGGTGGTTTCTTTAAGTTGTTTTTCCCATTGGTCATTCTATTTTGTGGTTGGGTTTAAGAGAAAAGTTTTATTTTCTTCTTCATCAAGGCTGATTAGAAAGGTTTTACAATTCCTTTTCTAGGCCACTATTCCCAAATTGGACTATAAAGAAATTAAGCCCTACCAGGGGAAAAAAGTGACTAGTTTTCCCAAAGATGAATTTGTTCCAGACCCGTAGAGGAGTAATGAATTCATTGCCTATGATGATGCCATAGTTAGTGTTAGTTCTCAGCAGATCTGGGGCCAGGGCTTCCAAGACTCTGTCCTTGGATCCCCAGGAGAAAGTGTCTTAAAAGAAAAATCCCATCTTTTCATTTTTCAGCCTTGTCTTCTCCACAGTCATAAAATGGAGATTTCCAGAGAGCACTGTCCTGTGACTAGCAGCTTGTGCCCGTGGTTCAGGAAATATGTGCTTATGGCATACATCTTTTAAATGTTGGTTTTAATTTGATTTCTCAGGGAATAGGGACATATATTATGTATATAACAGAGCTCCTTTGAAGTTTGTCAATAATTTTCTCCCTTTTGGCAATAACACCACCCCTGTCTCATTTGGAGAGAGGGTCTCACTGGGTAGCCCTGGCTGGCCTAGAACTCAGTATGTAGATCAGGCTGGTCTCAGCCTTGCAGTGATCCTCCTGCCTCTGCCTCCTGCGTGCTGGGATTATAGGGTGCACCACCATGCCTGGCTTCCTCTCAGTAATTCAGGTCCTGGTACCTGCTGTTTGAGGTTGCACTTTCACTCGCTCTAGAAACTCTTAGGATAGCTGCCCAGGAACTTGCACGGTGCTGCCAACCAGACATGCAAGCAAACACTGTCTCAGTAGAGTTCCAATGAGCTGGTAGAATATGACTTTAGAAACCCCCCCCCCCAAAAAAAAAGCAGTGTTTGAACATCAGTGCCTTGGACCTTGGGCAGTGGAGTCTTTGGGAAATCATTTTAGTAGAATGTCTCCTCTGGGTTATAATCAGCATTTTACATTATCTAGACTAGTACTATCCAACAGCATGAGGAGTATATACCATGTTTCAGTTTTCTCCTCCCCTTCCTTTTTTGAGACATAGGAGATTGAACCAGGGCCTTGTTCTTGTTCCACAAATCTTCTGCCATTGGGCTGTACTCCCACGCCTCCCCATCCTTTTTATTTTGAGAAAGAGTCTCACCAATTACCCATGGAATTGTGATCCTTCTGCCTCAGTCTCCCAAGTAGTTGAAATTGTAGGCCTTTGGCACCAAGCTTGGCAATAGTCATATTTTTAAAAAGTTAAAGAAACAGAGTTAATTTGAGTAGCATATTTTATTTAACTTAATATCTAAAATCTTTTCCCACAAGTAATCAATAGGAAAATGTATTGGTGAGTTCACAGTCCTTTGGTAATACTAATGTGGTAAGTGGTTATATATGTCGTATCTCCATTATATGCACTGGCCTCATTCAGATGATGTGTAGCCACCTATGGCCGATGGCTACTGTACAAGACTGGACAGAGCTGGACCATTCAGTAATTCTAGAGCTGAGTTGAGAACAATCTAGACTAGATAAGATTTGTTCTAGAAACAGACAAAAAAGTTTGCCTCCACATTAATACAAAAACGTAAGTCCACTGAGAAAACTCTCAATGGCAGAAATTCACCTTCCCAAGTTTTAAGACATTTCAATGAGAGAAACAGCTTTTTCCCTTAAAAGAATGCCCCTTTCTGCCAGACTCTGCTGACTCCCCATGGGAGGCCTTACCTTCTTGTAGGAGGGAATGGGGGATGGGTTGCGGAGGGAGGCTGAAGGGTTAGGAGGAGGGAAGAGGGGAATCTGTGATTATTAGTATGTTAAATTAAGAAACAAATTTCTTAATTAAAAAAAGAATGCCCCTCTCTAGAGCACGGTGATGTTCCTCTTAGAAGCTTCCCCACCCCCACCTCCAGCTCTGCCTGCATCTGCCCACTAGTTTAAGGGACCTTCTCTTTTTGGAGGAATTTTTGAGTTTTCCTCCTACTTGATTTCTTTTGTAAGCTGTGCGTTTGTCATAGCGTTCCCCCGAAACCCCCACAAGGGGTTTTTGCTGGGGAATGGTGGTTGGTTCTGATCTTAGTGCTGAACTTTTCTCCTGGCTCATGGGTTTGCATTCTGTCACCGTGTATCTTCCCTCAGAATGTGCTGTCTGAATATGCAAGAGAGTGAGTTGCTCTGGGGGAAGAAACCACTGCTTTTTTTTTCATCTTCATTTTGTGTGCGTGTGCGTTACTGTGTTGTGAAGCTGAGGTAAGGTTAAAACGCTGTGGTTTCCAGAAGTGAGAACAAGGCAGTAATGGCTCTCCCCCTCTAGAGTGACTACGAAAACTCTGACTTTGGCCTGAGCTGAATTCAGTTTTTTCTTACCAGATGCCAATTTAAAAAGAATTTGTTGAAGGGAAGTATGTTGCAGAGGGAAAGTTTTCAGGTCTTTCACAATCTGAATCGATTTAGCAACATATTTGATGCGATGCCATATTTAATTAATATTAGAGTGTCAGTTCACAAAGTCATATTCTTTGCAAGAGAAGAGGATTCTGTGTAGAACAGGCCAACCTGGCCTGGGGAACACACAGCATCGGGCACTGTGTCAGCCTTCCTCCTTGTTAATAGTTTTCATGTGCACATGTGAGTGTGTGATCTACAGACGTCTGGCTCCAGGCTCTGAAAACACTCTGGGGACCTGGAGAGATGGTGGCTCAGCAGTTAAGAGCACTGGCTGCTCTGTCTGAAGACCCAGGTTCAATTCCCAGCACCCACAGGGCAGCTCACAGTCATCTGTAACTATCAACACAGAGGACCACTCCCTCTTCTGGTCTCCAAGGGCATCAGGCACATGCATGGTGCACAGACATACATCCAGACCAAACACCCATGTCTATACATACAATATACGCTTGGGAAGTTTGTCTAGTTACCTGAAGATTAACTTTTATTATAGAGATGATTCATTTTTAAAGCAACCCATGTGTACTTTAAGCTAAATTATGTAGACCCCAAGAGTCTGTAGCTGTGAGAAATCCATGTTCATTATGCTTTTCAGGTGTTGTCAAGATAATCCAGCCTGCATGGCAGGCCCTGCCCTCTGACTTGGTACTTTTTTTGTTGTTCTTCCTCTTGCTCTTTAGAACCCCTCTCTTTCCAGCTTGCAGCTAGGGTGGCTCTTGTATCTCAGGAACCTGACAGGACAAGCAGGCTTGCCATTGCCCAGCAACACTTGAGTGCTCTAGGGGCTGGTGCTCCTTAGTAAGGGGGAGCAGGGGAGCCAGGCCTGCTGTGAAATGCACAGTGCTCTCTTAGACATAGCCCTGGGTTAGGCCTTGCTGGGTCTTCCACCCTGTGGTTCAGGGTGACTTTCCTGAATGGAATTCATTTTCCCCCCAGCGCTGTTCCTTCCATATTCTTTCCACATCAGCTGGCAGCAGGTCAGGCAGTTCTGAATAGTGCCCGTAGATTGTTAGCTAGTTTACTTTTTGGCCCCCGGCCTTCCCTTTAACAAAGGAATTGATGTTTTAGATTCAGAATTATATATGACTTAGTGAAGCCAGTCTAATCCATGACTTGGAATGTCAAAGTTTAAGGCTAGATTCCAAAAATTTTGAAATAACATCAGTACCTATATACAGTAGGCCCTCCCTCTACCCCCCCACTTATCTGTAAGTGATAGGTTTCAAGACTCTGAGGGAGTGCCTGGAGCCATAGATAATGCTAGCCCCTTCTTTCTCAGCAATAAAATAGAGTAATTGAAACAGTACACTGTACTGTAATAAAAGTTATGTAAACATGTTCTTTATCTTGAAATTTGATCGTACTGTAGATCTTAGTAGCTGTAGTACATCATTTCTTTTTCCATTTTTGTTTGTTTCTTTCTATTTGTATTGGTTTTTTTGAGACAGAGTTTCTCTGTGTAGCCCTGGCTGTCCTAGAACTTGATCTGTATACCAGGCTGGCCTCGAATTTACAAAGATCCGCCTGCCTCTGCCTCCCGAGTGCTGGGATTAAAGGTGTGCACCACCACTGCATGGTTTGTTTGTTTCTTGAGACAGTCTTGCTATGTAGCCCAGGCTGGCCTCACACTCCTGATCCTCTTGCCTGAACAGGATTCTAGGCATGCACCATCATGCAAGGTTCCTTCTAATGATGGCGAGAAGGTGAAGGGAGTTCCTTCCAACTCCCTTCTGATACGTCAGAACTGCTGAGTTGCCAGAACTGCTGCTCTTGTGTTTTGGGGGCGTTTGGATTGTGTTTTGGGGCGTTTGGATTGTGTTTTGGGGCGTTTGGATTGTGTTTTGGGGCGTTTGGATTGTGTTTTGGGGCGTTTGGATTGTGTTTTGGGTGTTTGGATTGTGTTTTGGGGCATTTGGATTGTGTTTTGGGGCGTTTGGATTGTGTTTTGGGGTGTTTGGATTGTGTTTTGGGGCATTTGGATTGTGTTTTGGGGCGTTTGGATTGTGTTTTGGGGTGTTTGGATTGTGTTTTGGGGCATTTGGATTGTGTTTTGGGGCGTTTGGATCAGTAGAACAAGGGCTGCCTGAGCATAAGAAGAGCTATGCTGTGGGAGCCCATCTGATAGCTGAGTTCGTGACTGAGTAATAGGAGGATAGCATGTACAGAATTGATGTGCTGTGTGAAGAGATGATTTATGCCCCAGGCAGGACAGAGCTGGTTGTGCACAACTCTTCAAGCTTGGTAGAGTGTCATGCGGTTTAAAAGCTATGCATTGTTTCTTTTTGTGCTTTTCCATTTACTATTTCGAGATTGTAGCTGGTTGGTACCTGAAGCTAGAGCGTGAAACTGGGGGTTAGAATGGTGCCAATCTCATGTATGTCTGTAACGGGTCAGGCACTCTTGCGTTGTATGCATGACATTAGTTAATTCCCAACAACCCTTCAGAGATGTTCCTGTCCCTGTTCCCACATTTTACAGAGAAGGAGCTACAAGAATTAAAATAACTTGCTCGATGTTCTAGACTTTTTAATTAAAGCAACTTTGGCTTCTTTTTGCCCTTGCCTGTGATCTTATATCCAGTGCTGGGCAAAGCTTCACCTTTCTGTGTTTTGTGGAGTCTGCTCTGAGGAGCAGAGCAGAATTTGACACTGTGTAGGTATTCTCTAAAGAGGTAATGCTTGTCATGATACTGTTTGTGAGCTATCCCGAGAGAAGCAGGTGCAGATCCTGGGTCAGCTGGTGGAGTTATACCTGGGTTTGGCACAGTAACCAGTAGATATGCCGGTGGTCAAAAATCGTGCATCTCAGGACTTACAGATCAAAGAGCTGCCGCCAGGAGGAACAGTGATTCTGTTCCTCCATGTTAAAGACATCCCCCGCCCCACCTGTCCCAGTTCCTTCCCTTGTCTGTCTGTCTGCTGAGTGAATCCTCCCAGGGCCCTGATCTTCTCTCCTGGGTGGAAGCTGCCAGCCTCTGCTCAGCTGCTGTGACATCTTTGTCCCATAGTAGATTCCAATCCTGGAAGTCACAGCTGTGCCCATTAGTCCTGGGGCACCTGGCATTCCACCAGCAGGCCTTGAGCGCACTTTCTGGGAGCAGCGGGAAGTCCTTCTCCTGGTACCCTTCCTCCTAAGTCTTCAGTCCACAGTCTTCAGTCTGATAACCTGAAAGACTGCCAAGTCACCTTTCTGCCAGGCATTGTGTACATAGCTAACTGATCATTTACAGTTCCGTATGGTCTTCATGGCCCTAATCTAAACATTTTACTGGTATTGATTTATGTATTGGTTAAGTAATTAAAACCAAGATACAGAAACATTTTTTAGGTGAAACAAGTTTTTGGTTTTTTTTTTTTTTTTTAATATTTCACTGAGGATGACAAGAAAGTTTAAGATTTAGTGAATTCATCTGGATGTGGTGGTGGGCACATTTAATCCCAGCACTCAGGAGGTAGAGGCAGGAGGATCTCTGTGAATTCAAGGCCAGACTGGTCAAAAGAGTGAGTTATGTGTATGTAGAGAGTTATGTAGAGTGTATAAAGAGCCCTCTCAAAACATGAAAAGAAGTGAGTGGATTGAAACAAAGTCTGTTATCTTTCATTTCACCTTAAAATGTCTGTGCTGTGTTGCATCATGAATCACTCATACAATCTCATTGCCCAGGAGGCTGATGGAAAAAGATTGCATTAAAGACTAGCCTTGGCTATATAGTGAGTTCTAGGGCAGCCTGGGCTACATTGTAAGACTGTCTCAAGAAACTATATGCTGCCAGGTGTCTTGAGAATAATGGGCCAACTAGACAAAGGGCTTGTGCTAGGGCCGTGTGTAGGGTAGAGGGAGATCTTCAGACTCGTGTGGTATTGATGGTAAGGGTTTCTTTCCAAAGGCAGACCCAAGGGTCCGCCTCATACTTGTTGGTAACAACTAAATGTTGGGCTCACTGTTTGCTCTCTGTGCCTTAGTTTCTATACTAATAAAAGAAGGTTCACAGTCACATGGGTTACGAGGTTAGGGAAGTTGAACGTGTGAGGCAGTAAGAGCTGTGACTGGCATCTGGTGACTCTTGTGTCCCTTGGCTGCCATGTCCTGCCACCCTGCTCGGCCTCCTCCTGGTGGCATTTACCTATGGGTCAGCCTTGTCACACACACTTTGTCTTCACGAGAAGTCCCTCCCTCTGCCCGTGGAAGCATGATCTGAGACAGCCGTGGCCACATCTCTACAGGCATGAAGTGTTCTGTCTGGGCTTTTACTGTGTAGGCAGCTGAAGGGTTGTAGAAGACCCAAGGGCACTCGGAGCCCATCCTTTGAGACCAACTTGATTGGAATCCATACCCTGTCTTTTAAAAAGTTAGACCATTTTCTTCCTTGACATTCTGAAAACACAACGCTAGCAGTCTGTTTTTCATAGAATATAATGGTTTAAAGTGGACTTAGTTTTCTTGAGTAAACGGCTTTTAATAACACATCCATGCATTTTCTTCCTCTGTTGCCAGGTTGCTATTAAAATCATAGATAAGACCCAGCTGGATGATGAAAACTTGAAGAAGATTTTCCGGGAAGTACAGATAATGAAGATGCTTTGCCATCCACATATCATCAGGCTTTACCAGGTAGGAGGACCACAGCCCCAGCCCAGGGCGGCCTGCTGGTCCAAGGCAGCTGTTGAGAACCTGTGGGTGCGGGGAATGACTGCCGTTTTATTCGGTCTGCACGGTGACCCTGTGGGTGCGGGGAATGACTGCCATTTTATTCGGTCTGTATGGTGACCCTGTGGGTGTCCTAGGTAGGTTACCCTATGGTTGTCCTAGCATCGCCCCACCCCCTTCCTTTGCTCAGATCTTAGTAGGCCCATAGTTTCCCTGGCTGTTTTTTGGGGAGATCCTCCTGTCCCCTTGCAGGTCCTTTGGGTGTCCTTTGATTCTTCCCAAGCATTACACAGAATGAGGCGAAGGCTGAAAAATGTCCTTATTTGGACCAGAGTTCTTCAGCAGCATGGAAACTCAAAGGGACAGAGAACATGTTATCTCCTCATGGGATTATTTAAATGCTAGTTAAAAATTATGAATTATGGTGGTGAAGGCTATCTCAAGAATGACTTCTTGTCTTAAACAATCCCCCTCCCCCCTTCTTCTCTAGAAAGTCCTGGGCTTAGTTCTCCAAGGCAGCTTTAATTAGTTTTGATATTCTGGAGATAAATACCATGTCATGGAAGAGCTTTCTGTTGTCGTTTTCTTATCTTCCTGAGAAGCAAGCCTGCCTTGTGCCATCATCAAAATGACTTGCTAGCTTATGGCAAAAGCAATAACTATTGGATGGAATTTCAGACCAACAATAAGGGAGGACTTCGCCTTAGCAGGCTGGAGGAAGAGAGATTTGGGGAGAGGTGGGGTTTCTCAGATTGCAGTGTGTAGTATGCATGCACCCAGCCCCGCTCACGGCTCTGCAGCGAGCAGCCATCTCCAGAGTTGAGGGAAGCGGCCACCCACTCGGTATGTTCATTGCTGTGAGTCTGCAGTAGACGTGTCCTGACTCCGGCACACATGTGCCAGGCTGGAGAAGCACACTGCCAGCACAATGGGCAGACTTGCATAGCCTGCTGATTTTTATGGAAAGGAAAACATGAAGTGAGGCATGCTGTGTTGTTTAGCCAGCAGCTCTAGCCCTCGTCTCTGGCATCAGCTGCTTTCCCGATGAAATGAGTTCAGTCAGTCAGACCTGTTGAAATGGATCTCAGTAAGCGATGTTGGGCAATAGCTACCTTCTATAAGAAACAAACTTGCTGGGCGGTGGTGGCACACGCCTTTAATCCCAGCACTGGGAGGCAGAGCCAGGTGGATCTCTGTGAGTTTGAGGCCAGCCTGGTCTACAGAGCAAGAGCTAGGAAAGGCGCAAAGCTACACAGAGAAACCCTGTCTCAAAAAAACAAAAAACAAAAAAAAGCAAACTTAGCCCTCCCTGGTGCTGTCTGAAGACCTGCAGTGAGTGGTCAGTGTCTTCCCCTTGGCTCCCTGCCTGTCTTGGTGGAGTAAATAAAAGTGAGCATTTCCCCCCTTGTTTATTTTTTTTGTCTGTTTTGTAACACAGCCTTGCTCAGTAGCCAAGCTGGTCTCTAACTCAGATCTATACAGTGAGTAGATGTGCATAACTTACGGGAGATACAGTTTTGAATTCCTCAGAAGTTTAATAGCAAAAACATTTGCAGCTAATGAGAGTTAAGAAAAGGGAGGACTATGAAGAAAACACACAATACTATAGGTAGAGTTTTCCTGTCCCTCAGTCGCTATCAAATAAACACACTGAGGCTTATATTAATTATAAATGCTAGGCTGATAGCTCAGGCTTGTTACTAACTAGCTCTTACAGCTTAACACGTTTCTATTAATTTATGTGCTGCCCCGAGGCTCGTGGCTTTTACCTCTATACCATTTTGTGTGTCTGACTTGTTCTGCATCTGGCCGACGTCTCCTCTGACTCGGCCCTTCCTCGTCCCATCATTCTCAGTTTGGCTTTCCTGCCTAACTTTATTTTGTTCAGCTATTGGCCAGTCAGCTTGTTTATTAAACCAATCATAGTGACATATATTTGCATAGTGTACAGAAGGATTATTCCACAGTACACACAATACTTTTTTCCCTGAACATCTGCAATATATTTAATATCAGACACATTTTGTCATGTAAGTGAATTACAGAGACAGGTTGATGCCACCAGTTTATAAAGACTTTTATAAAGGGACACAAGCTGTTTTACAGGAAAATGAACTTAATATGTATTCATATAATGGAGTATTATAAAGGCATTAAAAAGGTCTAAAAATAGACCCAGGCGTGGTGCCACATATCTGTAGTCACAACACTTGGGAGGCTAAGGTAGGAGGATCACAAGTTCAAGGCCAGGCCGCACTATGTAGTTTGTCCTAGGCTAACTTGATCTGTATCATAAGGCCCTCTCTCAAAAAATAACTCCTCTAACCCACCAGCAAACGACACACATACACACACAAAACAAGATGTGTGTGGGTGTGGGTGTGTGTATGTTCCAACACTATACATATATGGTGTTAATGTTTACAGAAAAAAAAAAGAAAGCATCCAGCAAGTAGTATAATTAATGAACTACAATGTAATAAAGGTGTAGGTCTGTTGTGTAACCTGTGGCTAGAGCCAGGTATGGCCAAAGTGACTGAGGAACTACACTTTATTTTAACTTTAATTAATTTTAATGTAAAAACTGAAGCAGTCTAACCCTTTATAAGATCATTGAAATGATGATGTTTTTGGACAAACTGGTGTAAACTATGAAAGTTGCTTACAGCTTTTCTTTTTAATTGTGGCCACTTAGATCCACTCAGTGACCACAGCTCGCTTTTGCTGACCCTGACATCCTCAGGAGAGGTGCCCAGTGCTAATTGTCTCCCAGGAGCGAGGTGAAGACGGGAGTTAGAAGCCCCAGGCTTTCTGTTTATGCCCTGGGTGCTTAAAATGTGTACTGTAGTCCTGACATAGATCCAGGCATATGACCTAAAAGGGTCTGGCCAAGAGAAAAACAGCACTGACTGTGGATTTTTAAAAAGTAGCAAAATGGAGACTGGACAAAGTACAAGTGAATGGGTTCATTATTGAAAGGCTTGGCGTTTTTATGGGATTCCCCCCTTCTTTGAATAAATGGTCCATGGAAGGAAAGTTGACATTTCCATTTAAAAATCAAGTCCTGTGTGGTTTCTGGGCCGTCCTAAATTAGTCCCAGTGTTCTCCCTAAGGCTCTTGCCCTGGGCTGGGGGTGGAGGAGGAGCAGTTTGAGCTCATCACCTCAAGTGATGGTGAAATTGAATTTTTTTTTTTAGTTCTTAGCAGCTTCAGCTTGTCGGACCAGAGACCTGGGGACCAAGAGGACTGTGTCTCTGAGGCAGTAAATGTCTCCTGAGTGTCAGAGCCTGCAGAATCCCAGTTTCCTTTGTCACAATACTGCCTGTACCCTCCCACCGTGCAGGTCTCTTTGTATGGGGCTGTCAATCACTGGTTCTCTTCCTGGACCAGTCGGTCTGTCACCTGCGTCACTGTCACCTTCCTGCCTTTGTACAGGTCATGGAGACAGAGCGGATGATTTATCTGGTGACAGAATATGCTAGCGGAGGGGAAATATTTGGTAAGTACATCATTGCATCCTTTAAACAACTCATGAGCACACTCTGCAAACTTCAGATAATTGTCCTACGTCTCTGCCACTTGCTCAGCTGTCGCCTGATGCTGCTGGTCAGCACCATCACAGTAATTTCCAGGAGTTTTATTCAGCTAGTTCAATCCCTCCAGTGTATTTGTTTCTTTAGCAAAGATGTTTTGTTTGCTCTAGTCAGACGTTAACAGTTGAGATAAAAAATCTCAAAACCAAATGTTGCTGCTGATCATGTGACCGAGGGTCATTCCTGTTGTCAGACTGTAGCTGAGGTTGCGAAGGGTGATGAGATCCCGTGGAGGTTGCAAGGGGGCGGGGGCGCCTGGGTGAGGACGTACCTGTGTTCCTGACCCTTGTTTAAATATAACCTTGAAACCTGTCCCTTGCTGTGAGCACACAGTCCCAGCGGCTCTGATCACTTGGTGCGTTTGCCCCCTGTAGCCACTGTTTCTTGTTACACTTGACCTTAGAGAGATTTTGTTCCCTGCAAATCTGACTTGGAGTTGGTAAAAACTGAAGAAAGAATTCTCTGTGGTTACAGTGATAAACACTGCCAAACAGAGGTGAAGGACAAATTTCCAAACTTAAATTCATATGTCTTTTGTAAGAACCAATACCAATTTAAAATACATTTAAATGTATAGTACCACTTTTAAAATTAAGGAATATATGGGTGTGGCTGTGGCTGTGGGTGTGTGTGCACGTATGTGCTCGAGTGTGTGCGTGCACACATACAAATGCTAAACTTAACACAGTCGTTTTAGCATATGAGTGCAAAAACTTAATCCAGCAAACTAAACAGTTGAAAATAGGCCAGAAATGATGGTACACATCTGTAATTCCAGCACTCTGAATGCAAAGGCAGAGGGTCTCTGTGAATTCTAGGCCAGCCTGATGTATAGAGTGAATTCCAGATCTCCAGGGCTACACGGAGAGATCCTGTCTCAAATACCCCCAAACACCTTTTTTTTTCAGGATGTGTCGCTGTCACCCCCATCCCTTCCCTTTGAAGGAGGATCAAGTGTTTATTAATCTTGTTTTTAAATGACTGTGCTTATGTTTATTTTATTCTAAAGTTAAGGGCAATGGACTGAAGCTTTTCATCCAAATACAGTGTTGAAAGAGATACTTCATTTCAAAGAAATTAGTGCAATAAAATCTTAGAAGAATGATGATATTGTATGTCAAGAAGATAGTGTAGCCTTTTAGTGAGTATGATAATTGTATGCCAGTCAGTTACTTTGGAGGTATTTGCTCCATATCAAGACACTGATTTTCCCCTCCATAAAGAAATCCGGCAGAAGACAAATGTGGAGGTCGACATGTGTCTTAAACTAGGAGAACCCAAACTTTAGAGCACCATACAGGCGTATCACATTGGTGTAGACTTGGAGCAGATGTCTGCCTCTTTATGTGAGTCCATAGCAGAGAATAGAAGTTTTTCGGAGCCTGCTTGGAGAGGAGAGAGAGAGAGAGATTGCCTGGAGTTGCTGGGGAGCAAACTGTTGTGTGACATCTCAGGCACATGCTACAGTAAAACTTTAACTTGGGTCACAAATGTACACAAAAACCAAGCCCCTCCGAAGTCCTTGAGCTGCTGTTAACTGTGTTGGAGTAAGGCATTTACTCATAGAGCAGCACTGATGGTCTTAGAATAAGAGAGCCTGGGGCATCTTAATGCTCCTGACATCCTAATAAGCAAGCACATTGCATGTGCCCTGCTTTTTGGGGGAAGCAGATCATAAAAGGAAAGGTAAATAATTCTTTTGGTCATAGATTCTTTGTGGGAATGTAGCTCAGTGCACGAGCAAGAATAATACGCTTTTGGTATTTTTAAAAGGAAATATCATGTAATTATGTGTTACAACACACCATATAATTATATGAGTAAATATATTATTAATTGACATTATTAATATTGGTGTGTGTGTAGGTGTATGCATGCCATGGCACGTGTGTGCAGGTCAGAGTACAGCTTTTAGGAGTTGCTTCTTGCCTTCTATCAGGTTTTGTGGCAGAGTCTCTCTGCTCTCTACCACTTGACTGTCTCCTAGGCTGGCTGTCCCATAAGCTTCTGGGTGATTCTCTGCTCTCTGCCTCTCATCTCAGTGTAGCGGCACTGAGGTCACAGACACTACAGCACCCCACTGGTTACGTGGCTCCAGGACCTGAGCTCAGGTTGTCTAGGCAGGCTCTTTACCCATTGAGCCGGCTCCTTGGCTGGTCACTAGACTTTTAATGATCCAGTGGAAGAAGAAAATGATGTATTACCCAAAGCAATCACTAAGTCCTCAAACAGACTTGTGGTGGAGCTCCGTGACAAAACAACTTGCCTAGCCTGTGCCAAGGCCTAGGTTTGGTTACTAGAGCTGCAAACCCCGAACCAGACAAACAAGGAGACTCTGCAAGGATGGTGTCTCGTGGCTCTGGTTTTCTAAAGTATCTGTGTAAAAGAGAAGAGAAGAGGCACTTAGTGGAGAAGTGAGGTGTTGAGGGCTGGGGGTGTGGTCCAGTGACAGTATCTTCGCCTAGCAGCATGAGATCCTGGATCCACCTCAGCGTAGGTGAGGGCAGCGGGCGGGCGGGCGGGGTGTGTGGTGTGCTCTGGGGGGTTGCCCCCTCTTTGCTCTTTTGCTTGAGGCAAGTTGCCAGATGGTTCTTGGACTCAGTGCTAAGGTCTCCAAAGAGTGAGGTCTACAGTTGTGAAGATGAAATGGGGGTGAACGGTATAGCATAGTTCCAAGTCCTGCCTGTGTAAGTCCCAGGTTTGCCCCCCAGACCTGGGAGTTGGGGGTGAGTGGAGAGAGCGAGCCTGGTCATATGCTTCCTTGTACCTTAATGTTAAAGACCAAGTGGGAGACGACTTGTGGCATGACTTCCTACAGAATTCTCATCTACTGCCAAATGGAACTATTGAGAAGTATTTTTAAAAGTCTACGGAAGTGATCCCTATGGACAAGCAGCAAATGAAGAAACATTTATCCAAGAACATCTATGAAAATTCAGTAAGAAACAAAGGAGTCTGATGGATACACAGAGGCTCAATGAGGTGGAAATAGATTCCAGTCTAGCCGTCCAGCCGGGTCTTAGTACCCACATCTAGCTAGGTGGTTGTCTTCCCAGGAAGAGCGGAATGTTAATATTTGTCATCTTTCCTGTTACCTACTGGGGAAGCTGTGGCCTGAAGAGTGCAGTAGATGTAGGGGCTTCCTTCTTTCCAAAGATGCACATCACTCTTCCTAAGGTCATAAGACTGGTTCTCTGCCAGGTGAGTCTCAGCTCCCAGAGTGTGACTGTCACTCAGAAGTTTGCCATTGACCCCATATCTAGCTTGTACTGGCTAGTTTCGTGTGTCACCTTGACACAAACTGGAGTCATCAGAGGAAGGAGCCTCCTTTGAGGAAAGTCTTGATGAGATCCAGCTGTGAGGCATTTTCCCATTTAAGGGTCAGTGGGGAGGGCCCAGCCCATGGTGGGTGGTGCCATCCCTGGGCTGGTGGTCCTGGGTTCTATAAAAAGGTGGTGGGCTGAGCAAGCCATGGGAAGCAAGCCAGTAATCAGTTCCCCTTTATGGCTTCTACATCAACTCCTGTCTCCAAGATCCTGCCCTATTTGAGTCCCTGTCCTGACTTCCTGCAGTGATGATCAGCAATGTGGAGTGAAAGCCATATAAACCCTTTCCTCCCCAACCTGCTTTTTGGTCATGGTGTTTCCTCGAAGCAGTAGAAACTCTATGACATAGCTTAAGCCACTAACTCAGAGGTTTCCCTGGGATAGTGAAACAGACCATAATCCAGATAGATCCCCAAAGCTTTCTCAAAGGACCTGCCTTCATTTGCAAGTGAGAGGAGTTCAAGTGTCACACCCTCAGTAATAGTAGAGGCTGTGCTGAGAGGCATCCGAGAGGAGATTCATGTCATGGCCTCAGCTGCCAGTGGTCTACAGAAGAGTCCCATAGAATAAGACAGCTCGAAAAAACTTTCCTGAGTCAGGAGTTGGGTTTTGTTGTTTTGTCTTTAAATAAATAAATAAATAAATAAATAAATAAATAGATAGATAGATAGATAGATAGATAGATAGATAGATAAATAAATAAATATTAAAATTTAAAAAAAGCACTAATCAGAAAATATTTCTTCGAAGGAGCCAGAATTTGATTGTATTGTTTTAACAAGCCTTGGAGGTGGGAGATAGTGTCAGAAACCACAGGTGGCTACATTATGCCATTGATAATGCCAGTTTTCAACCAAAACAACAAAGCCAAGAAAAAAAAGCTTGTACAGTTATTAAACAAAATGCAGACCCTAAAATGGCTGTTAGACTCACCAGATGTTAGATTTACCAGAAGAATAACTTTTGGAGAACCATCATGAAGATGTCCACGGAAATAGAGTAACTCACAGTTGAAGCAACGATGGTAAAATGAAGGTATAATGTCACTTCAGATAGAGAACACCAAAAGGAGACATTAATTAAAAAAATTAAAATTACGGGACTGGGAAATAAATAAATCATTAGAAAGGTTCATCAACAGATTTGAACTGTCAGAAAGAAAAAACAGACTCAAGGATAGATCACTAAGATTGCCAGCACAGAAATACAGATATGAGAAGAATGAGCTAAAGGCAGCCCCAGGAGTTGGAGACAGTCGGGAACTTCCTGTGTGCACAGTGTGAGGAGACAGTCGGGAACTTCCTGTGTGCACAGTGGGAGACAGTCAGGAACTTCCTGTGTGCACAGTGGGAGGAGAGAGTCGGGAACTTCCTGTGTGCACAGTGGGAGGAGACAGTGGCAGTATCAGGAGGGCGTAGAGACAGAGGTGGTAACTGTAACAAAAGATGGCTGTGAACCTAGTAGACATCAAAAACAGTAACCCACCTATCCAAGAACCTCACAAATCCAAGTGTAGGCTAAATAAAATGCCCACAAATGGACAGATCACAGGGAGAACTAACTGATGTAGTCAAACAGGGAGAAAACACTGAAAACACCAAAGGAAAATGGCACCTCCTTAAGGGGAAGCCCTGCAAGGAAAACAGCTGCCTGCCTGCTTGAAATGATGGCACTCAGAGGGCACTGGGGTAATATTCAGACAAAAGTCTGTCCACCAAACCCCATTATCTCACAAAACAGTCTTTCAAAAAAAGAAGGGAAAGTATTTTTCCAAGTGGCAAAAAACCAGAGTAACTGCTGACAGGTCCACCGTACAAAGATAGGAAGCAATGAAGGACATTCTTTAGGCTGAAGGCAAGTGTTTCTAGATGGTCATTTAAGTCTACCCACGAGATTAAAATATGAAAGATAAAGGACCTAGCTGCAGAGGTAGTTTTGTGATTATAAAATAGGAGATATATATGTTTTTTCTCTTGATATATTTAAAAAGCAGTTGTATGAAATGACATGTAAGTGATATATCTCTACGTAACACAGCTACAACATGCATATTTGTAAGAGCACAGAGTTGGTATGAGGAGAAATCTTGTATAATATTAGAGGGACCAGCCTTAATATTATACATCCCAGGGGCTCAGGAGAGAGAACTACTAACGGCGAGGACTAGTATCAGGAAATATAATCTCAGCACACCGAGTTCTATAGTCCACTTGCTTTAATTCCTCTGGCATAACATCCTTTATACACAGCTTCAGTTCCGTTCTCATGTCTAGCTCCTTTCTTGCCTGATTTCTCTCTATATTTATCTACTGTCCCCTCTAGGTTCTTTCTTAATTCCTTCATCTAGTTCTGTCCCTTCTAGGTTCTCATCTATCTAGTTCTTTCCCCTATCAGCTCCTCTCCCGTCTCCTTCTCTCTCATCTGGCTCTTCCTCATCTTCCATCTCGTTCCTCTAGTCCTTTCTTCTAGCCCTTCAATCTAGTTCTTCCCCATCTCAGTTCGTTCCTCTCAGGTTCTTACCCGTCTAGTTCTTCCATTCTCTTCTTTCTTCTCTGTCCTCTCCTGCCCTGGGAGTTCTGGTATATATACACTTACAAGCAGTATTTCCTTAGTAGTGCAAAGCCAGGCTTCCAGGGTCAAATGGAGGGGTGATAAGAATAGGCTTAATTGACACATCCGCCAGCCCTTCTCAAACAGGTAACCTGGATGCTTAAGTCTATTCTTAGAGAGTACAGAGGTATCTCTGATAAGGTACTTTCCTCCATCCGGTGATGGACCTGGCCGGATGCTACCAATAATGATAATTACAGGGAGGCTTGAACTGGGAGTTCTGGCTGAGCATAGCTGTTAGCACAGAAGGTTATCTAAATATTCCTAGAAGTGGTTAGGTAAGTAGTTAGAGGTCTATAAAGTTAGTAAGGCTGTAAGAAAGGAGGGGTCTGAGCTAAATTGTGTAAAGCTATTACTTAATGTCTACCTGACCTAGGCGGTGTCCCCTTGTGGAATTTACCTTAAGTCAGGAGACTCGCCTGTGGGTTGTTATCATTGTTAGTCCACCTGGGACTAACAATGGGCGCCCACCTGGGTGGTGTTTCCTGTAGTCCTTGAAAGTGGCCAAGGGAGATATCTGATTCCAGAGAAAGCCTTTCCCTGAGGCTGTTCTCCAAATTACCTGGAATGTGTATGTCCAGAGAGTGCTCAGTCTACACTGTTAGTCCTTCTTAGGGAAAAGTCAATTGGGAAAGCTATGAAGGCACACATGATTTTCATAACAGAATACAGCTGATATATAACAAGCCAAGTAACACCAAAAACTCCTTGGGATTTGGCTTCCTCTGGAGGAATTCCCTGATTCCTCCAGGTAGTGACTTTGCCATAACCAGCTGAGTTCCTATGATATATTCCTGCGGCCCGCAGCAGAGAAAAACTGCATTTGCTTAAGGGGTCACATGGCTAAGTAATGGGTCCAGAAATACACTGTCTTATTTGGTTTACAGATACTAACGGAATAGTACTACGGACAGGGATGACAGTAGTTCTGTCTGTAAAGGAGCCTCTATGCGTGGACAGCCTGTGTGCAGGCATTGAGTAAGGCTAGTGTTTGGAGAAACGTAGCTGTGAAGAAAAGCGAGAAGACAATGTGAGCAGGAAGCAGAGTCACTGGGTGAATCCATGTGCACCTCTGGCTTCTTAATGTCTCCCAGGAAGTCATTGACAGCTGTTGCTCCAGCCTTTCATTTCAAGAATGTTTGTATATCCTTGGACAGATAGCATCACCCTCCAGAACTCAAACAAAGGTCTTGTTAGACAGGCACAGGCTTATCTTAGTGTTCAGGAGACTGAGGCAGGAAGACTCAGTTCTGGGTCAGCCTGGGCTAAAATAGAGTCTGTCTCAAAAAACAAACAAACAAACAAACAAACAAAAACCGCAAACAAACAGGAGCTGGGAGTGTGCGGTCTGTTACTTTAAAAGATTAGATCTGAGTTCTCTAAGCTTAGTGTTTCTCTCCCAGTAATGCACACAGATGTGTGTGTGTGTGTGTGTGTGCTGACACACAGTATTTGTAGTGTCCTGTGGGAATTGGAGCTTCCGAACTAAAGCAGGTTGGTTTTGTGATACTTGCTGTGTCCTAAATCCAAAGCCTTTGTCTCTGAAGGTAAGGGGTCCCATACCTTCTGCCAGCACCTGTGCAGTTAAAATGATCAGCTTTCATGTGAGGTAGAATTTCAGACCCTCTGCATGTAAGAAGCAAGTAAGCATTTGCTCTGTTTTTATTTGCTTCAACAGGACACTTGACTAGAGGTTAGGCTTGAAGGTACAGTACTGAGGAGGATACGTCTGACAGTGGTTGAGTGGAAGCCATAATGTCTACAGTAGGTTTCCTGAGGACTAGGTAGGCCATGACTCAGACATGGGCATAGCTGTAAGGAAGTGGCTGTGCATGGAAGAGGTAGAGAAAACATATGGTTCAGGCTAATCTTTTTTAGGTAGAAGAATATGAGATCAGGTACTCATGCTATCTGTTGGCTTTGGATAGGCCATATGCAAAGAATTAAGCGTATGACATGTTTCAAACAGGAGAAAGTAAATTTAGCTGCTGTGACAAAGAAGGTAGTGATCAAGTAGTGAAAAGAGTTAATTATAGGGAGCTGGAGAGATGGCTCAGAGGTTAAGAGCACTGGCTGAGCTTCCAGAGGTCCTGAGTTCAGTTCCCAACAACCACATGGTGGCTCATGACCACCTAGAATGAGTTCTGGTGTGCAGGCATACATGCAGGCAGAACACTGTATATATATTAAATAAACTAATAAAGAAAAACAATTTATTGAAGATCCTGCATGCTGAAAGCCATGACGTAATATTCCTCTGTAGAAGACTAAGTGATTGGCACTCCCCAGCATGCTTAATTTCCTGTGTAAATGGGATGAGACAGATGCATAGGGGCTTATGGCATGCACATACACAATCATTGAGGCCATTAGCCATAAAGTAATGTTTGGGTTTGGTCTCAACACTTCAAAGGCAAAAGTTGTACAAGTGTGATCAGGGTCAACGATCATGCATTAGAATACCCAAAGCTGGAGGTCTAGATGAAGTTGAAAAGCAAGTGTGTCAGGCCTTAAGGTCAGAGAAAGTCTAAGGATATGTTCCATCTGTGTGAACTGCTGTTCACGTGTTGCTCTTGATTGTTTTTGGGAAATGTAGCTAGTTCAACTGTGGAACTGAACTTTGAATTTAGAGTAAATTACAGTGGCATTTGGACTGTAACTAGGCACCGTAGGAGAGATTTTGGCTGCTACAGGAGTTAGCTGCCACAGAGCAAGCACATTCTCCAAGATCACCCTCTCTCTGGCACCAAATCAAGTCCAAAAATCCCCCCAAACCCACTCAGATTAGATAAACTGCCAGAAGGACTCACAGAACTCACAGCTGTGCCTTCTTCCAGGGAAAGGATACAGTTAAAATCAGCCGGAAGTGCTGGATGCAAAGTGTTCAGTGTCCTTCCCCGGATATGTTTGTCCTGGCACTAGTGTGTGACAGTATACACAGAATATTGCTCCAGCAGGGCTCAGCCGTTGTGCCCACATTTTTATTTTATGTGTGCAAGATTGATTGATTGATTGCCCACACAGTTGACCTCTCTGTTCAGGTCAGCTGACGTTGGTGACCCAGAGTCCTTGACTGAGTTTCACATTGTTGGTTTTCCTACTGTCCCTAAATTTTATCGTCAGACCTTCTGGCACTACCCAGAGCTCTCCGGCAAATAAAGACAGCTCTCTGACACAGCTCCCAGCAGCTTTTCTGGGCAAGGCCACATTCTGATTATACACAGTGTACAATACTTTCATATTTAAGTACAACCTATTTTGAAAGAACTAAACTAAAAATATTTTACTTTGAACCTAGTCAGTTTAGCTTTTGAGTTGTAGTATGCCACGTGTACAGTACTTTCTGGACTCCTCAGACTTAGTATGCTTGAGAAACAGGAAAGAACAAATTTCATTGCTATTTCTTTATTATGTACATGATGATGTTTTTTGATGTATTGTGTTAGTGAGTTATTAAGATCAAGCTCAACATGAGTGATTCTGCTTTCTTTGTACTGAAATTACTAGACACTCCTAAGTTATGTAAATGCACTAGGAGCGGTAATGGGCTGTGCCGCACACTGGGCATGCCTAACCCAGGAGCTGAACTGGGAAATGCTTCGCAGTCAGAAGCTTTTGAATGCCAGTGTGAGTTCTTTTTTGTTTTATTTTGTTTTTGGGAGCACTTCAGATTTGGGGGTTTTAGATGAGAGATGATACCTGATAAAATCTATACTATTAGTACTGGTCCCGAGCATTTCTGATAACATAGTCCATCTGCATTGGAGTTCGTGTCAGAGGTAGACTAGCAAGCAAAGACAAGGCTACACTGTGCCAGGGGGGTGGGCTGTGTGCTGAGCTCAGAGGGAGCTCCCGAGATGGTCGGGTCTCACCAGCTGTGTGGGTGCTGACCGTGTCCAGGGCCTGGAGACTGGACTGCACTTGGCATCTCTGCTGATGCTGTCTCCGCACCCCCCCCCCCCAGCTCCTTCTGCAGCTTGCTCACCGAGGTGGTCCTTACTAGGACTTACAACACATAACCCCATCTCTAGGATCTTCTTCTAATACTCTCCTCCTCCTCCTCCTCCTCCTCCTCCTCCTCCTCCTCCTCCTAGATTCTCAACTCCTTCTCCATTTGGCTGTTTAGTGTGCTCCCCTGTAAGACCTTCATATTGCCCCATTTCTTTCTGAAACTCTCTGTTCCCACTTCTTTCTCCACTGTTTCAGAAGCTTTCCTGCATTACCTCGTTAGAGACGGCTTTATCTTAACCTCAGTTTTTCCTACTGGCCTAATATTCTGTATCTCATTTTTGCTTTAATTTTCTTCTTGGTTCTTATAATCAATTAGCATTCATCCATATACTCAGTCACACATTTACTCCTTAACATACAGCTTTTTTTAATGCTGTGTGTGTGTGTGTGTGTGTGTGTATGCCGTGGGTGCACCTGGAGGTCAGAGGCAACTTTATGGGATCTCTTCTCTCCTTCTACATTTATGTGTGTTCTCAGGATTGGAACTCAGGTCACTGGGTTCCACAACCTACAGAACCATCTCACTGACCCTCGTTTGCTTACATCCGAACTTAAGAAAATTTATTTTTTTGCTTTTCTCTCCCCCCCCCCCTTTTTTTTTTTTTTGGAGACAGGGTTTCTCTGTGTAGCCCAGGCTGTCCTGGAACTCACTCTGTAGACCAGGCTGACCTTGAACTCAGAGACTTCGCCTCCCAAGTGCTAGGATTAAAGGCATGCGCCACCACTGCCTGGCCCAAAATGTCTTGCGAGTAAGGATTTTGTTTTTCATTTGTGGTTCTAGAGATTCAACATAGGGCCTTGCCATGCTGGCGAATGATATGCTCCTGAGCCATATCCCAAGCCAGGATTCTGTAATTTTTGATCCTTGTCAAATTTCAGAATAGTTCCCACAGATACTACATGCCCAGTAACTACTTATTGAATGAAAGAAGAATAAATGAATGAAAATATATTGATTGACAGTATTACCATCTTGACTTGCTTTTATTGTTTAAAACAGTGTCTAACACACAGCAGCTATTTCCAGTCAGGCAGAGAACTGTCAGATTTTTCAAATCATTTACTTCAGTTATGTGAGTTTTGGACTTAGGGAATAAACACGTTTTGTATTTTCTAGTTGCGAGTACAGAGGAAAGGAAGCACATTGAAGGCTTGACTTGGAAACATTGCAGTAGGTCATTCAGTGTGCGTCGCTCACTCATCTAGCTGACACGCTGAAATGAGTATCACTCCTTAGCACCGCACCGTAAAAGGGCGGCCATGACAGCGCAGTTCTGCTAATGTTCCAAGCTCTGCTGGAAAGCTGTAGATCACTACACTCATAATTCAAACTTCCTCAGTATGATTTCTTGAGGCACATTTCCTCAGACTTCCTATTTGAGGTTCCGTGTTATTAAACCTAGCACTTTACCAAGTCAGGCTCATTGGGCGCCTGCAGAACTCTTAGGCATTTAAGGTAAATTACTAATCCAAGAGGAGTCTGCTGAAATGTAAATTATTTATTAGGAACACTCTCCCTGTCTTAAGATAACACTTCCCATTGGTGCCAACATGCATGAAACCCTGGAATTTCCACAAACCAACTCATTTATGCCATGGAGCATTCAAAGACTACCAGTAGGGCAGGCAGTGGGAAAGACCAAATCATATAACCATTGTATGCTGGGTAATAAGGTCAGTGTTCCATGGAGGACTCTTGTTACCCAGTAGATTTTCAGGGACATTAACATAGGCATCTGAGCACATACTGCGTGCTAGATTGCTGTCACTTTTTAAAATGTGTTATTTTAACCACATTCTTTATAAACACAACTACTATTGCCCACTAAATTATTTATTCTTTTTTTTTTTTTTTTTTTACTATAAAGACTAGCCATTTGCTAAGGTTTTTACAATGTATGCAAGTAACCACACCATTGAGTTTATCTGGACACTCTGAATCAAAGAACAACCATTTCCTCCCCAATTAGTTTCTCAGTCATTATTCTGTATTTTTATTTTCTTAATAACATACAAAGCTAGTTCATATTTGTAATCGGACCAAGATGCTTGGGGAAGCATCTTCCCTTAGAACACCCTTCACAGTTTTCTGATCAGGATGTTATTTGTAACGAGTGTGCACAGGCGCAGAGGCCAGAGGAGGGTGATGGGTGTTTTCCTTCCTCTCCACCCTATGTTTTGAAATAAGGTCTCTCACTGGACCTGGAACTCCAATTCAACAGAACTAGGTGGGTAGTGAGCTCCAGGGATCCTCCTGTCTCCACCTTCCCTGGGGTAGGATTACAGGCCTGTATCAAAACTAACGTTTTACATGGGTTCTGAGGGTTTGAACTTGGGTTGTTATGCTTGCACATCAAGCACTTTCCCGACTGAGCCACCTCCTCAGCCCCTGGCTGCACTTGAACTCACCATCTTCCTGCCGTAGCCTCCTGAGGGCTAGGATTAAAGTTATGTGTACCATGCCCAAGCCAAATATTTTTGCTGAATTTAGTATGTGTCAGTTCCACACGTGTATGTGTGTATGTATATGTGTATACATGTACATATATGTGTATACATACATACATACTTTTCCAAACTATTTTTTAACCCTTTTAGGAAAATGTAGTTTTTCTTGGCCAAGTAATAAGGACATAAAAAGACATTTATGGAATATTTAGGAATATTTGACTTCTAAAAAGAGATTGTAATTTTGTATTTGAGAGTAATATATTACATCTCAGTCTATTTTCAAATTTTGGTGTCCTGAAGATATTTCAGTTGGCATTCCATTTTTTTAAAAATTGTAAAATATCCAGTACACAGAATTATTTTAATCATTTTCGTTAACATTAATTATGACATTGTTATGCCGCCATCTGTAAACTTTGTGTTCTGCAGAGGGGAAACTCTGTAGCGATCAATCAGTGCCTTGCTGTTTGCCCCCCACAGCCCCTCCCAAGCGTCACTCTTTTTTTTTTTGAGTTTAACTTCTCTAGGGACATTATGTAAATGGACTCACACAGTGTGTGTCCTTTCGGGTCCAGCTTATCTCACTTAACATGATGTCCACGTGTCCGAATCATCAACAGCACATTTCATCCGTCTGTGTGGTGCTGGACCCTTGAGTTTCCACAGTTTGGTGCATGCACTGTTTGTTACTAGTGAACACAGATACACAAGTGAGAACCCTTTTTCACTGTAAGCATTTTTGACTACGCACAAGGGAGAAGAATCCTACGATAAACCTGATGTCCTTCCTCATTGCCCAGTTTTGACAGTTATCAGAATTTTAATGAGTGTTTCTTCTTTTTTCCCAACTATTCTACTTTTTCAATTTTAAATATTTTGAATCAAATTCAAGTAGTATATTATTTTACTCATCAATACTTAGTGTTTTTCTTATAGGTAAGGGTTTTTAAACAGCTTAATCATAATACCTATTTTAAGGGCACAGATACTGTTTGCTTTTTGTTTCTGTTTTTGAGAAGGGCTCACTGTAGCCCAGACTAGCCTTGAACACTGAATCTTTTTCCTCAGGCTCCCAAGTGCTGGGAGTGTGGGCATGTGCCCTCACACTCAGCTCCTAATAACTTCTTAAGATACTTCGCAGTTTTAGCCTAGGTTTATTAATTACGTATCTTACCTTCCAGATTCTTCTCATCCCTTTGCTCATCTCCTGAGTGTTCTTTAATGTAGCAATGACAGTTGAGTCCTTGCCTTTGATTCCCGACACCCGAATCATCTCAGATTCTGCTTTCCCTGACTCTTTGTAAATATTCATCTCATTTATTTTGTGTGTGCATGTGCCACGGCACTCACGTGGAGATCAGAGGACAACTTGTAGCAGCCAATTCCCTTCCACCCTGTGAATCCAGGCATTGGCTTCCAGTGGCCAGGCCTGACAGCAAACTCCTCCCCCTGCTGACCATCTGTGGGTTCCACTTCTTTCTGTTCTTACAGTTTTTCACTGAGTTTCGGGCAGGAAGGGCGATCCCTGCGGTGATTCGGGATCGCTGCCTTCGGTAGGGCACTTTGTCTGTGAGGCAATTAAATTGCAGGCCAGCATCTTCAACCTGCTGCAGCCCTATTAGGCTTTGTTAGGGTGGTTCCATTTCCATTTTCATTTGCCCTTACTCTCACAGGGTAGCCCTTATTCCAAGGGTATAATTTTCCGGGATATTCACCAAAGCTGCTCCTTTTAACTAGAACCGGAACTCCAGGATCTTCTGAAGACTGGAAACTCTAAAAGGTCCTGGCTTCTCAGACTTCCCACAGCTGCTCCCTGCTAGCCCCGCCTCCTAGTCTTACTTCATACATATATAGTTAGGGACTTGGCCAATGAGTAGAATTTCCATGCTGAGTTTTTAAAATTTTTGTTTGTCTTTGAGACAGGGTCTCCTTATGTAGCTCAGGATAGCCTCAAGCTCACAGTCTTTCTGCCTCGGCCCCAGGGTTGCTGTTGCTGGTGTGCGTCAGCCTGCCTGATTCTTTGCTATTTTTTGATGTTCTTTTTCAATTTTCTTTCCCTTTGCTCTTCTGTATTAGTACTTTCCTTGTTTCTGTAACAAAATCCCCAAGAAGAAGCAACTTGAGGAAGGTGTATTTTGATTGACATTTCATCATGGCAGGGAGTGGGTGGCGGGCACAGGCACTGCCATATTGCATCCAGAGTCAGTAGGCAGACAGTGGTGAACGCTGGTGCTCAGATCCCTCTGTAGTTAGGCTGGACTTTCCATTTAACTTTACTTCATCTAGAAAGCCCTTCACAGACATGCCTAGAAATTTGTTTCTATCCAAGGTGATCCCAGAGCCTGTCCATTTGATATTCAGTGTTAAATAAAGCCCCTCTTGTTGACTTGATATCCAAACAAAGCATTTCTAAAGCCATAACCTTCTGTGCTTTCGCCCTAGAGATTCATGGCCATCCACAGTGTCAAATACTCCGTCCAGCTTCTGAAGTCCTGCTAGTCTTTTTTTGTTTTTTTGAGACAGGGTTTCTCTGTGTAGCTTTGCGCCTTTCCTGGAACTCACTTGGTAGCCTAGGCTGGCCTCGAACTCATAGAAATCCGC
Organism: Peromyscus leucopus; assembly: GCF_004664715.2. Classification (NCBI taxonomy): domain Eukaryota; kingdom Metazoa; phylum Chordata; class Mammalia; order Rodentia; family Cricetidae; genus Peromyscus; species Peromyscus leucopus. The sequence continues at coordinate 27,109,667 of NC_051069.1, read as the reverse complement.
CTGCCTCTGCCTCCCAAGTGCTGAGATTAAAGGCGTGCGCCACCGCCGCCCGGCCATCTGCTAGTCTTTTTAACAGTTCCTACACTGTTGGGAAGTCCAAAGTCATAGTGTCATAAAAGACTTGAGGCAGCCTCTTAACTGTACACTCTATAAAATCATAAACAAGTTACATACTTCGAATACACAGTAGCACAGACTAAACAGTCCCATTCCAAAACAAAAGAATGGGCGCATAGCACAAAACAGTTGGATCAAAGTAAGACCGAAACCCAGCGGGGAGAACACCACATCTTAAAGCACGGTGGGCTGGGTCAGGGACTCCGGATGGGATTGCCTGAGCTCCAAAGGGCATGAGTAGCCGCAGACCTTCAGCTGTTCTGCATGTATCGCACACAGCCTCTCCCCTGGGCCGGCTCTACTAGGTGCCTGCAGCTTTCTCCGGTGGATGTCCCATGGCCCTGGAGTTTCCAGTGTCCTGGTGTCTCTCTATTGCAACTTCGGCTTCCGCTTCACGGCTTCACACAGTGCCCTTTCACGGCTTTCTTACAGGAACCCTTATCTTGCCACATATGGCCTGGCCTCAGCAGCTTTCTTTAACTGTGACCCCCAGTCCTGTGTCTTTCCTGCCAGAAAAATCAGTACGGTGTGGATGATGCCACCACTGTCTGCTACCAGCTCAAAATGGCACCTGCCCCTTGGACCACGGTTGTATTAGTTTTTGAGTGCTAACCCTGGAGAAACACTTCCCCAGAGACCTGCTTCCAAGGGCGGGGATCCCTTCAGGGACAGACTCCGCTGAGGCTCTTTTCTTTCACTTTCAGTGTCTAAGGTGTCACCCTAAGAACACCTCTCTTGTCTCTACAGAGTTCTCTGCTGTAACAGTGTTACTCTCTCTAACCGTCCTACAACCCTGCCTTGTCTGTAAGGGTAAACTCACACTCCTGTCCTCTCAAAGTACACGTTCTCTTATCTTTCTGCTTTGCTTTTTTGATATTTCTCTCATAGTAGACATGGATGAGAGCTGTAAGAAGTAGCCATGTCCCAGCCTGAATGCTGTCCTATATTGAAATTTCCTTGACCAAATGAATTAATTCATTGCTCATGTGCTCAGCCTCACTCAGGTTCTCAACACATGGAAGATGTAACCAGATCCCCTGCCAGGATATCATACAAATGGCCTTTAGCCCAGTTTCTAATTGAGTTCTTCTTCTAGTCTGAAGCTCAGGAGCCAGGCTTCTACTGTCTTCTGTTTGTCTTGGGAATTTGGTCATCCAAACGCCCACCAGAATGGCCCATGAAGCCTGTTGACAGCGTGCTAGGGCTTCTCTGGCCCACAGTTCCACAGGCACACAGATCACAGTTGGGACTTCCACAACAGCCCCCAGTCTTCTGCATTGATGACTTTTCTTGCTCATGTGACAAATACAGAAAAGGAACTTAGGGGAGAAGGGTTTGTTCCAGTTTGAGGGATGGAGTCCATCATGGCAGAGAAGACGCTCAGCAGGGGCAGGAGGCCGGCTGGTCACACCGCATCCTCAGTCAGGAAGCAGAGTGAGGAGTACTGCTTCCCCGCAGGCTTTGGGTCCAGATTTGTCTTCAAGATGACTGGATCTTGCCAAGGTGACTACGACATAAACCGTCACTTTTTCCACCCAACATTTAGTTCTTTTACTCCCTCTTCCCCCACTTCTGATCCCCCTTTCTCTCTTCTTCTTCTTTTTTTTCTTTTTCTTTTTCTTTCTTTATGACAGGACTTCTCTGTGTAATAGTCCTGGCTATCCTGGAACTTGATTTGTAGACCAGGCTGGCCTTGAACTCAGAGATCCACCTGCCTCTGCCTCTGGGGTGCTGGGATTAAAGGTGTGAGCCACCACCATACTTAGCTTTCTGTTTTCTCTCTTAACCTACTTCTCTTTGCTTAGATTCTGTTTCCCTAGGTTGTGCTTAGAGTGAATGTGGAGTTTACCTCTGATACTATCTCACTGCCAGGAACACTAACAGTTACTGCCTACTGTCATATAATTTAAGCCACAGGCATATTTAGCATTTTACAGGAACCCAAAATATCTTTTTATAGTTTTTAAAAATTGTGATACAATAAGACTTGGTACTTTGGTCTTTCAAACTCTCACCAGAATAGCCCATTAAGCCTGTTTACAGCATGCTAGGACTTCATATGTAACTATCTTACTTATGTCTTTTATAATCTGTAAGCCCCGCTCTGCTTGCCACATAGTTTTTGTTTGTTTGTTTGTTTTCCTGTGTAGTCTATTGCTTAAGAAGCTGGGCTGTCTCGTAAAATGTCCAAATCCTCTATTTGGCTGATCATGTGTATTTTGTGTGATTACCACATAATCTTCTAGCTCTCTCCTGTCGCTTCACTTTAGGTGTTTAATAATGACTGATTTTCTACTTTTAGTGATATTCAGAATAAACTGTAGGTTTAGGTGTGTTCCTGTAATGCCTTTCTTAGAGGGTTTAGGTGTGTTCCTGTAAAGCCTTTCTTTCAGGGTTAACATGTGTTCCTGTAATGCATTTCTTTCAGGGTTTTCTCTTGATCTTGTCCAGTTGTTCAAGCTGCACCTCTTACACGATCACCCAGAAACATCATTTCATGCAAAGAAACAAAGTGGAGGTGGATCCTAGTACCAGGCCTGACACTCCAGAGGTTGACATAGGACAGTCAGGAGTTTATGGCTAGACTTGGTTACTTAGCAAGCTTGATTTCAAGTCAGCTTGGGCTACATAGTAAGACCTTGTCTTAAAATATAATTTGTCTCCAGAAGCTGCGAACTGCTACTAATTCTTTCATGCTTTCTACATTTGTTAAAGAACTTTGCTTTAAAACCTGTTTAGAAACTGTAGCAAGGTAAATGATCATGCATCACCATTTCTAACAGTTGGTACCCTAGTAGTCTCCAGTGGGGCCCACTATGGTTGATTTTCTTTCTTTTCTATTAAGACTGTGAGTCTATGAACTTGAATGTGTCTGGTGTGCTTTAGTTCATTGAAGTTTTATTCTTTCTCTCCCCCACTAATCTTCTCCCTTTCTCTTTCCTCTCTCCCACTGGACTACATCCCTATCCTGTGTCATTATTCTCTGCTGCCCAAATTATTCCACTGAGGGACCTTATCAAGTAGACTTCTCAATACCTTCTTTGCATTCAAACAAGATCTCAGGCCGGTCTTGAACACCTGCCTGTCCTGTATTTAGAATCAAGCATTCTCCGTCTAAAGCAGAGTACACTCAGAGAAATAGAGTTCATAGAACACTGATTTCCCCGTGCTTCCTACACAAACAGAAGCAGCACACTATGTGTATTTTTTTTGTAATATTGGAAGTGTCATCCAGATTACCCGGCCTTTGTTGATACACTGGGGCAACATGAGAGGCACTTGTTACTTCTGTAAGGACAAATATTATTGAAAGGCCTTTAGAATACGGGGTTCCTTATCACGGGCCACCTGACCTTGTGCTTTGGGCATACTTTTTAAGGAGCCCTGTAAACATCACTCATTCTTTATACATTGTTGGAAATGGACTTGGTATCAAAAGGCTAGCACTTAAAAAGAACATAAAATGCTCTTAGTTTACAAATTGTACTTAGTGGCAAGGTTTGTAAATGAGTAAAAAGTGAATTGTTTTAAAAATCAGTGTAGTCAGTCAGCTTCTGGACTGGTGGGTTCTGCACCCACAGCTTGAGAGTAGTGAAAAGTTGCACTTGAATTAGTTGGTATTTCCCTTATCATTGTCCTCCAAACAATACGTATATGTGAAGTGCTTCATGTGTGCTGTATACTGTATCAAGTGCAAGAAACAGCAATGCACGTAGGATGCACAGATATGTAATTAGTTAGAAGATAACCAAGTGTGACAAATAGGGGTGGGGGAGCAGTTGAGAGTTGTCTCATATGCTGCTCTTGTGGGGGAGGGACCAGAGTTCACTTCTCAGCACTCACATGGTTTCTCACAACCTTCTGTAACTCCTGTGCTGGGGATCTGATGCCCTCTTCTGGCTGGTGTGGGCACCAGGTGTGCACACGGCACATAGATAAACATGCCACTAAAACACCCAAACACATACGATAAAATAACAAGGACAGTCAAGTCAGGACTCAAGGAGAAGCTCTAATACTGGGAAACTTCACATATTACTGGGAGAAAGAAAGGAAAGAACAGAGAGGTTCCTAAGGAAAGAGTACCGCTTCCAGGGGCTGGAGAGATGGCTCAGTAGTTAAGAGCACTGGCTGCTCTTCCAGAGGACCTGGGTTAAATTCCCAGCACCGACGTGGAAGTTCACAACTGTCTGTAAATCTAGTTCCAGGGGGTCTGACACCTTCACACCAATGCACATAAAATAAAGCTAAATAAAACTTAAAAAGAGTACTGCTTCTGTGTTTGACCATGACCACATAGTGCAGGGAGAACTCTGGGGTAGAAGAATATTTCTGTATCTTTTGGAGCCAGGAGGAAAGAAAAGCTTATTTACACCTATGTGCATCTGTGTAGACATTCTCACCAAGGGGTAACTTCTCAGAAAGAATGGGCTGCAGGTAGTGCTGCATCTTGACTGCAGCGGGAAAGCTGCACATCTGCATGTGGGATAAAGCAACACAGAACTGTGCACATCAGACCCATGTCAGAGTCTGGGTTCTGCTACTGATCTAAAATCGCGTAAGATTTCGCCATTGAGGGAGACAGTGAAGGTACAGGAGACCTGTTTGTATCAATGCCTTGTGACTGTTTAGAGAACCGATGCAGGGAACTTGGGGCAGAATTGCAGATAATGCTTTGGAGTAATAGCAAACGATCTCAATTATCTGGGAGCTAGCTGGTGGCTGTCCACCCCAGTTTGTGACTCTAGAAAGGGTGGAGACAAGAGTAAGGACTAGCTGGATTCTGGGTCCTTTTGAGGGAGGAGTTAGTAGATTGTGTTGATGAGTTGGATGGTGAGTCTGGGAGAAGAAAGACCCAGCACACAAGCCCTTGATCTAGACCGCTAGCAGGGTGGAGAGACTGTAAGAAGCACTCTGAGGAGTGCATGCCGAGCAGCCTGCTGTGTGCTGGATGGAAGTTCAGCCAGGAAACAGAGCAGCAAACCCGCTTCCTCTACCCTGAAGCAGCCTGACCTTCAAGGTAGAGGGCAGTAGGGTAGCAGAGTGAGTGCTCTCTCTCCTTAACCTGCTTGTGGGTTATTTTGGCCTGCCCTGGCTCTTTTGGAAAGAAGCATTTGTTTGATAAACAGGAAGCCGTTTCCATGGGTGTAGGAAGAAGAAATGATAGAACCAAGTGGCAAAGTAAAGAGCTGCTGGTTATGGTTAGCCTGGAATGGGCAGACATGTTTTCAGGTAGCCACATGAGACCCACAGCGGATACCTTCCCCCTGGCTAGGCTAGGCTGGCCTTTCATCCCGGGAATGCACTTTCTGCCCATTGCTTGACCTGCAGTGGTTTCCATCAGCTCCAAGTGGTGACGATTGGAGACAGTCTGCACGGAGTGGAAAAGTGACTTATTTTAAGAAAGGCTACCTCTCTGCCATTGTCCCATTAGTGACATACTTCTCAGACTCCCGTGAAGCTGGCCTAGGCAAGCAAAGACCCTCCTATGTGTGTTCCTGTTCTTTGAAAGGTTAGAACCTGAATATACCACAAGGGATCCCACCCCCTCCTCATGTCCCAGGAGACTGGGACAAAATTCAAGTGACTTCTGAGGCAGGTTTATGTGCTAATGCTGTAGTGCTTTTTGAACGGCAGAAGTCAGTGATCATTCTGCACCCCTTGGAGGGTGTGTGAGCCTCAGAGTGTCACTAGCGTTTGCAAAACTTAATGGGGAGAGAACAGATGATGTGGGAAGAAGTCCAGAGCCAAGTGACCTAGGATGATTGGCAAGTGAGGAGAAGAACCCGGACTCCACATGGAGACGTACCCCGTCTTGTGCCTTAGCTGTCCGAAGCCATGCTGCAGTAGAAGAAAACTTGACCTCAGTCAGTCCCGCATTTCTGCAGTAAGTGGTAAACTGGGATGACAAGGGTCTGTGTGACTGACTACCCAGCAGGCGTCTCCTTGATGTCTGCCTCGGTGGGAGGAGGGCAAGAACCTAGACTATCAGAAGCTAGGTTCCTGGGAACAGTTGAGCTGAGTGGTTCTGTAGAGCTGGTATTGGGAGCTAAGACATAGGAGACCCAGCTCATCCAAGGCTTGGAGGAAGTACAGGGCTCTTCTGAGTTCCTTATAGCTGCAGTCCTGACAAAGATCAGATTGTGTTTTCCTTTGACTGTTGAGTGGATTCAGGACCCGCTGTGTGAAAGTACCCCAGTGTTGATTCAGACGCTGCCACTGCATAAGTGTGGCCTGGGCTACTACTCTGCATTTCTCCACCAGAGGTTAAACAGCCCATCTGGACTTGAGTTTTTGCTTCTTGCCTCCTGAGCATATAGGACTATAAAGCAACCATTTGTCAGAAGGCCACTGAAAGGCAGGTCTCTGCAGGGACTGAAACTGCAGGCTGTTGGTTTCCTGGCACACCCACCTGACCTTAGACTGAGAGCAAGCTAATGGGTGGGGGAATCCAGTGGATGGAAAGAAAAGCTGAGGCTAAGGTGTGAGCGAGCCTGAGCCCCTAGGACAGTGCTGAAGGTGAAGAGCACGGAGCACCAGCTAAGAGCAGCGTGGGCGTAAGTGTGGACCAGGAGGAAAGCCCTTGAAGAAGTGATAGTCACAGTTGTCGCTGCAATTTCAGGAGCGGCGTGGGGATGATTGTGGTTGCAGTTCTGTGTGGTGTGCAGATCCCAGTCTACCCAGTATGCTACCACTAATGCCTTCCACCCAGGACCCGGAACAGCGATGGCTGGTGTGTAGAATAGTTCTGGGGAGCACCACAGACTGTTGGAGAGCTTGGAGCTCCATTAACAAAAAGCTGAAATGTTCCCTGCATGGCACTGAGTGAACCTTTAAAACATGTAAAGTGTGTTTTAAAATGTCTTTGAAAATTCAAGTTTTGTCATATGTGATAACTCAAACAAAGTACAAGTTTATCCTCAAATGCAGGAGCTTCTCACTGGTCCTGGCATGTGAAAGTTGATTCCACTTAGCAGGCTGGGAGCCAGGGGTATTGGCAGTGTAAATGTTTTGTCCAGGGACAACCAATGTGTCATTGTGAAGATAGAACAGAGCTAGGCTGCATTCCACCAGCTGGCCCCTACAACAATTTTGAGAACTTTCCAATAGTTTTAGAAAATAAGGTACTTAGACATTTATAAAGAAGTTTTTTTTAAATGAAAGAAAATCACTTATTTTGGAAATCGCAGAATTAATCATTCTGTCGTGTTTAAGACGCTTTGATGTGTTTTGGTAATTAGTGTTTACAGCCAGACGAATGTCTCTGGGCATTTTAATTAGTGGGTAGCTTGGCCAAATGAGCTTCTCTGGTGGTAACCCTTCAGAGGAGTTTAGTCTTATGTTTCTCAAGAGGAGCAGTCTCCTCAAAGCTCTTTAATTAGACCAAGTTTAGCAACTAAAACATATTATTAGAATAATTAGACCTCTCTTAGGGAAAGGGAGGAGGGGGTCAGGGAACAGGTACTGTTAGAGAGTGAGCACTTAAAATCTAGTGTCCTGCCTCTGGTGGATGTCCAGTTCCAAAGCGGCTTGTTATGTTGCTGTCCTCAGTCTGGGACTTTGTATTGTTAAGCGTTCCCTAAACACCCCAGTAAAAGCTCATCCGTCCATCCCATTTCCATCCTGGAGACTTCTTGTCCTCTCCCTGCCCCCCAAATAAATTGCAGGATTTTTTAAGGGGAAAGCTTTAAAAGTCTTGTAAACAAAACATTATAACAATTCTTTCAAGGGTTGTTTGTCTGTTTTTAGGGCTGTCAGTCTTCCTTGGTAACCTAGGCTGGCCTCAAACAAGATCCTCATCCTCCCAAGTACTGGGATATAGGCTTGTTTGCCACACCTGGCTTGAGGGATCTATTTTAGTAATTTATGTACTTATAATAATGTGTGTACATGTGTGCTCGTGTGCATGTACATCATGTTCACACTGTAGGGTATGTCCCTTGCTGTCAAAATGTAATTTGTATTCTTTGAAAATTTGTCATGTAGATGGGTGTCCCTCTAGCTGCCTGCTTCGCCCTTCTCCCTGGTCCTTGGCTGTCTTCTCTGTCTTGGTCATTGCTAGCAGCACTTTAGCCTGGGTTCCATTTCCTTCTAAGTTTTCAAAAAGATAGCTATCTCTAGTCCTGTGGGTGAGATGTCACCAAAAGAATTAGGTGATTTCAGTGAACTGCTATCCATAAGTGGTCATATGTATATCTATATTGCTGAATTCTGCACTTTTTTATTATTTCAGGATACATATGATAACATTCTAATGGCAAATGTGTCCTTTTTCAGCTGGATCATTTGGTTAAAGGACTTTTCATAGGACATTATTACAAGTTTCCAACAGAACATGCTGTGACATTTCTCTAAGATTTATTTTATTTTAATTTATGTATGTGTGTCTGTGTGAGTGAATGCCATGTGTGGAGGTCAGGAAAGGAGTAAGTTCCCACAGAGCTAGAGTTACAAGTGGCTGTGAAGGCCCAGCAGGAGCACTGGGAACAGAACCTGGGCCATCTGCAAACAGAGACAGGCTTTCTCTGTGTAACAACTGGCCTGGCTGTCTTGGAGCTTGATCTGTAGACCAGACTGGCCTTGAACTCAGACATCTACCTGCCTCTGCCTCCAGGATGCTGGGATTAAAGGTGTGCACTGCCATGCCCAGCCAGTATACAATCTTAATCTGGGCAGCTGTCACGATGTACAGCTAGGTTAAGGTGTGTGTTCCATCGGCTCAGTATCAACCTCGTGCCTTACTCTGTAGTAATGTACTTCTAAACTCGTATGATGATTATGGGGCAATCTGCTTCTCGGCCTTGAGGACAGCCTGATCTCTATAGAGCCTGTCATAGTGAGGTTTTTTGTTTGTTTGTTGTTTGCTTTTCCCCTCTATCCTAGCAACTCGGCTATTGATCTTTTTTTTTCCCTTGGTAGAAACCTTGGTTTTCAGTTAATATTATCTGTAATAATTAATATCATAGTTCTAAGAACAGCACATTCAGATATAAAGATGTATATGCATTGGTAAGTGACCAAAGAAATATGTTTTTATGTCAAATTATAGGACTTTAAGAAAGTAGATGTCAGCCTGGACAGAACCCCACAGAAAGCCAGTCTCCTGCCTCATGCGTCCACTCTGTTCTGAGATGATTGATTGCTATGACTCTGCTTTTTGACACTCTTCAAACACAGGAAATGCTTCTGATGCTATCTTCATGTGTACTTGCCTGTGTACATGGGATCTTTTGCAGTGGGGTTATGAAAAGGAAGGTGTTAAGTGTTAGGATTCTTGAAAAATAGCACTGAGCCCTGAGAACACTTTTTTCTTATGGTGGTACAATGTGTACTCTTACACACTCTCATCACAGCAGGCTCAGGCTTAGAGTGGTTTGGGTTCTTAGTTTTTGGTGAGTTTTTATGGATGTGCACAGGAATGTGCCTTGTTCTCCTTCAGCTCTGTTCAGATTTTGTTTGGTTTGCTTTTATTTATTTTATGTGTATAAGTGCACCGTGTGTGTGTGTGTGTGTGTGTGTGTGTGTGTGTGTGTGTGTGTGTGTACATACCACATGCATACCTGGTACCCATGAAGGTCAGAAGAAGGCATCAGATCTCCTGGAATTGGAATCATAGATGGTTATGAGCCACGTGTGTGCTGGGAACTGAACCCGGGTCCTCCACAAGAGCAGCCACTGCTCTTACCCACTGAGCCATCTCTCCAGCCCCTCTGTTCACCTTTGAACTCTGTTATCAGATGGGTGCTTCACTTGCCTCCTTAAGCTGCCTGGGTTTTTGCCAGCATCTTGGGTAGGTACTGACTCTGCTTTGTTCACCACAGACCATCTGGTGGCCCATGGAAGGATGGCAGAGAAGGAAGCTCGGCGGAAATTCAAACAGATCGTCACAGCTGTGTATTTTTGCCACTGTCGGAATATCGTTCATCGTGATTTAAAAGCTGAAAATTTGCTTCTGGACGCCAATCTGAATATCAAAATAGCAGGTGAGGTGTGTGCTGGATGCGTGTGGTGAAGACAGGAGAGAGGATGGGGGAGCTCCTCAGTCAAGGTTCTTAGAGCAAGGGGCGAGAGCTCCTTATTTTCAAAAAACATGGTGAAAGCAAGGACATTTTAGGCTTTTTTTAAAAAAAAATTAGGTGATGGTGGTGCACACCTTTAATCCCAGCACTCAGGAGGCAGAGGCAGGTGGATCTCTGTGAGTTTGAGGCCATCCTGGTCTACAGAGCAAGTTCCAGGACAGCTAGGGCTATACAGAGAAATTCCATCTTGAAAAACAGAACAAAACAAAACAAGCCACATGCACATACACACACACACACACACACACCCGAGCTGGGTACTAAACTCCAGTTTGAGCATGCTAAGGATACCACTGAGCTACACTCCCACCCCAGACTTCGCTTTAATAGCCTGAAAATTAGTAAACTTTGAAAGTACATTTTAAAGTATAGTATTAGCAGGAACTCCTTAGGAAGAAAGGAAGAAGTAGTATTTCAAATTCTGTTACTTTGTTTGATAAGTCCTTTGTAAATAATGAAGAATAAATTTTGTTTTTGGTTTTTTGTTTGTTTGTTTCCCAAGACAGGCTTTCTCTATATAAGAGCAGTCCTGGCTGTCCTGGATCTTGCTCTGTAGACCAGACTGGCCTCAATCCATCTGCTTCTGCCTCCCAAGTGTTGGGATTAAACTCATGCACCACCACTGCCTGGCTAAAATACATATTTTTTTAAATTAGAAAGGAAAACTGCTAAAATTAAGTATTCAGCTTCTATTGCAAAGGTTGATTTGTACCACCATGGATGTAGAGTGTACTTACTCTACAGGCTGTATTTGTAAGGGTTTTGTAAGAATAGCCCTTACAATGCCCCCAAAGCATAATATAATGTTTATTTAAACCCGCTTTATTTCTTAAGATGTGAAAAGGTTGTTTAGGGCCCATTGAGACCTTTCTGAGTATTTTCTCCTCCCACATGTATAAATACATGCGTCCAGATCTCATAATAAATCCACTAAGGGTGCTAAGTATTAGCCTTTTTTCCCTGTCCAGCCTTTTATCTCCTATTGCACTAGTCTGCCCACCTAACTTCTCTACATTTCTTTCTTAGTGGCTTACACTTGTTGCACTGACCTCTCAGCATTTGCCTGACAGATAGATACAAGCTCATCTCCTACTGATTAGGAGAAAGCCAGTGCACAGCAGCTATAAATAGAAACATAGGTATTTTCTGTTCTTGGACAGTTTCTAGTGTTACATTGTATGTACCTTATCTCCCAGAGGGAAACCAGAGTGGCTCATGCTGAAAATTGAAGTATTGTTACAATATAATTGCCTTGAAAAGCCAAGGAGTCAAGAGCTCTTCTCAGATTTTCTGCTAAGCAGGGCAGGAGTTGAGAATTCAGATTTGTATATTTATTGTTCCAGATCAAAGGCCCTGAGCAAGCACCTGCCAGCTGCGACGTTTCTGTCTCTTAGGTGTGGACGTACCTATTCCGTTCTAGTGTCACCTAGCTCTGTCCTTACCTCAGACTGATGGCTGTCCTCTTGTTCGGAACTTCACATGCTTTGTCTCTGTGTTGTGCCAGGCCCGACATAGCAGACAGGAAGCAAAGGTTCTCTTGGCTTTGAGACTAAGCCAGGTACTCTCCGTCATCCTGCCTCAGCCCGTCAAAGGACGATACTTCACAGAAAACCTGCTTTTCCTTTGTCTTTATGTCCACTGCAGCTGTTCTCATAGGATTGGGAAATGTGGAAAGGCCTGGCAATTTCGAACCCTCCTTTGTTTGCTAAGGAGCAACTTAATTTGGAACTGATAAAAATTCCAATTAAGAAACATAAGAAATTAACATTTTTATGCCAATATTTACCCAAGTGGTTTTGGTTTTAAAAGCATTCTGGTGGCTTAGCTGATCAAGGTACTTGCTGCCAAGTTTGATGACCTGAGTTCCATCCCCAGGACACACATGATGGAAGGAGGAAACTGACCCTGGAAAGTTGTCCTCTGATCTCCACACACATGTTACAGATGTATTGTCTGCCCCAATAAATAAATAATTATAAAAGAAAAATTTTTGAGGCAGGTCTTACTATGTGGACATGGCTTTATGTAGATCAGGCTGGCCTTGATCTCACAGAGACTTACCTGCCTCTGCCTCCTGAGTGTCACCATGCCTAACTAAATATATATATATATATATATATATATATATATATATATATATATATATATATTTGGTTGTTTGAGATAGGGTTTCTCTGTGTTGCCTTGGCTGTCTTGGAACTCACTCTGTAGATCAGGCTATCCTGGAACTCACAGATCTGCCTGCCTCTGCCTCCCAAGTACTGGGATTAAAGGTGTGTACCACCACCACCACCCAGCTAAAATTTTTTTTAAAGCACATATCAGCTGGATGTAGTTGTTCATATCTATAACTGTTACACTTGGATGCAGAGGCAGGAGGCTTGCTGTAAATTCAAGTCTAGCCTTAGCTACATAGTGAATTCCAGGCCAAGACTGCATAGTGGAATCCTACCTCAAATAAATAAATAAGATTGTGTTCATTGCAGAAAATAAGTACGTTTTTCTGGTTTTGTTTGTATTACTTTCACTTTTTTAATGAATTACCGTGATAATACATGTTTAGTAGTTGATACTATTAAAGCATAAGCTATTATAAGTGTCCATGCTAGTCTAGTGCTGGCCCTAGTGAAAGCTGTAGTCCCTTGGTGTGAAGGTAGACTCATGGATAGCTATTAGAAGAGTCAACCATGGTTTCATACTTTCCAGTTTTTTATGTCTGTTAAGTTTTCTGCATCTATTTCTAGAGAGAAGGAAAATTCACTATACAGTTGTTTCTGCCTGGTTGTAGAATTTAAAATTCTTCTTAATGACAGTAACAAACCTGTCTTCTGTAGACTCTCTTCAGTGGTGTTGATTGTGAGTGGCCCTTAGTTAGGCTCCAGCACCTTCAGGCAGAGTTGCAAAATCTGGAGCTAAGGAAACGTCGGGTTAGCTGGGGCCTCAGCCTTTGTTTCAAAAGGCTCCTTGTTCAGGCTGCTGGGGAGCAAACAGAATGTGAAAAGTGACTCTTGCCCACAAGGGTCTGAGGTCACTAGGGCCCCAAACATTCAGACCGCTGACAGTTAGATAACAGCAGAATTTGTTACACAAGAACCTTTGCATGTGCCACTTAATGCTTTCGTGTGTGTAAAGACAGTGTGTTTGAGAAACATTAGAGCTCTTTCCTCTTCCAGAGGTTTGCACTTCCAAAATGAATTTCTGAGGACCCACATCCTTGCAGACTTCGGGTGGATTCTTAGCCTTTAACCTAACTCTGTTTTTCGTGTTTCAGATGTGTGAGGTTCTGTAGAGAGGCAGTCAAGGGAACATGTGACAGGGACATGCTACTAGGCACACTGTGATGCGTTGCCCGTTATGATACGTTGTAATCGCCATGCGCTTTCATAGGCTTAAGTTTATAAAACTCCAGCACCCTGGGAATCTGCAGGATCCCTAAGTGCATTCTGTTTGCTGCCCCGTGCACACACCTACTGTGGAGAAGAACCTCAGTAATCAGACCCCCTGCTTGGGGTGCCTACCTCCCCCATGGCCAGACACCTGGCTTCAGACTTTGCATCCCTACCAGATGGAAGTGATGGGTCAGGAGGGCTGGAGCCATGCTGGTTGTCTCCTTGGACATGGCCAAGCTTCCAAGGCCCTTCAGGAGGGCCTGAAATTGGGCCACAGGTTGGGCCAGGCTTAGAGGTATTGGGGAGCTCCTCATGTCCCCTGCCATATGAGTTCTGTGGAGGGATAACATACGGTGGACCTCAAGTTGGACTGGGCCTAATGCCTCAAGTTGGCCTGGAGACTGCACCCTGAGGGACACGCAGGAGCCAGAGTGGGGAGCAACTGGGAGGGGCCTCCGCTGGGCCCTGTTCTGTCCATCTCAGTACTGTGAAGTCGGAGGAGCTGGAATCAAGTCCAAGGACTCCTAGCACATGAAGGCCCTGCAGAAGGAACTAGAGCGGTTTGCCAAGACCCGGAAGCAGAAGAGGATCACCTTGGCGTACACCCAGGTGACATGAAGCTCACCCTGGACATTCTCTTTGGAAAGGTGTTCAGCTAGGTGGCCATCTCCCACTTTGAGGTCCTGCAGCTCAGCTTCAGGAACATGTGTAAGCTGTGGCCCCTGCTGGAGAAGTGGTTGGAGGAAGCTGAGAACCTTCAGGAGCTGTGCAAAGCAGAGACCCTGGTGCAGGCCCACAGGAGAAAGCAGAGACGCACTGAGAACTGCATGGGGGAGACCTGGGGAACACGTTTCTGCAGTGCCCGGAGCCCATCCTGCAGCACATCGGCATCAGCACCAAGCAGTGTGGGCTGCAGAAGGATGTGGTCCCAGAGTGCCTCTTAGCCGGCACCACAGGGTAAATGAGCAAACATTGATTGTTCTCAGTGAGAGGAGTATGAGGCTTCCGGTGTCTCCTTTCCCAGGGGACCTGTATCCTTTCTTCTGTGTCCACCAGAGCCCCATTTTGGTGCCCTAGATTACAGGGCTCACTTCTACTCTTAGGCCCCTTTTACTGAGGCTGAAGCCTTCCTTTCCTTCTGTTCCCGTCCCCGCTTTGGGCTCTCCCATGCATTCAAACTGAGGCACCAGCCCTGCCTAGAGATGGGCTGAGCAGAGGGAAAGGGAAGGAGATAGACCAAGAGAACCTGGAGTCTGTGCTACCCTGGCTTTGAGATTAAGTTCTTCATTTGCTGAGGAGGGATTGGGGGGCGGGGGTTGGGGGTGAGGAATTGTAAGGGAGGTGATGGAGGGAAGACGAAGTTCAGTGATGCCGCTGATCATCATTTTGTTCTTACATAAAGAAGCCTGAGACACAGTAAAGAAAAACAAAACAAAAAAAGACCCTCAATAGCTTTATTGATTCAGATTTCATGCTAATGCCTGTAAAGACATAAATACTTTACTAAGATTTAACATTTGAGGTAAGGCTTGAAGGATGGTGGGATCAAGAGGGTAGAGGAGAAATTTCAAGAGGCTCAGTCAGTGAATGTGGATGAAGTACCTGCTGGGTTGGCACTGAGAGCCTCGGGATGCAGCACCAGATGACGCTGTCCCTTCCACGGTCACTCTGATGAGAAGAGACGTACAGCTCTTAACAAAGACTGGGAAAGATGCAACCTGATAATGTAACAGGGTGATTTGTGGCAGAGATACTGCTTTAATCCGGACGACAGTGCAAAAGCTGAAAGAGAAGAAGCCAGTAAGGAAAAAGAAGGTCAACATGGCTAGAGATAAAAAGAGGGAACCTGGAAGGAGTTAAGGGGACAGAAATGGTAAGAGCCAGTTGCACATGGTCGGAGGTGGGATTTTACTCTGGTTCTGCTGGGAAGCCGAGGCATAAGGACAGTAGAATGTGCATGGTGCATTTGCAAACAAGCATGGATGGGTCTTATCTTCGATCCTGGGACTCCTACAGTGAGGTGGGAGGCAGAAGCAAAGGATCACTGGGAAGCTAAGTCGGTTGGCCAGCCTGTTAGGAGTTCACAGTGCAGCAGAATCAAGAGAGACTCTGCCTCAGAAACGAGGTAGAAGGAAAGAACCAACTCCCCAAAGTTCTGACCTCCACATGTGTGTCTTGCATGGCACAGGTAGATGGATTGGGCATGTGCAGTGCATTTGTTAAAAGGTGTGGGAACCATGTATAAGAAATAGATTTTCCTGCACTAGATTTTGAAAGTGTTCCACTATTAAGACATAATAAGCCAACTTCAGGATGGATAGAGAGAAAAAGGTTTGGGGAGAAAGGACAGGAAGGTATTAGGACTGCTTAAAAAATGCTAAAGAGTGGTAAGGTCCTATGTGAGGATGGTGGCAGCAGGCAAAGCGAGTGGGAAGGGTGACAAACACAGCAAGGGCAAGGAAGGAGAAGTTCCAGGACATGGAGGCAGTTGGATATCTGAGCCATCGAGAAGGAACTTCCCATCGAATATTTGTTTGAAATAGAAATTACGTTTAGCCATCAACAGTAAACATAAATTTCTTTGCGGCGTCCTTGTTTAATTCTTGAAAGCAATTTAAGACTTGTTCCCAAAGATTAAATAGTGAGATTTCTGTTTTTTAAAAAGTATATGTATCTAAGAAAAACATTAAACATACTGGCTTACTCCCGAAAGAAAAGTGCTTTCAAATTTCAGACGTTACAAGGATGTTTTGAAAATTGTGGAGACTTATTTTCTTTAACCTAAGGAAGTTGGAAACTTTCCCCTTTAAATGTCGACTCCCAGAATGGGCTCCGTGAGACAGTTTCCACTCCTGTGTTATTGTTTTAGTTGGCAGTTAGGAGACAGCAAGGACCTCCAGGGTAGCTACAGAAAGGCCCGCCCTTTGGAAGGGTCTCCAGAGTGCATAGGTTGAAGGGGCAGTGGAAGACCCGCGCCTCAGTGCAGTGAGAGCAGCCTTTGGAAAAGTGGGAAATGAAAACACTTCGTGAGGACAGGGTGAGGACACTGACCCTTTGCAGTCCATATGAGAGTTTTGAGACACCATCGAAGAAAGATGAGGTTGGAAACCTTGGGTTTCTGAGAACTGGCACGCTGTGCTGTGATTGGAACTGCCTGGCTATCCCCAGAGAGTGCTTGTCCAGCATTCCTCAGGCGGTCCGTTCTTGATTCCCTGACCCAACGCTCTTTGTTTGGCTTACCCCTCACACCTCTGGGCTCACGGGCAGAGTTGGGACCCAGAGAAGACCGTTGTGGCCTCCTAAATTCAGATCATAATTGAACCTGACCTTTGCTGTGTCCCCGGATGGCATGTGACACTCATGTAGAAGGTGCTGAACAACTCCGATACATGTTAAGTGATTGGAAAGTAAAATCTGAAAGATTGGAGACCAGAGAGATGACTCACTAGTTAAGAATGCTTGCCATGCAGCCATGAGGACCAGAGTTGGAATCCCAGCACCCCAGTAACGAACCTGGCTAACACCTGTGACTCCAGGTCCTAGGGAATCACTCCTGGCTTCAGTACACAGGTGCATACACCTACATATGTACACAACAGACGTAAATTAATTTTAAAGACTAATTCAAATTGCTTTGTCTCTGGGACCACATTGGACACAGCATTTAATAAAGTATAAGTCAGTGAGGATGTGAGCACTTCCCAGCCAACAGAGACATACACTTGCTCTCCATCAAGTGCAAACCCATGTGATTAGGTCAAATAAAAACTGTTACCTCGTAGTCTGGATAATACTAATACCTAAGACAAGAAAAGAAAATTTCAGGCTTATTAAAGTTGTAGAAACTGACAGTTTTGAAATTCTCAAGCAATCAAAGGATAACCGAAAGAAAATCGGAGACCCTTAACTGTAGTTTCTATTTCCGGATGTTTTAAAAGGGCATTGATAATTTGTTTAGGGCGTTGCTGAAGTTACTAGAGGATATAACTACTACACAGTCTCTCCTAAGTCTGTCAAAGACCATGCTTCACTGATTCTTTCACACACTCACAGACGCCTCAGCTACAGTTGATGGTGAGAAAGGGTTAACGTGCCCCTTCACTCTGTAAAAGATGTCCCTAGTGTGAAATTGTGTGAAATTGGCAAGAGACTTAAAATGAAAGGCAGGGTGGACGTTGGGGGTGTGACTGCTGACACTTGCATTCGTGCTTGCACACGCACACACGCAGAAAGCTAAAATGATCTAAGAATAGAAGGCTGTCACCAGGCATGGTGGCATACACCTTGAATCCCTGCACTTGGGATGCCGAGGCAGGAGGGCAGCTGGAGCTATGTAGAGACAGCCTGTCTCAGAACAAAAGCAGCACCAATAACAAAAAAGAGTAAGAGAATGTAAAAATAAAAAAGTTTGTAAGACTGCTTTCTCATGAAGTTCCTATTAGACCACAATCTGGTTCTCATTTTTATGAGTTTAGAAATATACTTTTATCAGTTCTCTTAAAGATCATAAGAGAGCAGGTATAATATTTCTGTTTACTCAGTGTTGAACAGAAAAGACCAGTTTGCTAATGGTAGGCCTGGGTGTTTTGTTTTTGCTTTAAAAGTACCCTAAGCTATGTAGTCTTTGGCTCTTTGCTCAGGCTGCACACAGCCCACCATTAATTTAACACCTCTATCAGCATACAGGAGCTTTTCTGAGCCAGTGATTTATGAGCCTTCCGGTTCCCAGTGGTCCTACAGCTTCATATCTCAAAAAAACAAAAAAAACAGGTAGTAAAGGCCTGGAGATAGAGCTCAGGGGTAGAGCATCTGTCCAGCATGTTCAGGGTGCTGGGTTTGACCCTCTAGGAGAGAAAAGGAGAGACAGAAAGAGGGAGTCAGGCACACGCTTATAACCCCAGTTTGGGAAATGGAAGCTGTCAAGGACATCATTTGCTACATAGCCAGTTCAAGACCAGCCTGGGATAAATGACACCGTGTCAACCCCACCCACCCACACACCCCAAAAGATAGTGATTTCTCTTGCCTTTTCTATTGTTTAGGGGTTAATAAATGGAGTAGTTCTTTAGGTCCTCCCACCCTCCTTGAATGCAGTTATTTGAGTACCTTTGAGTGTAATTTCAGTGTGTCTGCCTTCGGCGGGGGCTCATGAGCAGGCTTCTCACTCGGCCCATTCATTGCTCGGTTTCGTTAGGCAGTTGATTGCCATAATCATTTTCAGCAGGAGAGAGATTTTCCTTGTATTTTGTTAAATTTATATGTTATGGACTTTTGGACTGTATAAGGAATGAGGAACATTAATGTTGAAATTCAAATTAATGAGAATAGAGGATGGATACACTTCTTCAAATATGAATCACCCTGTTTATCACAGTTATTATATACCACACCAAGAGATGCTTCTAAGGTTCAGAAGCCAAATTTTTTTAAAAAAATTAATGTAGATAGATGAACTTACAAACGTGATATAGACACACTACGTTCAGTGGTTTTTTGTTTTTTGTTTTTTGTTTTTTTTTTAAAGATTTATTTATTTATTTATTATGAATACAGAAGAGGGTGCCAGATCTCATTACAGATGGTTGTCAGCCACCATGTGGGTGCTGGGAATTGAACTCAAGACCTCTGGAAGAGCAGTCGGTGCTCTTAACCTCTGAGCCATCTCCAGCTCCCCCCCCCTTTTTTTATTTTTATTTTTTTAAAGATTTAGGTTTTGGTTTTTCTCTGTGTAACAGCCCTGGCTGTCCTGGAACTCACACTTTTTTTCTTTTCTTTTCTTTTTTTTTTGTTTTTTGTTTTTTGTTTTTGTTTTTGTTTTTTCGAGACAGAGTTTCTCTGTGTAGCTTTGCACCTTTCCTGGATCTCACTCTGTAGACCAGGCTGGCCTCGAACTTCACAGAGATCTGCCTGCCTCTGCCTCCCGAGAGCTGGGATTAAAGGCGTGCGCCACCACTGCCCGGCTGGAACTCACTCTCTAGACCAGGCTGGCCTCAAATTCACAGAGATCTGCCTGCCTCTGCTTCTTGAGTGCCAACACCACCCAGCACTACATTTGAATTTTATATACCCATATATCTATAGATGTACATACTGTGGTGCATTCATGGTGTAGTATAACAAATGATTATAATAATGGTCCTAAGCTTGATAATCCATTTTATCATTTGAAAAGACAAAACATGAAAATAATTCAAATAAACTGATTTGGTGGTTTTGGTTCAAATCTGTCCATTCTAAATGCCAGGCCATTAAAAGTTTTTACTTATCTTAACTAATGCATTTCAGTGTATATGCAGCTTCTAAAATTAGCACTATGTATCCAATAGAAATGAATATTTTCCCTAGTAAGTCAGTGTGGGTGCTGTTCATGGTGATAGCACTCGGCCTTGAACTTCAGGAAGGACTCTTCAGTCACTTACTTTTCTTTTTTGAGACAGAGGCTAGCCTCAAACTCAAGATCTTCCTGCCTCAGTCTCTGGAATTAAAAAGTATATACCACCATACCACATTCCCTTAAATGAGCTGTTCTGTTTCTTGAGGAAGAGGTAGGAGAATTGGGACAGATTTCCAGGTACTATATATAGGCAGTAAACCACTTTCTCATAAACCAAGCAAAAGCAATAGAATTTTTCTTTTAATTTCCTTCTCGGGAGGTTTTAGGACAGTACTCTGTTTCAGGAGTTTGTACCTGGGTGTGGTAGTCCACACCTGAAACTGAAGCATGTGCCAGGCAGGGCAGCAAGATTGATGCCTGCAGCAGGATTGACTCAAGGTCAAGGCCGGCCTTCCAGGGTGTTGGAGTGAGAGACTGGGTTCCTATGGTGGAAGGGGGAAGGGACTGACTCCCACGAGCTGTCCTTGTGTGCACACGCATACAAGGCGTGCATGCCCCATCCCTACCCCAACTAACTAGCTAAATGTTTTTAAATGTTGGAGAAAGAAAAGAACAAAAAGGAATGTGAGTCAAGAGTTGAAGAATCCTGGTTTCTTGTACAATTAAACATAAAGGAATTTTCCTTATATTCTAATCCAATTAGAACCTTATTTTTCTTGGTCACATCAGAAATTCTCTGAACTCTTCTTTATTTTGTTTTGATCTGCTTGTTTTTGTTTTTGTTTTTTCCTTTTTAGGGGGTAGGGTAGTTGGGGTTGGTTGGTTGGTTGGTTGGTTGGGTTTTTTTGAGACAGGGTTTTCCTGTGTATCCCTGACTGTCCTGGAACTCACTCTGTAGACCAGTCTGGCCTTGAGCTCAGAGACCTGCCTGTTTCTGCCTCCTGAGTGCTGAGATTAAAGGCATATGCTATCATGCCTGGCCCTTGGTTTTTAATTTGAAAAATACTGTATTTAAATACTATGTTTGCACTTGGTATCATTAAAACTTTGAGTAGCATGTTAACCTGCAAGTATTAGGAGCTCTCTGAGTGGTGGACCTTTATAGCTTAATTTAGTATGATTTAGAATTGTAACTATGATACTGTACATTTAACAGTCCAGTGGCTATTGTCTGTATGTCTTATAGAAAGTGTCGCCTGGAGGTGGTGGCTCACACCTTTAATCCCAGCGCTTGGGAGGCAGAGCCAGGCGGATCTCTGTGAGTTCGAGGCTAGTCTGGTCTACAGAGCGAGATCCAGGACAGGCCCAAAGCTACACTGAGAAACCCTGTCTCGGAAAAAAAAAAAAAAAAAAGAAAGAGTCTAATTATAGCCCCTTTTAAAATCTACTCAATACTAACTTTTAGCATGGATACTGACATTGGAAGGCTTTTCAAATTTGCTTTCTTGTGAGAAGAGTTGGGTAGTGTTATCTGTGATCGAGTAGAGGAGATTGCCTTATTCCTCTCAAAATAATGAATTCAGAAGCCCCACCTGCTGATGTATGTCAGGAAAACCCAGTAAGTTCTTCACGTAAATGCCAGTGTAACGCTGGCCCAAATCCCCCCACGTAGTGGGTACAAGGTGGTGACTGAGTTCTGAATTTTCCCTGAAGGGATTTTCCCTGCATGTGTTTTTCAGACTCGAGTCTCTAGCTGTTGCCATTACTTCTTTATTAGCTTCTAGTCAGGAAGTTCAGCCAGGGATTGGAGCAATTGCTAAATACTGAGGACTTCCCCAAAGTTGTCTCTGGGTGAACTCATACTGTGACTCCTGGGAGACGTCAGGCTCACCTGTCACAGTGCTCTCAGCCTGGCAGCCACACAGTCCACTGTTGGCCTGTTCCGCAAAAGAAAAAAAAGTAAGAGTAGTAACAAAGCCGGGGCTCCCATGGCTACAGAATTAGTTCCTTTTCTGTGCTGTGTTCCATTTTAACAGCCTGTGAAACACCCCAGTTCTTATTTATATAATTTCTTCCACTTGTTTTGGTCTTTGATTAGTTGTTTTTTGTTGTTGTGTTTTTTGTTTGTCTGGTTTTGTTTGTTTGTTGTTTTTTGAGCCATACTCCTCTTTCCCTGTCAATCCATGGAGAAATCAAACAAGGGCCAGAATTACTTCTACTTTGGGCTATTTGTCCCTAGTTGTGACCATGACTCTCAGAAGCTTTCAGATTTGACAGCACGAAGGTCTAGTCACAGTGCTTCCTAGCTGGTCACTTAGAGACATGCTTGTCCTTCTGCTCCGCCTCCCAGACTGTTATTTGTTGTAGCAGGAAGGGAAGATTAGGTTTCCAGAAAGCTTGGCTGTCAATTACACGCCACCATACTGCACTGAGCATGCGTGCTAACATTGGAGCTGGCTGAAGGTTATACCCCATCTGTTTACATCTGCTTTGGATTGTTCCTTGGTCAACCAGAAAAGAAGTCAACATTATTGCTCTGAAGTGGTGGACCAAATAAGAAAATTTGCTCTTGGAATTGTCCTGATTTTTAAATTAGTGCCACCAGCTCTCTGCTCTTTTCTCTACCACATTTCACATACCCAGCTAATGATTGGCTTATTTTTTAGGATGCAGTATCACTCACTACCTTATATAGCCACAGGCTCCTCGTCTTGCCTAGAACAAAGAGTTTCAAGGCTAAAAATCAATAGCAACCTCTGGTATTTAAACCATCCTAGATGATGAACATAGGGTTCAAATTAGCCTTCTGCTTTGCATTAAGAGAAAAGGACTAAATCACCATTTCAGCCTGCAGACAAACGCTAACCAAGTGGGTGTTGGTGTTGGAAAGTAGACTTAACACATCAGGTTGAGTTACTTAGGGCTGGAGAAATAATGACCATAGGCCACATAAGAGGGCTGCTCTACACATATGGCTTCTGGGGTGTGGGGTCAGTATCTAATTTAAGCAATTTCCTTTGTGTGTGCCCACATGCACGAGCACATGTTCATGTGTGCGCATGTAAGCCAGGTAATATCATTGTTCATTGTTTGGGTGCTGGCCCACTGCCCACCTTTGGAAACAGAGTCTCTTACTGGGACCAGGGACTCCCTGATAAGCAGGGCTGCCTGGCCAGCAAGCTCCCGAATCCACCTGTCTCCTTCTTCCCATCACTGGAGTTAGCACGTTTTGTCAACCACACTCAGCTTTGAGGAATCAAACTCAGGTCCTCATGCTTGCAATCACTTTACTGGTTGAGTGGCCTTGCCAGCCCTTGATGGTTTTTTTCTGTTATGACTTTGGTTTCGGTGGTAAATTTTTATGATATTTATCACCTTGGGTTGAGTCTGAAGGCCATAAATCTTTTCCCATTGCTGGTAGGTAAACAGCAAAGAATGTCATCTTTTGAAGTTGACACTAGTATCCATTCTCTGGAAAGAACTGCTGGCTCATTCTGTTTATTGTTCAAGATGATGCTTTAAGTTGGGGTGCACACGTAATCTCAGCCTTTGGGAGACTAAGGCAGAAGGATTGAGAATTCGCCAACCTGGTCTCAGCATTCCACCCAAAAGGTGATATTTTAACATCCCACCAAAAGGTGATATATTATTTACATACATACATACATACATACATACATACATACACACACACACATTTAAAAGAACATAATTAACTATAGATTGATGTGGACATACCTTTGGAAATTTCAACAAAGGTTTCTAAGCATTGTAAAGGTGGTCTTCCCTGTAAGACACCCGCCATTCTGAAATGATTTCTGCCTAGGGCGTGGTTTCTATGTACAGTCAGCCTAAGTACAAATACTGCTTCTCCCTTTATGTTATATCAAGTATCTTCTCCAGGATGCTCCATAAAATCACTGTTTAATATTGCATGAAAAACAGTGTACATCCAGCAAATGTAAGCATGATTTACTAGATCCACCCTGAATTAGTGTATGAATATGGACCTTCTTCACGCCTTTGCCTTCAGCGTCAGCCACCTCCCACTTTCTCCGGGCTTCACTGTTAGAACACTCCAAAATTGCAAGTGCATTTACTCAACCTTGTGAACTCATACCTGAGTCTTTTCTCTCTTTCAGTTTGTCTGTATCTTTACATGTCACGGGGATTTGGCCTATGGTGTTCTCCATCCTGGGCCGTGCATGCCTCACAGCTAATCTAAGGTCACTGTCCAGGGAACCCAGCCGCAAGAGTGACATCCTGGTACTCCAGTTCTTCCAGGTGGTTTTGGTTCTGGGGACAAGGGGACGTTTCCCAGTACAGAGCCCGTGCTTTTGCAGTGGTGATCAGACTGTGCTTTCTACTGACTCCACCCGTGGGATTTGCATGACTTCAAGAATACAGTCACGAAAAAATGTCTCACTGGGCAGTGGTGCATGCACACCTCTAATCCCAGCAGAGGCAGAGTTAGGTAGATCTCTGCGTTCAAGGCCAGCCTGGTCTACAGAGCAAGTTAGGACAGCCAGGCTGTGTAGAGAAACCTTGTCATGAAAAACAAAACCAAAAACAAAATAGCTGAAAGTTTTGCCAAAATTTCATCTACTTTTAGTTATCGACATTTGTTTTGTTTTGTTTTTTAATTATTCTATCCAGATTTTTTTTTTCTTCTGGATATCCATTTGACTTGATACCTTAAGCTAGACAAACTGAAAGAAAGAAGGGAAATGTAAAAGTAAGTAAGTAAGTAAGTAAATAAATAAATAAAGCGTTCTGTGTTAGCATTTATTTTGAGACAAGGTTCGTTGTGTAGCCCAGGTTGGCCTCAGATTTTTGGTTATAAGGATTATGCATGAGTGCCACCATGCCCTGCTAGTTTTGCCCCACCGAGAATAGTGGGATCATATTGGTTGTGCTATGTGTCTTATTTGATGCCACATTATGTTTGTGAGACTTACCTTGTTATATTGTCTCCTTTGTTCATTTTAATTTTTATATAGTAGTCTATAATATGACTGTGTCACAAGTCATTTTCCTGTTGATAGCGACTTGGATGTCTTTGGGTCAGAGCTCTAGCAGCCGTAGTAGGTGTCCCTAAGTATCCTGGCATACTCTCAGACATCAGTGTGGTTTGGTAAACATACAGGAACACAGACTCAGGAGAGCAAGTGTGGGCTCATGTGGGCCTCTTTCACTTTCTACTTGAGTATGCCAGACGCAGGCGGTCTGTTCTCTGCAGTGCTGGCCTTACCATAACTTTTAGTCTTGGTTGGCCTGGCAAGTGGGTAACGGCTGTCCTTGGGGGTGTTGCTGTGTGTTTTTGAGACAAAGTCTCACTATGTATCCAGGCTGGCTTGGAACTCACTCTGTAGACCAGGCTGGCCTCAAATTCACAGAGATCTGCCTGCCTCTGCCTCCTGAGTGCTAGGATAGAAGACATGCACTACCCTGATGGGCTTGAGTTAATCATACGAAGCAAAGAGTTTCATTATGATATTTTTCTCTCTATTAGTTTGAGCTTTTGTGGCTGTTTCCTTTTTTTCCATGTCGGTTGATTTTTCAAGTCTTGTCCATCTCCCTGCTGGTATGTCTGTGTTGCTTGAGTTCCAGGAAATCTGCAATCTCTCTTGTTTGTATGTGGCTCTCTTTGGTGTATGGTATAGATATCTTCCCTTACCTGGGCTTCCTCATTAACATGTCTTTCAGTTGAATGGATTTTAATATAGATTTTAAAAATATTTGTTTACTTCATTTTTTGTGTGTCTGGGGTGTAAGTATGTGTACAATTACATTCAGTGCCCACAGAAGCCAGTAGAGGGCATTGTATCCTCTGGAACTGGAGTTCAGCCATGTTGTCACTGAAAACCCAGTCCAGCACCCGGAAGAACAGTGAGTGCTCTGAACTGCTGAGCCATCTCTCCAGTCTCTTAATAAAGTTTTACTGTAACCAATTTTAACACTTTCCCCCTTTATGAACAAGAAGTGCTTTTCTGTTCCTTTAAGAATCCTCCCACCAGGTGTGATAATGCATGTTCTTCACCAGGGAGGCCGAGGCAGGAAAATGACAAGTTGAGGGCCAGCCTGAGCTGTAGAGCAAGCAAGTGCTTGTTTACAAACCACAGAGCACTGTCAAGTCAGTAGGTATCTACAAATGCAAATTCAAACCCCAGGAGACACTTCTTCATGTCCTGAGGACAGGATCTTTTTAAACACAGTGATAACAAGCATTAGCAAAGATGGAGGGACTGGGGCTCTGTGTATTGGTGGTCGAATTGTAAAATGAATAACAGTTTAGGCATTTTTTTCTAAAAGCTGATAAATACTTCCCATATAACCCAACAATGGAAACTCTTGGTGTGTGTATCTCCAAAAGAAATGAAAACACTTTAATGCAAAAAAAAAAAAAAAGCAAAAAACCATAGGAGTATTCACAGCAGCATCATTTGTGTCAGTGGGAAGTGGGAACAACCTAACTTTCTGTTCTGTCAATGGAAGATTAGAATAAGACGGAATAAACAAAATGTGGTATGTCTTTGTCCTTAACAACAACAACAAAACTAATGAGCTACCGATAGATGATACAATATGGGTAGACCTTAAAAATATTACAATAGTGAGAGAAACCTGTCATAAAAGGTCATAAATTCTAAGATCCCACTCATATAACATGTCCAGAATAGCCAGGTCCTCAGCGATGGAAAGTATTGAGTCAATGTCTGGTGCCGAGGCGATGGGAATGACTACCGGTTGGCACAGGGCTGCTTTCTGTGATAAAATACTCTAAAATTAGCTTAGGTTACTCAACTCTGAATGTGCCGAAAGCCACCGCCAATACACCTTAACTAGATAAAATGATGAAATATGTTTTTTATATTCCTAAATAAGGCTGTTGGAGGAATAAGAACAGTCTGTGAGTGGAGCTGTGGTGAGAATGTATCAAGAACCGATGGTTACAGTTCACTATAACCGAACTCCTTTTATCTCGTCTCGTCTCGTAGCCCTTCTCAAGGCAGAGCAGGGAGGAAAGGGAAGCAGAGGCCCACAGGACCCAGCGTTTGCAGCTGACCTTGTCTCACCTGCTGCTGCTGTGCACGCTGCAGGGGCGGGGGTGGGGGAGAGGGGCTCTTAGCACAAGCCTCATGCAGCACCCAGGGTGGTCTCTTCATGACTGCTTAAACTAGTTCTGAGTGCTGTGCCCCTGATTGTGTTCCCCTCCACCCCATTCAGAGTCTCCAGTCCATTCTCCCCCTTTGCCTCCCCATAGCAGCAGAGACCCATCTTGAAGTTTTTAGTTTTGTGTGTATGAATGTATGTGGTGTATCTGTGGTTTCTGCATGCATGTGTGTGCACTTGCACTTGGAGGCCCCATGCTATCCCTCTCCATTTTATTCTCATTCTCTCTCTCTCTCTCTCTCTCTCTCTCTCTCTCTCTCTCTCTCTCTCTCTTTCAGGACAGGGTTTCTCCATGTAGTTTTGGTGCCTGTCCTGGATCTCACCCTATAGACCAGGCTGGCCTCAAACTCACAGAGATCCACCTGGCTCTGCCTCCCGAGTGCTGGGATTAAAGGTGTGCGCCACCACCGCCCGGCCATTTTATTCTCTTAAGGCAGGGTTTTTCAATGAACTTATAGCTAGACTGGCAGGCAGCCAGCCCTAGGTCCTCCTTCCAGCTTGTGCGTATTGGCTGCACTCAGCCTTTCAGTGCGTGCTTCAGATTAGAACTCAGGTTTGGACAGGAGACACTCTTACATGATGAGGCATCTTGCCAGCCCCTACCTCCTTTGTAGTCATCCCTGGGATCATGCCCCTTGTGTGTTTGCTCTGTCTACAGGAGTTACCATATTGCCGTGTCCACTGGAAGTCTTCCATGTACTCATGTTGAATGAATGAATGAAGAGATGGGGGGACTTACTTAGAGTCTTGAAATGGAGGTGTTAGGAGTAGGAAACATTAGTAAATAAGTAATGAGGAGGAGGAGGAGGAGAAACAAGAGCCATTCCAAAGCCAAAATTCACGAAGAGCCTACTGAATAGGAAGAATGACTTTCTAGGTTCACAGTAACAGATCAAACATGATCTCTGAGGGTTTCGTTGTTGTTAATTCTACTGTTTGGTATTTCGGACCCAAGCCGTGAGAATCCATTCTTGTTTTACTCTTTGCTTTCTGTTTTGTTATGGAAGTTTTCTCTTCCATGTTTCTCGATGTTTCTGTTGTCTGTACTATAAACTGTGAAAGCTGCTCCCCACTTCTCCCCCCCCCCTGCTTTCCACCACACACCCCAGTGTCCCCGCTACTCTGCTGGACTCAAAAACAGTCTTGTGCTTGAAGTGCATATGGAAATGCCCACAAAGGTGAGCAGCTAAGAGAAAGGTGAGCAGACACTTCCTCCAGCTCATTTTTTCAACCTCTCAAGTATTTATTAGAGGGAACTGAGTTTTCAAAATGAGTTCCAGTGTTCCTGTGTGTTAATAATTTGAGGTTTCTCTTGCATGGATAATTTAAATCTTCAAAAACAACTTACATTAAAGCTAAATGCACATTTAGCTTTACCGACATGAAGGCAGTGATGAAGAGGACTGGAGGTGAAAAGCTGTTGCCAGGGAAGGCAGAAATATAGATGTCAGGAAGAAGGATGGGCCTGGGCCTGCTAGGTTTGGTGCTCAAACTCCATTGAAATCCTCTTTCCCAGTGTTACCAAAGATGCCCCATTGCTGAGGCTCACTTGTGACGCCAGTGATCGCTCCCCTGCTGAACCCAGTCCTCTGTTTCTTCTTGTTCTGACATGGGGCCTCACTGAGCAGCCCAGGCTGGCCTCAAACTTGGGCCCCTCCTGCCTTAGCCCTCAATTATCTGGGGTTACAGGCTTGTGCCATCAGTCTGGTTTCGTTAAGATTTTTAGCTACTTAATCCTTACTCGTTATGAAGAATTTGGTCAATGTTCACTGTATGCAGGCTGTGATGTATGAAGTTGTGTTTCAGAGTTTGGATATCAGAAAGATTTATGGTATATCCTTGTAGTCCCAGCATTCAGGAGGCCAAGATGGAAGGCTCCTGGGCTACATAACAAGATTTAGTCCAACCTGGGCCACATAGTGAGACTGTTTCTCCAAAAAGTAGATCATTTGGTAGGACTTTAAATGTGGTTTAATTTATAAGCAGCATTTGCTATTTATTTTGAGATATGATCTGACTATTGTTGTTTGAATCTTAGATGGTCTTTTAATAACACCCCAAAGCTATATATCAAGGTGAAAGCTGAAAGATCAAAGAAGCAGAGCAGCTAGCCACTAGTTCTTACCTCTACAAAATCTTCAGCCTAAAGAGAATGAGTTCCTGATTCCTCACGCCTTATATACCTTTCTCTGCCCTGCCATATCACTTCCTAGGATTAAAGGCGTGTGTGCTTCCCAAGCAAAGGCATGAGATCTCAAGTGCTGGGATTAAAGGTGTGTGTCACCACTGCCTGGCTTGTATGTCTAATCTAGTAGCTGGCTCTATTCTCCAATCCTCAGGCAAGTTTATTGGGGTACACAATATATCACCACAGACTGTGGAGTCCTGGATGGCCTGGAACTCACAGTGTAGATCAGGCTAACCTCACATTCACACATACCTATCTGCCTCTGCTTCCAGAGGGATTAAAGGCATGAGCCACCATGCCAGGCCATAAGCAGTATTTCTTACACTCTTACTGTGCTTAAAGACATGTTAGGTACCATGAAAGAATCAGAAAAAAAGTAGCTTTTTTATTAAACATTTTACAAAATATGAATACTGTATTTATATCATTTCTCTCCCACCCCTCACCTCTTTAGTCCCTTTCATGACCCAACTCCTCAAATTTGTCACCTCTTCTTTAATTGTTAATGATGTGAGTGTTTGTACGTGTGGGTGTGTGTAGTTCTAACCACTTGGTACTGGATAACTTATGGGCCCCATCCTGTAGCAGAGAAGACTGACTCTCCGTCTCTTGGTAGCTGTCAATTGCCTGTAGCTCTTCATCTAGAGGTGGGGTCCTGTGAGATTCCCTCTATCCAGGTCGGAATGTCAGCTGGTGTGGTCATTGTACAAGTCTTGTTCAGGTAACTCTTATAAATAGTTCTTAAGGAACTAGAGAGAAAGAGAATAGATTTCTCCAAGGGAGGTAGAGTGTTTTAAAAGCTGAATTACACACACACACACACACACACACACACACACACACACACACACCCTAAAATGAGATAAAAAACAAAGTAGTCACAGTGGAGTATAGAAAAGTTAGAGGATGTAAGAGGTTCCACAAAGAGGTTTTTCTTTCTATTGATGTTTTGTTTCTCTAGCTATGATGAGCAGAATCAGGCTCTGAGCCCCAAGCCCCTTGTGATAACTCAGTTATCTACAGCGCCTTGGTTGAGGTGGATGGGAGGTAGAGGTTCTGGTAGGTGGCCCATTGAATCTTCAGTGTGAGAAGGAAAGCAGCCACATGTTCAGGAGAGGCCTGACAGAGTGACTTCACTGAAGTTTACTTTTGTGAGCCTTTCTCAGGTTTCTACCACGTATTAAAAACACTGTGTGGAGACAAGAACAAATAAAACTGTCCCCTTCCGTCAGTCATCGGCAGAGGGCTTGAACACACTAGTACACCTAAGTACAGGATGAGGCAGAGCAGTGATTGGCATGTAAAGAATAAACAAACGGCTGTGACAGCTCAGAGGAAGCCATTGTCATGGCATTTTCTGCTGGAAATCAGTTAAAGCTTCATACAGGAAGCGATACTCGCCTGGGCCTTGAAAATGAATGGCGTTTAAAGGTGGAGAAGACAGGAGCTGGTCTGTCACAGACCGGAAGTAGTCTAAAGAAAGACGTGTAAACACAGGATGTGAGCCCTTAGTAATGGAGGCTAGTCAGGCTAAGTGGGAGAGCTGTGCAGGGCAGGGCTGTCTGTGGTGGACCTTAATGACAGTGCCGCAGGAAGGACTTTCTGTGAGCAGAGGAGAGACACCTTGTTTGTTCTGTTTTGTTTTTTAGCGAGGAGGGAATAGGATCTGACTTTGTGTGACAGTCGCTGGGCTCTGAATGAATAGCTTAGAGGGAAATTCAGTGACATAGGTAGGAAGCATAGTGAGTCTTGATCAGGCAGGAAGGGGACTGGAGAGGTGGCTTAGCAGTTCCGAACACTTGCTGCTCTATTCTGAGGACCAGAGTTCAAATCCCTGCAACCTATGTCAGACGGCTCACAAAAAGCCCACAACTCCAACTCCAGGAGATCCATTTCCCTCTGCTGGCCTTCATGGGGACCCACACAGACACGTGTACATATACCCACACCTCACACACATACATTTTAAAGAAGATGAGAGATGGAAACAAAACGGGAGCGATGGATTCAAGACACACAGGGTAGAGGTTGTGAGTGCCATCCAGCTCACGGGGGAAAAGGAGAGAGAGGAGTTGGAGATGATGCCAGGGTCGTGAGTGACAGGCGGTCCACCATTGGTGAGCACTGTGGGATATTTGATTTTGGAAAATGGTCTTTTTCCAGACAGGTACTGGGAATCCAGAAGAGGAACTTAAGACTCCTAAGGGGAAGTTTCCCAGTCCAACGAGAGTAGAAGCTTTGGGACCTGAAAAGTTAGCTCCAGGGAGGCAGGAAAACGAGCAGGGCCTCACTGGCAAGTTCCTTCTCTGGCTGGCTAGAAAGAAGGAATACAGAGGGCCAAGGGAAGTAGCCGCCAACGGGAGGGGAAGGGCGGGGAGAGGAAGGGGGCTCCAGGGAGGTCGGGATCCAGCCTTCAAGTTGCTAGGGTTTCGAGGAATGTGGTATACCTGGGACCAGAGATTGGCTCAGCCTGTCACAGGGCCTGTCCAGACATCAAAATATTCATATGCCATCTTTGGGTTTACCTTGTTTGTTTGTTTGTTTGTTTGTTTGTTTAGACAATGTCTCACTGTGTGGCTGCTGTTGGCCTGGAGATCTCTATGTAGACCAAATCCATCTACCTCTGCCTCCCAAATCCTGGGATAAGGTGTGTCACCATGCTCAGCAAGCCTGCCTTTTGTTGGTTGGTTGGTTGGTTTTTTTGAGACAGGGTTTCTCTGTGTAGCCCTGGCTGTCCTGGAACTCAGCAATCTGCCTGCCTCTGCCTTCCAAATGCTGGGCTTAAAGGCGTGGGCCACCGCCGCCCAAGCCTGCTGCTCTCCTGGTGTTTTAGCATTGTTCCCAAACACTGGCTCCTCTGTGTCCTGCTCTTGGACTAGTGAGAAGAGAGAAAATAATGGAGGTGGCCTGTTAAAACAGACTTGAAGTTAAAACGTGAATGTTCTTTGTTCAGTTTCTAAATAAGACGCATTTTCTCCATTTTGAGTAGATATTCTCAATAATAACAATGTCCCATTGTCTAGTTTTTAGGTGGTTATAAATATATTTGTGGAAAGTCATATGAAAACTCAGAGTCCTACTGAGGACTCGCCCATGTATTCCAAGCACTAGGCTATTCAGTGAGCCTCAAGAAATCAGATGTGGCACCTACCCCCACACCAAAAGGGAAAATAATGACGGAAGCAGTTTAACCAATAAAACCCTATCAGGAAGACCAGTGTCCTTAGCCCTGGCTCAGTGCTGCTGCTGTGGACTACCAGGCTATGTAGAGAGGGCCAGAAGGGGGTGCCTCATAGGAAGCTGCCTAGTTAACCAGTCTGGCTCAAACTGTGGTCTGTTGACTGTTATCTCAGGACCAGCACTGTCAAGATACAGTCACTGGTACTTCGTAGGGCAGATTTGACTCTTGTTGTAAGGTGTGTATTTCGCCGACCTGTCTTCCTGTAGAAGAGAGACTCGGAGTCTATAGAGCAGAGGTCAGATGGAGGCAGATGAGACTTTCAGCTGCTTTTAGTGGCCTGCTGGACACCTGCAGGCCCGAGAGACCAACCAGTCCTTTCATCTAGGTGTGGCACCTCACACCTGTAATCCCAGGACTCAAGAGGCGAAGGTAGGAAGAGCGCCATGAGTTCAAGGCCAGCCTGGTCTGTCTATACAGATGCAGGCAAGTTACGACTGTAAGGTGATGGCCTGCTTCAAAAAGGGGGCGGGGAAAGTCAGAGCTTTTTGCATCAGTGAGGCTGGGGGTGAAAGGAAAAGTATTGGCTCAGGACCCCCAAGACCCTCAGCACGAAAGAGATTTATTTGCCCCAGAGGGAGAGAAAGCAGGGACTAAGAGACAAAGACAGGAGATAGACAAAGACAGGAGGGGCAGGGACAAAGGACCGCCTCTGGATAGAGAGGAGACAGACGTGGCCCGTAGGAAAATGACAGTTTATAGAGGTACAAGGGGAAACCCATGTTTGGATAAGGTGTTCAGTTTTAATTGGGCGTGTTAATAAGGTGAGCCAAAGGGGGCTTTTGATTGCTGGACTTCAATACTTCAATAGCTGGACCTTGGTCGTCAGCCTCAGGAGGAGGAAGTGGCCAAATAAGGGACAGACCTTGGTGGCCAGCTTTAGGAATGTAATCTAACTTTTGTTAGCAAGGCAGAGGGCATTGGGGAGAAGAGGAAGGCCTGCAGAGCCTTCGCCACCACGCTTGAGCTGGCCAGAGTTCCTTCATGGGTGAAGCCCTGTGTTCTCTATCTAGTACAATTTAAAAAGTTTCCCAGCATGGGCCTCCCCTCCCTTCCCCTCTCCTCTTCCCCTTCCCTTCCTTTCCAAGGCCCACACATGCAAGGCAGGTCCTGCACCTGGCCTGTTTCCTAGTTCCAACCAGCTCAGGCGACTGGCTGCTTCTTTCTTAAATTTGCCATTTCAGCTTGGTGACATGGCCTGTGCCCCGCTGCCCAGAGACTAGTGCTTGTAGGTTGATGACAGGAGTGGTGTCCATTTGTCTTTCTAGACTTCGGCTTCAGCAACCTCTTCACCCCCGGGCAGCTGCTGAAGACGTGGTGTGGCAGCCCTCCCTATGCTGCCCCGGAGCTCTTCGAAGGGAAGGAGTATGATGGGCCCAAGGTGGACATCTGGGTAAGTACTTCCCCTTCCCACCACCCTGCTCCCGTCTCTAGGTGACAGCTGTCTTGCTAGAGGACACACAGACAGGGCCGTGTGTGAGTGGAGAGCACCTTCACGTGTCCTCACAACCCACAGGCCATTTGCAGTCTCTCCAGTACTGGACTCAGTGAGCCTCGAGTTTCAACTACTGGATTTGCATCTCCCTGTAAGGGTCTGAGCGGATGATGCCTGGGCCAAGAACAGGGATTATTCTTTCTGAGAGCCTGGGTTCTGATCCCGAAATTCATGTCTGGAAGCAAAGAAGACTGTTAACTGCTCTGAAGACAATGACCTTGATAATGACCCATGCTATGTCCTAAAGAAGGAAGGAGAAGTTGGTTCCTTCATCTTCACATGCACTCTCATGGCCTCTTTTGTTTTCTGATGCAATTAACTGTGCGTACTCTCTGTTTGGGATGCAGAGTCTTGGAGTTGTCCTGTATGTGCTTGTGTGTGGTGCCCTGCCGTTTGATGGGAGCACACTGCAGAATCTGCGGGCCCGGGTGCTGAGTGGAAAGTTCCGCATCCCATTTTTCATGTCCACAGGTAAGGGAGTTGCCCGCACAAAGCTGTGACTGGGTTCATGGAGAGCCAGGCATGTTAAGTCATTTCAGAAGTGCGGTAATGGTGGGTAAATGACCATTTGATTGCTTTCTAAACTGCAGTTCGTAGTTCCTCTGAGAGGCAAGGTTCCATAGGAACAAGAGAAGCAACTAGCTTTGGCTCAGGGAGCCTTCCCTGTGCTTAAACCTGGGCTCTGCTCAGTGCCACTTTGTCTGAGCCTTGGTTTCCTCAGTCAGTAAGTTGGCTGAGAGTTTTGTGTGGTCCTGCTGTACAGATTGGATTGATGTGTATCGAGTCAGTGGTCCCTCACCTCGTGGCGGTGGGATGGACATTTGTCTTTCCGCTGTCTTCCCCACACCCTTTCACTGCAGTCCAGGAGCTCCTTGGTTGGGACACGGATGCCCAGGATGAGCAGGCTGTGCATCTTAGTCCTGGTGTCGTCTCATTTCCTAGTTATATCTGTAGTCTACCTTCAGAGTCAAATTGTTTAAAAAAATCCCTCTAAGTAAGTGGGCAGCAGGATAATTTTAGCTTTTGGAAAAGTTTTAATACTGAAAACAGACACCAGAAACCCAGATTTTTATAGTTGCCTGACAACTCAGAACTTATGTGGGTTTGGCTTTGCTTGGGGGCGAGGAGTGTTTGGTCTGGGTTGTTGTTGTTGTTGTTTTTCCTTTCTTTCTTCACCATTTCTGCGCATGTAAGAGGTCATGTCTGAGCCACTGTAGAAAGTGGTACCCTTTGTCTGCTACTTCCTCTTAAGGAAAGTATGCATGCATACCCTTAGAATAAGTAGGTGGAATGTGGGCTAGCTTTAACCGAGTCATCTCAGAATTGGTGACTGGGGAGGTGGTGTGTCAGGTAGTGATAAATGCCCTGGAGGATGAAGTAGAAACCTTAAGGATGGTGGGTGGGAGAGCATTCAAAGAGGTACAGTTGGGAAGACACTGGAGGACCCCAGCCCGAAGGCCGCAGGGAGCTAGCAACTGAGGCTGTGCCCAGAATAGTTCAGAATGAAGAGAGAAGGAGAGAGTTGAGGGAGCCTGTTTGAGGGCCTCATCAGCAGATATAAAGACTTTTTTTACTTTTACTCTGGTGGAAGGGGAAGATTTAGAGTCTCTTAACAGAAGAATGATATGCTCTGACCTATGGGAGTTTCTTTTACTTTTTTTTTTGAGACAGGGTTTCTCCATGTAGTTTTGGTGCCTGTCCTAGATCTCACTCTGTAGACCAGGCTGGCCTCGAACTCACAGAGATCCACCTAGCTTTGCCTCCCTAGTGCTGAGATTAAAGGTGTGCATCACCACCACCCGGCTTTCTTCTACATTTTTATTGTGAAAAATTTCAAACAAATTGAAAAGATTTTGTAGTAGCTTTTAAAGACAATCACTACAGTTGCTACACTGCTTGTTGAAAGGAGATTGTAGTGCAGTGCTGTGTAGCGTAATGCAGTGCTGTGCAGTGCTGTGTAGTGTGCTTTGCTGTGCAGTGAATGCAGTGTAGTGCAGTACTGTGTAGGGCAGGCTCATTGAAGACATTTGGAGAAAGGGAGCCTGGTTGGTAGGAGACTTTGAGTGCACACGAGCACCGTAGTTGGCCGTTCCCAGACTGGGTAATAGAGAGGCTGGGGGAACACTACTGCATCCCACATGGCAGGCATGTGGAGAGCATTTTGAAACACTAGCTAGCTTCCGTCAGTATTATGAGCTTTGTAAGGTGGTCATCCCCGCTTCACAGATGATACCAAGGCAACTATCCCTAGATAGCACAGCTAATAAATGGCTGAACTAGAATTTGAACCCAGGCAGTCTGTCTCCAATAATGTTTGGTATTGGATTTTATGTAAAGAAAGAATAATTATAGGTAACTCTAAGGTTTTTTTTTTTTTTTTTTTTTTTTTAACCTGAGCAGCAGAAAGAATGAGGATAACTGGGGGAAACAGTTAAAATTTTGGAGAGATGGTTTTAGGAGTGTCAAGTTGGAGGTGCCTATTTGCCATCTCAGTTGAGGCTCTAGTCGGCAGGTGAATTTAGGGATGATTACTAACCTAGGATATCCGAGAATCATCAATGTACAATGTCTAATGCTACCAGACGAGCTCACTCTCTGGGCGTGGAAGAGGTACCAAGGATTTTTAGAGATTAGCAAAGTGAACAGGGGTCAGAAGGATGGTTAGCAAGGAAAGCCAGAGGCTGCTTGTCTTGAAGACAAGTGAAGACGTTCCAGGAAAGAGGGAGTGGGATGCCATAGGAAGCTGAATTGAGAAGAGTGGAGATGATTGATGTTTGGAGCAGCAGGAGCAGGCATCCGATGGTGTGTGCATAACAGGAGAGGAATGGGAGGAACAGACAAGGACCAAACCTTGACTTTTTCTAGCTTGACTGTACGGTGAAGCAAGCAGAGAAGTGTGCCCCGGGTGGCTCTTGCTGTGGTCATCGGGTGTCCAGACCAAAGCTGTATTTCCTCATTGTCTTAGTTAGCACTTGACTGTTCCCTACTAGGAAACAACAGAGCAGTTTTATGTTCACAGCAGAATTGAGCTGAAGGGACAGAAGATGCCCTCTGCCCTCTGCCCACCTCCTCACAGCCTCCCTACTACTGGTACCCACCCCACCACACAGACACACAGACACACACAACATTGGTATGCTTGTCACACTTCACACACACACACACACACACACACACACACACACACACACACACAACCCTGTCACTTAGAGCCTGCAGTTTATATTAGGGTTCACTGCGGGAGTTGTGAGTTCCTGGGTTTTGACAAGTGTATAAAGACATTTATCCACCAGGATCATGTCATACAGAGTAGCCTCACCTCTGGGATGAGCCTGTGTGCTTCTCCTGTTCCTCCCTCTTCCTCTCTCTCTCTCTCTCTCTCTCCCAACTGGCCATAGTTGGTCCTTTCATTGCTTCTGTACGTTTTGACTTTTCCTGACTGTGATATGATTGGAAACACCGTGTGTAGCCTTTTGCATTGACCTTCCCCTTAGGAATATGCACAGACATATAAGGTCTGTTGTGTCTTGCTAGCTCATTTCCCTTTAGTGCCGAATGATACTCCCTTGTTTGGATGTACCATAGTTTATCCTTTGCCCACTGGTGAGTGTCTTGGTTGCTTTCCAGTTTTGACAGTTATAACTAAGGTTGCTATGATGTCCTTGTGCAGATTTTTGTATGGACACACATTTTCAGTTTACTTGAGTAAACACAAGGAGCATGACTATGGAGTCATATGGTAAGCGCTGGTTTCAATCTGTAGTAGACTGCCCAGCTGACTGCCAGAGAGCTGTGCCGTGTTCTTGTGGATGAGTTCCTACTGCTGCACGACTTGCCAGCTTTTGGTGTTTAGCAGTGGGCGTGTCTCCTCACAGGTGTGTGGTGTTTCTCATTTTAATCTGTAGCTCTGGGGTCTGTGATTATGAGCAGCTTTTCATTTGCTTACTTGCTATCTGTACATCTTTCTTGAGGTGTCTCATCAGGTCTTCATTTTTTTCTCCCCAACAAAGTCTCACAGCGTTTCCCAGCCTTTGAAGAGGTTAAGCAATCCTTCTGCCTGAGTCTCCAAGGATCTGGGACTGCTCATTTTCTTGTTGTGGTTTTTCACTGTCTTCTAAAGTATCTTTTTCTTACGGTGGCTCCTGAGACACATGCTCTCGCCCTCCCCTGAGTGTACTGTCTTAATCAACTCTGCCATATTTCTCATTCTCTGTTCATCCTTTCTACCTCCTCCTGTTCACATAATCTCTTAGCCATCTTATTTACTGCCATGGCTCCACTGAGCACAGTTAGGAGCAGCCCCCAATTAACAGGCCCCAAATTCTCTCCTGGGGTCTAGAGCTACATATCCAACCATTTGCTATCTAGCATCTTTTAAAACTTTGTGGTTTTGTAGTGCTGAGAATTGAACCCAGGGCCTTGAGTATGTTAGGTAGGCACTCTACCACTGGCCTACAAACTTTTGTAGTACTGTGTCTTTCTTTTAGATCTTGAAGTCACATCATTGAAACATTTTCCAAAATGAACTTCATTCACTATTCACAAATTTGCTCTGTTTGGTGTCCACTGTCCTAGTGAATTCTGTCCCCTCTCCAGCTTGGCAGATACAAGTCTGGATCGTTTCTTTTTTAGCACCTCCATTACAGCCAGTTGGTTCTCCAAGGCTGCACACAGTCCCCCAACCTGTAGCCACTTGTATAGACCTTGCCGCCATCTTTCTTTTCCTGCCTAGATTAGACAGTGGTCAAATCTGTGGATTCTTGGTTTCAGCCTTGTCTGTTCTCCGTGTTGTTGCATGAGAAACCTTTGTAGACACAAATAATGACAAACTACACCATACAGACATGTTTCCCATATGCACACACACAAACACACAAATCTGGTCATATCATTTTGTAGTTTAAAATGTTTTAATTGTTTACCATTGCCTTAAAGTTTACTCCTAATATGTCTAGAGCACTGAATTTCAAGTATTTTTATTACAATCATAACAAAAATATACTTTATACTATAATCCAGAACACATGTAAAAAATCAAAATATACTGTTTTGAGATAGAGTCTTACTCTATAGCCCAGGCTGATTTTAAACTCAAGATCCATCTACTTCAGTCTCCTGAGTGCTGGAGTTACAGGCTTGTTGCCGGGCTCCCCCCCAGAGGTCCCCGCTCCAGTACTGGTGGTCAAACCCAGGGCTTTACCCAGTTAGCCAATATCACCAGGCACTCTGCCAGCATTTTTAAAGGGCAAAGCCTACTTTTCCTATGGGCATCACACCCCAATATATTTTATTCTGTTCCTTAGGTGATCTCCCAAGCAGGGTTTGTAAATAGTGGCAGTAGAGTTCCTTTGGGGAGCTGACCCCTCCCTCTGTTAGACCCCCATGTTAGCTACAGCCTGTCATCCCAACTTACTTCTGGTTCCTTAAATGTCGTCTTTTCTGGAACAGTTCCCTCTGCCCTGAACACTTCCTTCTTTCCAGACTTCTTTCCACTCACTCTTGTAGTGTAGAATCTAGAGAGAAGTTTGGTAAGTCACAGCTAAAGGTACAGGTGCTGGGGAGACAGCTGGCTGTCAGTGAAGCGCTCACCTCACAAGCACAAAGACCCGAGTTTGAGCCCCAGAACCCACTTAAAAGTATTGGGTGTGGTGGCACATGCTCGTCATTCAACAGTTGGGTTGGGAGGTGTAGGTGAGGGCATCCTTTGGGCTTTCTGCCCAGCCAGTCTAGCCTACTTGAGCTCTAAACTAATGAGAGGCCCTGTCTCAAAAAAAGATGGGTGACATTTCTGATCTACACATACCCACTGAAACAGAAGAATCTAGATATTTTCTATTTCTATTTTAGCTTTCTGAACTTTGTCTTACTGTGACATTTATCAATTAAATTGTAAGTAATTCTTTGATTATATACCTTCCACACCAGACTCTGAACTTGAGTATATATAAGCAAAATATCTTTCCCACAATTATTTATAATCTACCATAGTGTCTGGCACACAGCAGGACTTACTACATTACTAAGTCTTTGTCAGAGTCAAGCCCTCCTGTGGTCCAAGGGCTTTCATTTATTCCTAAGATTAAAATCAGGTCAGGTATGGTGGTGCACACTTTTCTCCCCAGCCCTCAGAGGCAGGTGGATCTCTATCAGTTCAAGGCCAGCCTGGTCTACACAGTGAGTGAGACTTTGTGTCAAAAAAGAACACAAAAAGGAAAATCAGAAATTTTCACACTTGTAACCCCCCTGCAGCATTCACCCCACCCCCATTCCATTTCGTTGTTCTGACCTTAGGTCCTTGCCATTCTCTGACTCAGCAAGCACACGACCCTTCCCCTCAGGTGGGCACTCTGAGGCTTCTCCTGACCCCACACCACCCCCAGTGGCTTTCACAGTTCTGTTTGTCTTCACACTTGTCCCAACTCCACATGCTCTTTGTCTTCTTCTCACCTCCCACTTCGTCGTTCGCTGCCAGGGAGAAGCGTTTAGATTTTGTTCACTGCTGTATTCCTGGCCTTGGGATAGTGTCTGAGCTCTGGTAGGCATGCATAAAGATGTATTAAGGGGGGAAATTAATGCACAGGTTTGTTAAAATACAGCCTACAAAATCCCTCCCAGAGGGATTACCCAAACAATATCAAGAAATTCCATTGTGCATGCATATAATCTCAGCACTTGGGAGGAGGCTCAGCAGGTGAAGGTCATCTCTAGTTGCTTAGTGAGTTCGAGGCTCTCCTAGGCTGTAAGAGATCCTGTCTCAGTTGCTGCCCACCAGCAAACACACACAGAAAACTACATTTCTGTAAGTATTTTCCTGTATTTCATCTGCTTTAAACTATGCAACTATGCCCTGGAATCGTTACCTTGTATTATTTTATTGCTTGCTGGTGATGTTTAGAGAAATGACTTGCCTTGTTACAGCCACACAGATCCTCATAGCTTAGCCCCCCCTCGGATGCTGTACTGTCCTGCTCAACCTCACTGTTGCAAGAAAGGGCAGCTCAATAAACCACTTCCTCTGCTTTTCCAGTGTCCAGAGTAGTTTTTTTGTGAGGGCTTTGGATCTTCTCTGCCCTCCACCCCAGCCTCTCACACCAGAACGTGGCAAATGTTCTTGCTCAATCAAGCCTCCCCAAAGCTGATTGCTGAGAATAGCTCCTGGCAAATAGCTGCTGAAACCATGCTCTTAGTAAGTTATCATAAGCTGAAAGACTGGGAATGGCAATGTGGTTGTCCTAAACAGTGTCACTCGTTAACCCTGGAGATGAAATTCCCTGAGTAGAATAAAAGGCTCTGTAAGATTAAGTACAGAAAATGAGAAATGGCCGGGCGGTGGTGGCGCACGCCTTTAATCCCAGCACTCGGGAGGCAGAGCCAGGTGGATCTCTGTGAGTTCGAGGCCAGCCTGGACTACCAAGTGAGTCCCAGGAAAGGCTCAAAGCTACACAGAGAAACCCTGTCTCGAAAAACCAAAAAAAAAAAAAAAAAAAAAAAAGAGAGAAATGAACCAGTGTAAGAAATGAGTTGACAATTGCTATCTTATCATACATTCTTGTCCTCAGCAATATGGATGTGTTTGACTCTGTTCCATACCGTAGACCTGAATCCCAAGACCCATCAGAGGCTGGTGCTGTCCATATGAAGAAGCACAAAAGAAAATGAAATCATAGATGTTTTTTCTTGTGTTCTGAGCAAAGAAGCTGAGGCTGGCTCTGGGTCCTTTCTGTCTCTGGGCATAGTTGTGACTCTCTAGACCCTGCACTGGCTCTTTTTGTGGAGGTCAGAGCTGTTGGGTCTGTAGTCACTCTCTTTCTGTTTCTGTCACTGTCCTCTAGAGGGCAGTGTGGTCAAGGAAAGTCCTTAGAACAAGGCCCATTCTCTGGCTG
Organism: Peromyscus leucopus; assembly: GCF_004664715.2. Lineage (NCBI taxonomy): Eukaryota > Metazoa > Chordata > Mammalia > Rodentia > Cricetidae > Peromyscus > Peromyscus leucopus. Next base: position 27,067,831 of record NC_051069.1, on the reverse strand, counting down.
TCACTAACTTGAGCTGAGCTTACTGATTCCTGTGGAAATGATCTAGAAACTCCAGCAGAGCTGGGATAGTTTTCTGTATTAGCATGTGAGGCCCTGAGAAGACCCTGTCCACTATCCTTTTCTGGCTCTTGGGTTCCAGAGTGTCCCCAGCTGTGTATGAGAACAGGCTCAGCAGATGGATACTGTTAGTTCAGGAACTCGAAGCTTATTTTCTGCCTGTCACTGCGTCTTCACACAGTGGGTCAAAGCTGGTCAGACACAAGTGTTCTTCCCTGTGTGTCCCGAGATCAACTAAGATCATACACTGTTAAGTGACATTTGTTCTAGATGGAGTGGTTTTATACCACCTAGTATATCATGGACACGCCTTCTTCCCAGGCCTGCATGTTATACAACCACAACCTAGCAGCGCCTGGCAGGACATACATGTATTTTCAGTGATTGTTTGAAAGAAATATGGAAGAAATCACAATGTCCCGCATGGTGGCATACACCTTTAATCTGGCTCTTAGGAGGCAGAGGTAAGCAGATCTCTGTGCGTTCCAGGCCAGCCTGCTCTACATAGCAAGTTCCGAGACAGCCAGGGATACATAATAGAGACCCTGTCTCAATGTCCCATCCCCCCAAAAAAGAAAAGTTAAGGAAGAAATATGGTTTTACTCCTTTACTAGACTCTTCCTTAGACTCGACTCGGTTGTATTATTAAAGTGATAGATAGCTCACTGATGGTCTGACTCACTTAGTAAACCATTGGTTTTATCTTCTTTTGTTACTGTATAGATGACTAGATCAAGTGACTCCTGCTTAGTTTGAAAAAGGTGTTTTGAGCCAGCTGGCTCAGGTCTGTCATCCCAGCACTCAGGAGGCTGAAGCAGGAGGAACACAAGTGAGTTTAAAGCCAACATGGGCTATAGAGTAAGTTGGAGACCAGTCTGGGATATGTAATGAACCATCTCAGAGCGGGGAGGAAACTATTTTGATGTACCATCAAGTTGGCTCTGAGAGTCTCTGTCATATCATGTTTGGTGCAGGCCAGTGTTTTTTGAGTGGAGCTTCTTGGCTTAACCCAGAGCTCAGAGCTCATCACTCCAAGAACATCACAGCGTTAGCCACAGGCGATTAGCAGGGGAAACCCGGTGTCCTAAGTTCATATGAGATGAGGCCTGCTTCGGCCAGTGTCAGCAGAGGCTCCGTTTGACTCCTCCCACTGCTGGAAGCCAACAATGTCAGCAGTTGATTACTAGGTTCACTCCCTAACTCTACATTGTAAACCCATGGCTATGTGCTTTGCCGCCTTCTTCTGTTAAATGTCACCTACGAGCAAATGTAGTCAGATCGTTTACTTAACGGAAGGAAAATTAATTTACCATGAAGAAGCTGTACTGATGCTGAGTGCACTGAGATCTCTTGTGGGCAATATTTTTGAGTCCTTATTGATTAGACTTCATTGGGACTTTATTAGCTGTAATCTTGCATAAGCATTTTATCACTGGGAATGCAAGACCCCACTTACATAATGCTTCTGATGGAGAATATGGCCTGCAGCTACTTCCAGAAAGCTACCACTTAGAGGAAAGTAACTCTGCCTCATCAGCTTACTCATCAAGAACCACACAATGTCTCCCTTGGTGGAAAGCACTTTGTGAAGAGGAACAGTACTGGGAATGGATGTCACTTGCCGGACAGGCCGTGAGTGCAGAGGGGCATCTTTGGAGGTCTGCTATCTATCTGGGGAGAAAAACCTGGAGTGGTTTGGCTTCCATTCACACAGGGAATACACCTCATGCCAGAGAGCTGGTTGTGATGCCACACACCTGTAATCCCTGCACTTGGAAGGCAAGAGGCAGGAGAATCACAAGTCACCCTCAGTTATATGCCAGTTTCAGAGCCAACCTGGCATCTATGAGACCCATTTCAAAAACAAAACAGAACTGCTTTTCAGAGTAAGCAGTCCTCACACTGTTCCTACAAGTTTACCTAACTTTCTAGAAACCAGGGACAGAGTGTTGACAGTGTTGTGCTTATTACCGCCCCTTTCAATTGAACTGTTTTCTGGATTACAGAAACCCTCTATAGAAAAACAGAGGAAGACCATTCTAAGTAGAAGCTTGACTTCAGAGGTTGAATAATAATAGGAGGTTGGGCTCCTGTATCCTAGACACTGTTGATTTAACTGCCTATGGCCAATGGGCTCACTCTATCCCGTGAGCTATGCTGAATGAAGGGTGGGTCGTTTGGTAACAAAAATGAAGGGGTGGCCTCACTTAATAAGTGCCAGACCCAAGCTTTGAACTCTTATCGGTCTGGCTTCAGAGAACACCTAACCATCCTCAGTTCTGTTTAGTTCTCAGCAAATACATATCTGGCAGTTATTCCAAGTATCAGGAGAGTCCTGTAGTGGATATCAGAGAAAGCATTGAGGGGAGCCCTTAGATGGGTCTGCAGGTAAGGGTGCGTGCTGCCAGGCCCGATGAGGGTTTTATATATATAAAGGTCTTGTTTGAAGGCGTTTTCCTTCTTTGTTTAGATTTTAAAAGAGAGCCCATGTCAGATAGATTTCACTGCTGCTGGCGGTTGGCAGTGACAGAGCTTCCTTGGCAGAGAAGTAAAAGTCATGTCTAGGGCTCAATCCACAGCAGAGTTGGGGTTTCTAGCCCCAGCCAGCTTCTTACCAAAAGGTGTCTTGGTAAAAACCAAAACCCAAAGCTATTTCTTAAATTGATTTAACTTTTTAGTTATTTCTAAAGAGACCATGACAGACTTTATTTTCTGTCCTTAGAGGGAAAACTGTAAAATGAAGTATGATGGTACATGTCTGTAGCCCCACCACCTGGAGGGCAGAGGCAGGAAGCTGGCAAGTTCAGTGCCAGCCTGGGCTTCATTGTGAGAAATCATTTCAAAGACAGGGGAAGGGGGAGAGACTGAGAGAGAAAGAGGGGAGGGATTATGAGTGAATATGAGAATGTTTTATTTGTGGTTTTCTTTTCTGAAAAAAGCAGTCAGCATTACTGAGGCACTCTGAGTCCCAAGCGTCTGTAAGTCCAGAACATATAAAGTACCGTAGAGTCCTGTGAAAGCCACATGGCTCCGTGCTGAGGTCCTTCAGCCCCTCCTCAGCTGTTTGTCTGCCTTGTCAGCTCGCCCTGTTCTGATCCTGGCCTGGACAGAGGGACAGAGGACATGAGTAACAGTGTGCCAACTCGGATCCTGACTCTAAAATGTAGTTTAACTGTTTCAAGTTCTGAAAGTTGTTCATTGTCCATGGAAATGGATGGTTTAGAGGTTTGACTGCCAATTAATTTTTGTTCCTGTTTTGAATTTTGAGATTTAGAAAAATTGAGCTCTCTGAAATTTGAATTGCTATAAAAGCAATCCATCACTAAGAATTTAACATTGCTAAGAAGTATGCTCAAATTATCGAACACTTACTTGAGAATCACCTTTGAGCATATGTATTGGTTGACTGGAAAGACACCTTCCATATGCTTGGAGGAAGCATGGATTTCCTGGGCAATTGTTTCTTATACTCTTACAATGCCCTCTGGTGCCCAGATGTCTTCTCTTTCTACCAGTTCAAAGAAGCTTACGTGTCAGGAATCTGTGACTTCATTTCTTTGAGACTGTTCCTCCACAGCAGACTGGAGAACAATGCTTTGCCGTGCCCTGTACCACACAAGAGGTTTAAGGACACCTGACTTTCCTTCATGGGGTCAGCCCAGAGGTTCTGATGATCCAGTCCCACAGAGCTCTATTCTCTTTGTCTGACTCCATGATTGGCAAGGCCTGTTGCCATAGCCCTCTGCTATGGTCTCCATCCATGGTGCTCACCGTGAGAGTGGAGTCTTTGGTAGCACCTTGGCTCTAACTAACTACCGAAAGCATTAGCAGGCTGAGCCCCCACCCTTTTTGTGTTCTTATGTTCCCAACATCTCCCTCGCCTGCTTGTCATCCCCACCTCCTGCTCTTCATCATCTAGTTCATAGTTTTCCCACCAGGATTTTAACTGCTCTGTTTGGAACCTGCTTGTGACCGACTCAGTGTGATGCGGCCTTTGGGGATCGCATAGCACATATCACCTGCTGGATAAGAGAACTGTCTTGATTTGTCTTTCTAAAGATATGCTGGCTGCTACCTCCAACACTAATAATGTTTTTTGTTTGTTTGGTCGGTCAGTTGGTTTTTCAAGACAGGGTTTCTCTGTTTAGCTCAGGCTGTCCTGGAACTCAGTAGACTAGACTAGCCTTGAACTCAGATCACCTGCCTCTGCCTATGTAGTACTGGGATTAAAGGTGTGTGTCCCCACTGTCTAGCTACTAATAATGTATTTTTTAAAATTTTATTTTATAATTAATTTAATTTTACATATCAGCCACGGATTCCCCTGTCCTCCCTCCTCCCACCCCAACTCCCACCCCTTCCCCCCCAATCCACACCCCATTCCCACCTCCTCCACAGCAAGGTCTTCCCTGGGGATTCAGCTCAGCCGGGTAGATTCAGTTGAGGCAGGTCCAGTCCCCTCCTCCCTGCACCAAGGCTGAGCAAAGTGTCCCAGCATAGGCCCCATGGAACTGGATCAGGCTCTCTGGATAAGTGAGACAGTTGATTGACTAATAATGTGTTTTAAAAAGTAGTATTTAGATTAAGAATTCTGTAGGTGGTTCAGTGGATAAAGGGTTAGGCCCTTGCCACACAAGCCTGGTGACTCGTTTGTTTCTTGGACTGCTCTCCCCTGCTTTAAAGGTAGAAGAGAACCAAATTCACAAATTACCCTCTGTCTTCTTAGTTAGGGTTTTGATTGCTGTGAAAAGACACCATGACCACAGTAGCTCTTATAAAGGAAAAACATCTCACTGGGGTGGCTTGATTACAGCTTCAGAGATTCAGTCCATTATCATCATGGCAGGAGCATGGCCGCATGCAGGCAGATGGTAGCTGAGAATCCTACATGTTGCAGACAACAAGAAGTAGACTAACACACTGGATGGTGTCCTGAGCACAGGAAACCTCAAACCCGCCCCCACAGCAGCACACTTCCTCCAGCAAGGCCACACCCACTCCAGCAAAGCCACACCTCCTAATAGTGCCACTTCCTATGAGATTACAGGGGCCAGTTACTTTCAAACTACCCCATCCTCTGACTTCTACACATAGACCATGGTGTGCATGCATGCTTGCATACACAATAATGAAAAAATATATACAACCCAGAAATTCAAATGATTTGGAGACTGAGGCAGGAGGATCATGAGTTCAAGATTAGCCTGGGTCTGGCTTATCTAAAAAGACAAAATAACAACAACAAAAATGAACAGACTTTCCCTTTTATTATCTGATCAAGTTGCTTAATTTCTCTGATTTTCAATTTCTTATAAAATGGAGATAACAGTAATAAGTGTTGGAGTACAGGCTGAGTGCTTAAGGAATTTAGTACTCTGCCTATCACAAATATTTGACACATGCTAATATTGTCAAATAATGTTTCTAAATGAATGACCCTATTGATTTTTCATTCCCCTCTTTCCTGTTTTGACTCCACACAGCAACACACCCAGATCTTTAGTAAATGATGGTTTTCTAGCTATTCCAGCTTGAAGCATGAGGATTACCATTCTGTTGTGACTTCTTAGGTATTTGTTATTTTTATATTGTTTATTTTGGATTCTTGGGGTTTTTTTTGAGACAGTCTCACTCTGTAGACTAGTTTGTCCTAGAACTCCCAGAACTGGTCACATAGCCAGGGCTGGCCTCAGACGTGTGGTTGTCACCCTCCGAATGTTGGGATTACAGGCATATGCCCTTGTCCCCAGGTTTGTTGTTTGGTTTGGGGATAATACACATTACATATCATAGGCTGGGATTATATGTCTCTTCCTCCAGATTGCTTCTTAGGACATTACAGTTGGTAGCAAGGGTTGTCACAGTCACTTGAGTTGTGTTTCTTACACCTGCTATCTTGGGGACCCGATTCATGTTGGGCACTTTGGTGACATTGGTGAAACATGGTTCAGAAAGGTACAGTTAAAGTCTTTGATGGTTGCCATTCTTCTTCAAATCTAAATCTGTGAGTCTTAATGACATCCTAAATGCCAACTTCCTGATACAGGTTTCTACTGATAATTAGGTTTCTACATCCTAGACAGACCATTCCCTTATCACCATGAAGTAGTTTCAGAGTTGAGAGTAGGTGACTAAGGAGTTCATCGTGTCCTCTTGTTACCTAGAATTAGTGAGTGATCTGGAAAGGAGTAAGAGTAGCTGTGACCTAGGTGTGGCCTTGCCTGCACTGTATCACCCTCACCCCACCCACTTCCACCCACTTCCCTAAGAGCCTGCTCATCTATACATCTCATCAGCACTGGTCATCAGGAAACCCTTCCCTGAGTTGGATTTTGACTTCCTAATTGTTCCACGTTCAGATCTTTGGACAGCAGAGTCTGTCCACACACAGCCTTGTCTGTGGAACATCCCTCAGATACTTAATGAACAGCCCAGAATGTCCTTTCTGCCCATGTCTGCCTTTCTCCGTGGTAAATAAGCCTCATAAATTCTTAAATTATTTCATTTCTTTTCTGTCATGGAAATTAGGTGAATCTTTCATGAATTTTGTCTTTAATGAATATAGAGAGCTTTTTTACACACATACTCCCTTCCTTGGTATCCCTCTCAAGCCAAACCCTTTCAGCCTCCTTGGATAAGTTCTCTTCAAGACAAAGATGTTCATGCCATCTCAGATAAAGTTACAGACAGCCTTCATTCTGGTTCTAGGATTTGGAAGTCCATTCCTCAAAGTCCTCCAAATGCCTGTCAGCGCTGCCAAGACTGCTCTGTACATCCTCTCCTTGGCATTCCAGGGGAGGATTGAGTTTCACAGACCGCAATGATTTTGCTGAAGAGACCACTTGGAGTCATGTGTGGAACAGACAAGAGCAGCCTCGGGAGGGTGGGGGGTGCTGCTTCTCTAGCACGAGCAGTGCAGCACTCCACTGCTGTGTCCTCCAGTGCCTGGGTCTCAGCAGCCAAGGCTGTACCCTCTGGGAGGGGACAAGTGACAAGCCACTTGGCACAGTCGAGCACTAGCTGGCATCTGGCAGGGCCATGGCTCACCCCTTTGCTCTAATTCATCCTCCTGCTGTTCATTTGCGTGTCCTGGGGGTTGGAGTGTTAGATTTGGGAACATTCATTGCCTTCGTTTTTCACCCTCTTTCCATATTTTGTGTAGAATACTGTGTTCAGTTCTCATCTGAACCCAATTTCATGAGCTCTATGACACCGAGAAAATGTGGCTCGATGCTAAGTTCAGCCATGTTTCACCTTCTGCAGCAGATTCAAAGTGTCTGTTAGGCTTCCGGTCCTCTGCAGTTTCTGTTCTGTGTGATAAATCAGCGCCCCTGCTCTTGGGCCATTGACATGAAGCAGTGGCCCCTAATCTGAGGCCTGGAGACATCTAGGGAATATATACTTTTTTTCCTCCTTAAACAATCAAAAATTAATGCAAGTTTGTATACATACATTTTTGTGAATTTTTTTCTAGTGAGTCTTCAGGGTCTCTTGGGATAAATAAGGTTAAGGATGACTGGACAGATGTTTCAGAATCCTGGCATAGAGGTTTGCATTGGGACTTATGACAGGTTCTGTTTTGGTTTGTTGTTGTTTAAGGAAATTGCCTAGAAAAGGAAATCTCTGTTTTAAAGCAAGCCTGTTATAAACATTATTTGGCCTTGGTCCCCTGATGTAGTTAGTGTTCTACATTTTGTGTGGAAAGACCAAAGGAAGACAGTAGACTGCCATCTAGAGGACTGACCAACAACTGCACAACTGCCAAGGCCTACCCTGGCCTCCCTGCACTGAGGTCTTTAGCTTAGAGCAACTTTGTGAATAAGAACACCTTTTTTTTCCCCTCTCTTAAATGATCGCAGACCATAAACCTGTATGTCATGGATGTTACAGTGTGCGGCCTACCCTTGCTACTCTGGACATAATTTTAGAATGTAGAGACCATAGTCTTTCAGATCTGAACTGCATTTGAATATACCTTTGCTCACAAAGCAAAAACAAATTAATATTTTTGTTTAGCATCATCATTGGAATTTTAAGTTATAATACATTAAAAATTAAGAGTAATCCTTTTACATTACTCTTAGTATATCTTTTATGACAACGATATTACCAAAAATGCTATAGAAATTGCAGAATTGAATTTTTCTGGAAATATAGATGAAATAGAATTTATATCCACCTGAAGAGGCATTACAGGATAGTCAAGAGCTTTGAGGTAGCTGAGTGCATTAACTTTTCAAAATCTCACTTCTTCATTTAGAAATAAGGCTCTTTATTAAACTTAGGATTGTTGTGGAGATTAAATGAAATAAAAAGCGTTTTCATGATACAGTCTTGTCTAGTTAAGGTGAATATTTAATAAATGTTTATTCATATATTCAGTAGATATTCAGTCCCTATTAGATATAATAATCATTTTTGGTACTGGAGATTCCATATTGCATATGGCAGTAGAAAAGACACCTGTGTGACATTGTGACTGGGACAGTGAGCAAGTACAACTATGAACAAGACAAGTCCTTAAATCATTCATGTAAAGACAGGTCAGGTGACACAATGAAGACACCTGAGCCTGTGTCAGAGGTCAGGGAAGGGTTTCTGGGGGAGTGACAGGAAGCTCTTACCTGTATAGCAGGGAGCTTCGGTGAGAAGGCCTAAGGAGGGGCTGTTCGCCTAAGAAGGAGCAAGCAGAGGCTGGACAGTGGAGAGCTGCGTGTGTGGAAAACCAGACACGAGACTTGGAGGCCCAGGACTTTGGATATTTGTTCTGAGGATCATAGGAAGAAATTAGAGTTTTTAAGGCGGTACTGGCCTAGCCTTGGGCTCTAGAAACATCCCAGTGGAGAGTAGACTGTAATTGAAGGAAGAACAGAAGCAGAAAGACCACTTAGGAACCTTTTCTGGCTGTCTAAGCAAGCAGATGGCTTGGGTCTGGTGGTGGTTCAGGTAGATTGGACCCCCATTGGCTCTGTGGGATTGAGGCAACATAACAGTTGTGGTTAAGGCACCAGGTAAAGGGCTGGGGAGATGATTCATTGAGTGACATGCTTGGTGTGCAAGCATTAGACCTTACTTTGGAATCCCTAGGAAGCACATAAAAGTAAGCATGGTGGGTCTACACCTGTAACCACAACACTGAGTGTGGAGATGTAGAAAACTCAGGAGTTCACTGGCCAGCTAGTCTAGCTGAATTGATGTTTTTCAGGTTTATGAGAGACTCTGTCTCAAAAAAAAAAAAAAAGGTGGAAACAACTGAGGAAGACATCTCAGCATTACCCTCTGACCTACGTGCTTGTTCACATAGGCAAATGTACCTGCACACATGTGGTGGACACCCAGACTATTGGTTTGAATCTGACTTGAAAACCATATGGCTGTGGACTCTGTACTTAATCTGGGCCATTCTAAAGGGGAAAGGGTGATTGACAGTACACTGCTTAGGATCCTGGTGAGGCTGAGATAGTAATTGTAAAGTGCTATGAGGAATACATAAATACTACGGCCTTGGCATTGCCTACCACCTTCCCATAGCTGCTGCTTCCACATGGTCATCAGAGCTTCCAGTTTACAGATGAGAAACTTTTTAAAGTGGGTGGCTGGGAAATCAGAATCTAGGTTTCTGATTTTGAACTCTTTGTTCTCCAGTATAACCTAGAGTATGAGTTCTCAGAGAGAGAGAGAGAGAAAGAGAGAGAGAGAGAGAGAGAGAGAGAGAGAGAGAGAGAGAGAGAGAGACCCACTGGCCAGATCTCTGTGAGCTCCACTTTCTGTTCCTGTAGTGTTTAGTTCACATCAAGAAAGTTCTGTAGAAGGCTTGTGACATAAATGGCCTCTGCACGTCCCCGTCTCCATGTCCCCTGTGCCATGAGAAACTCCAGATCCCCTGATTTTTGAAGAGTCATATGCACACCTAACCCAAAGTTATTAATATGCACATGATAATATGTATAGGAGGCTGGACCAGACCAATTTGAGAGCTTATAAGACATTAAATATCGATAGAGGACATTCTATTCTTAATTCTATGAAAGGGAGGCATGTAGCTGAAGTTTTCTTCAGTCCTCCCTGGCCCACGGTCAAGACAAATCTCTCTCACCCACCAGTCCCACCGCCACTCAGACCCAACTGAGTAAACACACAGAGACTTATATTGCTTACAGACTGTATGGCCGTGGCAGGCTTCTTGTTATCTAGTTCTTCTATCATAAATTAACCCATTTCTATAAACCTTTACCTTGCCACATGGCTCTTGGCTTACCAGTATCTTACATGTTGGTACTCATGGTGGCGGCTGGCAGCGTCTCTCTGCCTCAGCCTTCCACCGCCCAGAATTCTCTTCTCTCCTGTCCCGCCTATACTTCCTGCCTGGCTACTGGTCAATCAGCATTTTATTTAAACAGAGCGATATCCACAGCAGAGGCATACATTATAAATAGAGTTCATGCATTCGCCCCATAGTTTTCTCATCAGACTTAGTGGAGGCATTGACTAGACTGCCCCATTTGGATTTCTTTTTCTTCTCCATCTCTCTCTGCTTAGCCCATTTCCTTCTGGAGCAAGCAATGAAGTAGGTAAGGATCAAGGCAGAAGAGAAACAGGACTGGAAGCAGGGAGCCTGAGAATCTACCTGATGCTCTTGCTTCGAGCTCCTCCGCTGCCCCAGTGCCTCCCCTCACCAGACTGAAGGCAGGCTGTTTGTCTGTTGCAGAATGTGAACACTTGATCCGCCACATGCTGGTGTTAGACCCGAACAAACGCCTCTCGATGGAGCAGATCTGCAGGCACAAGTGGATGAAGCTAGGGGATGCGGATCCCAACTTTGAGAGGGTGAGCTGGGCCCCTTGCCTCAGGGAACTTAATCTGCCCAAGACCTGAAGAGATGAGCACTAGGAACCAACTGCTGTGTAAAACTGAGGTGGCATGTGAATTCAGCAGGGAGCTGCAAGATCCCGCTAGGCTGTGGAGACTAGTGACACTGTTCCTTACTGTTGGTCCCTAAATCAGAGTATGCTTTTGACTTGTGAGGCAGTATACCCCCAGTTCCTGCCACTAGAATGCCTCTCTTGTCTGAGTGTGCTCATTTTAACAGCTTCTGTAGCATCCTGCTGCTCCCCATTAAGATCATTCCACATACCCCAGGAGCTCAGGAAACAGGAGGTTGTTGTCAGCTCAGAGCTGATTGCCAGAGTTGTCTTGCTTAGATTTTTGTATGAGACCCAGAGAATCGTCAGCAGGTGGGCATAAAACAGCTTGGTCCGTATACATCACATGCCATGTTGATGTAGTTACCTGGGGGCTTGACAGCTTGCATCTTTCCATGTTACAGTTAATAGCTGAGTGCCAGCAACTGAAGGAAGAAAGACAGACGGATCCCCTCAATGATGATGTCCTCTTGGCCATGGAAGACATGGGACTGGACAAGGAACGGACACTTGAGGTATCTAGGAGAGAGTGGAGAGGAAATAAGTCAAGCAGCCTGTTATCTGTTTTTTATTATCTACATTGACGACTGCCCCTTAAGCAACAGCTATCCTAGTCAGAGATTGAACTCCACTGCAGCATTTGGGCTGGCTGCAAGGGCCGCAGCCTGAGGGGATTCTGTTCCCTCAAGCACCGACTCTTCCAAAGCTACTAAGGGAGACTATCTAAATCTAAACAGTTTAGGTGGAGTTCTGCTAGCTGAGAGAGGCTGAATAGCAGATAGCTAATCTCCCTTGCTTTTTCTTCCAGAAAACCCACCGTTCTTCTCTCAGCCCCCACTTAAAAAGCCCTTGCTACACATGGTTCCTCCTTACCACTTCCTGTCAGCTACTTACTGACTCAGCCTCCTGCTTGCAGGTTAATTTTGTTTACTCAAACACATCTTGGAATTGTTAACAAAAGCAGTAGGAAAAAATACACTTTAAAATACTATCCCCCGCTGGGGCGGTGGTGGCGCACGCCTTTAATCCCAGCACTCGGGAGGCAGAGGCAGGCGGATCTCTGTGAGTTCGAGGCCAGCCTGGGCTACCAAGTGAGTTCCAGGAAAGGTGCAAAGCTACACAGAGAAACCCTGTCTCGAAAAAGAAAAAAAAAAAAAAAAAAAAAAACCAAAAAAAAAAAAAAAAAAAGTTAAAAAAAAAATACTATCCCCCAACAGCAGCCTTTCCTCTTGCTTTCCTTTCCTGCATTGTCTCCTTCCTGAGCACTTGGGTTTTTCTGCTTTCATCCTTCCTCCTCTCCCTTTGTCCTTCCTGGGTCTGGGAAGGGAGGAGGAAGCTGCTGTGGATTCTGCTGATGTTGAAGGGTATGGTCATTGATGTGACACATCATCGGGGGTTTCTCTCTTTCTCCTTCTCTTTGGTAGTCGTTAAGATCAGACGCCTATGATCACTATAGTGCAATCTACAGCCTGCTGTGCGATCGACATAGGAGACATAAAACTCTGCGCTTGGGAGCTCTTCCTAGCATGCCCAGAGCCATGACATTTCAAGCACCAGTAAATATCCAGGTGGGCAATGTCCTCAATGACGACCTCGGGTGTGGGTGGCAATCAAGACTGTTTAGAATATAATCCTAGCCTTTGGGATTCAGAGGCAGAAGATTGATGAGTTAAAGGCTAGCCTGGGCTACACAGCAAAGCCGTATCTTAGAGGGGCAAAGGGAGAGACCAATTTGAAAAGCTGTTATTTCTCCTAGTGTCTCAAGTCATTGTTTATCCATATGTACTGCTTTCCAGGCGGAGCAGACAGGCACTGCCATGAACATTAGTGTCCCCCAAGTTCAGCTGATCAACCCAGAGAACCAAATTATAGAGGCAAGTAGCCACGTCTGATGACTGTCATGTGGAACCACTTTTCCCATAGCCACCATTCCTTTCCTCCCTTCTTCTTTCTAGCTCCTTATTTCTGATCAGTTGTGTTTCTCTCCACCTCAGCCTGATGGGGCATTGAACTTGGACAGCGATGAAGGTGAAGAGCCTTCTCCTGAAGCCTTGGTCCGTTATTTGTCGATGAGGAGGCACACAGTGGGAGTGGCTGACCCACGGTAAGTACTTGGTCAACGTCCTGTCCAGTACTAAGGCAAAAAGGTCCCATTTGGCTTTGAGTGCCTCCTGTGGCACATTTTATCCTACTTCATGATTTAAATAAGTGACCAAGACACATTTTTAACACATAAGGGACCATGGTGGACCACAGCCGATTTGACTCGTTAAAGTCTCCCTATCTCTGGTCGCTCCTAGCAGCCCTAGTGCCATGGTGAAGAGTATGATAGAATATTTATCAATGACGCTGAAGTTCTTCTGATCTAAGTCACTCAGAAGTATTCCTTAAAATTCAGCCAAGTTTAGCAAAGAGTGGTGCACGCCTTTAGTCCCAGCACTCAGGAGGCAGAAGCAGAAGGATCTCTTGAGTTTGAGGCCAACTTGCTCTATATATCAAGTTCCAAGATAGCCAGTATACATAGAGACCCCATCTCAATAAGTAAATAAATAAACAAATCAGCCAACTTTCTCCACAGCTTTTAGAGATGTTGTCTGCCTCATGGTCTATATTTGGACTCTCCTACAAAGAGAAGATAGTGATGTGGCATAATTTATATATGTGGACAGTTAAAAATGAAGTGAACAGTGGTGGGGTGTATAGCTCATCAGTAGAGGCACTTTCCTGACACAGGCAAGGTCCAAGTTTCAGTCTCTTGCTCTGCTCCCAAAATGAACAAAAATCCCAAAACACATTTCCCAGAGTGCTTCCCAAAGGCTTCCTATCACAATGTTCCCTGAGGCCCTCATGTTGGGAAATGGACTAACTCATCCCATTTCTACTCTGCAGTTGAGGCCTGTCAGCGTGAACAATTGCCCATCTTGTTGCTGACTTTTTTCTTCACTGAGCAGGGAGGAGAAGGTTGTAGCCAGCCTTCTCTGGAGAGTTCAGCTCAGGGCAGAGCTGGCTTCCTTACAAATGCCTCTCCTCTGAGTGGATCTCCAGGAGCAACGCCCCTGCCTGCTGGTGTGCTTCTTTTATGTGCCTTGTTCTCGGCTTTCGATCACACAAGCAATAGAAGGAACATTTTGGTTCCACAGAATGTGTCACCACAGAGGGGTGGAGTCCTGAGTCGTGATTAGTGGAAAGATCTCTTATTTAAAGGCTACTGGGCATGACAGCCCCGAACATCCAGTACTTATCTGTCCTGTCAGCGCTGACAGTAGTAATTGCATTCTTTCCCTGGTGAATCAGTTGCTACTTCAGGCAGCCATTGTCTTAGCGGATGGCCTGCGCTCTCTAGAAACTTGCTGTTCGCCTCCGGCTTGAAAAGCCTGGGCTGGAGTTGTGCCAGTATCTCCTCCTCTGTCAGATTTTGAGAGGATCAATGAAGAGTAGCAAACCCCAGTAACTCGGAGTAAAGGGACAGACTTCCGCTTGGCTTCAGGATCTTAGAAATAGAAATCTAGGAGAAAAGTCAAGTGGGGAACTTTACTTTCCCGGTGGGTGGTGGGGAGCGTGCTTGCCGTGCAAGCATCAAGACCTGAGTTCAGATCCCCAGTGCCAGTGGAGCAGCCAGCTGTTCAACCTCTGTTGTGGCTTCAGCTCTGTAGGTGACGACAAGCAGATCCTCAGAGCTCATGGCCAGCCTGACTAGCAAGTCAGTGAGCTCCAGGTTCAGTGAGAGACCCTGTCTTTAAAGTAAACAAAGAAGTGGAGCATGGTAGCGGAAGGCAACCCACCTTTGGCTTCCATACTCATGAACATATGTATGTTTGGACACCTGCACACATGTTTACTGCCGTATACACACGCAGACTTTATATGCATACACATATATACACATATGAAAAAATAAAAAGGGCTGGAGCTGGGTGGTGGTGGTGCATACCTTTAATCCCAGCACTCGGGAGGCAGAGGCAAGCGGATCTCTGTGAGTTCGAGGCCAGCCTGGGCTACAGAGTGAGTTCCAAGAAAGGTACAAAGCTACACAGAGAAACCCTGTCTTGAAAAATCAAAAAGAAAAACCAAAAAGGAAAAAAAAAAGGCTGGGTGGTGAGTTCAAGGCCAGTCTGGTCTACAGGTTGAGTTCCAGGACAGTCAGGAATACACAGAGGAAAAAAAGAGATAGATAGATAGATAGATAGATAGATAGATAGATAGATAGATAGATAGAAAGATAGATAGATAGATAGATAGATAGATAGATAGATAGAAAAAAGATAGATAGATAGATAGATAGATAGATAGATAGATAGATAGATAGAAAAAAGATAGATAGATAGATAGATAGATAGATAGAAAGATAGAAAGATAGATAGATAGATAGATAGATAGATAGATAGATAGATAGATAGAAAAAAGATAGATAGATAGATAGATAGATAGATAGATAGATAGATAGGCAGGCAGGCAGGCAGGCAGACAAAATAACCTTGCTGGGTATAGTAGTGGCATCACTTCAGAGGCTTAAATACTTGAGTAACCACACTCTCCCTTCCTGTTTCCTGTCAGCACGGAAGTCATGGACGATCTGCAGAAGCTCCTGCCTGGCTTTCCTGGAGTGAACCCACAGGCTCCATTCCTGCAGGTGACCCCTAATATGAACTTCATGCACAACCTGTTGCCCATGCAGAGTCTGCAGCCGACTGGGCAGCTTGAGTACAAGGTACTTGGCTGTGGAGAAGGCCTGCCCACAAGAAACAAACTTGATCTTCCCTTGGGAGGCTTTAAAAGGACTCTCCCTAATATCGGAGGGTTTCCTTAGCGAGGGGAGTTGCCTTTTGTAAATGGCCCTGGTGATGGGAGATTTCCTCAGCTCCTTGCACCATCGGCAGATGCTCTAACTGTAGTAGATGGCGGGGTGCCGTTTGCTCCCATATTTCACTGTCTCACCACTGGATCCTGCCTGTTCCCTTGGCAGGAGCAGTCTCTGTTACAGCCGCCTGCACTACAGCTGCTGAATGGCATGGGGCCCCTTGGCCGGAGAGCATCAGACGGAGGAGCCAACATCCAATTGCATGCCCAACAGCTGCTGAAGCGCCCACGGGGACCCTCCCCACTTGTCACCATGACACCAGTGAGTAGCCATAGAGCCTGCCTGTCTCAGAGGCTTTTCATGAGAAGGCTGTGAGCCAAGGCTAGACCCGGCTGCAATACCTGAATTTCCACCCTACCGTATAGTGTTCTGTATGTTCCGCTGACTTACCTCCTCTTCTCCAGTGGTCCCCATAAAGACAGCTCAGAGGACTTTCCCCAGCAGAAGGCAGTTTAAGTGGGCACTGCTCTCTGGAATGAATTGCTTTTTAAATTCCATCTTAAAAGATTAGTTGGCAGGGGGCGTGCACAGGCTACAGTGAGCTCATGGAGGTCAAAGGACAACTTTTGGGACTCAGTTCTCCCCTTCTGCCTTCACATGGGGTCAGGGATCAAACCTCGGTCTCCAGGCTTGCAGAGCAAGTACTTCCCCGCCCAGCCTCTCAGCAGCCCATGAATTAACCCCTTTCTAGGTGAGTTTTCAAAATCTCCCCATCTCTCCTTTGAGTGCCCCCACCTAACATTTTGGCACAACCTCAGTGCTGATGGGACTGCACCACGGCTCTAATTTCGCTGTTGCATGATGATGACGACATACAAAGGTTTACCTGACACATTGGTTCCTGTTCATTTCTGATGATCTTTCTGTTATAGTTCCATCAGATTGATTAGGATGGATTGCATGGTCCTCGTGAACTGTTCAGGGCAGTACTGCTTAAAATCACAGTAGTTGGTGACTTTTGTCCTCCTTTGATCCATCATGGATCAATACTTTTGTAAAACACTCCACTAACTTGTCATGCACGCACGCACGCACGCACGCACGCACGCACGCAGAAGCTCACTCTGGGTCTCTGGGCTGTCCTTGTCGTGGGTTTGGTCCCAGAGCGCTGTGTGAGCCTATGGGCCACACTCTCAGTAGCACGGCCGTTGAGAAGGCAGTTCTGCAGCAGGGCCGTTGGCAGACTGTGGCTGATAGCAAAGACAAGTCTAGCCCTTTCGAAGCGTCCAAGTAGTAAAACAGTGTGCAAAGCTGTGGAAGCCCAGCCCTTGAGAGGCGGGCACAGGAGGGTCACAGTTTGAAGCCAACCTGGTGTACATAGTGAGTCCCAGGCTAGCCAGGGCTAAGACACAGCCTTCAAAAAAAAAGCATGTGGGATTAAATGCCAAAGTGAATGACACGGCTCTGAGGCAGCAGAGCCTTTCGATGGGCAAGGTCAGTGTTGGTTAGAAGGATCAGGATCAATATTGTGGGAAGTGGGGTGACTTCTCTGTCCACTGGAGTTGTTGTTGCCAAGCTCTTGTTGATAAATCCAGTGGGCATTTTTAATCTTTACCTTTTTGGATGTCCCAACTCTATCAGTCATTGTTGACCTTTCTTCCCCCTTCTTTGTAATCCTTTTTTTTTTTTGGCTCCTGTAACACCACCCTGGATTTTCCTTCTGCCCTCCAATTTCCTTTCAGGTTTCCATTCTGCCCAGAGTTGGCAGACCTGAGGCCCCTTTGCCATTCCTGTCTTCTCTTTGGATGAGCCTGTCCACTCCCATGATTCCACCTGCCATCTGGTTCTCCCCCAGCACGTTCTTCTGAGATCTACACGTGTGTGTGTGTGTGCGCGCGCGCGCGATGCCGCCACCACAGGTGTAGTGGTCACTTCACAAACACTCACAGTCTGAGTGCAGTGGCTCCGAAGCTCGTCTTCACCCAGTGACACTCGTGTCCCCTGCAGTGACAGTGAGCAGCACTGCTTCTGTCCTGGTGACCTCACAAGTTGGAACATAGATTTTTTTTTTTAATCTTTATACAAGTTTTATTATTCCTGCTATCAGTTATCTAATGTCTGTGAGTTAAATAGCTTACATCTCTCCATCTCTGCCTCCCATTCCTTAAGTCACGGTCACCAGTCACCTGGATTAACACAGTAGACTCCCAGATGGTACCTGTTTGGCTTCCTGGTTTCCACTGGCTGCCTCTTCCACCCTGCAACCGAAGAGACCTCACTTTTCAAAACACAGATCCTGTAACACTGTGCCCCTGCTTAAACTGCTGTAGTGATTCACCACTGCCCATCCCCAAGTGAATCTGTATGGTATTCAAGGCCTCAGCTATAGCCACTTCCTGTCCAGATGTTTACTCCGCCCTTAGAACTACAGTAAAGGATGGGAAAATTCAAATGTTGGGGTTATTTCAGAAAGGTTTTGTTGGGGGCTGGGGAAATGGCTCAGTGGTTAAGAGCACTGGCTGCTCTTGCAGAAAGCCTGGGTTCGATTCCCAGCACCCACATGGTGACTCATAACTGCCTGTAACTTCAGTCCCAGGGATCTGGTGTCCTCTCCTGTCATGTCCTCTGTGGGCATCAGGCATACATGTGGCATATAGACATATGTGCAGGCAAAACACCCATACATGTAAAATAATAATTAAATAAAAAGATTAAAAAGTTCTTGTTTTGTTTTGTAGTTAACCCAGTTTTTAAGAAAACATTTATTTCTAATTAAAGGGGGGCGGTGTCAGAGGTCAGAGGTTTAGGAGCCTTTGGAGTTTGAGTTACAAGTTGTAGTGAGTCACCCAACGTGGGTGCTGGAAACCAAACTCAGGTCCTCTGCAAGACAGTCTGTGCTCTTAACCACTGAGCCATCTACCCAGCCCCATAATGCAGTCCTTTTAAAATGCCTCGTTTGGTCATTAAGTAATTTCTGATGTAGTACTTGAGGAGTGGATGATGCTTATATGTGCCACTGGGCCACGGACATTTTTTGAGGGTTCACAGTGTTCCTGTCTTCGTGCAAAGGAGCCCCAGGGACGTGCGCAGATGGTGCTTCTCAATTCAGTTACGTTTTGGAGGGTAATGAGTACTTTTAAAGCATGGGATTACAACTCTTTGATTACACGTTATGTGACGATGTACTTTCAAACATCATGATGCTTTCCTGGAGTTCAGACATCCAAACTCGGGGACTGACATTAATGTGAAGCCGCGGTCAGTTCCTCGGCCCTTTGGGTAGGCAGTTTTCTGTGTGTTCCAGGTCCTTGGACACTTCTCTCAGCCTATGACCCTTTTGCTCTTTGCCTTGGCTCCTAGCCCTTGTGAACTCCTTAGGTCTCAGGTCAGGTGTTACTTCCTCCAAAGCATCTTCTTTAATTTCCAAGCACCCCAAAGAGGACTTGAGAGAGTTTAACCATGCTCTTATTCTTTCACGTCTGTTTACTTGTCTCTATAAAACAAAGACAAAGACTGTAGCTATAAATTCACAGTTTACCTTATAGTAGGCATCCAAGTAGTAGATGAACAAACAGATATGATAAGGGAAGAAATCCAAATTTATTACTCCTGAGCAATATGGAACTGGAAAACAAGATGTATGAAAGTTCCCTCTAACCCATGGGTTCTAGAAAAGTCTTTGAAATAAGAATATTAACAAGACTGTTGGCCTCAGTCCAGTTATCAGAGTTCAAGGCATCTCAGAGTAAGCTGCCACCCTGAGCCTTTCCTTCCTGTCTCTGCAGGCAGTGCCGGCAGTTACCCCTGTGGATGAGGAGAGCTCGGATGGGGAGCCAGATCAGGAAGCTGTGCAGAGGTAATGTGGCATCTGGCAGTGCTTGCACAACGTCCTTGGGCAGGCTCCCCCTGCAACCAGCGAAAGGTCACCTCTGCCCACGGAGGTGGCGCAGTGCAGCTCCAACACTTGTGTGGTCTCTTTGCTCAAGCCAGATGGCATGTTCCTCCCCACACGGAAGTAACAGAAGACTGCCCAGAAAATCTCATTTCTATAAGCGCCATTGGAAGCCCCTTAAGTGACAGCAATAACCTTAAGAACGTTTTCTCTCCTCCCTCCTTCCTTCCTTGTCCCCTGCCTTCATATTGCAACTCTGATAGTGTTCAGAAGGCATAGAGCCTGCTCCTACCTGCCATGAACTGTTTCCTGAAAAGGAATTGGAGATTGAGATGGCAGTGATCCTAGCTAGTCTGGCCATGGACCTCTGGCATGGACTCCTGCTTCCCAGGAGAATGAATGAATACCTCCTGTACTGTTTGCTGTGTGTTTCTTCTGCTCCCTTGTACCAACAAAGAGATACTGGAAAAGGAAAAAAAAATGGGGTGGGGTGGGATGCGGGCCAGAGACAGATGTAAATATCCATTGTTTGTAGAACCTTGTTGAGAGATGTCTAATGCCCAGAGAACAGCAGTGACCATCAGGCATGCCATGCTGTCCGTTGACCTCAGTCCTCGTAGCTATGGTCTTCAGCTCCATGCATGCCCCCCTGTGGAGTTGTCCTTCTTATTTCTGGGGAAGGGTTTTCACCAGAATCCAGCATGTATTTTCCCAGAAATGCGGGTGTTCTTCAAGATTATATGTTTTCCCTTGAGGGAAGTTGAAATAAAATGGTTTTCATGGGCTCTTGGGGAAACGTTGGGTGTTTTTAATGGACATTAACCACTGATGGCTTTCTCTAGAAAGTTTGCATACAACAAATTACAGTCAGATAACGCCTTTTAGCTTACATAGGCAATGTAGTCAGGAATAAACCAAGAGCCTTATGGTTTTTGTCCAGGACTCTCTTCCTACGCTCAGGAGGTCTATATAAGAGCTCCTGTTCAAAGAAGCTGGTCTTGTGCAGAAAAGAAAAGGAAAAAAAAAAAAATCAAGGCACCCTAGTGAGCAGGGACTGCCCGCTCCCGCCACAGCCTAGCCAATAGAAGAAAAATGGCGGTGAGTCCGCCTCCCTCTGATGCTCTTGTTCGTATGGTTTGCTGACAGAGGATCTGAGGTTGCACACGAGCCTGCTGGGGCCGTGCTGAGTCCTGCCTTCCCTCCCTCCCGAAAAGATGCAGCCATGTTTCATCTTCTTTGTCTTGGGCCTCACTTCCTGTCCCCACTTCTCTTCAGACCAGCACTGAGAGGCTAGGATGCCCGTCATCTCGATGGGGCGGAAGGGAATCATGCTTCTCTTAGGGGTGCCCAAGACAAGCAGAAGAGCTGAGGAAGCTGGACCAGACGCAGGGCCTGGATCTTGTACGGTGCTGACCCGTGCAGGTCTGGAAGCTCTTTAGAGTAAAAGGCATCATTGAGGCTGCCTCTTGGGCGCCTGCCTCTTGTCTTTCCTTACCTTGCTTCTTTACCTCCTGAAGATAGCTCTGAATATCTCACGTGGTTTTATTTCTTTACCCTCTTAAGTTAGTCTTCTGGGGTCCACATCAGTTTTTCTTCTCCATTGATTGAGTTCTAGTCACAGGAGCTGAGGAAAGAACTCACTTGTCCTCAAATAAGTCTATTTCCTTTGGCATGTAGTAAGGATAGCACAAAGCCTGAGGCCTCTGACACCAAGAGACATAAGTTGACTCTTTCTGAATACCTCCCTTGAAACAGGGCTTGGGTTCATTTCCTCTTACTTGTAGTTTGGAAATTTGGAGAAAAATTAATATGTAAAAAACCAAAAACTTCCATTAAATGGAGTGGAGTAAGGAAATTCATCCTGTTGCCTTTGTAAGCTAGATACACCTTTCTTCTCTTAAATGGCTACTCTCAAACTCAGAACCCACCCAGTGGTAGGCAGACTTCTGTTGTCCAGTTAGACATGCTCTACCTCCATCCGGTCGGGGGCCGCTTGCCATGGAGCCTTCTGGCGCCCCGCACTGTGCACTGAGGGCTTCAGACTAACTCCTGTTGCTTCTTATGCAGGAACATTCTCATCTTTTTACTATGAAATGTCCTCCCTGCTTGTTGCAGGTACTTGGCAAATAGGTCCAAAAGACACACACTGGCCATGACCAGCCCGACGGCTGAGATCCCTCCGGACCTACAACGGCAGCTAGGACAACAGTCTTTCCGTTCCCGGGTCTGGCCTCCTCACCTGGTACCTGACCAGCATCGGTGAGTAGCCACATGGCAGTGTGAGCTTCCTTGAGGCTCATTGGTCCAGCACCCTTATGACTAGTCTCCAGGTCATGGTGACTGGCTTTAACTAGAAGCCACCTGCCATCCCGAACTCACATCTTCTCAGCTCCCAGCACTAAGCAATGCACAGGGCAAAAGTTTTCTCTCAGATTCTGGAGCAATGGAAGGTCCTTCCATCCTGTTTCCTTGCAGCTCTATTTATCATCTGCAGCTGATTCCTCTAGGCCTTCGAGGGAGTGATGCTCTTGGAAGGCAACTCTAGAGTGGAGGATTTTGTAGCAACATCCATAGACCTGACTCTAATAGTTCACCTTCGGAAGAACGGGAACTTCAGTTGGTGTTAGCCCTGAGCAGCAGGCTGGCTGTGAGGGAGATGCATCCCTAATGAATGGAAGTGATTTTTCGAAGAGTCTGACAGTAATGTCTCCACCAGGCCTCTTATTTAGATCATTGCCTTGAAGAAGGAGAACAAGCTTTCACCATCCTGACCAGGGAAACATTTCCAAACCTAAGGTAGCCTGGCAGCAAGAGAGCTGAGGTGATTCTCTTTGTGACTCCCTTGGTGACTGACAGTCTTAGCCATGTCCATTCTGATGCTGTCCTCCTGCCCACAGGCCACACTTCCTAAGTCAGCAGTCGCCGCTTGATCTGTTCCTTCCGGTCTTCTTGTGGGGGTAGTGGAATGCAGTCTCCCTTTGGAAGGTTGTAAACAGTTGGGTTCTGAGGAAATTAGGTCTATTTGTGTGCCAACAAGAAGGATTGCTGCTTGGGACTAGTCACACTGATGAGCTCCATGCAGTGGCTCTCATTGTGCCTCTCCCTCACTGGGCATCAGGTAATCAGCAAGAGCAGGTGACCTCTGAGCAGACGGGAACATCATTAGTGCCACGTTGGCACTCTGGAAGAATGGAAACGAACCTCTCTAAATGACCAGGAACAATTTAGAAAGAAAAGTCCTGTTAGGAGCAAAAGGAATGAAGGTCCTCGCGTACGACTGTGATGGCCCTGCCCCTCAGATGGAAACCCCCGGGAACTGCACGTCAGTCACCACAGACAGCTCCTCAGTGCCAGCTGGCTAGTGAGCTGACCCCGCCCCTGGCAGCTCATAACTGAGGACTCTGCTCTTGCACTTGTCATAAAGATGCTTCTTGGCTCCTCACCTTGTCTTCTGGATGGATATTTGATTTGTCGGCCCTCCCAGGCCTGTTGTGTAGGTTTTATCCTTTGAGTATCTAGCTTTAATTCTCCGTGCTCCTCAGGAAAACACTGTGATCAGCACTCTCCAGGCAGCCTTCCTCCCAGCCCCTCCGTTCTGTTGACATGTTCTTGAAAGAAGATCACCGCAGCCTGCCCTGCCGCTGCATCCATGTGATGAGCGTTCTGACTGCCGTCACTGCCACAGCCTGGCTTCCTACAATCTCCTGTCTGTTCCCATGTGCACATTCTTGGTAGTGTGACATGGATTTCTGGGGCCAAGGCAGTCAGAGTTGGAAACCAATGAATGTTGGAATGGTATATTGTATACCGTGGGACACTTGTGTTAACCAAGCATGTCTTGGTGGGGTCACCATACGTACACAGAGGAGATTAAAGTTAGTTCAGGGGTAAAGTACAGCATTCCACAGCCATAAATACATAATCTGTGGCACTGAAATACTTTGATTTTCTGGAAAATGATAAAAAGAACAGAATATATATCTATTCTTTGTGTTATACTAGGTGAAGTCCACCATGGAGACAGAAGAGGGGCTGGTCAACATTTTCACCCCGGAAGTGTGTGATTTAAAAGTTACACAAGACAGATTCTGTCCAGTTGGGGGCTGCGTCTTGTTTGAAGGGTAGAGTGGAAATAGCAGCCTGTGTGAGGCTGTCCTCAGGGAACGTGGCTGGCTATTGCAAATCAAGTCAAGCATGCTTGACACTGCCCGCGCCTCTGCAGTGAGCGGGTCCCTTGGAACCGCTCCCCTGAAGTTACTGTGCCAGGATGAGCCGGGGCCAGTCTCTTCACAGCCTGAGTTTCCAGAAAGCCGTGCCACCCCTGGAGCCTGGAATGTCCTTGCTGTAATGGGAAAGGACGATTCTGTGCAGAAAGACTGCTGGAAGAACAGCCCTTGGCGACAGAAAGCTGTCCATTGCCTGAAGACACTCAAAGTATAGGAGTTGAATTTTAGGAGAAATAATACCTGTGCTTTCTTTAATTCAGAGGGTCTGAAGTACAGCCAGAACAAGCTTCTGAAGGCACCTTCCTGAGTGCTGTTTCTGGATTGTGATACCCACCCCCCACCCCCGATTAACTTGTCTTTATGTTACTAAAACAAGTAGGTGTCCATGCTCATTTCACTACTCATGCTCACTACTGCTTAACGCTTTGGTGAAGTCCCAAGCAGAAGTGCCGTCAGTAAAGAGAGCGTGAGGGCTTTCGCCTGTCATCAGAGCCCCCTCGGCATCGCGGCCGCGTCATCCTTTCTCCTCAGCCCTTCCCCTCTGCGCTGTCTTTGAACTTGCTTGTTCACCTGCTTCCTTGGCTTTGGCTCTGCTTCAGTCTGACCCGGCGAGGTGACCAGTCACCTCACCCATACGTAGCTCAGTGTAATGTCATCTCTGCCCTAGACCTGCCACCCTGACCCTTTCCATCAGCTGTGGGGACGCTGCCTCTGCAGTCTTTAACCTGCTTAGCTCAGCTCATAAACATCTCTTTCTGGTTAGGCAACAAGCATCCGTGTTAGCCAGCCTGGTGCTTTCTTTGGGCTCCTAATCAATGGCTCTTCTTTCTCCCCGTAAGACATTGGCTGTGTTCTGGTCGCACAGTGGGGGGACCCCTGTGTCAGAAGGAGGTTGGGCAGGTGCTGCTGTGCGAGGGCTTATCACAGTAGCCAGTCTCTGTGTGTGTCCACAAGGTACGTGCAGGATCTTGAGGCCCACATTCCTGAGGAATGTGCTGTCTCTATCCCGGGATCAGAAGTCCCTATCTTCCCCCACCCCAGCCTCCACCCTCCCCTTTCTGGAACAGAACTGTGAGTTCCAGCCAGACCTTTGACCTCAGAACTGACTTTGATTCATTCTAGCCATACATAGGTTACTGCTGGAGGAAACTCCGGATCAGATGGTGAATTCTAAGTTTCTGAAGATACCAGATAGAGATCTGGTTTTTAAAACCCTGGCTTGCACAAAATAAGCCCCCACCCCCAAATGTACCTATAATAGGAAATAAGTGAATGACTATAAAACCCAGAGTTCTAGTACAGCCAACCCTGGCTAAACTGATGAATTGCACCCTGCTCTAGTATGTTTATAAGAACGGGATATAATTGACCCCAGGACCTCAGCAGGCCTGGGAAGTAGACTGACCTAAGGTAAGTAGAGGTAGGAAATGAGTGCCTATAGTCCTCTGAAGGGGAACAGCCACCTCAGGAAATGCCACGAGAGTGCCGCTCCTCATGCAGCCACTGTCCCGGACTTCATCTGGAACAGTGGTCCTTGTGGGATTGATCAAAGCCCCCCGAGTCCTCGCTCCTAACCGTCTCTTCCCATATATTCAGCTCCACCTACAAGGACTCCAACACCCTGCACCTCCCTACGGAGCGTTTCTCTCCCGTGCGCCGGTTCTCAGATGGGGCTGCGAGCATCCAGGCCTTCAAAGCTCACCTGGAAAAGATGGGGACCAACAGCAGCATCAAACAGTTACAGCAGGTAATCTATGGAGGAGCAGAGGTAACAAGGCAGTGTCCAGGACCGGGGCAGTCCCTCTCTCCATGCCCTTCATGTCAGCAGCACTGAAGTGTCGCTTAAAACAGTGTGGCTTTCCCATGCACGTCCCTCGTATACTGCCCTCCCCAGGGTCAGACTTTCTCCCTCCTAATGAGACTCAAATTTTCCCACAGTCTCTGGAGTTCATTGGAAAGACATTTCTGGTTTGGGTTCCACTGGGAAGCAACAGGGAGGGCACATCTAAGCAATCTTGGCATTCCCCTCGCCACACAGGGCACTAGGTCCTAGTGGACCCTGCTGCTGGACCTTGTTAACACCAAGCGTAATCTCCAGCTGGTGTGGGTCCCCGAGGAAGGAAACCTGTTTCCAGGCTGCTATGAAAGGCTAAGAGCTTCAAGTGGCGTGTGCTTCGTATTTGTATGTGATTCCACACTGTCCATTCACTCATGCACAGTGTGCCCTTGGTGTTTCCCCCTCCTGCCCATAGAGCAGAGCGTGAGGATCCCTGTCCAAGCCCATAAAGGACACTGCTCTTCTGTGGCTCAGTTGCCCATGAGACCTTGGAGCAGATCTGCCTCTGCTGAGATCACTGCTTGAGGTGGGCCTGGCTGTGCCTCATCTATACCCACTGCTTTCCCTTCAGGAGTGTGAGCAGCTGCAGAAGATGTACGGGGGACAGATTGATGAGAGAACCCTGGAGAAGACCCAGCAGCAACATATGCTGTACCAGCAGGAGCAGCACCATCAGATTCTCCAGCAGCAAATTCAAGTAGGCCCTCCCTCACTCTTTGAGTTTGGAGTTGGCTTTCGGGCTCATTAACCTGTGCATTGTGAACAGGGGTCAGGGCAAAGTGGAGTGTGAGTTCTGTTTATGAGTGACATGTTTGAGTAAAGGCAACTCAGCCCTCTGATAAAGCACAGGAGCAAAAGTCAGAGTCACAGATGAACTTTGCAGCTCCTGATAGTTTTCCATCCCTGCCCCCTCTCATGTTTTAGGACTCCATTTGTCCTCCTCAGCCTTCCCCACCTCTTCAGGCTGCATGTGAAAATCAGCCAGCCCTCCTCACCCACCAGCTCCAGAGGTAAATGAACCGCTGCTGCACGTCCTAAGTCATTGGCTGGCCCGCATGGCGCCCTGGGTGGAGTCATGGGAAAAACTGACCGACGTGAGCATTCACTTTGGGAGGGTCCTGGGAAAACAGGACAGTGGATTTAGAGTCAAAGGGGCTTCCTAAAATCCTGGCTGTTTCCTTAGCCGCATGCACAGAGTAAGCTAATGTCCATGGCAGGCCAGGCCAGTGGGCACTGCCTTTGTGGCACAGAAGACGGGTGGAATGAGATGTGAGCGTACTTGTGGTGGCCTGCTACCATGGTTGGCTTCCACCAGCTAAAAGATGTCTGTCTGTGTGCATCACTCTGGATGGCTCTGTCACCTCTGGCGGCTTATGTATGTGTTCTGTCATTTTTTAAGGTTAAGGATTCAGCCTTCAAGCCCACCCCCCAACCACCCCAACAACCATCTCTTCAGGCAGCCAAGTAATAGCCCTCCACCCGTCAGCAGTGCCATGATCTCGTCTCACGGTGAGTGGAGGCAGCCAGGAAGATAGGTCCATTATGTGCCGTGCAGGAAAAGATTTGGTCTTTTGTTTTGATTTGCTGGGTTTTTATTGTGTTTCTTGGTTGTGAAGTCTTGGGTAAATTCCTTAACTTCTGTGTACCTGTGCTTTCTCAGGAACAACTGTAAGCAGCACTTAATAAATATACGTAAATCACCTGGGGCAGTAACCAATATAAAAGTCCTTAATACAGGTTAACCATTATTAATATAGCTACTAAAAGCCTCTCCAGTCCTCCTGCCGTGTATGAAGTCTGATGAGTGTGATCCTTCAGAGACTAGCACACAGCAGTTCCTTGTCAGTCTCCTTGGCATTCTGGAAAAGCATTGGAATTGCCTCTAGGTTCTTCTATTCAAGGTGGAGTCCTCGAATCAGAGTTGGATCTTGAGTTCTGTTCCAGACCTGGCAGATCAGAACATACAATTTAACCACTGTTCAGGGTCATTCATGTGTGTTCACATTTGGGAAGCATTGCACACACCTCTGCTACTCAAAATCCAGCTGTAGACCAGCTCTTAGGGGAATTAGTTGGAAATACAAATTCATGGAGAATCCACTTGACCTACTGAATCATAGTTCTACAGATAGGACCCGGTGAGTGAGGTCACTTTCCTGCTAGTGCTTGGCATTGTCTTATACAGTGAGGTTTCAGAAGGTTTTTCTAGATGCTGTCTGCTGTGGGCTCCCTTACTTCCACCTGGCAGGTAACCTGGGTAACCTGGGCACCCTGCTGTCCTCTTCTGCAGGTGCTACATCTCCCTCCCAGTTTCAAGGCTTACCCTCCCATGGTGCAATCTTTCAGCAGCAGCCTGAGAACTGTTCCCCGCCTCCCAACGTGGCACTAACCTGCTTGGGCATGCAGCAGCCTAGCCAGTCCCAGCCGGTGACTATCCAGCTGCAGGAGCCAGTTGACATGCTCAGCAACATGGCAGGGGCAGCTGCAGGCTCTGTAGGGCGGGGTATCGCCATCAGCCCCAGTGCCAGTCAGATTCAGATGCAGCACCGGAACAACCTAATGGCTACCCTCAGCTATGGGCACCGGCCCTTGTCCAAGCAGCTGAGTGCTGACAGCGCAGAGGCCCACAGGTAAGCTCCGTGCTGTTGCCCGGCCCCTGTGTAGGTGATCTGGAGAGGAAGAAGTCTCTTAGTCGAGTGAGTGAGAAGGAACAAGGATGAGGAGCCTGTGCTCGGTGTCACCCTTGGTAAAAGCGGCATGGTGGGTTTGGGATGAGCTTGTGAGCTGTTAGTGAGACAGGAGGAAAACGGCAGTGTGCTTTCCTGATGGTCTGCAAGGAAGGTCTGCTGGAGGAATGTGGGAAGGGGTCAGCTCCCTTTCGTTCGTAGTCTAGGGTCTTTCCTTCTCTGTTGTTCTCTGGGAAACTGCTGCTCTAAACAGCTCAGGGTATTTTGTGAGAAAGGCTAGATAGGACTGAGGTATATCTCTGCAGGTAGAGGGCTGGGTTGGCACACACCAAGCCTTGGTTTTAGTCCCAACACCATGAAAACCAGGTGTGCCAGCCCATACCCAGAACCCCAGCACTCTAGAGGAGGATCAGGAGTTGAAGGTCCTCCTCAGCTACATGGCAAGTTAGAGGCTAGCCTGGGCTGCATGAGACCCTATTCAAGAAACAAACCAAGGCCAGGTTGTTGCTTTCAAGACTGCTACTTACATGCCTGGTACCATAGTCTCTTCAAAGAGACTTGGATGAGCCAAGAAGGGGACAAATAGCAGTGACCGCCAAGCTTCCCTGGCCCAGCACACGTCTGTCCCGTGGGAGCTTTGTGCTACTGAAGGCTAGAGACTGTCCCCAGGGAAGCTGAGTAGTTATTGCTCACATGCCTGGTACTCACACCCTTTTGTGTCTGCAGCTTGAACGTGAATCGGTTCTCTCCTGCTAACTACGACCAGGCGCATTTACACCCCCATCTGTTTTCGGACCAGTCCCGGGGGTCCCCCAGCAGCTACAGCCCTCCAACAGCAGTGGGGTTTCCTCCAGCTCAAGCCCTGAAAGTCGCCCCACTTGACCCGTTCCCCCCTTTCCCTCCCAGTGCACATCAGCAACCACCACACTATACCACGTCAGCACTACAGCAGGCCCTGCTCTCCCCTACACCGCCAGACTACACCAGACACCAGCAGGTTCCGCACATCCTTCAAGGACTGCTCTCTCCCCGGCATTCGCTGACCGGCCACTCGGACATTCGGCTGCCTCCAGCAGAGTTTGCACAGCTCCTTAAAAGGCAGCAACAGCAGCGACAGCAGCAGCAGCAGCAGCAACAGCAACAGCAGCAGCAGCAACAGCAGCAGCAGCAGCAAGAATACCATGAATTGTTCAGGCATATGAACCAAGGGGATGCTGGGAGCCTAGCTCCTAGCCTCGGGGGACAGAGTATGACAGAGCGCCAGGCTTTATCTTATCAAAATGCTGACTCGTACCACCACCACCACCACCACGCCAGCCCTCAGCATCTCCTACAGATCAGGGCACAAGAATGTATCTCACAGGGTCCCTCGCCCACCCCCACCCATGGGTATGCCCATCAGCCGCCACTAATGCACTCGGAAAGCATGGAAGAGGACTGTTTGTGTGAGGGAGCTAAGGCGGCCTTCCCAGACAAGAGCCCAAGCACGCTGACCAAAGGTTGCCACAACAGCCCTCTGCTCTTGAGTACCGGTGGGCCTGGGGACCCTGAGTCTTTGCTGGGAACTGTGAGTCAGGCCCGGGAACTGGGGATCCATCCCTACGGACACCAGCCAGCTGCCACATTCAGTAGAAATAAGGTGCCCAGCCGAGGTAAGAGTCAAAGTAAAAGTCTTGGACAAGTCTGCCCTAAGTTAAGCATGCAGGGGCATTAGCTTGGTTCTGCTAGTACTCATTCTGTGCTCCTAATGGGGAAGGGGGGACCCTGAGAAGACACTCAGGGCCATTTGGGGGAGCAGTGAAGCTTGTAGGACGTGGCTGTTGGTGGGTAAGAGGTCACTTAAAAAATAAAATGAAAGAAGCAGACAGCACTCAGAACATGCCTGCTCACACCATGGTGTCTCGGAATCCATATAAGCCCGACTATCATAAGAAAGCATCTGCTGTAGAGAAGACCAACAGCACTAAGGACATGTGTAAACTGTAGGGCTGAGAGTCAGAGCCCCCAGCCATGGCCACACCCTGTCCTGACTATGAGAGCCCGAGACTCTTGATTCTGGTTGTCCGCTTCTGTGAAAGAGAAGCGTGATGACCACTGGCCCTCTGTAGCATCTCGTGACGATTTGAGCGTTTGTATTTATACACACTGCTCATGAGAGAAAGAGAGCACTCGGTAACTGAAAGTGCAGTGTGAACTGTATCAGGGCTGCCTTCATTCTCATCTGAAGATGAGGGGTTCCATCAGTGAATTTTGTTAGCATGCTCATGTTTGCCTAGCAAAACCAGGAATGCTGTCCCCTGTGGCAGTCTTTCATCTCACCCATCCTCACCACAACCACGAAGGGAATAAAGATGGTTAGATGGACTTAACCAGAGAGTCTGCCACTCTGAGCATTTCTTCCACCATTCCCTCCCTGGAGCCGCCTGCATCTGTGTCTTGTTCTTCAAAGGCAGTGCACACAACTCAGCTCTGAGGCTAGTTAAGTCCCGCGTGCAGAGCAGGCGGGGAAATCGTGAGCTTAAGCAGGTTATGTGAAGACTTGATGGCTTCAGATGTCCTGGTCATATGCTCAGAGAAAAGGAAGATGTGTTGCATAACATGACAATTGAATCTTAACCTCTGGGGCAGATCGTGTCACCTAGCCTAGAGGTCTGCCCTCTGCATGCATGTCATATTCTCCGGTGGCCGTAATTAGGGTGGAACTTTCTGAGCAAGTCACATGTCCAATGAGAGACGCCTCCCAGTGTTGGAGGTTGTGACGGAACCACAGGCGGAAACAGACCTGTCAGGTGGGAGGAGGGACTCCTGCACTCAGCTAAGTGTATGTTACGGAGCAGAACCGAGATCTGGGTAGAAATCCCAGCCAAGTTTAGCTCCCCGTGGAAGACTGTTAGCGGAAACTGACAGTATAGGCTGCCTGAGCAGCCTGGAAACTTCCTGTTGCTGGGTTGGTTCTAGATAAGGTGGATGGCCTTGATGGACATCCTGTGGAAGGAATCCGTGTGAGGGGAGCTTCTGATGAACTAGCATGCCAAACCTGCGTCATGCACGGGTGGTCTCACATCCAGTTCATTCTATCATCCCTTCTCTGTGTGGTGCTGGAGCTAAACCCAGGGCCTCACACGTGCTAGGGGAGCAAGCTCGACCACTCAGCTGCACCTGGCCCATGGTTTAGTCAGTGCAGTGGCCCATTATTCCCATGAAAGCAGCCAAGACCCGAGAGGTTTAGGACTTCCCGCTGGGTCAGCTGACAAGTAGCCCCGCCACTCTGTCAGCACCCCAACAAATGCTTGACCATGTTCTGATGCAGATTACTGGAGAAGGACTAAAGCTGGAGGGGATGGTACTTCCTCCCCTCCCCCCGCAGCTCCCAGTCGCCATGTGTTTAAGTACAATAGACGTGTTCTTCCAAAGAGACGTTCTCTGATTTCTCTTCACTCTTTCTCCCATGGGATGCCGTGTGCAGGAAGGATGGAGAGGCCTCACTGTTGTCAGAAATGCCTCTTTAGCTACTTCCTGTCCACAGTAGGCTGAGCGTGGTCAGTTCACATGCTGTGGCAGCATCAGAAGAGGGAGGGGCTGGCTCTGTAGAAGAATGGGGGGGGGGGGGTCTAGAAGCTAAGTAGCACACGTACAGAGAGGATTCTGCCCTTGGGGCTGCGGGGAGAAGCACAGGAAAGAGCCAGGGGACAGTGTCTCGGGGCCATCGCACCCAGGCTTGCTTAGCTTGGAGTGCAGCCCAGGAAAGAATTAGAGAAGCTAAGGAGAAGAGCCAGAGTTTTGTCTAGGTCCAGCTTCATATTGCATGAGAATCATGTAACACTGCTCCAGTCTCCTGACAGTTAAACAACTTCAGAGTGATTTCCAGGCTACCGACTGGTCCCAGGCAGAGGCTTCATTTCAGGTCCATACTGCATGTTACAGTTACTTGGTCGTCAGAGCCGTCCTTCCTTCTAGCTGACCAACACCTGTTACTCCCCTTCCCTCCGACCCTGTCACCCACCACCGTCACCACCACTGTCCCTACAAATACCTTGTGGCCTCGAAGAGTCAAGACAGACATGTAACCCTCTAGGTTCAGTTCAGAGTTGCCCTGTCCTTCAGCCTTATCCCCCGGTGTTCCTGTGGGTGGCTCTCACCCTGTGGGGTCCTGTTTATCCCTGACCTTTTCCTCCCCGACCTTTGACGTTAGTTTTGTAGAAGCTTCACCTTTACTCCCACCTGTTTGCTGTTGTATCACAGAGATGAGCTGCCCTCCCTCCTAGTATCTGTCCTCAGCAAAGCCACGTGCGTATAATTATGTGAGTTTAGGGCCCAGAGGAGTGAAATAATGCAGCGGAGGCATTAACGGTTTGCTGGAGCCCAGTGCATGCTGCTGCAGTTGCTTCAGAACCCCTTGGGGTGTGTGGGTGTGTGTGGGGGTGTGGGGTATGTGTGTGGGGGGTGTGGGGGTGGGGGGTATGTGTGTGGGGGGTGTGGGGGGGTGTTGGAGGTGTTCTATTCATGAAGAGCTATATCAGAAGTGGTGTGGAATGTGTGCTGTAGTTTACAGGCACAGAACTCTGGATGTATTAGCGTTTCTTAAGGGTGAATGAGCAAAGCTTACTGATGTTAGTCTAGGAAACTTAGATGCCCTCGTACCTGTGTCCGTGGTTTCCTGGTTCCCATATGTCTGTTTGCCACCAGCCAGTAGGAGGCCAGCTTGGGCAGAGCACTGAGCATGTGCTTTGCCAAAACTTTCTTCCAAATGTCACAAGTTTCAGGGCTGGCTCTGCCCTCTACTGCCTACAGTCTCGTTGTCGTCACTTGAGAAGTGCATCCTCCTTCTGCAGTGTCACAGGGCTTGAGGCTTTTGACTCCCTGAGTAAATAAATACAATAGCACAACCATTCTATACAACTTAAACTCAGAAAACCACATCCTCTTCTCTGAGCCCAGTCAGCGTCAGGCCTTGCAAAGTGTAAAGTGCTGACAGCCTTGGAGGGATTAAGAGGTAGGCAAACATGCTGTTTCTCATTTACTCTGAAAACCCGGTAAATAGTAAGGATGAGTCAACATTGACAGATTCAGCAGTTACGAAAGCTGCCCCGGAGCCTCCCAGGGGTGGGGTGTGCCTTGGATCCCTTGGTGCATTTTGTGCCTTACTTGTTCAGTACCCTCCCTCTGGACCCTCCTGGATATTGGGAGGCCTGGTCCCTGCATTATTTAAAGGCCTGTCTGTGAGCCTGCCTGGTCTTCCAGCTCCTGAAGTGGCATAAAAGGTGCCCGAGACTCTTGTGCCTTGTTCAGTGGCTCGGTCTTTTTACAGCCTCTGGTCAGCAGGTCTCATCCAAGGACTTTGAGGCTCAGCACTCTTCCTAAACTGACTTC
Source organism: Peromyscus leucopus (assembly GCF_004664715.2). Classification (NCBI taxonomy): domain Eukaryota; kingdom Metazoa; phylum Chordata; class Mammalia; order Rodentia; family Cricetidae; genus Peromyscus; species Peromyscus leucopus. Next base: position 27,034,042 of record NC_051069.1, on the reverse strand, counting down.
TTTCCCTGTGGAGTCCTTGGTGTTTATCAGAGACCTTCCACCTGCCAGATAAGGGACCGTAGGGTGAAGGGGAGGCCGCCTGGCTGTCAGTTTGGCGTACTCCGGTGGTGATGGACCTGGAACCTGGCTTGTGCGGCTCATTCCTGGCCCTTGCATTCCTTCCCTTATGCCTGCTTATGGTAGCTTCCTGCCACTGTAACAAAATGCCTGAGAAGATCAGCTTATGAGGAGGAGAGATGTGGCCGAGCTTTCAGCCACCACTTGTCGTTACTGCTTTGGGGCCTGTGGTGGGGCGACACACCACAGCGAGGAGCGTGTTGGAACAAAGCTAACCTCCTTCTGGCTGGGAAGCAGAAAGGGAGCGGAGGGGGGCCCGTCTCCCAAATCCCATCCTAACTTTTGAAAACCTTGTTTTCGCTTGTATTTATTTTGTGTAGCTCAGGTAGGTGGGTTATGTCCCGGATGTTGCACAGCACTCGTGTGGCGGTCAGAGGACGGATTGCAGGCGTCACTTCTCTCCTCTCACCCTGTGGTCCCAGGGATGCAACTCAGGTCGTCAGGCTTACTACAAGCACCTTTACGCACTGAGCCATCTTGCCACCCTGAGAGAGAGGGAGGGAGGGAGAGAGAGAGAGCGAGCTTACGTGCCCCTCAGGACAACTGAGGAGGTCAGTTCTCTCCTTCCACCTATGGGTCCTGGGGATTGAACTCAGGCCATCAGACTTGATGGCAAATGCCTTTGCCTGCCGAACCATCTCACCAGCCCTAACCTAACTTCATTCTATCAGGGCTCTCCCTCCTAAGTTTCATTACATCCTGTCAGTGCCACATGCCAGTGACAGGGTCTTCAACACAGGTTCCCTTGGGTGACAGCTGAGATCCTTACCCAGCAGCTCCCTATTCCTGCTCTACTGCTTCCCAGCACCACTTCTGAATGTGGGGTGCTGACCCTTCCAGTAAGCCTGCTCCCCAGCTCCTATCAGTTTGCTTCATTTTCATCGGGTGTGGGTTTATTCTTGGTGATGCTGAAGGGTCGAACATGGGTCCTACACGCACTAAGCAAGCATTTCACTGCTGAGCTGTGTTCTCAGCCCTGGATCCGGTTGGTAATCACCTTTGTTGCTTCCAGATCAAAGGCTGCCACTCCGGAAAATTTAAGTTTGGGGAACTAACTTGTTTGGTGTCCCATGCTCTGGCAGCAGTCTGTGTACCCCACGGAAGCAGACACCCAGAAGGATCAGCTACCTGGCTGGAGTTTCCTTCCCCTCCTCAGGAAGTGATGAAGCTAGAGTCATGCTGAGTCTCCCCTCCCAGCCCTGTGCTCATGGCCACTGTGTCGCCTCCACTTGATGGAAGAGGGAGCGCTAAACTGGACCCCCAAGAAAGCTGGTCACCTGATCCGCCAAGTGATAGCTCTTAGGTCCCGGTGGCATTTCAGGCCTGTGAGCATCACTCAGGAAGCCAGGCACAGGAGAGTTAAAAGCAGGAAAGCAGAGGCCTCAGGACTTCAAAAAGGCTGGGCAGGCACTTGGGTTTGGAGAAGCCTCATTTCTCAGATCTAAAGGATTCAAAAGGGGGAAAGAGAACAGACAGGAACACACACACACACACACACACACACACACACACACATACACACACACACACTGAAATGCTTTCTTAACTATTTTCTTGGCTATCTAACCAGTATGTAACACTTACATCAAATTCCAAACTCATCCACTTCTCCAGAACCTGTTACTTCTCCAGACACCCTTGTTTTGACACCTCATCTCCCTAATCTTTAAGGGATAAGCTCGTGGAGTCCTACTTGACTCCTTTTGCCCACTCCTACAGCTAGACATCTAAAGAAGCCACTCATTCAGTGGTGGACACTTCAGACCCCAGACTTTCTACTTCCAGGCAAGGCCCATTACCTCTTGCCTACATCATTTTCTAAGCACCCCCTAGATACTACCCTATAAAGATTGCACTAGTCTTTTTTTTAAATCCTTGTTCCTATTTTTATATGTGTGCATTATATGTACATAGTACATGCACGTGAGTCTTATGTGTGCATGTGTTATATGTATGTGATGCATGTGTTGTATATATGCTACATCTCAGTTTTTGTTCAAAGATTTAAAACTTTAAAAAACCTGTTAGTTGTGTGCACATGGGGTCACACAGGGTATGGCCTGGGTGGGGGGTGAGAGGACAACTTTCAGGCATTGGTTCTCTCTTTCCATTGTAGGCTGAAGGGCTCAAACTCAGGTCATCGGGGTTTTACCTGCTGAGCCATCTCATTGGATCTTACTCAGATATTTTAAGGACTGTTATCCATTAGGAGCAGGCAACAAAACTAAAACCAGTCCTGCCTCTTGGCATTTCGGGCTTTTCTCCTTCCAGATGTGTGTGTGCGCGCGTGCTCGCGCATGCAGGCACATGCAGAATCATTTCTCTTGCTAGGTGGGTTCTGAGGATTGAACTTGGATCATCAAGCTGGATGGCAAGTGCCTCTCTTCACTGAGCAGCTTGCTGGTCCCATTACAGTATTGCTTTATACAGTCAGTGGAGTTGAAGCCATAGAACTAGATGATGTCAAAAAAGCTGTAGGGAGTAAGGTCAAGCACAGCTATGTGTGAGCACTTCTGTGAAAGGTGAAGGAGCCACGGGCAGCATCAGAAGTGGCTCGGGAACAGGAAGGAGAGACCTGGGGTGGTGCTGAGACAGAAGCCGCATCCGTGGAGTACAGGCCGGAAGCCCTGGCAGCTCTAGAATTTTCCCTCTGTATGCTGATTTGGGAGCATAGCCCAAGCTAAGCCAGCAGAGAGGTAGGAAAAAAAGAGGATGAGCATGATCCAGCTCATACCGGCTGGAGGAGGGAGTGTCCTAAAGAAACTCATATTTGCTGTAGGGCCTGGTATTGTCAGGCTGGCCCCAGCTCCTCTGACACCCATGCCAGCTGGCTGAGCCTGGCAGTTGGGCAATTCTCTCTCTCATTGTCTCTTGCAAGGGGCGACAGGGAGTCGGCATCACTGAGAGAAAGAAGCCATGGGCCTGCTCACCCTGCTGTGCTCCTTTTCCTAGAGTCTGTCATGGGGAACTGCATGGACCGAAGTTCTCCAGGACAAGCAATGGAGCTCCCGGATCACAACGGGCTTGGGTATCCCACCCGGCCCTCGGTCAGTGAGCCTCTCCGGTCCCGGACCCTCCAGAGACACCACACGATCCAGAACAGCGACGATGCATACGTAAGTCAGCCCCTCCTGCTGCTTAGAGTTGGGATGGTGCCAATCTTAACTTGAAAGCAGAACACCCCTTCTGCCATCTTCTCAGAGTCCAGCCCTCTGCAGGCTGTGGGGACATTTCTTTGATTCTCCCTAAGAGACAAGCCTTAGCTCTAGTGGCATCCCAGGGTACCCTTTGTTAGACTTAGGGTATCCAAATGTTAGACTTAGGAATCAAATGAGCTGATACCTGGGGTCTTAACCTCTCCCAGGAATCTAAACCCAAGCCCCAACCTATGACCCCTCAATTCTTGGTCCATTCCTGGCAACTGTTTTGCTGTCTCTGGCTTTCTTGAGAATTGATCTGTCAGCAAAGCCTGTCCACTGGGTGTACACACCGAGCCGTGGTTAACGCCTAGGAGCCATCAGCCTGCCACTTGTGGCTGTTCAGATGTAAGAGTGTTAAAGTCACACACGGTTACAAATTGATTTCTTCCACCATAACAGTTGCACTCACAGGCACCGCAGCCACCATATTACACAGGGCACCCGAGAACAGGGCTAGCACCTCAGACAGCAGTCCACAGCTCTGTGACTCAGAGGAAGGTAGTTTTGGGGTGGTGACCCAGGACACCCTTTTCCTCGGGCTGCCGTGGAGGGAACAGGGCTCCCCTGAGAATGGCGTACTGTCTGGCAGCCTCACTGGTCCTGACATCTCTCCGCAGGTGCAGCTGGATACCTTGCCAGGAATGAGCCTGGTGGCAGGAAAGGCTCTGAGCTCGGCCCGAATGTCAGATGCCGTTCTCAGTCAGGCCTCACTCATGGGCAGCCAGCAGTTTCAGGATGGGGAGGACGAAGGTAAGGCCTTGCCAACGGGCAGCCCTGGGCTGTTCCCCAGAGGGGCCGCTCCAGACTTTGTGGAAACGATCACTGTGTGAAGTGTTACACACAGAGTCACTCCCCACACATCTCCGTGAGAGTGCGCGTGTCAGGGGCTCTGGCTTCTGTCAGCACAGGGCCATCACAGTCCAAGTTCAGTGCTGCAACAGGAGGCCCCTTCAGGAAGAGCTCTTTCTGCGTCTCCTTGGAGGGTCTCCTACCCTAGTTGAACATTTCTGTGTCTCTATAGAGCCAGGGCAAGAGACCATAAATAAATAATGCCTGGTAATAGACAGGTCCACCCTTCCTAAGCTCTGCAGGCAAGTCTTCATCTGTGAAGACATCAAGAGAGTACCACGCATGGCCTAGCTTGTGTCTGGAGGGATGCTGGCCTCCTGCGGGTGGTGTTCATCAGTGCAGTGCCCAGGAGAGAGAGTCCTGGCCTGGCCCTTGTGGGCTCCTTACAGCTGTCTCCCCCAACTCCAAGAAAAGGCTCCTGAGGGGTTTCTCATCTTCTCCCCCATATGTCAGTTGGTCAAGAGGGTAGCAGAAGGGAGGGGGAGGTGGTCAGGAAGGGTCCCTCAGGTCTGAAGGGCCTGCTGTGGCCTGGGTCCGAGCAGGAATAAGGCTGGGTTTGCTAGGCAAGTGCCTCCTCTCTCCTGCCCCACTTATTCTCCCCGCTTACCGATCCCATGTGTTCTTTTTGGTCTTGCAGAGTGTGGGGTGAGTCTGGGAGGTCACGAGCATCCAGGCCTGAGTGATGGCAGCCAGCACTTAAACTCCTCCCGATATCCATCTACGTGTGTTACAGACATCCTGCTCAGCCACAAGCACCCCGAGGTCTCCTTCAGCATGGAGCAGGCCGGCGTGTAGCAGGATATGGAGAGTGAGTGCCAGTCTGGTCAGGGCCCAGGCAGCCCCATGGCCCACTGCCAGCCAGCCCTCCCCCCCCATCCCTTCAGCATGTTCATTCCGTGTGTGGTACCTGGTGAACTTGAGTATCTCTCTTTCCATGCCTCTGCCTGCTTTTTTCATTAAGTACTATGTTAGTTTTGAGGTGGGCTGAAGTTTTTATTATAGAAAAAAGGTACATGGCCCACCTTGTGTAACAGATGCCCTTATGAGATCACTTATGAGATCCAGTGAGCTATAGGACAGAAGCCAGTGACCTTTGGCTAGCACACTAAGAAAGAGAGCTAATCTTACACTCCTTCCTGAAGGGTGAAACCCAACCAAAGAACACAGATCCAGCCATGCTCCTTCATTGGTTGTTTTTGTTGTGTTGTTTTGGCATTTGGGGGCCGAGCCTAGAAACCAGGGCTAGGCAAGCACTCCACCACAGAACCCCAGCCCCAGCCCCAGCCCCAGCCCCAGCCGGACTTTGTAAGAAGTAAACAAAGGATATATATATATATGCTGAAAAGGTGGCGGCCCGGCTGGCACTGACAGCTTAGTGCAGGCCGTGTGGATGGTACTAGGAACTCTACCTCTGCAGAGACAGAAAGACCCTAGCGAAGTGAAGCCACAGGCGGTGGCGTGGCAGAGCCTCGGTGTGGCAAGGCTTAGACAGTGACACCTAAAGCAGACTTCACTGAGGGCCTTGGGCCGTGTGGCTTGCTGGTCAAGCACATGCATGGCACACGCAGGACCTTGAGTTCCGGCCCCAGTACCGTTAGAAAGGGTTGGGAAGTGCACTTGAAGAGTCCAGTCACGCTCCTTCAAAGCCGTCCTGTGTCTGCTTCACAGATGTGTGCGCAGCTCGAGCAGGAGGAGGAGGCTGATTGTAAACCACCAGTGTCCAGCAGCATCGCACCACTTTGCCATCTGTCTCCGCCAGAACAGTCGAGTTCCTTTCCCCGCACTGGGCACCAGTAGGCTGTCGTTTGGGTTGTGAGGGGCCTTTGCCATGATGGCTTGTGTGACCAAGGCTCCAAGGAAATAAACGGGAAATCCGTGGTCTCCATCTTTCGTGAACCGGCATCTGGTGTGCTTGAGTTGAGTCTCTGGTGTTTGGAGGTTTGCTTGTATTTTGTTTCGGGAATTTTCCTTTGGAGATGATTTGCTTCTCTTCCTCCCCCTCCCCTCCTTTCTTAAGCTAGCTTTCTCTCTCTCTTTCTCTCTCTTGGTATTGTTTTCTCCTTTCCATTTCTGAGGCAGAGGAGCCAGCGGTTAGTATTCAGGGGCTGAACCTCACTCAGGACCCTCCCTCCCTTCCACAGCCTTTGTGCAGACCAGCCTCTCTCCCTCCGCTCCAGTCTGCCGGGAACAAATGCTAGAGCGGAGCTCAGTGGCTGAGAGAGAGAGAGAGTAAAAGAGAAAAAGAAACCTGAGCCTGGAATCTGGCACAGTCTCCTGCCTGGCTCCCCTAGAACCATATCTGGCCCAGCAGAATTCCATCCGAACCCAGCGTGGGCTGAACGGCCTGCTGCTGAAGGTTGCCAACCAGGATGGCTCAGTGTGGCCCCCTCTGTGTGTGGCTCTGCGCCCCTCAGCTGCCGTCCGACGGGTCGCCCCTCGTGAGTGAACACCCCGCAGTGGTGCTCTGTGGGGTTCGTGTGGCTTTCATTCTTACTCTGCTGCGTTGAAAAAAGGGCCGTTGGTCCGTCCATGTGCGCATATATATGAGTGTGTATATATGCCCTTCCCTTCCCGCCTCATCCCAGACAAGAATAGGAGGTTGTGTGGAGTCCCTTAACCTCCTCCTCTCCCTGGCATCTTTGGCCCCTACACTTTAATTCTTGATCATGTAGGAATTGTTTTTGGTAAATGTTGATATTATTGTTATTATTGTTATTATTAATAAAGACAAAAAGAATTTTTGTTTAAAAGAGTAATGTTTAGCCAGATTCTGTGCTATTGAACTGTGGCTTGCACCTTCTCTTTAAAGCGTCCTCCTTGGCATTGGCATCGTGAGCCACTCTCCTGTGCCAGCGACGGAGCAGTGGCCTCCCTTCCCCTACTGAAGCCGCGCATACGCAATAGCTAGTGTTTATGTCATTAGCTTTCTCTCTCTGCTGATAGAAACCAAAGTCTCCTCTGCAGCCGGGGGCCAAGCGAGGTCTTGTTCTCTCCTGGTCTTCAAAAACAGCCAGGAGCGGTCCCTGTTCTGACTCTTAGCCCACATTTCTGAGAACCAGAGGCCTCCAGCCTCTGCATTCGCACAGAAGGAAGCAGCCGCCTGGCATGGCATCCGGATGTTGCCAGCAGGGTCCCCGCCTGGCTTACCCTTCTCCACTGACACCGGCAGCTTGCTTCCAAGCCCACTGTCCCTTGAGTGGATTTGTTTTCAATGCAGGAGCTTTGCTAGGGACCCGTTCCACGGTCCCATACCCTCCAGTCTCCCCTCCACTTCATGAGATCACCAATTACTCACCAGAAGTCTGACTTCCCAAGAAAGCCTGAAGAGCCGTCGTTGGCTTCTGAGCTCAGTCCAGCTGTGATGTCCCGGGCACGCCCTGCTGCTCCGCATGCTCAGCCTGACCTGTTTACATGGTCCTGGATTGATGGAAGAGCAGACGCCACCCTCCAGAGCCACCCAGATGGAAGCCAGTGAGCCTGCTAACCGTGCCATCTTGCAAACTATTTTCAAGATCACCATTGCTTTATATTGTAGTAACCAATATGCGCAATATATGTTGAATGTATATGAATATACTTTGCTATTTCTGTTCTTTGAAAATGTAAAAAGTATTTTTTTTTCTTTCTCATTTCTGTTAAAACTTAAAAAAAAAAAAAAAAGCTTAAAAAAAATCTCCAGATTCAAGTTGCTAAGACATTTTGTCCTTGTTTGTGTGGGACATTTACAACTTAGTAACTTGGTTGGACAGTAGGAGGTTGTGGAAATAAAAACCTTATTATGTTCTAATGCTGATATGTTGTTTGCCTTACAGTTCAGAGTCTAGCTGGGAGAAGCACATGGGGTGGGGTGGAGGGACACAGGAATCTGGAGAAATCCCCAGGCTTGGGGTGGGGCTTTGAGTGGCATTCTCTCACCTTGCCTTCTGAGTCTGGCAAGTCAACCTCACACTGTGTCCCAGACATCCATGTGGACTCTAACCCCTCAGAAGAGACACGTGTGTGTTTGCAGAGTCGGGTGGAAAATGGATTCCTTGAGTTGACCCTGGCTGGACCTCAGTCAGCTGGGTGATGTGGTACTCAAGCATGGGACAGAAAGGGACTTTTCCTATTGTTTTCCTCTGTCTGTGCCTGGATTCCAGGACAGGGCAGAATTCCCAACAGGTCCCAAGCACAGCTGAGAGAGCTAAAGTCTTGTGAGAAGACAGCTCAATGACTTTGGGAATATCAGTCGTTTAGAGAGGGGGGGGGGCTGGAAGGATGGCTCAGTGGTTAAGAACACCAACTTCTCACGACTCACACCACCTAGAACTCCAGTTCCAAGGGATCCGACACGTTCCACCTGTAGACAGATAGCATGCGCTATACAGATAAAACAAATATTTCAAAGGGGGCACATGGGAAAGCCTTGGAGCCCCAAATTGCAATGGGGTTGCCCAGAGCAGAGGCTGCCATCTCAGTTGTACCCCGGGAGTCCTGAAGTTGTGCAGGTACATACTCCCAGAAGGGGCTGGCACCAGTGGAAGTCTGTGCCTTCCTGTGACCCTTTGCCAGTCTGGGAGCCTTTAGTGTACCAATATCATTCATCCACCAAATGTTTGGTGAGTCTCTGGTGCCAGGCCCAGCAGAGGACAGAGTCCCTGCACCGCCCTGTGCAGATGAGCTGATGTGTTGAGACAGAAGTTGTGAAATGGGCCACATTCACTGCTCCTGAGGCTGCCGGCTCTTCCACAAGTGTTAGGGGATCCTAAGCCAGCACTGGCCCAATTCAGAAGTCAGTGTGGAGGCTCCCAAGACGAGGAAGGGGTGGTCACAGTAGAAACTGTTCTGATGGGTACTGCCTCCACTCCCTAGTCCAACCCTGGGCACCCTAACCTCTAACAGTGGCCAACCCCAGTCTGAATCGACGATGACCCCATTTTATTATTGATCTGTCCAGAAGGACTTCCTGTCCAGAATAGTAAGGTGCTATTTAGACTAGTTTAAGCCAACTGTCTTGTGATAGAGTGACAGACCCTTAGCAGGTAAGTATGAAGAGGGTAAGGAAGAAGAGTGAGCATGGTGGTGTAAACCTGTTACCTCAGCACAGAAAGCCAGGGCAGGATTGCTCCACTTGAGACCAGCCTGGGCTACATACCAAGACAGGAACACACTTGCCGAGTAGTAATTGCTGTACTCTGATGCCTTGGATTCCAGTCTCTGAGCCAGGCATGCCCCTGCAAAGAATATGAAGGCCTCAGAAGTCAAGAAGCCACCATCACAGAACTAGAAGCCACACCGGGTTCCCAGCCTCACTGGCACCATCTCAAGGCTGAGGGACAAGAATGGCCTTAGCAGCTCTGAGCTGCAGTTTTCTGACAGGCAGATTACCAAGGGAGAAAACCTGGCCTCCAGCCTTACGGGATGTCTTAAGTTAACTGACAAGCAAGTTGAGGGCCACAGAACTGAGCAAATGTTAGGCTCAATTAGTTAGCCACCATGATTTCAGGAAGGTAAGGCTAGAGAGCAGGCTGGAGGCCAACAGGTAAGCTGCTCAGATTCCTGGCCCCTCCCCTGAAAAGATCTAGGAAGCTACTCCTGTGGGGGCCGCCTCCATCCTTCTCTTAAGCAGGCCACCTCCCTCTGCATGCTCTCACAGATGTATGGGACTGGGTTTGTCCTGGAAAAGATGTCCTGCATCACAGTGCCTGGAAGCCAGGCACTTGCCTGGCTCCGTTTCTGCTGCCAGCCTCTGGGGTCACAGGCTTTGGCCTAGTAATGCAAATGTGTCCATGCAGTGAAATCAGGATTCTGGGACACAGAACACTTGCCATTTACTGCTGGTTACCTTTCAACAGTTTTGTGCACATGTTTGAGTTTCATGGTTAACACAACACAAACAGCTCTAGAGTTCCGAAGTTCAAACCATGGCTAAGAGCACGGCAGAGTGGTGTTCCCTCTGAAAACGCTTGGCAGAGTTTTCATTCCAAAAAATGTGCACCTTCGCTTCCTCCATCATCCGTGGATGGGCAGCCAATGCATACCCCTTGGCTCATCGCCCCGCCAGCACTCACATCGTTCTAACCCTTGTTCCTGTCCTCAAGTTTTTCCGTGGCTTTGGCCCTCCAGCCTCCTCTTGCATATTGAAGGACCCTTGTGATTACTCTGTCCTGTGGATGGATATCCCAGGCCAGCGTTCACCGTAAGTCATCAAATGTTAATCACATTTGCCACGGTAGACAACAGGCACAGGATCCTGGCATTAGGAAGTGCACACACATCTCCTCCATCCTGTCCTTCTGCTTCCCACACAGTGACTGGGGTCCTAAGGAAGGCACGGCGTGTTCTGTCATTATCTCCACTTAGCAGATAAGAAACCCAGGGGTGCGGGTTATGTAACTCGCCCAGGTCATCCCGAGAATGAGCAGCAGAGAGCCAGGTTCAAACCAAGGTTCTCTCTGGTTCCAAAGCCTCCTGGGATAGGAGTGGCCTGGAACCCAGCCACTCCCAGAGCTGGTAGAGACTCCTGGCTGGTTTCTAGAGAGTCAGGGAGTTTCCTGGGGAGATGGGCAGAGTGCATGCCTTCCCTGGGTCCCAAGTGCAGAGACCTGGGCTCAAGGTCCATCCGTGCCCTGCCTCTAAGGCTAAGAGATGAGAGATCCAGCAAATCCCTTCCACCCTAGCAGTTCATCATCTAGAAGCAACTTCATAGATGAGGCCCAAACAGATGGTCTCAAAAGTTCCTCTTAGCTCGGAAATTCACAGGTTCCATGGTGAGGTTTCATGGATGACCGGGTTTTTGTTTTTTTTTTTTTTTTGTTTTTTTGTTTTTTTGTTTTTTCGAGACAGGGTTTCTCTGTGTAGCTTTGCGCCTTTCCTGGAGCTCACTTGGTAGCCCAGGCTGGCCTCGAACTCACAGAGATCCGCCTGCCTCTGCCTCCCGAGTGCTGGGATTAAAGGCGTGCGCCACCAACGCCCGGCGGATGACCGGGTTTTTAAAGATAGTCTCATGTAGCCCAGGCTGACCTCAAATTTGCTATGTAGCGAAGGCTGATTTTGAACCCTTGTGCAAGGAGTGAAGACATGGGCCACCATAGTCAGTGCACTAAACGCAGCTCCCCAGCTCTCCCATACTGGGAATTGAACCTAGGCCCTCACCGCTCTGGGGAGACATATCACTGAACTGCATCAGCCCCTTTTGGTGGTCATGGTAGATGGTGAGGTTGTCGTTGGAGGGGAGGCTGGGTAACATCTACACATAACAAAAACCTTGGCAGCTCTAAGGTCTGGGATAAAACAATGGTAGACTCCTTGACTAGCATGTGCAAGGCTTTGGTTTCCATCCCCCTCAAAACACACACACACACACACACACACACACACACACACACACACACATGTGCACACGCGCACGTTTTAAAGCTAGGCTTGGTGCCCTATTCTAGCGCTTGGAAGGATGAGGCAGGATATCCTGAGTTGGAGGCAGGCTTGAGCTACACAGAAAGACCTTGTCTCCAAAAGGAAGAAAGGGAAGGAGACAGAGGGAAGGAGAGAGAAGGAGGGAGCTGACCACTCCATGTTGGTCTCACGTCTTCCGAAGTGTCAGAGGGGTCTTCACCCTCAGCCTGGGGCCCCGAGTTTCACCCAGGCCGTTTCCTGGCACCTCAGCTCTTCTTGGATTTAGAGTTGGGAGGCCGAGCAGGCCGGTAGGTGGCATCTGGAGAGAGGCATACCCTACCGGGGGGACCAGGCCAAGGTGGAAGGATCAAATCCTTGTAATGCACGGAGACTTTGGGGTGGGGGTGTACAGAGTGCAGGAGCCCAAAGTTCCCTCCCCCCACCCTGCTCCAGGCTCAGAGGGCAGTAGGAACTCATGGGTACAGGAAGAGGAGGGTACAGTGCCTTAACCCTGGAGACCCCCCCCCCCAGTCTGCAGTCACTCTCTTGCTGCCCTGAACCCTTGATCCCAGTGCTGTAGCCCCCGCAGCTTCCTGTTTGCCCACTCTGTTTGCCCGGCCTCAGGAACACAGCTGATCCTTGAACTCTAAGTTCCACATCGTCAGGACAAGCAAGCAGAGACAGGGCCAGGGTTGGGCTTATCAGCCTTCCAGCCCAGCCCCTGCCTACAGACATAAATAGGCCGGCGAAGAAGAGCCGGCCACTCCAAGAGAGAGAGAGACGGCTGGAGAGCTCCAGGGAGGTAAGTGCTGCTACCTGTCCCAGGCTACCCCTGGCTCCCTAGGGCCTCCCACCTGATGCTCCACTCTGCGGGTATCTGGGACCTTCTCTCACTCTAGATCCTTCTCCTTCCCCTGGCTTGAACGTGGGGTGCAAGCGTGGGGCTTCTATGAGAACGCTCCCCTTCAGGCCCAGCAATTCTGTTTCTTCAGGTCACCCACGCCCTTCAGGATGAAAGCTGTGGTGCTGGCCGTGGCTGTGCTCTTCCTGACGGGTAGGTGCCACCGACCCAGGGAGGGACCCGGGGAGGGACCGAGCAGGGCAGAGTGGGCTTCGGCTTAGGCCTCTGTGGCTCACCTTCCTGGCCACAGAGAACAGAATGCTCTCTGGTCTTCTCCCCGACTCCAAGTCTGACACTTCAGCTCAGACCCCAGCAGAACTGGCATGACATGGGTCCCCCCTCCGTCCCCAGGGAGCCAGGCTCGGCACTTCTGGCAGCGGGATGACCCCCAGACCTCCTGGGACAGAGTGAAGGATTTCGCCACTGTGTATGTGGATGCAATCAAAGACAGCGGCCGAGATTATGTGTCCCAGTTTGAAAGTTCCGCCTTGGGCCAACAGCTGGGGTAAGGAAGGACCCAGGCTGGGGCCTGGAGCAGGGCAAGGGCTGTCCATCCAGGGTGGGCAGAGAGGCCCGTGAGAAGATGCTGTAACTGAACCGGTCAAATCTTCACCTGCTCTTCCACCATTTGCTCACCGTGGCAGCTTCCAATGGAGGCATAGGGATGGGATTCACCTGGGGGGTGGGTAGCCACACACACACACACACACACACACACACACACACACACACACACACCGCTTTCTGCCTATGAGTTCAAAATCCCCTTTCCCTGGGCAACCCCCAGTCAGCCAGCAGAGAAAGGGAACTGGCCTGGCCACAGGCACCAACCCCATCCGTGTCCTTGGTACCTCAGGCTACGTGTGCAGACGGATGTGGAAGGAGGGTATAGGGAATTAGGGGGCGCGAGTTCTGGGAAAGTAGGAACATAGCAACAGCACGTTCAGGATCCAGGACTACCCCCCGCCCCCAGACGTGGGGCAGTGCAGGATGCCCGGGGCCATCTTTCAGCCGCTCTCTCTCCTCCTCCAGCCTGAAACTCGTGGACAACTGGGACACCGTGGGCACAACCGTTGGTCGCCTGCAGGAACAGCTGGGCCCGGTGACTCAGGAGTTCTGGAGTAACCTGGAAAAGGACACAGATTGGCTGAGGCAGGAGATGAACAAGGACCTGGAGGAGGTGAAGAAACAGGTGCAACCCTATCTGGACCAGTTCCAGACCAAGTGGCAGGCGGAGATGGAGCACTACCGCCAGAAGGTGGGGCCCCTGGGCGCCGATCTGCGCGAAGGCGCGCGCCAGAAGCTGCAGGAGCTGCAGCAGAAGCTAGCCCCGGTGGGCGAGGATATTCGCGACCGCATGCGCACTCACGTCGACGCTCTGCGCTCAAATCTGTCGCCCTACAGCGACAAGATGCGGGAGCGCCTGGCCGAGCACCTGGCCAAGCTCAAGGACAGCACCACCCTGGCCGAGTACCGTACCAAGGCCAGCAATCACCTGCAGACTCTCAGTGAGAAGGCCAAACCCGCTCTGGAGGACCTGCGTCAGGGCCTCTCGCCTATGCTGGAGGGCTTCAGGACCACCATAATGGAATGGATCGACGAAACCAGCAAGAAGCTGAGCACCCAGTGAGGCGCCTACCTCTGCTCCCTACCCCTACATCGGTTTTCTTAGAATAAACCTTTCCAAAGTGGGATGGCTTCTTTCTTTGGGAGACACAGGGATATTCAGGGACGTGGGGATTCTTTCATACAGGACTCCTCAGCTCTCCAAGCTCACTCAAGCTGGCCTCATGGCTGGTTAAGAGTGTGAGACAGGGCTGGAGAGATGGCTCAGAGGTTAAGAGCACTGGCTGCTCTTCCAGAGAGCCTGAGTTCAAGTCCCAGCAACCACACGGTGGCTCACATCATCTATAATAAGATCTGGTGCCCTCTTCTTGTGTGCAGGCATACATGCAGGCAGAACACTATATATAATAAATAAACAAATATTTAAAGTGTGAGTGTGAGACAGGATTCCTGTCCTAAAAAGGCTAGGAGGGAAATAGATGGCTAGGAGCCCCTTGAAAAGTGCCCCACAGAGGCTCCAACTACTAGTGTTATAGCCCGGATTGAGAGTGGCTTTGAGAGGCCCGGTTTCCTGTGCCAGAAGTAGTGTTTCCAGGTGGGGTCCACCTGGGCAAAGGATTCGAGCATCTTCCACTCCCTAGAGCCAGGGTCCCTCAAGGAGTCAGAGACTTGAGTTATTGGACAAGTGCAAATGAAATGCCTGGAGCTTAACCCTCTCTCATTCATGAACCCCAAACCCCCCAGCAAACACTTTTCTTTTTCTTTCCCTCTGGAAAGACCCCCACGCAATCATCTCCCCAGAAACTGACCCTCTGTGAAAGGCATCTGTCCCAGCGGCTGCAACCACTGGACCTGCCAGTTGGGCAAAAATCACTTCATGATGCTGATCCCCACAATTATTAGCGAGGCCTTCATAGCCATCTCCAAATCTTGAATGATGGCCTTACTTCTGTGTCAGCTAGGGAAGCTGCAGTTCTAAGTCGCCGAAGGAAAGGTGGGACAGGATGTGTGGTGGCGCACGCCTTTAGTCCCTGCACTCCAGGGGCAGAGCCAGGCAGATCTCTGCAACTTCCAGGCCAGTCTGGTCTACAGAGCCAGGACAGCCAGAGCAACACAGAGAAACCCTGTCTTGAAAAACAAAACAAACCATTACAGTGGGCTGGTAAGGTGGATCATCAGGTGGAGGCAATTGCCACCAATCCCGAGGACCTGAATTCAGTCCTTGGAAGTCACTCCCTAACACACACACACACACACACACACACACACACACACACAGAGAGAGAGAGAGAGAGAGAGAGAGAGAAATAAGTGTAATTTAAAATTTTAGTACATTTATTTAATATGTGTGGGTTTTCATGAACCAAAGAACACGTGTGGAGGTCAGAGGACAACTTATAGGCGTCAGTTCTCTTTCCCTACCATGTGGGTCCCAAAGACCAAACTCAGGCCACCAGGATCAGTGTAGCAAATGCCTCTTCCACCTAAGCCATCTTGCCAGTCCTTATTTATTTACTTATTTATTCATTTTATTTTGAGACAATGTCTCTGATGGCACAGGCTGGCCTCAAACTCATTTTGCAGCCAACAGTGATCTTTAATGTCTCATCTTCCTGCCTTCATCTCCCAAGGGCCAGGGTTACAGGGATGTACCACCACACCACGTTTATTCAGTGCTGGGGCTCAAACCCAGAGCTTTGTGCATGCCAGGCAAGCGTTCTACCAACTAAGCTGCATACCAAGCCTAGGTTGTTCATTATTTTTTGTTTGTTTGTTTTGTTTTTCGAGACAGGGTTTCTCTGTGTAGCTTTGCGCCTTTCCTGGAACTCACTTGGTAGCCCAGGCTGGCCTCAAACTCACAGAGATCCGCCTGGCTCTGCCTCCCGAGTGCTGGGATTAAAGGCGTGCACCACCACCGCCCGGCTTTTTTTTTTTTTGGAAGGTTGTTCATTATTTAGACCAGCCTGCTGCTGGCACACACAATTACTTAAAAAAAAAAAAATTAAGTGTAACCAAGCATTCATTCATGCAGATGAGGATGTATGCACATTCTTACACCAACAACCTTTCTCTCACTCAGCTGGCTCCTCTTCGTGCTCGTGTTAATACGCAGGTAGTCTTTACACATCTGGAGAGTCCTTCTCCCTCCCCCAAGGCTCCTTTTCCATCCCCCGTGTGTCTTCCTGAGCCCCTGGAGGAAGGAGTGGCCTTTGAAATCACACAGAGCTACAACAGGGATCAAGGCAGATTTGGGTGGGAAGGTTTCCAGGTGCGGACACTGAGGTTGCCGGCTCTGGGTGGTCAGGAAGAGAAGCCCCTGATGGATTTCCAGACAGAACACAGTCCGGTCAGCTGGTTGCACCAATGCTGTCCAGAAAGGAGCCTCCCACAGGCTTTTCCCATGACAGCAAAGTGGAAAATGGACAGCCGGCCCTGCGGTGTGCTCGCTCTTGACCCAGGGCAACGGCTGTCACCTCTCTGAACGCTGATGTTTTATTTTATAGTGTGGGAGACCTGCTTTGTGACCCTGGATCTCTCTGAAGTGAGTGCTTTTGGGTGGAGGGAACATAGTAAACAACTCTGTTGAGATTCTGAGAACACTGGGTCTCCATTCCAGTCTTAAGACGTCAGCCAGTTTAGCTATCACAATGAGGTCTGTTTACCAGGCACCTGCCCTGTGCAGATGCTGGACCACATGGGTTTTTTGTTGTTGTTGTTGTTGTTTTGTTTTTTAGGTTTTTTTTTTTTTCCAAGACAGGGTTTCTCTGTGTAGTTTCAGTGCCTGTCCTGGATCTCGCTCTGTAGACCAGGCTGTCCTCGAACTCACAGAGATCTGCCTCCCGAGTGCTGGGATTAAAGGCATGCGCCACCACCGCCCGGTGGGCCCCATGCTTTTGGACACTACCATTTCATGTTCAAACCTGCTGTGGAGGGCCAGATCGCACCCACTTTATACATAAGAAATGGAGGCAGCTATGATGCAGTGGGCAGACTTAGCCAACCAGCCTCCACCCCGCCTCCTTCCTTTCGGTGTGTGTAAAGGGACCAGGCAGCCTGGACCATGCAAACCAGCTGCACAGGTGTTGTGATCACATCTGACCTCAAGACTGCAGGTGAAATAAAAGTGCTAACCGGATCGAATCCACCCTCCAGTCACTTGCCTGCACTGTCCTGTACTTGATAGTTTGTCGCAGGCTGTAACTGCATGTCTGTTACCCAGTTTGATCTTTCTCAGGAACACATCAAGGCAAGCAGGTAAGCAGAGGTAGTCCTAGTTACGAAGGAAGAAATGCCCCAGACACAACTAAAGCGTGCATGAGGTACAGCCCCAGGTCCACTCATTCCCACTCAGACATCACGGTACGTGAGATACACCACTCACGGCAGCTTCTCATCCAGCTTTATTAGGGACATGTTTAGGTGAGGTCTGGGGAGGGGTGAAAACATGAGAATACTTTCGGGGCCACCCAGTGGACCCAGAGGCCAACAGGAAGGATGCACAGGCACATTTGGAACATAGAGGTCTCAAGGCTCAGTAGCTGGAGTTGGCTGGCTCTCGGGGGTAGATTCCCAGAGGCCGGAGAACTTGTCAGTGAACTTGCTCCAGTAACCTTTCAGGGAGCTGAAGCCACCATCCATCCAGCCCCTGAGGGTTAAAGCAACATGAGGCATCCATAGAGATGTGTGTGAAAAGTTCCCCTGCAGGCAGCCAGACCCACAATCGCACCCAGGGCCCTATGGGCTCTCCAAGCCCTTAGCACCACCTCACCTAGTACCACCCCAGAATCGCCTGCAGCTACCTCCCAGGGCAGAAGAGGTGGCTAAGGTGGTACAGGGGCAGCCTAGGAAACCCCACCTTCATCCGGGTTGGATCAGACATTCATGGGTTCCCCCCCGCCAGTCAACCTCCTTTCAGGCCTGAGGCACCGAGCACTGGGGAGGTTGATGCTTAAGGTCAGTCTGCCTTTGTAGTCCATACAAATAGTGTCCTGGAGGTGTCTTGAGTGTGTGGTGGGGGGGATGAAAAATTACTGGAGGACCCATGAGCTGTGTGATGTAGGCCAGGTCACCTAACTTCTCTGAGGCAGTTTTTCTCATCTGCAAAGTTAGGGAAGTAATACCCTCTCCACAGCCTATTCTGGGGACAAAGAACGTCTGTCAGCCTTTTTCTACATAGGCCAATATCAAATGTCAGCCAAAGCCATTGGCCAGGAGCAGGGGTAAGGATCCATAGTGGGCAGATGTCTAACTCAGATTGGGCCCAGGGCAGAGCCCCAAAACCCAGGCTGAAACTAGAGCAGCTAGGCCTCCCCAAGCAAGCCTCTGGCCCGTGCTTAGAGAAGACTTGCCCCGGGACTATGTGCACCTCAGGCCAACCCGAGGAGAAGTGAAGGAGACAGAAGAAGGCTGCTTGTTCTGCTTCTCTTCGCAGCCCCAGTCCCCAGCAAAGGCCCCATGAGAGCTCCGAGGCTCAGACAGACCCAGGCCCTGGGGAAACTGGGGGAGCCACAGTCTCTGTGTGGGAGTCTCAGGACCAGGGTAGGGGTGAGGGGAGAGGGAACAGGAAAAGAAGGCCAGTGGGCATACCTGGCCTGCTCAGCCATCTCAGACTTCTGCACACTGGCTAGTGCATCCTGAACCTTCTTGGCGGCCTGTTCCATGTAGCCCTGCACAGAGCCCAGCAGCAACGACCCCTCTCCCTCACTAGCTCCTGCAAAAGAGCAGAGTGGGCCGGGCGGTGGTGGCGCACGCCTTTAATCCCAGCACTCGGGAGGCAGAGCCAGGCGGATCTCTGTGAGTTTGAGGCCAGCCTGGGCTACCAAGTGAGTTCCAGGAAAGGCGCAAAGCTATGCAGAAAAACCCTGTCTCGAAAAACCAAAAAAAAAAAAAAAAAAAAAAAAAAAGAGCAGAGTGGAGCTGTGCCAGCCCTCAGCTCCCACCCAGTCACCGCTCATCAGGACAGCGTCCCCAGACCAGCTCCCACAGAAACCCCAGCCCCATCCCTCCACAAAACTCACGGGCAGATGCCAGGAGTGCCAAGAGGGCCACGATGAGGAGGGTCCGGGGCTGCATGGCACCTGCACACCTGCAGGAAATTGTCCGGTCAGGGGATACTGTGGGAGGATCTGCCATATCTAGGCCCTTTCCTGGAGAATGCCGGGGGCCCTGGGATGAACCCCAAGCCTCTCTCCTACAGGTACCAGCTCTCAGACAGGGGAACTATAGGAGATCCAGGCCCCAGGGTAGGGTGGAAGGCGGGGTGTGGAAACCCTCTACAGAATGGGACATCTGCCCATTCTCTGCCCTGGTGTGCTGGGTGACATCAGGTTTCTGTCCCTCTCTAGACCTCAGTGTGTCTGCCTGGAGCAGGCATGGCTATCAGAGGCTCCCAATAGCTCTGCATGCTGAGCAGGAGACAGCATGACCCGATTCCAGACAGCTCTGCCACTACCCAGTGCAGAGCTCTAGGCCCAGTGGCCTCCCCTTCCTCCCCAGCTTCTAGCCCTCCCCCAACCACCAGGAACCCAAAGGTGGAGGCCACTTCGTGGGTCCCAAGCCTCCTGTAGGCTAGTTGGCTGGGTGGCTCTCTGTCCCCTCCCTCCCTTCAGGGACATTACCTGGAGTAGCTAGCTGCTTCTAGGAATAAACTGAGCAGGCAAGCAGGAGGGCCCTGACCTGTTTTATATTGGCCCCGGGAATAGGACAGCGGGCACAGCAGGCCCAGTGAGCTGGCCAAAGGTCACCTGCTGAATAGTTCAGACCAGAACCTGAGGTAGGGAGGCTGTGCAGCCAGCTGCCAGCAGAATTGAGAAATCCCTCCAAGACTGCCCATGCTATTCACCTCCACCTCTGCAACCTATTATGCGATGGAGTTGCTTAAAATGCATTCTCCTCTCCTCAATGATATAAACAGAAGCAGTGGCTGGTGGGATTACTCACTGGTCTGGCTTCTCTCGGTGAGGCTGTGAGACAAAGGCTCAGGGGACAAGCCTCAGACTCACTTTAGCCCTTTGCACTGACTTTCCAGACCCATGTCTCCTCGCAAAGCCCAGGCGACAGCCTGGAACCAGTGACAGGCTTCTTCACAGAAGCCACTTGAAAGTCTCGTAATAGAACGGAATGGGGAATCTGGTGCAGCCATAGATGAGCAGTGGCAGAATTGGGGTGAGAGGTGGCAGAGCGTAGGTCACATGGCTCCCCTAGACCTCCACCTCAGGCCTCTACCCACCGATGTGTTCCCAGCAGTCTCCTTTGTTGTACCTGGGCCGGGGTTGGTGAGAGAAGGACAAAGGTCATGCTAAGCCCAAGGCCTTTGCCCCTCCCTCCTCCATGTACCTCATCTTGCCCTCTGGACCCATTGATAGCATCCTGAGATGGGAGCAGGGTTATGGCTGGATGATATCTGACCCCTACACAACCCCTGGCTGTGAATACCTGGGAGCCCCAAGGTATGGAAAGGCCATTCACAAAGAAGGTAAAGGAGGTGCTGTAGGGCACACAGCTTCTCAGGAGGGACCTCAGACTTCTTGAAACTAAGATGTCCCTGAACTAGCACTGAGAGTCATGGCCCAGATAGACAGTCTTGGAGAACATTGTCTTTTGGATGTGAAGACTTTGGAGCCAAGAAATCCTAGGTTTAAGTGATACCTTTGGGACTGGGGGAAGAGGCCAGTTGGTCAAAATGCTCATCTTGAAAGCAAGAAGACCTTAGTTCAATTGCCAGTACCCATGTGAAACATAGGTGTCCACGGTAATCTCAGTACTGGGAGCAGGGAGATAGGTGGGGGACAGGTCGCCAGCTATCTGGAACGGATGTCCAGCCAGCCAAACCTCTTCAGAGAGCCCCAGATACCACTGAGAGATCCTGTCTCACAGAGCAAGGGAAACTGCTCTTGAAGAATGCCTGCGACCGACATGTGACTTCCACAGGCGTGCATATCTCACGTGCACATGCACCTGTGTACACACAAACAAACATGTAACTGATGCCTTTGACACCGACTCACAGGGTCTGTGCTCGGAAATGAAACAGCTCAGAGCCTCTGTTTACCCTGTTCATGGGGACAGAACATGTTTCCCAGAGCATGGAGAAACAGCAACTGGCTCAGGGAAGAAGGACAGACTCACAGTCTCCCTACCTCCTAAACACCGGCAGCCCAGCCAGAGCCCATGCACAAATAGGGCCTTTAGCAGGCAGCGTTCTCTCAAGCATGGCCTGAGAAAGGAGCCTGGCTTTGCCCTCTGAATTCTTAATCCTTATCTTTGCCTGAGACCTGAAACTCATCTATCAGAAATTCATTCTTTTGACGCAAGACTGTTTTCTGGGGTGGCTGGGATAGTGTTTGCTTTTGAGTCCAGCACTCTGAAAACAGGTAAGGCGATCATGTGTTGGGATGATCTACCTGGACTACTCAATGAGACCCTGTCTCAAAACAAAACAAAAAAAAAATAGTTTGTTTTCTGTTAAAATGTAGGTTGTCCAAATCCTGTGACTTAGGCATTGCTTACTTCATTTTATGGCTAAAATCCAAAGGCCCAGTCAGGTGGAGGCCTACTCAGTACATACCACCCAGCAGTGGAAAAGCTCAGTCCCAGCACCTCAGCTGGTCCTCGGCAGCCATTTGTACCTAAGTGTCCTCTGAGAAATGCCCTTGGTGGCAGCCGAGAGTGAAGAGAGTTGATGAGAGGAACCAGGATTGGGCACTGTGTGTGGTGCCGCCAGCTGCTCTGCCCTTTCCTCTTCTTGTTTCTTGCCCTGAAGCAAAGGGCACAATGGGAATCAGATCCCAACCTGGGGTGTGGTACCAAGTCCTTGGCCCGGCTGGGACAGGCAGACAGGCTGAGTATGGGTATGGAAGCCTGCCAGTATCCCAGGACGGAACATGGCCGTTGAATCCAGGAAAGTCCGAAAGCGCTGATACAGAGCCCCAGCCATGGGGTACTGAGCTGCACAGAGAACTTAGGTGTGTGGACCCTAAGCTGCCTGCAGGGTGTCTTGGGACCTGGGGCCTGGGACTCAGCCCATTCCAAAGTACTTGTGCCCTCTCAGCCACTGGGCTTTGGCCTTAGGAGGCCTCATGGTGGCTTTCTGGCCTAGAGTTCTCTAGGAAGAGGACTGTTCTTCACTTACAGACTCAGGCCCAGAGAGGACCCAGCAGTGGGTGGGTATCTTAGTTTCTTTTCCTGTTGCTATGATACAATATCCTGACAAAAACAAACTGAGGGGGCCTGGGTGATGGTGGCGCACATCTTGAATCTCAGCACTCGGGAGGCAGAGGCAGGCGGATCTCTGTGAGTTCGAGGTCAGTGTGGTCTATAGAGCGAGTTCCAGGACAGGCTTCAAAGCTACACAGAGAAACCCTGTCTTGAAACAAACAAACAAACAAACAAACACGAATTAAGGGTTCATCCTGGCTCACCCGTGGGGAAGCTTTGGTGGCAAGAGTTTGAAGCAGCTAGTCATATCATTTACAGCCAAGAGCCATGACATGCCAGCTCTCAGATCAGCTCGGCTTGCTATCTCCATTCTGTATCGTCTAGGATCCTTCACCCAGTGACTCCTCTCTCAGGTGATTCAAAGTTCTGTCAAACTGACAGTTAAAATTAACCATCACAGTGGAGAAGTCTTGAATGCTTGGGCTGAGGATGGCCCTCAGGAGTAGCTGCCAGTCTCCTTCTGTTTGGCTAAGAGCAGATTAAGTACACGCGAGTCCCAGGGCTCTGCTCTGATCCTGTATGGGCAGATAGAAAGGGCAGCTATACATGCTGTATAGCTGTCAGCTTCACTGGCCACGAGCTCTGGGTGAACACAGGCAAGGAGACTGAGGGTCAGAGATGTGAGTGCCAACACCACTTGACCCTCTGTGCCCGATGTCCCCTGATTGTCACAGCAGGCTATAAGGCAGGTCTCTTCTTTTCACCAACAGCTGAGACATAGGGTTCTCACTTAGCCATGCCCCCTATTCAAATTACTTGCAGATGCATACGACACATGCCCTAGTCTTGGAGAAGTCAATATAGTCATTTATGCCTTCCAGGAGGCAGTACATCCTCCATGCCAGGGCTGGTACATACATGAGTGCTGGGCACACATGTATGCATGCTGTGTCCCAGTCTCTTAGCTCAGAGCCAAGTTCTGTGTCCACGGACAACTCAGCTCTCTATGCATATCTGTCAATCAATCACTGGCAGCCACTCTTGAACAAGCTTAGGTAACAGAGATCTTCTCAGAGAGTGTACAAAGGGGCATCTACCTCTGGACCTGTCCCACGCTGGTAGCACCTGGTACTCAGCCTGCAGGTCCAGGAGGTGGAGCTGCCGCTGAGGTATCCCGTGTGACTCATCCCCCTTCAGTTCTGACCTTTGGGCCCAGCACAGGCTGGACCAGGCCTGATTTGGCAGAGCAAGATGGGGACCAATGAGTCAAGGGCACAGAGAGATAAGCCTTTTAGAGGCAAAGCATGGCTAATATTCAATGAGCACCTACTGTGTGCCAGATTATCTCACAGAATCTCCACAGCAGACTCAGAGGGGTCATGAGACTCACCCAAGGCCACACGCTCCATACTGTGTGGAATTCAGACGCAAACCCAGGGAGTCAGACTCCAGAGCCTGAACTCAGAAAACACTGAGAGGTCAACAAGATGACTCAGTGGGTTAGTCACCAAGCCTGATGACATCAGTTCGATTCCCTGGAACCCACCAGGAAGGAGGAGAGAACAGGCTGCCTCACGTTGTTCTCTGACCTCCACACATGTGTTGGGGTGCATGTATACCCACCGCCACCAAATATTAGTAAATAAAAAAATTAATTTTAAAAAAGCCTCCCTAAGCACGGCTGCTCCAGGAAGGAGCTCCCTCCTGGCCACTTGAGGATGCCATGTGGGGAGCATTGCAATTTAGTGGGGACCCAGCTGTCTTCAGTCCCAGGAGACAAGCCAATCTGGACACATTTAATAAAAAAAAAAAAAAGGACGGCAACACAGCAAATCTGACTCGGCACAGTTGTGGTCTCTTCTGATGGCTCTGGGTTCACAGAATGTCTTGCGGGTGGTAGCCAATGGGACAATACGATGGGTGTCAGGATGCAGTCCCTGGTGTGGTCCACGGAGGCCCCACACTGACCGTCGTCTGGCACCTTTCCTGTGGATGGCTTCTGCAGTTCTATGTGTGGACACACTCGGGGTTTCAGTGGGAGAACACAAAACTCACTTTCCACAGCAGTGCCTGTCACCTTCTGTCTGAGAGGGGGTGGCCTTTCTGCATGGCTCTTGAGTGTGGCTGGGGACAGTGGGACTGCAATCAGCCTGTCTCTCAAGGTTGCCTCTAGTCCTCCACTTGGTGACCCTCTGAGAGAAAGGGACGGTCCCCCTCTGCCATCCTCTGGAGGGCCAGGTTCTCTCCTCTCTTCCGAGCTCTGATCTACACAGAAAATCACTGTCATTTTTTTTTTTTTTCAGCAATTACTCCGGACTAAGCCCCCTGCCCATTTCACAAGCACTTTATAATTTAATGTAACAAATTCTACATTGTCCAAAGGAGAAACTGAGGCCTGGGACTTCAGACAACTGGACTGAGGTGAGTCAGCTTGACAGTGACGAGACATAAAGCACACTTAGGGGTAGGTAACCCCTTCAAGCCCAGGTTCGGATCCTTCCCTGCCCGAGGGCTGTCACAGACACCTAGGTCGCAGCTCACCGCCTGTTGCAGCCCTGAATGGGCCTGGTGCCTTGACTGTGGCTGATGCTCTGAGACAGTTTGGGTTGGGGACAGCTGTCAGAGAGGGGGCTGTCTCCCTGGGGTAGAAATAGGAGACCTGGACCTTGTTCCCCACGCCTGGCACAGACCCAGCACCGCCAACAGGGCCCCTGGGGTCGCAGTCCTGTTCAGGGACTCCCCTTGACTCCCAGGCTGGGTCCTCCTGAAGCTCTGGGCTACCCTTCCCAGCCTCCTGTACAGGGTGGGGCCAGGCCAACCAGGCTGCTTCCCCCTGCTGCCTGTGTGCCGTCAGCTTCCACGTTGTCTTAAGGTCACTAAAGTCCAAGAGGCCTCCTGGGAGTGTGTCACCTTCCAACGTGGAGTCACACTGGGAAGGAGGCGGGGAGAGGGAGCCGCAGGGGCTTTAAAAGTCGGGCTGGCTTTGTCTGCAGCCAGTTCCAGAGCGACACAGGTGAACAATTTCTTCTCACTCGGGGAAGCATCATCCAGTGTAGCCGAGGCTGTCACAGCCCAGTGAGGAGCCCAGGATGTTCCTGAAGGCTGTGGTGCTGACCCTGGCCCTGGTGGCTATCACCGGTAAGTAGACCCAGCTCTCCAGCTGCTGATGCTGTATAGGAGGGACAGCATGGAAAGCCAGCTCCTGAACTAGTGGACAGCTCGGGATGACCTTGGGTTTGCTCAGCAGCTCATAGGAGAACAGGCCCTCGTTGGCACCCAATGCTCCCTGGGTTATCCCAGAGATGGAGAAATGGGTTGGGTTGCCCCAACTCCAGGATCATCCAGCTCAGAGCGGAGGCAGGGGGTCCGGGAGAGAGATGCATGCTCACGACTTTGCTTGCCACTCTCTGCCCAGGCACCCGGGCTGAGGTCAATGCGGACCAGGTGGCCACTGTGATGTGGGACTACTTCACTCAGCTAAGCAACAACGCCAAAGAGGCTGTGGAACAACTCCAGAAGTCGGACATCACCCAGCAGCTCAAGTAAGTGGGCTCAGTCTGCAAAGCTCGTCTTTCCTGGAGGCCGAAGCTGACTTTAGAGGTGGGGCACCAGCACTTGGGAACCTTCCTTCCTCACTAGGGGAGTCTGGCCTCTCTGGACCTCAACTCTCCTTGTAAATAGGGAAGTTGGACCCAGGGATCAATCCCTATAGTACCTTCCTATTTTTGTGTGCTCGAGTTTGGTAAATAGCCACATCCCATTGCAAGCTCGTGATAGAACGAGAAAGAAGGCATGTCCTGAGAGACAGGATTTCCAGGACACAGGTGCCTGTGCCAACAGGGGAAGTGAGGTTGAGGTGCCTGGGGATCCTCCGAACACACACAAGGACATCAGATCAGAAGACATACAATTGCACAATGTGACCCTGGGCTGGGGAGGGGGGAGTTAAAGTCCAGTCCTAGTCTTTACCCACAAGGAAAGGAGTCACATGATGGGTAGATAAAAGATGCTAAGGCTCAGCAGAAGCCTTGCAGATAAAAATCTAAAGTAACACTAATCCTAGTAGATTTCCTGAAAGCATGACCCACCCCAGGGAGGGCCACAGGGACAACGTGGAGGTCTCGCTTTCCATGGACACACTCCTGGCCTAGGCAGGTGCATAAAAGCTGAGTGTGCTGCCAGTGTATCCAATGCCAAGTGTAACGGTGCTTCTCCCCACCCTTTCCCTGAAGTACCCTCTTCCAGGACAAACTTGGGGACGTGAACACATATGCAGATGACCTGCAGCAGAAGCTGGTGCCCTTTGCCGTAGAGCTGAATGAGCGCCTGGTCAAGGACACAGCAAAGGCAAAGGAGGAGTTTCGAAAGGAGCTCGAGGACCTACGTGCCCGCTTCATGCCCCATGCCAACGCCGTGGGCCAGACGATCGGGGAGAACGTGCAGAAGTTGCAGGAGCACCTGAGACCCTATACGGAGGGGCTGAAAACCCAGGTCAGCACACAGGCACAGGAGCTGAAGCAACAACTGACCCCCTACATGCAGCGCGTGCAGACCACACTGCAGGAGAATGTGGACAACCTGCAGGCCTCAATGGTGCCCTTAGCCAACGAGTTCAAGGAGAAGTTTGACCGGAACGTGGAAGAGCTCAAGGGGCGCCTAAACCCCCGCGCCAGTGAGCTGAAGGCCACGATTGACAGGAGCCTGGAAGAGCTGCGCGGCAGCCTGGCCCCCCTCGCCGAGGGCATGCAGGAGAAACTCAACCACCAGCTCGAGGGCCTGGCCTTCCAGATGAAGAAGAACGCCGAGGAGCTCCAGACCAAGGTCTCCGCCAACGTCGACCAGCTGCAGAAGAAACTGGCCCCGCTGGTGGAAGATGTGCAGAGCAAGCTGAAGGGCAACACCGAGGGCCTGCAGAAGTCGCTGGAAGACCTGAACAGCCAGCTGGACCAGCAGGTGGAGGCGTTCCAGCGCACCGTGGAGCCCTTGGGGGAGATGTTCAACAAGGCTCTGGTTCAGCAGATGGAGCAGTTCAGGCAGCAGTTGGGTTCCAGTTCGGGGGACGTGCAAGGCCACTTGAGCTTCCTGGAGAAGAACCTGAGGGAAAAGGTCAGCTCCTTTATGGGCACCCTGGGGAAGAAGGGGAGCCCAGACCAGCCCCTGGCCCTCCCTGTCCCCGAGCAGGTCCCGGAGCAGGTCCCGGAGCAGACGCAACCCAACCCCCTGGAGAGCTGAGCTGTCCCTGGTGCCCCCGACCCATCCCAGCAGCAGACACCTGCCCTGCCCCACCACCTGTCTGTCAGTCTGTCCCTAAGCACTCCTTGTACCAGTTTGAGGACACGTGTCCTGCAGGAGATGACGCCTCATCTCGCTACTCAATAAAGCTACTGAGAAATTAGCCCTATGGGGTTTGCCATGTGATTCCTTGGGGGCTGGCCTGAGGTGGGGAGAACAATGCTAGGCAAAGCTGGGCAGCATCTGGTGGGGACTGGATGATGGGGGGTGGGGGTGGGGCAATGAACCTGCTGGAGGCTCAGGGGTTGGTGTGATGGAGAGGAGAACGCAGAAAAGATGTCTGTCAGAAAACAAAACACGCACCCCCACTTACAGACATTTAACCACCAAGCAGTCAGCAAATGCCCTCAAGGTTCCCGGCAAGGTTCTGAGCACCAGACAAGTCCAAACAGCTTTTGCGGCATTGTGTGCCCAGAGACTGGGTTTCACGTTGACGGGGCACCCCTGGAGGACAGCAAGACAGTCCTTGCCTTTGGAGAGCTCACCGCACATTGAGTCCCTTCTTGTCCGTGCTTGTGTCTTTGAACTTACTTATAGAAAAGTGAGCCACCCTCCTCTGTCCCGCTGCAAAGTGTTTCTGCTTGCTCCGGAAGTGCCTCCACCTGGTAACTAAACCAGTTGACTCCAGAGCATCGCAACAGACACCACAGGATGTGGATGAGTCTGGGTGGAACAGATGCTGGAGCTTGCAGAGATCCCTGGCACGCTCTGCTCAGGAGCCTCCTGACGGATGGCCTGCCTGTCTGTGGCAGAGCTTGTGGCTGCTGGCCTAAGAGATGGGGAGCTCAGAGGACCCCAGCAGTTTCATGGGCACAACCATTCCTGGGCTGCTGCAGTCTCTGGCATGAATTCTCCCCTGCCCTTGGGGACACCGGGAGGGAGTCTCAGAGTAGAGCTAGTCCAGGGCTTCCTCCCAAATATTTCACATACTGGCCGTAGCCTCTCACCCAGGCTTGCGAGTTGCACCCCTTCTCCTCAGAATGGAGAAAGTCCTCCTGGGATGTTCTGGAATAAACTGGAACATGCTGTGGGTAGCCCCAGCTGCCCTTGCCCCCTCCTTCCCTCCCCAGACTTCTTCAGTCTGCCATAAACCCAGGCCTGGGTTTGAATCCTGCCTTCCCAGGTGCCTGCTGGGTGATTTGGGGGCAGGTAACAAATCTTTTTTTGGAAAGGAAAAATGAGGACGCCTGAGCCAGAGTTGCTCAGCAAGTCTGATGGTGCTCGGGGCCAGGCCCTTAATACCCAACGAGTGCTGTATGCTGTGCTGTCCCAGTGTCGTGGACACTCAGGAAATGTCCTGCTCACCTCCCCAGCCTCCAGATCCAGGCCACCAAACCCAGGCAAGGGCAGGCCCTTCACATCTCCCCGGCCACTGCTAACCCGATCCTCAAGTCAAACTGTCACAGCTACTTCCACCTGTGACCACTAGCAGAGAAGACACAGGTGAACACATTCAGCCAAGATAACCAGCACCAGGAGGCTTGGTGACCGTCTCTGGGAGGCTTTCCCAGAGCACTGAGATGCTAATAGGAGCCAGGACAAAGGCTAGTTGGTTTTCTGAACTGGTGTGGAAACTTCTGATCTCCCCTGTAGGTAGATGAGTTCTGCCTCTCAAAGCCCCCCAGTCTTCCAGACCCTGTTCTACTACAAATTCTGAGTGGGACTCCTGAGTTTTTTCCTTCTGTCTCCAGGACTGTCCCACACACTTGCAGGGTCCTACCATAGTCCTAGTTTCCCTGAATGAAATACACTTGCTTGCTTTCTCCTGAGTCAGGATGCCACTCCTGGCCTTCAGTCTCTGAGGTCCCTGACCTGGCATGTGCTTCCTGGTCACAGCCTTGCTTCTTCTGTCCCCTCAAACTCATGGGTTGAAATTAACGTGTGTGTGTGTGTGTGTGTGTGTGTGTGTGTGTGTGTGTGTGTGTATGTGTGTGTGTGTTTGGGTGGGTGGGTGTTTGTAAAGGTCAGGGGATAACCTCTGGTTCTGGTCATTCTCAAGAGAACCATTTGCGTCCTTTGCCATAGGGTCTCTCATTGGCCTGGAGCTCACCAGTTAGGGCAGACAGGCTGGACGGTGAGCCCCAGGGACCCGCTTGTCTAGGCCTCCCTGAAATAACTGTGTTTCATCCATCAATATAATGATGTTAGGCCAAGTCAGGTGGCACACGCCTTTAAATCCAGCACCCAGAAGACAAAGACAGGTGGATCTCTGTGAGTTCCAGGCCAGCCTGGTTTACATAGTGAATTCCAGGCCAGGCCAGGACTATACAGTAAGACCTGTGTCAAACAAAAACAAATAAACAAAAAGACGACGGTGACGATGACGACATTAGGCTGGTTTATTTCACTTCCGGTCATGCGGTTTGTTATAGGTATCCTCCCTCAACTATTTAATACCAGGATTAAATAATTTTATTTGGAGTTAGTTTTTGAGTTTTCTGCCCATCGCCGTGAAACCATCACAATGTTTAAATCAGCTGTGACCCCTGGGTCTTTTCAAATGTCCTATAAAGAACACACCCACAAAGATTCAGCTGGCTCACAGCTAGAAATGACAATAAAGGACTCTTGTAACTTGATCCTCAATCTAGTACCAAGCTTCTCTCTCCTCTACCAGTAGGTGGGGCCCCAGAGCCAGGACAAGAGCGAAAGTAACTTGTGGGAGACTACCTGAGGCTTCCTCAGGTGGAAAACGGCCCAGATATCACAGTCAGTGCAGAGAGACACACAAGCAAATCTGAGAAACTACTTCCGTCTTGAAGGAGGTCAGAGAGAAGCAGGAAGTCTGTGGCTTCAACAGACCTACAGTTTTTATCGGGGACTGGGTCCTTCCGAGAACGCTAGACTAGAAAACAGTCTTTGCAGAGTCAATTTAGGCCTACAGCTTACGGCCTCCTCTTTTAATTTTTAAACCACATTTATTTGTGTGTGTGTGTGTGTGTGTGTGTGTGTGTGTGTGTGTGTGTGTGTGTGTGTTGGGGGGTGTGCAAGTGTGCTTGCACGTGTGCTGTGAATCTCTCCCAAACCTGTCACTGGTGATCTATAAGGAATGTGTGGTTTGAATGTATATGAATGACTTCTCTGTACGTTTATTCTTTGA
The DNA here is from genome assembly GCF_004664715.2 of Peromyscus leucopus. Classification (NCBI taxonomy): domain Eukaryota; kingdom Metazoa; phylum Chordata; class Mammalia; order Rodentia; family Cricetidae; genus Peromyscus; species Peromyscus leucopus. The sequence goes on along the minus strand of NC_051069.1, from coordinate 27,003,486 downwards.
TCTAACCCAAAGAAACTCGAACAAGTCTCAGTTATTCCCATGAGCTTTAGAAGCCTCAGGTATTAGATGAAATTTAATAACTTGGAAGAATGTAAATAGAATTTTGGGTAGTTAGATTAAATTAGATTAATAGGGTTTTTTCCCCTAGTTTTTAGAAACTTGCAACAAAACAGAATCTGTGTTAATTAGAGAGAGAGAGAGAGAGAGAGAGAGAGAGAGAGAGAGAGAGAGAGAGAAAGAGAGAGAGAGAGAGAGCTGGATAGTGGTGGTGCACACCTTTAATCCCAGCACTCAGGAGGCAAAGGCAGGTGGATCTCTATGAGTTCAAGGCCAACCTGATCTACAGAGAGAGAGTTCTAGGACAGCCAGGGCTACACAGAGAAACCCTGTCTCCAAAAACTAAAAAGAAAAAGAAAAAAGAAAACCAGGATTGGGATTTTTACTTATGAAAGGGGCCCCATGGACAGTCCTCTTTCCTTCAAGTATCAGACACAGCAGGACAGTGCCATCTATGAGCCAGGGGGTGGGTGGTTCTCACCAGACACCTCACTGCCGGAACCTGTATTTTGGAGTACCCAATCTCTAGGACTATGGGAGATAAACTGTGAGTTTAATTAAAAACTTGAGCCTTCTTATCTATGGTATTTTGTTAAAGTAGTCTGAACAGGTCTCCAACAACAGCTCCCAAGTTCTGAATGCTCCTTGCTTTGGCTGGGCAATTTCCCTTTGAGGAAATTGCTTCTGTTTTTTGAAACAGGGTCTCATGTATCCCAGGCGGGTCTCCAATTGGACATGTAGTCAAAGATGACCTTAAACTTCTGCTCCTCCTGGCTTTGTGTGCCAACTCCTATGCAAATGTGTACCACCACCCCTGGCTCTCTGGTGCGTCTTGTCTTTTAATGTTCTTATTTATACATTTATTTGCTTACACATTTATTTATGTGTTTGTTTATTTTGTGTGTGTGCATGGACACATGCACATGCGCGTGTATGCATATGGGTACGTATGTGCGCACTCTTGCCATGGTGTGTAGAGGGCTGAGGACAGCTTTCATGTGTGGGTTCTCTCCTTTCACCACGTGGGACCTGAGACTGGACTCAAGTCATCCGACTTGACAGCAAGCTCCTTTGTTTGCTGAGCCCTCCTGCCAGCCCTCTGATGAGTTTTGAGGGAGGACACCTGTGACTCCTCATACAGCTGCGGAGAACTGCAGCCTCTTACAGCCCAGGGGCAGCCTGGAGTTCCAGTATTAGGAGGCTGAGGCAGGAGGATTATGAGTTTGGGACTTCACTGTGGGACTCTGTATGGCGGGAAAGAAGGAAGGAAAGAAGAGGGAGAAGAGGCAGTATGACTCTCTCCACTGGTCTGGTTTATGGTGACAGCGGCTATATTTTTCTCCTACTTCCCCTGTTATCTTTTTTTCCAAGCTTTGCAGAAATTAAAAACAACAACAACAAAAAAAACCTGGTTCAATCAATTCAGCTTTGGCTCAAATCTTCCAGCACAAGGTCAATGGCGAGCAATTAAGATCCCTGCCCCCCAAACCTGCCCATTGTTTTCTGGGGAGTCCCATGTACCTTGGCCTTTGGAACCACAGCCTCCTCCCTGTCTGCACAAGCCATGCTGGCCTGTCTGTGGGACACTTAGTCCTCAAGGAGAGAGCCATCCTCTCTGCTCTCAGACAGTGAGTGGACTTAGCCCCTGTGGCCCAGTTAGCCCCAGGTCATCTCTAGCAGCCAAGACACTGGACAAATGGAAAGTGACATCTGTCTGGGCTTGGGTGATCAGTCCCATTACTGTTCAGAAACGCGCTGACTGCTGGGTGGTGGTGGCGCAGGCCTTTAATCCAGCACTCGGGAGGCAGAGCCAGGCAGATCCCTGTGAGTTTGAGGCCAGCTTGGGCTACCGAGTGAGTTCCAGGAAAGGCGCAAAGCTACACAGAGAAACCCTGTCTCGGGAAAAAAAAAATGTGCTGACATCGGATCTTAAGTTTTCCATGAGGTCCTGAGTTCAAGGGAGAAAGAGTCCTGATATGGGTGTGGGAAACTTTGTATTATTAACTCTGTGTGTGTGTGTGTGTGTGTGTGTGTGTGTGTGTGTGTGTGTGTGTGAGAGAGAGAGAGAGAGAGAGAGAGAGAGAGAGAGAGAGAGAGAGAGAGAAGGAGGGAGAAGGAGGGAGAGAATTAGAGTCTCCTGTAGCCCAGGCAGGCTTTGAATTTAACATGTAGCTGAGGATAACTCTGACCTTCTGATCTCCCTGCCCGTACCTTCTAAGCTCTGGGATTACAGATAGGAGCTGACATGCCTCGTTTATCCAGTGATGGACATGGAACTCGGAGCCACGTGTGTGCTAGGCAATCACTCTACCAACCGAGTCACATTCCCAGCCCTGTTGTTACATTTTGAAATAGTGTAATGGTCTGGCTACATGGACTGGGTTAGCCTTGAATTCCTGACCCTCTTGTATGCTATGATTACAAGAAAACATCACCATACTCAGACTAAGGGTTTTTTTGTTTGTTTGTTTGTTTTAATGAAAATACGTCCCCAAGATTTTAAGTTAAAAATATGTTGACAATTGTCCGCTACACAACACTATTGCTACAGTCTGGGTTTAAGATGTTCCTCAAATGACCATCTGGTGAGACCTGACCACTGGCCATGGCACCGTTGGGAGCTGGTGGAATCTTCAGGGGCTGGAACCAGTGGGAGGGTCACCGGAGGAGTTGCAGTTCTTGAAAGCGACATGGGGACCCGGTCCATTCTGCTCTCCTTCTTTGCTTCCCTGCCAATACAAGGTAAGCAACTTCGTGCAGACACACACTCTCACTATGATGTACTGCCTCGCCGCAGGTCCAAAAGCAGCAGGCTAACCGGCCTTGGAACCTCTGAGACCCCCTTAACCAGAATGAACCTTTTTTTCTTGTTAGATTGATTTCTCTTGGGTATTTGTAATGGCAACAGAAAGCAGATGAACACAGTGTGTATTTGTACGTGACGGCCCAAGGCCAGGTGAAGAGGCTCTTAGGACAGCCGGACCTGGGCATCCATCAGTCAGAGAGCACCGTTAAATAGTGCATGCTGGGTGCTAAACAGGAGACCCTGAAAAATGGCAGGAAGGAGATTCAAAACAACGGTTTCCTGAATTCCCTGAACAGGCCTTTGGAGAATACAGAGGGAGGGGGTTGAAGAAAGGAAAATGGACTAGAAGAGAAGGCTAACCATCCATCCATGGTGGCCAATAAGAAGTGTCCAGTAGCCAGGGCTGTGGGACTTTCTGTGGTGATGAAGCTACTGCTCATTGCTCGCTAACGTGAGGCGCTTTTGAAAAACAGTTATCTATACTTAATGGATTGTGTAATCCTTAAAGCAGACTGTGACAACAATGATGAAGAGAGGAAGCAAAGGCTGTTAGTGCCACAAGGGGGTGGAAGTGGGATTTGAACCTGCGATAGCTACCTTGGCAACTTTTCTGTTAGCTGCAGAGCTGTGATGGCAAAATCCTCACAGATGAGTAGGGATATTCCCACACAAGGGGCAGGCTTGAGCTCTGCCTCAGCGTGTTCCAAGCCCAGGATCAGGCTTCCGTACGAGAAAGGAGTCCAGAAGCCAAAGGAGCCAGTCCCAGGACTCCTGTGAGGGGGGAGGGGTTTCCATTTTTAGTTTATAAATTTCTAGAACATTGGGATTTTAAAAAAAGATTTATTTTTATTTTCTGTGCGTGATTGTTTTGCCTGCACGTATATATGTGCACCACACGCATGCCTAGTGCCTTCAGAGGCCAGAAGAGGACGCCAGATTCCCTCAGACTAAAGTTACAGACAGGTGTGAGTCACCATGGGAGGCGCTGGGAACCAAGCTCAGGTCCTCCTCAAAACAGCAAATGCTGGTAACCGTTGACTGTCTCTCCAGCCCAAGCCTTGGAGTCTAAAAATAAAATTTGGTACTACTTTTTGTTTCTGTTTTTTGAGACAGGCTTTCTCTACATAGCCTTGGCTGTTGTGGAACTCACTATGTAGACCAGGCTGGCCTCGAACTCACAGAGATCCACCTGCCTCTGCCTCCCGAGTGCTGGGATTAAAGGCATGCACCACAGTCCAGGACAGCCAGGACTGTTACACAGAGAAACCCTGTCTCAAAAAACAAAAAAAGAGTAGGAGGTTCTGTCTACCCAGCCATGGGGAAGTCATTATCCCTGCTGGGTGAAGCTCCTTCAGTGTGGCTGTTTTACATCACCTTTGATCCTGCTGGCAACCCCTTCCCGCTGCTGTGTAAGTAAACCAGGAAACTTATCAGTTCCACAGTGAACTTTAGAATCGTACCTTGGTTTGTCATTGGACCTTAGGCAGAGGGGTAGATGTTTATGTGTTTCCCAGGGAATGAATTGTGTCAACACACTCCAGACTGAAAACATCCCCACTAAGCCATTGTGAATGCTGAGATGGACTCAGGTGCACACATATCCACCCCAGTTCCTGCTCCTTGTGCTTTTGGCTGTGTATCCAAGAGGAGAAACTGATGGGTCATGTGCTAATTCTATGCTTAACTTTTTTAAAAGTTTTATTTGTTTATTCTCTCTCTGTCTCTCTGTCTCTGTCTCTGTCTCTGTGTGTGTGTGTGTGTGTGTGTGTATGTATGTGTGTGTGTGTGTGCATGGAGGCCAGAAGGGGGCCCTCATGTCCCCTCTGTCACTCACCACTTCTGCTGAACGAGGGTCGCTCCCTGAACCTGGGTTTCCATTTTCTTGGCTGCACTGGAAGACAGCCCCAGGGGTCTTCCTGTCTCCGACCTCCTGAAGCTGGACAGCGGGCACCGGAGTCCTCTGAGTGCTTCGCCAGCCCAAGTTGCTGTTCAAACCCCCAAAGAACTCCCAAGTTCAAAGGTCAGCAGGCCTCTGAGGAGAGCAAAGGGGTCACTACCCTTGGAGTCTCTGGTGTCCCCAGTGGCCTTGATCAGGGCACAGGGTGGGGATTTGAGGGCTGCTCTCCTGCACCCACACAGATCTTGCTGCGTTTGAAAAATTGTCCCAGCCCGATCAAAATCAGCTCCTGTCTGGGGGTGTCCTGTCTGTCTGCTGTTGGCACGGGACACCTACTGTCCCCAGAGGAGAAGTTCAAGCCTGCTCTGCAGAGAGAGAAACAAGCCGGAGGTTCGCCGGGGACATCTATGTCTGGGAATGAATAGAGTGGGATCCTGGTTGTACTGCATGGATGAGGAGCAGCTGATAATAGAGGAGCACATTGGAGACCACAAAATTTCCAGGACATGGGAAGGAGGAGGTTCTAAGACAGTGGGTTAGTGCTCTGGGATTAAAGGCCTGGGACCAAGAACCATAGAACCAGTGTAGGATTGGAGGACACCACCTGGTGTCCCTAATCATAACTGCAGATGCCCATAGATGGTCAGTGCTCAATAAACATTTGTTCAAGCAATGACTGGAATTAACACATCTTTTTTTTGCTAAATCTTATGGCCACACAGGTTCATCTAACACTTGTGGTGATATATTGTGTACCCTAATAAAATTTGCCTGAAGATCAGAGAACAGAACAAGTCACTGGATTAAACATAGAGGCCAGGCAGTGGTGGCACACACCTTTAACCCCAGCACTAGGAGAGTTGAGACGGGAAATGATATGGGTGGGTGGAGAAAGGTGTATAAAGCTTGAGGAGACAGGATCTAAAGTCTTTTGACTGGGGAAAGCTTTTTCAGGCTAAGGAGTCCTAGAGGTAAGAAGTAACAGTGTCTTGTTCCTTTGTCTCTCTGATCTTTCAGCATTTACCCCAACGTCTGGCACTGGGGTTTTATTATAAGAGCTAAGATTTAATATAAGATTTAAGATTCGTACAATAGTTTGGGATGGTGGTGGTGGCGGCGGCGGCGGCGCACGCCTTTAATCCCAGCACTTGGGAGGCAGAGGCAGGCAGATCTCTGTGAGTTCGAGGCCAGCCTGGGCTACAGAGTGAGTTCCAGGAAAGGCTCCAAAGCTACACAAAGAAACCTGGTCTCAGAAAGAAAGGAAGGAAGGAAGGAAGGAAGGAAGGAAGGAAGGAAGGAAGGAAGGAAGGAAGGAAGAAAGAAAGAAAGAAAGAAAGAAAGAAAGAAAGAAAGAAAGAAAGAAAGAAAGAAAGAAAGGAAGAAAGAAAGAAAGAAAAGAAAAGATTCATAGAACAAACACCCAGTTGTTTCTCAAGGGGATTATGCCGGTTAATCTCCTCCAACCCTGGATGGTCCCTGCAGTCCTCCGTGCTGGTAGTCACACCTTGTGTAGCCTCCTGCTGCAGCAGGCTGACCTGTGTGATCAGGAGCTGTTGTGGAAGACAGAATGCATGTTCCCAAAGTGGGAGTGCAGAGGGCATTGGGGCCCCCTGATTGCTTTCTCTGGAACCACCTCTCTCAGGAAGATAGCCACCGTGTTTGAGGAGACGCCAGCAGTCTTATGGCGTGTTCCCTGTAGGGATGAATGGAAATCCTGCCCTGACAGCTAGCAGTGACTTGTTAGCCACGTACATGATCTGCCTTGGAAACGGACCACACTACCATGGCCCCAGCCTCAGCCCAGCCTTTAGATGATGATTGCTCTTGCTTGTAATCTCCTGAGGAATCCACAGAAATGGCAAGACCAGGCTGAGAAGAGAGCTGGTAGAGTGTTTGCCATGCAGGCCGGAGGACCCGAGTTTGATTCTCAGAACCACACACACACACACACACACACACACACACACACACACACACACACAGAGAGAGAGAGAGAGAGAGAGAGAGACACGGACGGACAGACAGAGAGAGACAGAGAGAGACAGAGACAGAGAAACAGAGAGAGAGAGAGCGCCAGGCCTAGTGGTATACACTTGTAATCTCAGCACTGTGGAGGCAGATCTCTGGGGTTCACTGGTCAGTGGGCCTAGCCTAATCAAAAATTAAAATGAAGCTGGGTCTTTCTCTGTACAAATGCTGCATTTATTTCAGTCTTTCCTTCTTGGACCCACAGGGAGATAACTTCTGTATTTGTATTTCTGCACAGTCTCTGCACATACTCTTTTATGGAATCCCCAACATTTACAGAGCTATCAAGCTGGACGGGGACTGTACTTCACAATTGCTTTAAGATGAAGAATCTTGGGTTCTGTCTTTCTCTGTTGCTCTGCGTGCGTGCGTGTGTGTGTGTGTGTGTGTGTGTGTGTGTGTGTGTGTGTGAAAAATCACATCATTTATTTATTTATAGTGTGTGCATTTTTTGCTTGTTTGGTTTTTTTCTGAGACACGGCTTCTTCTGTGTCAGGCTGGCCTTGAACTGACTATGTAGCTGAGGATGGCCTTGGACTCCTGAACTCCTAGTTCCACTTTCCAAGTGCTGGGATTGCAATTATGTGCCACATATGGCTCTGCACGTTCATCTATTTATGATGACCCATGTGTGGCTCATGTCTACAGAGTGTTTTGAGAAGGGCAGGCTGTTTCTAATCCATATGCAGGCCCAGCATCATCCAGCAGGTGCAGCATCATCCAGCAGGCTCAGCATCACCCAGCAGGTGCAGCATCACCCAGCAGGTGCAGCATCATCCAGCAGGCTCAGCATCATCCAGCAGGTGCAGCATCACCCAGCAGGTGCAGCATCATCCAGCAGGTGCAGCATCATCCAGCAGGTGCAGCATCATCCAGCAGGTGCAGTATCACCGAGCAGGTGCAGCATCACCGAGCAGATGCAGCATCACCCAGCAGGTGCAGCATCACCCAGCAGATGCAGCATCATCCAGCAGGTGCAGCATCATCCAGCAGATGCAGCATCATCCAGCAGGTGCAGCATCATCCAGCAGGTGCAGCATCACCCAGCAGGTGCAGCATCAAACAGCAGGTGCAGCATCATCCAGCAGGTGCAGCATCACCCAGCAGATGCAGCATCACCCAGCAGATGCAGCATCACCCAGCAGGTGCAGCATCATCCAGCAGGTACAGCATCATCCAGCAGGTGCAGCATCATCCAGCAGATGCAGCATTATCCAGCAGGTGCAGCATCATCCAGCAGGTGCAGCATCACCCAGCAGGTGCAGCATCAAACAGCAGGTGCAGCATCATCCAGCAGGTGCAGCATCACCCAGCAGATGCAGCATCACCCAGCAGGTGCAGCATCACCCAGCAGGTGCAGCATCACCCAGCAGGTGCAGCATCATCCAGCAGGTGCAGCATCACCGAGCAGGTGCAGCATCACCCAGCAGGTGCATCATCATCCAGCAGATGCAGCATCATCCAGCAGGTGCAGCATCATCCAGCAGGTGCAGCATCATCCAGCAGGCACAGCATCATCCAGCAGGTGCAGCATCATCCAGCAGGCACAGCATCATCCAGCAGGTGCTCTACTTTGATTCTTTAGCAGTTTGAGAACCCACCATGGTGAAAAAACTAGAGCTCACTTTTCTCAATTGCCAGTTTAGGACCAGCAATCTCAGGCCTGCTAAATTAGTCAGAACTAGTTCATTTCCTTCATAGCTCCTCCCAAAAGTTGTTGTGACTTATTCTTCCTTCTTCCTGTCCTTCCAAGTCTAAATATTTTCTGTAAAAGGTTCAGCCCCAAGTAAAAGCAGGTACATATACTCTGCTAGCCGTTTCTGGATGGATGTCTACAGAAGCGGCCTGGGCAGATTGCCAAAGGCTTTGCTGTGCATCCCTCCATTAGCATGGAAGCTGCTGGTGCCAGGCACCCAGGAGGGCTGTGGTACTGGGGCAAAGGGTCCCTGGATGGGAACAAGCTTGTACACTTCCTTCCATTTACATTTTCAATCTAAGGAGTAATCATGAAGTACATTGATCTCACCATAAGAATGTTCATTGTAGTCTTATTAATAAGCATATTTTATTATTTTTAAAGTTTTTATTTATATGTATGTATGTACCTCTGTGTGTGTGTGTGTGTGTGTGTGTGTGTGTGTGTGTGTGTATGTGTACACCACATGAGTGCAGGTAACCTAAGAATCCTGAAGAGGGCGCTGAATATCCTATTACAATTGTTCTCTTTCTAGCCCTATCTATAATTCTAAAACTTGGAAACAATTCAGTAAGAGAAAAATGCCGAGTAAATCACAGCATGCCCACATTTTCATCCATTGAGAGCCACAATGTGGAACAGCAGCAGGGCTCCCTAAGTAAAGCGCTAAGTCTGATGACCTGAGTTTGAGCCCCAGAAACCACATGGTGGAAGCAGAGAACTGATTCGTACAAGTTGTCCTCTGATGTGTGTGTGTGTGTGTGTGTGTGTGTGTGTGTGTGTGTGTGTGTGTGTGTACACGTGCATGTGCATGCACAGAAATAAAAATTAGCCATACTGGGATGAGGAGATTGCGTTGTAGGCACAAAGTGCCTGCCTCATAAGCACAAGTACCTGAACTTGGATTCCCAGAAGCCACACGAAAATCCAGGAGTGGCAGCACCCTTCTGTGACCCCAGCTGTGGAGTCTGAGGCTCATTATTCAGGCAGCCGACCTGGATCAAATAAGTGAGTTGCAAGTTCAGTGAGAGACAATACTTCAAAAGATAAGATGAAGAGCAGTTAAGACACCTGTTGTCAATCTCTGGCCTTCACATGCATCTGTACACACACATATACACCACACACACAAAATACAATAAAAACATATATGTTAACATACGCCTAGACAAATAACATGGAGGAATGTATGTGCTGATGGTACAATTACAAGTGATTCTCTTTCTATTGAGTATCTGCACATTTTCTGTATTGTACTCTTTGCTAAGATGTACTTGGGGAGGGGCAGAGGCAGAGGATTCATAACAAGTTGTAGCGTAGCCTGGTCTACATAGCTAAGTAGGGCTATGCAGAAACTCTGTGTGGGGGGGCGGCGGTGGAGAGAGAAAGAGAGGGAGTCCCGAATATCCAGCTTTTGGTTAATTTTAGTTAATGTTTTAGTAGAGAAGATCTTATACTCAAAAGGCCTGTTTATTTCTACCTGGGGATTGTGTCAGGCCACCTGGAGCTTGTCCATGGGGCTGCCTCACTCTGCTCTTATTATTTATTTGGATTTGTTGTTTGTTTTTGCTGTGGGGCGACCTGGGGACTGAACTCAAGCTTGAACGTCCTGAACATGGGCTCTATGCCCCCAGCCTTGGCCTTTTACGGCAGTCCTATGGATCAAACCCAGGGCCTCTGGTCTGCTAGACGAACACTCTACCGAATGAGCTACATCCCTAGCTCTATGACTCCGAAGACCCTCTACAGAGGAGCCCATGGAGAGCTAGGGGCAGTGCCCATAATCCCAGTTCTTCCAGAGGCTAAGGCGGGAGGGGTCCTTGAACCCAAGAGTTTGAGCCCAACTTGGGCAATATTGTGAAACCGTGTCTTAAAAATAAATAAATAATAATGTGCAGCGCATAATGGTGGCACATGACTTTAATCTCGGCACTGGGATCTCTGTGAGTTTGAAGCCTGCCTGATCTGCAGAGAGAGTTTTCAGGTCAACCAGGGATACATGTTGAAATCTTGTCCAAAGAAATAAAAAACAAATAAATACCCTCGGAGCTGTTTCTTTCCCACTAGTTGGTGGAGCCCTTTTCTGTGAATCTGGCATGGCTCCTTTCTGGTGATGATAGTTACGTAACTGGCTGAACTGTCCTCTTCCCAGGACTCCAGGAAACCTGGAGCCAGGGCGACGGCCAGTTCCCTCGCCTTTGGCGCCTCTTGCTGCCTCCACGATTGTGGTTGTTTTTTTAATCCTCTGCTGTCTTGTTTCCTTCTCTGGCCCCAGTCTTTCTCTTCCCCGTGCCCTGGTCTCCACCGTCATCCATCTCAGCCTTCATTCCCAGTAGCTTCAGCTCTCTGATGATGCAGAAGGGTCCTCTCCAAATACAAGCTGAGCAAATAAATACCATTTATCTCGTTTGGCGCATCCGCACGGTGTTTACCCAGTATGCTGAGTACATCTGTGGTATCAGTCCACGTCACTGGCCCCACCCAGCATTGCACCATCCACAGGGGTTACTGACATACACACCAGGCGGAGGCCACTTCACAGCCCCTGTGGACCATGGTCTCAGAGGGTAGACAGGTCATCCAGGCAGGCCTGAGGACTTGGTGTCCTAGTTGTAACAGGATCTGGTTCTGACTACAAAGGGGTCAGGAGAGGAGGGACACGGAGCAGGGTATGGGACAAAAGGACAGCCCCACTCTCAGAGGTGACATGGTAGCTGCACCTTGACTCAGCTGGCTATCGCCTGGCTGGTCCTGGGCTTCTTTTCCTGTATTCACTGCAGTCACCATGTGTCCCCAACAGCCCTCCCCCCTGAATCATAAACATCATGGGACCAGGGGAGGGGACCTGGCTTTCTCCTGAGCACTGACTTCTCCTGCCGGGGAGTGTGGATGCTTCCGCTCCTGTTTTGGATAGGAACTGGGTCCTTGATTGACTTCTGAGCACAAGGCAGTGAGCTGAACGGGACATTAGAGGCCATAGGCCTGGAATTGGCCTGGGGCAGGACCTTGTGACATCTCTCTGAATCTCGGTTTCTCTATAAAGAGAAACATCTGCCTTGGAGTGTTGATGAGTGTTAGAGATACAAAGTTGATACTGCACTGGGCAGATGCTCTGCAAAGGAGACTCTCTATTAGTTTTCTCCAACCCTCTGGGGCCAGACTCAGGAGGTCTGGAAGAGCCTGGCTACCTCCCCCAGCGCTACCTGCCGCTCTAGCTGACCATCTTTCCCCTGGCACGCTGACTGAGGGCTGTGTCTTAGTTTTTTCCAAGACACGGCAGAGCGGCAGTTCTCAACCTGTGGGGTACGATCCCTTTAGGGATCAAACGACCTTTCCATCAGAAAACACAGATCTTTACATCATGATTCTTAACAGTGGCAACATTGCAGTTATGAAGTTAGCAACGAAAATAATGTTATAGTTGGGGGTCGCCACAACATGAGGACCTGTATTAAAGGGTCGCAGCATCAGGAAGGTTGAGAACCACCAGACTAGTAAGTCTATTCCTTCCCCCAACTCCATATTTGTCTTACTTTTCTCTTACTGACCTGTAGCGGCCTCTTTCCCATCCAGGGTTTATTCTTTTGTGTATTTTTTTTTTTTTTGGTTTTTTTGAGACAGGGTTTCTCTGTGTAGCTTTGCGCCTTTCCTGGAGCTCACTTGGTAGCCCAGGCTAGCCTTGAACTCACAGAGATCCGCCTGGCTCTGCCTCCCGAGTGCTGGGATTAAAGGCGTGCGCCACCACCTCCCGGCTTCTTTTGTGTATTTTTATGTAGCCACAATGACATGTAACATTGTCTCACATGTTATAATCGGGCGCTGAAGTCCATATCCTTCAACAGCTTGTGGGTCTCTCCATCTTCCATTGTTTGGGGAATGAATCCATGTAGACACGTATGTACCAAGTTTGTTCGTCCTAAGCAGCTGTGTATACTCCACTTAGGAAGTAGTTTACTTATCCATCTATGGATGGTGGCTTTTTGATAAAAACTGTTTTTTTAGATTTTATTTCTTTATTTAAATTGTGTGTGTGTGTGTGTGTGTGTGTGTGTCTGTGTCTGTGTCTGTGTCTGTGTGTGGATTATGTGGAGCTTGAAGACTGCTTTCTAAAAAGCTATAGTAAAGCATTGCTTTCCTGGGCTGGAGAGGTGGCTTAGGGTAAGAGCACATACTGCGCTTGCAGAGAAGCAAGTTCGGGTCCCAGCACCCACGCAGGGCAGCTCAGAGTAACAGCCAGTAACTCCAGCTCCACGCAATCTGACGCCCTCTTCTGCTTTCTAAGGGCATTTGCACTCACATGCGTAAACATGCATACATATACACAATTCAAAATAATAGCCTAGGGGCTGGAGAGCTGGCTCAGCAGTTAGTACACTTTGGACTCTTGCAGAGGGCCTGGGCTGAGTTTCCAGCACCCAAATGGTGGTTTACAACCATCCATGTCTCCAGTTCAGGGATCCGATACTCTCTTCTGGACTCCACAGGTTCCAGATACAAATACAGTGCACTTACATACATACAGGCAAAACACTCATACACGTAAATTAAAAGTGAATATATCTTGCCAGGCGTGAATGTGCATATCTTTAATCCCAGCACTCAGAGGGCTCAGCAGTTGAGAGCACTCTCTGCTCTTCCAGAGTCCCCCAGTTCAATTCCCAGCACCCACATGGCAGCTCACACCTGTCTGTAACTCCAGTTCCAGGGGACCTGATACCCATGGTGCAACACACACACACACACACACACACACACACACACACACACACACACACACACACAGAATGGGTACTAATTGCCGGGTGATGGTGGCATACACCTTTAATCTCAGCACTTGGGAGGCAGATCTCTGAGTTCGAGGCCAGCCTTGTCTACAGAGGGAGTTCTAGGACATTCAAGACTGTTGTTGCACAGAGAAACCCTGTCTTGAACCCCCCCCCAAAAAAAACCTCATTACTTGGGAGGCAGAGGCAGGAAGATCTCTATGAGTTTGAGGCCAACCTGGTTTACAGAGTAAGTTTCAGAACAGCCAGGGCCTTGTGATATACTGTCTTAAAAACAAACAAAAAAAACCCCCAAAAACCCCAAAATAAATAATCAAAAATACATAAACACATATTTTAAAAATATAGACTAAATCTTTTTACAGAGCACTATTTCTCACAGATCCTAGAGTTAGGTACTAACTAGTATTGCCTTCAGTTTACAAACAAGGAAACTGAGACTCAGAGAAAATAAATAACTAAGGCCAAAGCCCTGAGGAGTTGTAGCATTCTAACCTTGCAGTACGGCTCTGTGGCCTCAATCTACGGAATCTGGCTGTGGTTCACGGCTGATTTTTACCAAATCACTCTGCATTTTCTATCGAACACGGCATTCCTTCGCTTCTTAAAGTCACCAGAATGTGCCTTTTTTTTTTTTTATCACGTATGTGTCCCTGTGTTAGTTGAGTTTTTATTGTTTGTGAAACATAGTCATGTATTCCAGGCTGGACTTGAACTCACTATCGAGCTGAGGAAGAAAGACCTTGAAATCCTGATTCCTGCCTCCACTTCCAAAGTTTGAGAACTACAGATGTCTGCTCAGTTTATGTGGTGCTGGGAACCAAATCCAAGGACTTGTGCCTGCTACGTAAGCACTTGACAACTGAGCCACACCCGCAGCCCATTAGTGAGCTCCCCACCCCCATCCCCCAGATAGGGTTTCTCTGTGTAACAGTCCTAGCTGTTCTGTAACTCTCTTTGTAGACCAGGCTGGCCTTGAACTCACAGAGATCCACCTGCCTCTGCCTCCTGAGTGCTGGGACTAAAGGCGTGCGCCGCCACTGCTCACCCAGCCTAGTGAGCTTTTTTGTTTTTGTTTTTATTTATTTATATATTTTTTGGTGTTGTTTAATCTTTGTATGTGTATGCACGTGTGTGCATGTTCAAGTGTGTGATTGAGGGTTCACGTGTGCCACACACAAGTCGAAGTCAAAAAGCAACCTCAATTGTTAGTCCTTTTCTCCCATCTCCCTGCGGCAGGGTCTCTAGTTGTTCACTGCTGAGGACCCTGGGCTGGCAGGCCATGGACTTCCAGGGACTCTTCTGTCTCCACCTCCCACCTCACTGTAGCAGCGTTGGGATTGCAGACATGAGCTGCTGATCCGGGTTTACGGGAATTTGGGGCATCCGAACGCGGGTCTTCGTGTTTATCCATCTGAGTCATCTCCCCAGCCCAATCTGCTTTATCATTGCTCTGACAAAACGCCCAGGAAACAGTCTGGGAGGCAGGATTGATTTTGGCTCTCGTTTCCAGAGATTTCGGTGCATGGTCAGCTGCCTCCGTGTCTCTGGGACTGTGATTGAGCAGGACGTTATGGAAGAAGGGCATGTGGAGAGAAGCTTCTCACCTCAGGGCAGCCAAGAAGGAGAAAGACGGAGAGGAATTCCGGGCACGGTGTACCGTAACAGGCTCACCCCAGCGACCTACTTCCTCCAGCTAGACCTCACATCCCAAAGGTCCAACCAGTCCAAGGATTGATCCATTGAGTAGGTTAGAACCCTTGTGACTTAATTGCTTCCCAGAAGCCTCACCTCTGCAACCTCTGCTCGCTGACTGGGAACAAAGCCTGCGACACATGAGTTTGGGGAAAGCATTTCATAGCCAAAGACCCACATCTACCTCATAATGCAAAATTATTTAGCATACTTCCTTCCTTCCTTCCTTCCTTCCTTCCTTCCTTCCTTCCTTCCTTCCTTCCTCCCTCCCTGCCTTCCTCCTCCTCCCTCCTTCCTTCCCTCCCTCCCTCTCCCTCCCTCTCTCCCTCCCTTCCTTCCATTCTTCCCTTCTTCCTCTTCCTGTTCTTCTTGTTTGTTTTTTGAAACGTGGTTTCTCTGTGTAGCCCTGGCTATCCTTGTACAGCAGTCTGGCTTCGAACTCAAGAGATCCGCCTGCCTCTGCCTCATGAGTGCAAAGGCATGTGCCACCACTGTCCAGTAGCATATTTCTTATAGTCCCCAAATTCTCATCAGTTCTAGCATTACCAGAGTGTCCCTTGTACTCATAGCAAACATCTAGCAATGAGCACCTAGAATAATAATAAAAAAAAAAATACATGCTTCTATATGATGGTATGAGGTAAATATCCTTGTTCCGAAGAGAATAAAGTAGATAGAAAAAAGGGGGCTGGATCTGGGTGTGTGGGTGCACACTTTTAATCCCAGCACTTGGGAGCCAGAGGCAGGTGGATATCTGTCAGTTCAAGGCCAGCCTAGTCTACAAAGTGAGTTCCAGGACAGCCAGAGCTATTACAGAGAAACTCTGTCTTGAAAAACCAAAAAGAAGAAGAAGAAGAAGAAGAAGAAGAAGAAGAAGAAGAAGAAGAAGAAGAAGAAGAAGAAGAAGAAGAAGAAGAAGAAGATGGGGGATGGGGCCAAAGCAGGACCCAAACCCAGCAGAGGAGCAGGAAGTCCTGTGCCTCCATGTCTCCACGTCTGCTACTCAGAGCATGTGGTGGTGTGATGTGAGGCCTGGGCAGGCCCACCCCTGTGGCCTGGGATGTGGCCTTCCTTGGCAGACATTCCACTGCTGGCCTTTTTGACCTCCTAGGGTCTCCACAACAGCATAGGTTTCTATATCACTGCTTCCCCCTATTGCCCTCCAAGGGGCTACAAGATTCAGATCCTGCCATACAGGGTCTCCCCCTGCACCCCCAGATCTTGACTTTTGAGACCTTGACGTTTGTGTGAAAGTCTTGGTGACCCCCAAATCCTCCCATTCTGTGTGTTGCAAAACTATCATCACTTGGCTGACTCTGAGGTCCGCCAAACTCTAGCAGTAGCCAGGACCACTTGAACCGTGACCGCAATGGACTCCGGGGCTCTGGATGGCTGATTATGGTGGGTAATTCCCTTGGCAGCCCTGTGTGAGCAGAAGTCCCTGGGAGCATCTCTGCTTAAAAATAGTCTTCAACAGAATTTATGCCTTTATATACATGAGGCAGCTGTGATAGGGGTCAGCCAACTCCAGAGATGAGCTATGACTTCTGTATTTTCTTTTCTTTTTTTTTAAGATTTATTTATTAATTATGTACATAGCATGTATGCCTGCAGGCCAGAAGAGGGCACCAGATCTCATTACAGGTGGTTGTGAGCCACCATGTGGGTGCTGGGAATTGAACTCAGGACCTCTGGAAGAGCAGCCAGTGCTCTTAACCTCTGAGCCATCTCTCCAGCCCCTGTATTTTCTTTTTGAGGACAGAGATCCACCTACCTCTGCTTCCTGAGTGCTGGGATTAAAGGTATATTTCTGGTCCTGCTTCTCTCTCTCTCTGAGACAGGGTCTCACTGTGTAGTCCTGGCTGTCCTTGAGCTCACTATGTAGACCAGACTGGCCTCAAACTCACAGAGATCTGCCTGCATCTCTCCCTGTGCTGGGATTAAAGGTGTGTGCCACTGTACCTGACTTTGCTCGGCTCTTTTTAAATGGCACTGATCTCTCCAGCACCCACACCTTCATCCTTCCCACTTTTAAATAAACTTCTTGTCTAGCCAGAATCCAAGTTTCCCACTGTTTCTGCTTCTGTTGAGATTCTCAGTATATATCTGGCTAAAAGCCTGAAACTGTCTCAAAACTTCTTGTTTCAGATTAACTGGACCATCACCTTAAACTCATCTTCACATCGTGTGGACCAAATGTAGACAAGTTCTGTACCAGGATGTGACACAAATGGCCTCTGGACCAATCCCAGTAACATCCTCATTCCCATCTGTAACCCCAGGACTTTGTACAGACTGCATTTTTTTTTTTTTTTTTTTGAGAGTGGGTTTCTCTGTGTTGTTTTGGTGCCTGTCCAGGCTGGCCTCGAACTCACAGAGATCTGCCTGCTTTAGCCTCCAGAGTGCTGGGATTAAAGGTGTGCACCACCGCCTGGCATTTTTTGTTGTTGTTCGTTTGTTGTTGTTTTGGTTTACAGTCTGCATTCTTACTGACAGGTCTCATCAGGATCCCCGGAGGAGCTATGCTTACATCATCCTAAGATTTTTCTAGCCTGTTTCTCCAAACTGTTCAAAACTCTTCCCATAAGCCAGATACCAAAGTGTCTGAGTCACAGGGTCAGGAAGACTCAGCAATGATCTTACCTCTGCTCCTCTTCAGGAATAATTTTGTGTATTTTAGAATTATGATTTTTAACAGAAATGCACATCATTTAGGGAGTCAGATGGTTCTACACCCACATCATACGCACACCCCACATTAACACAAACACTCATGTACCCTGTACTCACCATGTGCATGTTCACACTCATGTACCCTGTACTCACCATGTGCATGTTCACACTCATGTACCCTGTACTCACCATGTGCATATTCACACTCATGTACCCTGTACTCACCATGTGCATGTTCACACTCATGTACCCTGTACTCACCATGTGCATGTTCACACTCATGTACCCTGTACTCACCATGTGCATGTTCACACTCATGTACCCTGTACTCACCATGTGCATGTTCTCACTCATGTACCCTGTACTCACCATGTGCATGTTTACACTCATGTACCCTGTACTTATCATGTGCATGTTTACACTCATGTATCCTGTACTCACCATGTGTATGTTTACACTCATGTACCCTGTACTTACTGTGAGCATGTTTACACTCATATCACATTCACACACTTTTTCTGTTTCTTTT
The DNA here is from genome assembly GCF_004664715.2 of Peromyscus leucopus. Lineage (NCBI taxonomy): Eukaryota > Metazoa > Chordata > Mammalia > Rodentia > Cricetidae > Peromyscus > Peromyscus leucopus. The sequence continues at coordinate 26,985,321 of NC_051069.1, read as the reverse complement.
CTTCTTCTTCCTGTCTCTTAATTTAAATCATAGATTTTTTTTAAAGTATCATAATCAGTGTTTGTATTATCATAATTATGTGCATGCCTTCGTGGCTCAGCAGGTTATAACTTGGAGTATGTGTGGTATGTACACATGTTTACGTGAGTTGGCAATGTATAAGTGTGTGCGTGGGTGTGTGCAGGCGTATCTCACTTAACTTTCTTTGCTGTAGCAGGTCTCTTGCCGAGTTTGGAGCTTGCCAGTTCACCAAGTCTAGCCAGCTTTCTTGTCCCTGGGACCCCATCTTCTTCTCTTGAGGGCTGGGATGACATGTAAGCTCGCCCAGCTTTTCCATGCGTTCTGAGACTCTGGGCCGCGCCTTCTGGTGGCAGCCTATATAAAGAAGGCGGAAGAAGGAAGCCTTTGTCCTCAGCCCATTTGCCCTTGCTGGCAAATCCATTCCTTCACTAGCCCTACAGCCTGCTTCTTTGTGACTCTGGAGTCTACTGAAGACCTGCTGAGACATCCAGCCTCATGGACTGAACAACTGCTGGATTCTTGTGAAGACAGCCATTTTTGGACTAACTGGGACCACAGCCTGTAGTAAATTATATATATATTTCGTGTGTGTGTGTGTGTGTGTGTGTGTGTGTGTGTGTGTGTATTCATTCTCTTGGTTGGTTCTGTTCCTCTAGAGAACCCTGACTGATACAATCACCAATAGAGGTAGATCATCATTATAGAAAATAAGTGTTGTGAATACAAAAGACAAGATTTGCAGCGGGAAACAAGGGAAAGTTCTGATGGAAGCAGCCATGGAAAGGTCAGATAGCAGTTGAATAGGAGCCCGTGCCAGCTTTGCCCACAGTGGGAAAGTGGCAGCAGTACATGAAGCGGATGTTCTCATGAGTCAGACTGTCAGGCATGCTTTTGTGTTAGTTTTAAATTTGTTATTACATTCATTGTGTGTGTGTGAGGTGTGTGTGTGTGTGTGTGTGTGTGTGTGTGTGTGTGTGTGTGTGTAGTGTGCTTGTGTGTGTACACATGCACATGCCATGGTCAGGGGACATGTCAGGGGACAACTCGTAGGAGTTAATTTTCTCCTTCTACCATGTGGGTCCTGAGGGTCAAACTCAGGTTGCCAGGCTCAGCAGAAGCACCTTTGTTTACCCAAACAGGGATCTTGACAGCCCAGTTTTGGGGTTTTATTGTTCGTTTATTCGGGTTTTCGAGACAGAGTCTCACATTGCCAGGGCCTCACACTGGTTTTGTAGCTGAGGATGACCTGAATTCTTGACCTTTCTGCCTTCACCTCTTGAGTGCGGGCACTACGGTCGTGTGACTCCTCTCCAGGCACCGCCATACATGTTTTGGCAAAGCAAAAACAAACCCAACAACTAAAAGACACTTGTATGCAGTGTTTGTAGATACACAAAACCGAACTTTTCCTTCAGTGAGAAGTATCAGACAATATAACACATTCGTGCTTGATCCCACAATCCCACTTCTAGGCAACCACCCAAAATTAACATCTCCAAAGATGAATGAAACAATATACACAGAAAATTACTCGGGGTGACATTGCTTATTATGTCACTATAATGTGGACATGAGTGCAATATGCCCCCAGAAGCCCATGTGTCAATGGCTTGGTCCTAGTTCGTGCTACGTTTCTCCCACTATGAACAAGTCTAGATTTTACCATGGGATAAGGCAATCATTATTAGATTTTTTTGGTGGTAAAGATATTTTATTTCTTTTTGTCTTTTAAAAAATGTTCAATTATAAGCCAGGTATGATGGCACATGCCTTTAATCCCAGTACTTGGAAGGCAGAGGCAGGCGGATCTCTATGAGTTCAAGGCCAGCCTTGAACTACATAGTGAGCTCCAGGACAGCCAGGGCTATGTAGAGAGACCCTGTCTCAACACCCTCCGCCTAAGTTAAAAAAATTATTATTTTATTCTCTACCTAGGGGTATTTGCATGTATATGCAGCAGATGCCCAGGGACTGGAGTTACATATAGCTGTGAGCTGCAATGTGGGTGCTGGGAATTGAACCTGAGCCCCTCTGGAAGAGCTATCTCTCCACTCTACCTTTTGTCTTTAATAGGAGACAGAGTCACCATCCTTTAGTATTCCAAGATTCTTGGCAACTGAGGAATTCGGGGTATGGAAAGGTATTTGCAGGTTGGCAAGGTGGCTCAGCAGGTCAAGGCATTTGCTGTCGAGCCCGAGGACCTGAGTTTGACCTCACATGATGGAAGGAGAGAACCAACTCCTATAAGTTTTTTTAAAAAAATATGTGCACCATGGCATGCAAACTCACCAACTCTAACATATACACACTCCCTCTGTCTCCTTTCCCTATCAAAAAAAATTTTTTTTTACAAAGGTGTTTGCACAGAAGTCTCTCTTGCATTTTCAATCCTTTCTGTTCCTCCCAGAAACAGGCAAGAGGGAAGACTTGCTATGATGTGGCTCCCAGTGTGGTGTGATGTGAAGTCCCCACATCCCTCTCATAATATTCCTACCTGTAACAGTTTAACTTGAAGCCTGAGACTAGAGGGCTGTGAGTTCCAGGCCAGTTAAGACTACATATAGGGGCCTTGTCTCAAAAACAGTCAGACAGAGACAAGTAGAGAAAGGTTAGGACTGATGTTTGACCATAGTAGAAAACTGGGAATTCTCTTACGAGTGATAATGGTGTCATGGTTTCACAGAAGGCTCCCTCTTTGGGTTTTAACAATCTGCTAACTGTAGCTATGGAGAGAATTAAATGCTATCTACAGCCAATGGCTAAGATATATAGAAAATATTTAAATGGGGAGAGAAAGTAACCCTGACAATTAACCATCACCAAACCAAGACTTTGTGCATATGAAGCATACACTCTACCAACTGAACCACATCCAGCCATATAACTTTAATAAATAAAGTTTCCGTTTGTGTGTAAGAACCTGGTCTTCTGGGATAGCTTGTTTTTTGTTTTCTGAGACAGGGTTTCTCTGTGTAGCTCTGGCTGTCCTGGAACTCACTCTGTAGACCAGGCTGGCTTCGACCTCACAGAGATCTGCCTGCCTCTGCCTCCGGAGTGCTGGGATTAAAGGCATGCACCACCACCATCCATCATACCTTGTCTCTATAGGTGAGACATCTAGAAAACAGGCCACTAGTTTTCTGTTGCCCTGGTGGAGGGACCTTACTAAGCAGAGCCCAAGGAGACAGCTGTCTCTCCAACATATTTTGAGCCAGTGGCTGCATTGTTAGTGCCGTCATACTTCCAGAAGAATCTTTTCCTGCTGTCTCTAAACTTTGGGAGGAGTCTGAGCAGGCAAACCCAGTTCGTACTCGTGTTTCTGGATTGTTGCTTCAAAAGCCATCATTTCTGGTGTCCCGGTGACTCCTGTTTGACCGCCTAGCAGTTTTACAGTTTCCAAAATGTTGTGGCTTTTGTCTCCTTTTCTATGCTCCTCATGGATTTATGCATTTTTAACAAGAGCACTTTAATGGACATTTTATTGGGTTTTCAGGAAACAGCTCCAGGCGAGTGCATGCGATCAATCCGTCATCCTTTACTAGAGGTCAACCTGATGCTCTTTAGTCTTTTCCCATCTACTAGTTTGAAAGTTATTCTTTCTTTCTACTCATTTAATGGATTCTCTTTAAAACTTTAATAATGTTGCCTGGCCTAAAAAGTGAGAGATGATCAATACCCCTTGCCTTCTCCCTGGATAATGCAAGCCTGGAGAATGCTCTAGCTTTGATCTGTCCTTTCCCGTTTTTCTACATTACTTTGGTCTAATATCTTAGTTCCCTGTTGTCCGAAGCAGTCCCATCATCAATACGTATATTTTTAGCAACCCTGCTTCTGTGGTACGTTCTGGTCCTTGTACTAAGAATACTGTAGTGAATTAGACATACTGAATTGCATATGAATATACTTTGTTGTGTAGCACCACATGAAATTGCCAATATTTGATCATTTTTAGTCATAAAAACTATTTTTATTTACACACATCCCAAAACAAATACATACACATCTCCAACCATCATAAACACGTCCATACTGAAGCCATGAGCTTCTGGCAAATAAGAAAGCAGGACTATGCGTCACATTCACCCTTCCGGTTTGTCTAGGCTCAGACAGAAAAGTAGAAGCTACTCCATGTGTTTCAAGCACAAAAGTCTTCAGTGCAGAGATGAAGGGCTGGAAAGACGGCTCAGCAGGTAAGAGCGTGTGTTGCTCTTGCAGAAAACTTGGGTTTGGGTCTCAGCTCCTACACTGGGCAGCTGGTAACTGCCTGTAACTCCAGTTCCAGGGGTTCTGATGCCCTCTTCTGGTCTTCTGAAGCACGCCCCCCCCCCCAACACAGACACATATACACAGATACTTAAAAAAATACTCTTAAAAAGAAAAAATAGCCGGGCGGTGGTGGCGCACGCCTTTAACCCCAGCACTCGGGAGGCAGAGCCAGGCGAATCTCTGTGAGTTCGAGGCCAGCCTGATCTCCAAAGCGAGTTCCAGGACAGGCTCAAAACTACACAGAGAAACCCTGTCTCAAAAAAAAAAAAAGAAAAAAGAAAGAAAAAAGAAAATGTCAAGACTAGATGACACAGTAAAGCAGAACTAGACTGGGAGTTTACTAAAAGACATTATAATAATACAAGCTAAAGCATGACTACTAGGAGAAAGAGAAGTGTTCAGAAAAAAATAAGACACGCTTAAGTGTGGATATGGGCTCCTCAAGGGAGTGGCATGGCTCATTGTTTTTATTTTTATTTTTTTAATTTTAATTTTTTTTTCGGTTTTTCGAGACAGGGTTTCTCTGCGTAGCTTTGCGCCTTTCCTGGAGCTCACTTGGTAACCCAGGCTGGCCTCGAACTCACAGAGATCTGCCTGGCTCTGCCTCCCGAGTGCTGGGATTAAAGGCGTGTGCCACCACCGCCCGGCATGGCTCATTGTTTTTACAGTAGTCATATCTAGGACTTCGGTGAGATTCGAAGTTACTATTTATCACTGGACGGTTCCTGAGGGGTACCTGATAGTATTACAATCAATGACTAAAAAATATAGCCCATGGGAATACAGAAAGGTAGGATACCTTTACTGTAAACATTGTTGTTTGAAGTTTTCAGGTAGTGTCTGGGGAAAGCGATGAGGCCCTGCTCAAGACTCTACCTACGTCTCTTTTAACATAAAGCATCCATATATGAAAGAAATACTAGCTACATCAGCAGCCTTTGTAGCAAATGGCAATTGCATAGGTCTTCTTGCTTCTCAGCTGAGAGGCTTCACTCAGATTCTAGAATGAGTCCCGTTCCTCTCATGTCCCTTCAGTTTCCCTGTCTCAGGATTGCAGACAGGTGCCACCATGCTGGAGAGCAATCTCTGGTCTTTGTGCATGCTGGGTAAGTACTCTATCAAGGGACTTCCATCCCTTCTTCAATGACCGAAGTACTGGCACTGTGGCGGTTTCTGCAGATTCTTCTTTTCTTGTTTAGTTTTGGTTTTTGAGATCAGACCTTGCATTGCAGCTCAGGCTGGCCTCAAACTTGAAATCCCCCTGCCTCTGGCTCCCCGGTGCTGTGAATATAGGCATACATCCGTATGCCTGGTACAGGGGCCTGAGAAATAAGGAGCTCAGGAAATGGCCAAGGTTTTGTGTGGAGAGAAGGGACATGGGCTGAACTGGGTCACGGCGGAGAATGGATGGGAGACGCCGAATTGCAGCTGCAGGAGGTTCTGAATGCAGTCGAGGGGAGACACAATTGGGGCTGGGACAGTGTGTGAATGGAGTGTGTGTGGGGGGGGGGGACTAAGAACGCCTGGAGCATTGAAGGGTAAGGATGAAGCACTCAGGTGTGTCTGTGCAAATAGATGGAGGAAGCTTGTCATAAAACCAATCTGGGCTGCCAGGCTTCTCCTCCTCAGAAGCCCAGAGGGGTGGAGCCCAGCCTTCCCTGAGGGGGAGAATCCTTCCTCTGACTGACTCCCGAGGCCCAAAGTCTCACCCCCGGATGCAGTTTACCCACTCACTTTCAACTGGCCTTGGCTCCTCCAGCTCAATCGTGGATTATTTCTTGAACGGAGAGACAGGAGGGTCTGGAGGCCTATAAATGCTGCCCTTTCCCAGGCTGCCAATCCTGGTTCTGGCCAGTCCTGGATGCTGTTCCTCTGGCTGGCTGGCTGGCTAGGGCAGAGTGCCCTGGGAATTGAGTAAGAGCAGGGCCCTCAGTAGACAAACAAGTAGCACCTCATGGCAGGCCAGTCAACAAGTAAGGTTGGAGGTCACAGCATTTGGGGGGGGGGGTGAGTTCTGCCCATTCTTAGTGAGGGCTCCGGGAAGCCACTTCCCTACTGGGGCAGCCTCCTGAGGCTGGGGAGCTCACTAACCTTCAGAGCACCAGAAAGGGGAAAAGGTAAGTGCTAGGAGCCAGCTGGGGTCATCCTTCTTTGAACCTCCACGTGGTATTTGCTTAGAGCAATTGCTGTTACAGCCCCAGACTCCTGGAGTATAAAGCAGGATGTCCGCCCTCTGTGCCCAGAACTGAGCAGGTGAGCCTGTATGGCAGAGGAATGGTGGGGAGCAGGTGCTGGGGGGGTGGCCATTGTAGGAGAGCTGCTGGTATGGGCTAACCCAGGACCTGCCTCCCGCATGTTGGGTTTGCCAGTTTCTCAGCCACAAAATGAGATTGGAGGCAGGAAGACAGGCAAGGAAGGGGGCTAGCCCGCCCCAAGGTGGGTGGGTAATCTCTAGTGCGGCCTGACTTCCAGGCTCCCAACTTTGGGACTGAGGTAAGGAGCAACCCACTCCTGTTGTCTGGGGAAGACATCTCTTCCCTCCCAGGCCCAACCCCATGCCCCAAGTACCTAGTTAGGTTCTCTGGAGCCTTCAACATGATGCTACCTACACATGACAGAAGGGGCATCAGGATTTGGGGCAGGTAGCCCCTAGAGCAGGGGTCCTAGATCCAGGCCCTTCTTTTGCCTCGCCTCCTGATCAAGCCTCCATCTCCTTTTCTTCTCAGGGTGTATCGTGGTCAGCATGGCTGCAATCATCACTTGGGCCCTGGCGCTCCTCTCAGGTGGGTCTTCCCTCTGACTTCAGTGTGGGGTTGGGATGGAGGTGGGACTGAGGGGCCCGGCCTTTAATTGTCTCATCCTTCTCTTCAGTGTTTGCAACCGCTCAGGCACGGAAGGGTTTCTGGGACTACTTCAGCCAGAGCAGCCGGGACAAAGGCATGATGGGCCAGCCGCAGAAGCTGGCACGGGAGTGAGTGACCTGGGGTAGGGTGTGGTGAGGGTACAAGACAGCCCTGCTGTGGGATGATTCTTCAGCTCTGTGGTTCACGTGGAAGGCGAGGGAGCCAGCCACGCTTGCACTGCCAAGCACACGCCAGCCATCTTGGTCACCCTCTGCCCAAGTCTCTCCTACCCTGCTGCCATCTTTTCCATTGAGGCACCTGAGATTAGCGGGTCATAGAATGACAGGGTGGTGTGAATCTTGACATGTGTGTGACATCTTCTTGGATGGTGTCGTGGCGCTGAATTGAGTTGCCTACACAATGTCATGATTGTGCTCTGAATCTGAGGATGTAGTAGGCTGGGATTAAGACTAAAGACTCTGGCTCTCCCGCCACTCTACCTGTCCTGGTTTCTACAGAGTATTGCTGTCCCATGCTCTGGGGCAAGGGAAATGTTCAGGGCCAGCAGTCTAATGGCCTGGTCCTCTGTTTTTCTCCTTCTCCAGGAGCATGAAAAACAGCTTCGAGCAAGACCTCTACAATGTGAACAATTTGCTAGAAAAGCTGAACCCCTCCAGTGGGCCTGGGAAGGAGCCTCCCCAGCTGGCACAGGATCCAGAAAGCATGAGGAAGCAGCTGCAGCAGGAGCTGGAGGAGGTGAGAGCTCGCCTGGAGCCCTACATGGCTGCAAAGCATGAGCTGGTAGGCTGGAACTTGGAGGGCTTGAGGCAGCAGCTGAAGCCCTACACCGTGGAGCTGATGGAGCAGGTGGGCCTGGGTGTGCAAGAGCTGCAAGAGCAGTTGCGTCTGATGGGAGAAGACACCAAGGCTCAGCTGCTGGGGGGCGTGGACGAGGCGCTGAGCCTGTTGCAGGAAATGCAAAGTCGCGTGCGGCACCACACCGACCGGGTCAAAGAACTCTTCCACCCTTATGCAGAGCGCTTGGTGACTGGCATTGGGCACCACGTGCAGGAGCTGCACCGCAGTGTCGCTCCTCACGCGGTTGCCAGCCCCGCGCGACTCAGTCGCTGTGTGCAGACCCTGTCCCACAAACTCACACTGAAGGCAAAGGACCTGCACACCAGCATCCAGCGCAACCTGGACCAGCTGCGCGAGGAGCTCAGTGCCTTCGTGGGCGCCAGCGCAGATGGGGCAGAGGATGGAGCTTCCCCGGACCCCCAGGCTCTCTCTGAGGAGGTCCGCCAGAGACTCCAGGCTTTTCGACATGACACCTTCCTACAGATCGCTGCTTTCACTCGCGCCATTGACCAGGAGACAGAGGAAGTCCAGCAGCAGCTAGCACCAGCCCCACCTAGTCACAGCGCCTTCGCTCCTGAGTTGGGACACTCAGACAGTAGCAACAAGGCCTTGAGCAGACTGCAGAGCCGACTGGATGACCTGTGGGAAGATATTGCCTATAGCCTTCATGACCAGGCTCATAGCCAGCTGAGAGAGCCCTGAGGGTCTCCTCGCTCAGGTTCACTCCCCAGCTCATTGTCTGGGGATGCCCTAGATCCTGAGCCTGTAGCATGGCCTATTGGGCAGAGGGTGGAGGGTCCTGCACAGTATAGGTGATGCCACCAGATGGTGCTGCCTCAACCTATTCGGCCTCCTCAACTCCCCCACTCAGGTGCATTATATTCACCAGGTTTTGCAAATCCAGCTTCTGGTGCTCATTTGGAATCCTCACAAGTTGCAACATTTGGGGTGAAGGGTGTGGGGAGACTATGTGTGGGGGAGACTGTCTGCACGCCGGTACATGACAGTTCTGGAAGCCTGTGCCGCCACAACCTGGAGTTTGACTCCTGTTACTTCTGGCTGCCTGATGGTCACTGTTAGAGCTGGTCCCCAGGGCTGCCCTGAGAGCTTTTGTTGGAAGAGAGCAGGAGAAGAATATGATGGAGGAAGCGTATTATGGTGTGTGTAGATCCCCACCAGCGATACTGCTGGTGGGTCAGTGATGCAATGGGGCAGAGCCCCCATTTCCTTAGATAACTCTGCACCCATACAAGGAACTGAGCCCTCCACACTGTGAGGACTTCCAAAACCCTGCAGGGAGCATCCTGTGTGCCCTCCCCATCTCCAGTCCTCACATCCTGACTCTCGGGGTGAAACTGACTTTTGGTTGAAATGAAATAGAGACTCATGTTGGAAGACATTTGTTGGCCTGGTGTGACTCTCATGCTCTCAATGTCTGAGAGCAATTGCCTTCCCACCACCCCTAGGGCACACACATCTTCCACTCTTACTCCTTGCTTGCTCTTTGTCATGGTCCCCTTTCCATTCCTGGTCTGTCAGAGGGGTCCAGCCTGGGTGAGTTCTGCCACGGGACTCCTGGCTAGACAATAGCTCTCACACTCGGGGGGACGGGGACAGGGATGGGGGGACAGGGACGGGACAGGATGGCTTACAGACTCTGCCTCTGCACCAGTCAATAGCTAGACAGACAAGAGCTCTCACACTTGGGGGGACGACAGGCTGGCTTACAGACTCTGCCTCTGCACCAGTCCTGTCCCACGGTCTACTCCTCGCAGGACAGTGTGTGTGGACCGCAGCCTGACACTGGACAAGCATGCCCTGGTTACCTGAAACCCCTGAGAGGTCCTCTCACCCTTGCTCCTAGTGTTCCAGATTCCTCATGGCGTCTTGACCCTCTTCTTAGGACCCATAAACTAATTCTCCCCCATTTCCCTCTCTCTCTTTCTGACACAAGATCTCACCATGTAGTCTTTGCTGGCCTGGAACTCACTATCAAGTTAGCCTCAAATTCACAGACATCTGCCTGCCCCTGCCTCCTAAGTGCTGGGATTAACAGTATGTGCCACCATGCTTGGAGACCCCAAAGTTCCTATCTCTCTCCCTTCGTGTATACACTCACTCAGATAGCAAAGATCACCTGGGACCAGGGAAACTGGATGAGGTGGGAAAAGAAGAAAGCATAAAAGTTTCTTTCTGTACTTCTCTGCCCTGCCCAGCACCCTTTCCTCCCCGCTCAGCCTACCTCAGCCTCCCCTGCACAGGAGTCTTGATACCTTCCCACCACAGACCCTGTGTGGAGCTGGACTCCATGCGATCACACACTTGTCATCCCTGATATTATTATAGATGTAGCCAGTTTCGGCCATGGAACTGGGACGTGGGAGGAAGTGCTAGGAAGAACACTTGAAAAGAACCCGCTAAAGCAGCGTGTTTTGTTAGGAAATGGGGAGAGAGAAACCGGGAGTGCAGTAGTAAAAATAAGGTCTGCGTATTCAAGGTTAGAATTAGGGGCGATGCTTATGAGTACAGAAATAGGGAGCTGGGGGAACAGAGAGGGAAGGGGGGAGAAGCTGAGCAGCCTGGATAGGGTACCCAAGTAAGGTCTGGCTCATCACGAAGCAAGCAGAGTTTGGAGGGCACAGCCTAGGGGATTCCAAGGCATGCAGGTACCCTTGTCCTCGGGCATTTTTACATAGACTTAGGGACCAATGGTTAGGCTCCCTATGTGGTGGAGCCACAACCAGAAAGCCAAACATGGACTTCGCTGCGAGCTGCGATACTCCAGTCCGTCTACGGAAGTACAATCCGCATGACCCAGGAACCGGAAGTCTTTGTCAGTCGCTGACCTAGCCGGCAAAGGGTCTGTGGCCTCTTTAAGAAGGGGCGGGAACAGCAGCTAGAGGAAGTGATGCCACGGCAGCTGCGGAAGCCGGAAGCTGCTGCCTGAGCAGCGCGCGGGGTGATGTCCGCCAGCGGGGCTGTGCAGCCCGGGCCCCCGGGGGCTGCTGTTGGGCCTTCGCCCTCCGCGGCTGGATCGCCAGCCACGGGGCCCTTGTTCCGGCCCCTCAGCGCCGAGGATGAGGAGCAGCAGCCCACCGAGATCGAGTCGCTGTGCATGAACTGTTACCGGAACGTGAGTTGGGGGTGCGGAGTCTGGGGCCGGGGGACCACCCAGCCGGGCACCCAGAGGCAGCCCTGGCGTACAGAGGGCAAATGAGTTTCATTCATTCTAATCGTCGCTGCTTCTGCTTCCTTAGGGCACGACGCGTCTTCTGCTCACCAAGATCCCCTTCTTTAGAGAAATAATCGTGAGCTCCTTTTTCTGCGAGCACTGTGGCTGGAACAACACGGAGATCCAGTCAGCAGGCAGGATCCAGGACCAGGGAGTGCGCTACACTTTGACCGTCAGGAGCCAAGAGGTGAGTGGAGCCCAAAGGAGACACGACCCCACGGTGTCGGAGAGAGCCCTGGAGGCCAGAGTCAACAGCTGTGGTCCGGGCCATCGGACCTCCAGTAAATCCCTGTGGCCAAGCCTTTAGTGCCCTCCTTTGGCAGTGGGACTGGTAGTGCTGCCCCCTGCTAGGCTGTTCTGTGGTTAAAGTACTTTGAATTTTGTGAGAGGGATGGAATGAATGAGTAGGACTTTATGGGCACGGTTCTCAGCCTCTGGGCATTCTGGCTCACACCATATGCACTGTTCTGGAGTAGTTTGGACTCTTCTCAATGGAAGGAGCGAAGAAGAAACAGCCTGGCTGGCATGTGATAGAGAAGATGGGCTGATGATTTCCCAAAGAGAAGCCATATTGCTGACCTCTTTTGCTAGAACGTTTTTTTCCTTTCTGTCCAGGACATGAACAGGGAAGTGGTGAAGACGGACTCTGCCACCACGAGGATCCCGGAGCTGGATTTTGAAATTCCAGCTTTCAGCCAGAAGGGAGGTGAGTCTTAAGATCAGGTATGTGAGCTGTTCACACATTGCCGAAATGTTACCTGTTTTCTTGCAAAGCCTGGTGCCAGGTCAGGCCTCGTGGCTTATGTTTGGCTGTGTAATCATGGTGGATTTTCATGCTTTAATGTGAGCAGAAAGTTATTGGCAAAATTGCTTGAGAGTAAGAGTGGTTGAGAGTCGCAGTGAGACAGACCGTGGGGCACTTGTTTTAGAACTGCACAGGTGAGGAAAGCAAGGCCTGCAGAGTTCAGGTAAAGGGCCGAGGGTCATGCAGACGTGTGATAGCAAGCTAACACTCACTTGTCTTGTGTTTCACTCACAAGCTCTGACCACCGTGGAAGGATTGATCAGCCGGGCAATCTCTGGCCTAGAACAGGACCAGCCCACACGACGGGTGAGCAGAGATTTTTCTCAAATTGTAGCAACAAGGAATTATTGTAGAATTTTTTTTTTTTTTTTGTTTTTGTTTTTTTGTTTTTGTTTTTCGAGACAGGGTTTCTCTGTGTAGCTTTGCGCCTTTCCTGGGACTCACTTGGTAGCCCAGGCTGGCCTCGAACTCACAGAGATCCGCCTGGCTCTGCCTCCCAAGTGCTGGGATTAAAGGCGTGCGCCACCACCGCCCGGCCGTAGAATATTATTTTAGGATGTGTTACATCTGTTTGTGCTGTGGAACATTTGTTTAATGATGCAAAGATGAGTCGCATTCTTTTATGCTGCATTTGTTTAACTCTGTGAAGCTGTGTTACTGTGCCTGTCTAAAACACCTGATGGTCTAATAAAGAGCTGAATGGCTAATAACAAGGCAGGAGAGAGGATAGGCAGGGCTGGCAGGCAGAGAGAGTAAATAGGAGGAGAAATCTGGGAGGAGAAAAGAAAGAGCAAGAGAACAAGGAGAGGAGGATGCCAGGGGCCAGCCACCCAGCCAGCCATGAAGTAAGAGTGAAAAAAAGATGACAAAAGTAAGAAAAGGTAAAAGCCCAGAGGTAAAAGATAGATGGAATAATTTAAGTTAAGAAAAGCTGGCTAGCAACAAGCCAAACTAAGGCCATGCATTTATAAGTAAAAATAAGACGTGTGTGTGTGTGTGTGTGTGTGTGTGTGTGTGTGTGTGTGTGTGTGTGTGAGATTTATTTGGGAGCTGGGTGATGGGCACTCCAAAGAATAAAAAGAGCAAAAGCAACCAACTACAAATTATTGTTTGTGTTAAAATAGTCAGGCTTCCAATTAGCTGAACTGTGTCTGACCAAATGTTGGGGAACTTTTTGACAAAGCAATAAAGGTGCTATTTCTCTGTGTCTGTCCCCCAGTGTACACTCAGGCTTCACCTTAGACAAGGTTACAATACCTAGGAGAAGCCTTTCGGTTATCCCCAGCTTCCTGGGTATCCTTTTATGTCTATATTTCTTATTACAGAAATAATGTAATTGCACCTGTAGTCATCTCTCTCCCTAACTGACAGGAGAGGCATAACAAGATTTTGAATTTTTAGAGGAAATTTATTTTTAATTACATGTTATGTGCCTGTGCATGGGTATGCATATGTGATGGCACATGCCTTTGTAGGCCAGAAGCAATGGATTTCAGTGGAGCTGTAGTTACAGCTAAATGGTAGAATAAGTGAGAAAATAAGCCCTGCCTCCTACCCCAGCACCGTTTATAGACTTCCGATTTGTGGTTGTATCTCACTCTGAAGTTTGGGTCCCTCTGCTCTCACGCCAAGGTTGAAGTCAGTGTGCTCATCGAGGTGATGGATGTGGAAGAGGGTTGGGGAATGAGGTGTACTTCAGCTCTGGTGTTTTCATTCTCTTCCTGGTAGGCAATGGAACATGCCGTAGCTGAAAGGATCGATGTGTTCATTGGCAAACTGAAGGACCTAAAGCAAGTGGCTTCCCCGTTCACTCTGGTAAGTACTGAGTGACTGTGGTTGTTTTCAGTGTAAGGAGGGAGACCATTGAGACTGACTGATCCCTGCAGCCCCAGGACTTGAGAAGTAGAGGCAAGAGTTCAGGGTCCTCCTTGACTACATAGCAAGTTCTAGGCCAGGCTGGGCTACACCAAAGCCCAGCCTCAAAATACAAAGCAACAAAAAACTGACTCGGATTTGTCTCCTGTGGTCTAGCGATGACTGGAGATTATATACGGTTTGTTTCACTCTCTCCTCACTTAATGTTAGATCATTGATGATCCCTCGGGAAACAGCTTTGTAGAAAACCCACATGCTCCCCAGAAAGATGATGCCCTGGTGATCACACACTACAACCGGACGCCACAGCAGGCTGAGATGCTGGGTCTCCAGGTAAGTGGGCTGAAGGCGTCAGAGGAATGCTCTGGAGTTGGCCTGCGTTCTGGGTTGCTTGAAGTCACTAAAGATTTACTTTGCTGTTGTCCCCGCCACCACCTGGTGCACCCTGTCTGAGCTCCTTTGTGGTGACCTTCACGAGGCAGGTAGCAGTCACGGGGATCCATCTGGAGTTCTGTCCTTCCCTTGATGGAGGGATTTGCTTTGACTTCTCTGTCCTATGAGTTGGCACCTTCTAGGGACCAAAGGCAATCTCTCCCTCTCCGAGCAGGGCAGGGTGTTGGGGAGGCTGAGGTCTACCTGCCAACCTGTGGTTTGTGCTTCTGTTCTTTTAGGCAGAAGCACCAGAAGAGAAGTCAGAGGAGGAAGACCTCAGAAATGAAGTGAGTTGTGTTGGCTCCTTTGGAAGGCATAGCAGATATGTGGGTCGAGTGTCAGGGTTTCCAGCATCTCTCATTGTCACAACTAACCAGCTTGCGTGGATGGGAGTGCTCAGTCTGTGCCCCCATACTGTGTTCCAGGTGCTCCAGTTCAACACCAACTGCCCAGAGTGCAACGCCCCAGCTCAGACCAACATGAAGCTAGTCCGTATCTTTCAAGCAGTTGGGTTGCTCGTCAGCTGACTCAGGCACGGACATTATATTAAAGATGGGAGCCTTCCCTTCAGGGAAAGCCAATGCTTTATCCTCAGTGATGAGGAGGGATCTTTGAAGAAACTACATACCTTGGCTTCTGTGTGTGGCCTAAGCCAGGTCTTTAAATGCTTGTGAACACAGGACCTGGAGTTTGGTTGTATTGTGACATGTTTACCGACATCTTGGGTCCAGCATCTGTTTGTGTGGGATTTGGCTTTTTATTTCTTGGGGGTGGGTCGGGAGGTCTCCAGGAAGCAGATAGACTTCTTTAACTCCAACTTCCAGAAATCCCCCACTTTAAAGAGGTTATCATCATGGCCACCAACTGTGAGAATTGTGGGCATCGGACTAATGAGGTGGGTGGGCTCCATTGTTGGGGAAGAAGATTGGCATAAGGGAATGCCTTTGTAGATGTTCTTCAGGATGAGCGTGGGTATAGCTGGGCTCTTTGAGGCTTACTGAGGGGGAGGAGCCCTTGAAGGAGCTGTGAATCAGCCTAGAGAGGAGAAGTTGGAAGTACCGTAGATGGCAGGGTAGATGAAGAAGAGGTGACCTTGTGGAAGAAGCTGGGCTACTCAGAGGGCTGGAAATTAGGCAGATAGTAGCTCTTAGTGAAGAACTCGAGAAAGGTGCCTGAAATTGATTGGAGGATTGAAGCCCTCCTTCCCCCAGCATATGGAGCATAAGCTGATTAAACTTACGGGGGTGGGGGGTTGGGGGCAGTGGCAGTGGACAGCAAACCTGGGGCCTTGTGCGTACTAGGCAGTGCACTGTTACTGAGCTCCGTCCCAGCCCCGATTAAATTCCTAAACTATTACATTGACTGCAGTAGCTGGGGACTGAAATGCTTAGAAGTCCCTTTCAACTCTTACAGTCAGGATTTTTATTTTTAAAGGTACATTCACGGCTCTTGGCAATTTGGGCTAAATTTGGCATGCTACCAGGGCTAGGCACAGTGTTCCTGCCGACTCTTAAGTGTTTTTGATTTCGGTCACTGCTGTCCATGCTGGATTAGAAGGCTATCATTGGAAGTTGTTAGTCTGAGCCTACATAGAGCGGAAGTCTTTCTGGCACCAGGTGAAGGGGGCTTCTCTGGTGCTGTTCCTGACCATCCTCTCTACAGGTAAAGTCTGGAGGAGCAGTGGAGCCTTTGGGTACCAAGATCACCCTCCACATTACAGATCCCTCAGACATGACCAGAGACCTCCTCAAGGTAACAACAGCCTGTGTGGAAAATAGCTGTCCTACAGCTGCTTCTGTTTAGAGGACGCTATCGTTTAGTGTTCAAGAACACAACCCCAGAAATCCCCTGGCCTTGAGTGGCCCTGAATAGGGTGTCTCCATGATTGAGACTACAGGCTCAGAAGGTGGCCCATAATCTTTCTGAGCAATGACTTGGCTGCTTTTTAGTTTCCATCGACTATGTGGGTTCTTCTTTGCCCCTAATGATAAGGTACCGGGTAGCTTGTAGCTGTGACTCAGAGTTTCAGTTTATTATGCTAGTTTCCTGTTGGTTCAGATGGAAGAGTGAGCCCCTGGCTTTTAGCTAAGTAGTCAGAGGAAACTAACATAATGACTTGGTCCTCAACCTTCACTGCTTTATTAATTTGCCAGAGGCCTCTGGTTGGCTCTCTTTGTTCTGGTTTAAATCAGTTTGTCTCTCTGAGTATCTGTCCATCTGTCTGGTGCTATGGATTGAACCAGGGGCCTCTGGACCACTAGACAAGGGCTCCTGTGTGAAGCTCTGCTGCCATCCTCTGATTTAAACCTTCACTGGACTATCATCTTACAGTCCGAGACGTGCAGTGTGGAAATCCCGGAGCTGGAGTTTGAACTGGGAATGGCTGTCCTTGGGGGCAAGTTCACCACTCTCGAGGGGCTTCTGAAAGACATCCGAGAATTGGTGAGTCCGGAGCGTGGTGTACAGCTGGGGAAAGGGCTAGCTTGGTGTCATCAGGTATGGTGGCACATGCCCATAGTTCCAGCCCTTGAGAAGCTGGGGCAAAAAGACAGGATTGGAGGCCAATCTGGAGCCCATCTCACATGCTCCCTACCAAAAAAATCTTACTTTGTTGCTTGTAACTGAAGGTTTCTTTGCCTGAAAGCTGGTTCAAGAGATTTAAGCTTTGATTATGAAGAGAAGTTAGTTACAGGGAATTTTGAATGGAAACTCTCCAAGCTAATTGTGGATAGTATAGTTATTTTGATCTTAAGTCTTTTATCTCGTTGCAGACTAGGAGAAAGAGTCTTTTTGGCATCTAAACTCCACAACATGTATGTGTGATGGCTTAGCCTATGTAGTAAATCCACTGCATTCAACCACAGACAGAAAAACCCAGGAAACTGTTATATGTGTAGGTGCAGACCTTCTTGTCGGCATTTCCTAAATAGTAGTGCATAATTATAGTAGATCTTACGTGTTTGCTCATTTTATTTATGTATTTGAGACATGGTTTTGCCATTTAGTTGAGGCTAGCCTTGAGTTCACCGTCCTCCTGCCTCAGCCTCCCATGTGCTGGGGTCCCACGCTCATGTGTCACCGTGCCTGGCTTCTCTTTGTACACTGTACTTCGCATTTCTTTTCCAGAGTGAGATTAGATACTGTAAGGACTCTTGTAGATTACGTTTCAGATTGCCAGTTACTTTCTTGGCAAAGCGGTCTCATTGACATCCTTCGCTCTCCTGTTCTCTGCCACGCGCCGCCCCTCACCTACGTCAGCAGGCAGTGTGGGAGGCGGAGACCAGCCTTCTCTGCCTGGGCACCCACTGCTTGCCCCACCTGCTTTGTGCTTGAGCTTAGTGGCCCATACAGTCGGTGGTGTAGTGACTCAGCTGTCACGTGCTACAGGTAACCAAGAACCCATTCACACTGGGTGACAGCTCGAACCCTAACCAGTCGGAGAAACTGCAGGAGTTTAGCCAGAAGTTGGAGCAGGTAAGAGGACGTGGGCCCTTTTCAAAGATCCTGATTTCCCTGCTCTTTAAACTTTTGGGACCCGCACCTCGTAGACTGCGTTGGCTCTGTCCGGCAGTCATAGCCTCTTCCTTCCGGGATCAGTGTAAGAGTTACCTGCTGTGTCCTCCTCTCTCCTGTAGATCATCGAGGGCAAGATGAAGGCCCACTTTATAATGAACGATCCAGCAGGAAACAGCTACCTGCAGGTACAGTAGGCCTTCTGGGTGTTCTGAGCTTCATAGACTATGCATGGTAGCCCTCGACAAGGAAAGACTGCCTTCTCAGCTGGGACTTTGGGCAGGATGTGGACGACAGGAAAAATGAGAAAGGCGGGAGGACTTTCAAGTGTGTGTAATGAAAGGTAAAGAACAGGCCAGAACTAGTGCAAGTCTGTGAGCTACTCATGAGCCATGAGCTACTCAGGAGGCCATGAAGATTGCAAGTTCAAGACCAGCTTGTGCAGTTTAGTGAGAGTGTCTTAAGATAAAAACAAAATAAAACCTAGGACTGGAGAGATGGTTCAGCAGTTAAGAGCACTGGCTGCTCTCCCAGGGAACCTGAGTTCAATTCCCAGCACCCACATGGCAGCTCACAACTGTATAACTCCAGTTCCAGGGGATCTGATACCCTCACACAGACGTAACAAGAATCCACAGAAAAAAAATAAAAGTAAATAAATCATTAAAAAAAAAGTAAGTGCCTACCCAGCTAGCGTGCTCAAACCCCAGGTTTAAAAGTGAGTAAGGAAGTAAGCTCTCTTCTTCCTGTGTCTGGTCGTCTTGTGTTTTCCTCTTATCCTCAGCTTTGAGGTTTCCATTCTGCATCTCTGTGAAGTAAGGAGCAATAGAGTCTTGTCTGGCAGTCAGGACAGAACTGCTGAGAGATGTTAACCTGACTGGGCAAGCGTCTGTTAACTAATAGAACTATAGCAATATTTTGTTGTTGTTTGTGGTGTTTGAGCCCAGGGCCTTATCCTTACTTTAATATTAATGAGTACTGATGGGCCCGGCAAAGCTGGCCTAAGTTATTTATATATCAAGACCATTGCTGTAATCTCTCTGTGCTCTCCCTCCTTCCCTCCCTCCCTCCTTCCCTCCCTTTCTTCTCCCCTGCCTTTTTTTTTTTCCTGAAATAAGTCCTTGTTATGTAACCTGGCTGGCTTTGAACTTGTAATCTTTCTGCCTTGCTCTCCAGAATGCTGGCATTACAAGCAATTGCCAGCTTTGGCTATATTTTTTTTACAAGAAGACCCATATATAAAAATGCTTGCTGGGCGGTGGTGGCGCATGCCTTTAATTCCAGCACTTGGAAGACAGAGGCAGGCGGATCTCTGTGAGTTCGAGGCCAGCCTGGTCTCCAGAGCGAGTTCCAGGAAAGGCGCAAAGCTATACAGAGAAACCCTGTCTCAAAAAAACAAAAACAAAAAAAGCTTGGAACTGGGGGTGTAGTTCATCAATTGAGCATTTGTATGCCATGTACAGAGTCTTGAGTTTGATACTAGCACCCCCTGCATATATACGTGCAGACTGTGTGGCCATGGGTCTAGAGGCCCTACACATCCCATGGAGTTCTTAGAAAAGTGAGAGTCAGTCGCAGCTGTGGGAGGGGATGGTGGGGTGCAGGGCACCGATTGTCTTCCCTTGGCCTTGCAGAACGTGTACGCCCCTGAAGATGATCCAGAGATGAAGGTAGAGCGCTATAAGCGTACCTTTGACCAGAATGAGGAGCTCGGGCTCAATGACATGAAGACAGAGGGCTATGAGGAAGGCCTGGCCCCTCAGCGGTAGCACTGCCCAGCTCACAGGCCAGC
Source organism: Peromyscus leucopus (assembly GCF_004664715.2). Taxonomy (NCBI): domain Eukaryota; kingdom Metazoa; phylum Chordata; class Mammalia; order Rodentia; family Cricetidae; genus Peromyscus; species Peromyscus leucopus. Next base: position 26,965,684 of record NC_051069.1, on the reverse strand, counting down.
CTCAGTGCCACCAGCACCACAGGCTGATTTGTGACTGTTGGCAAGCGAAGAGCGTCCAAGCCCTTGCCCGTGGTGAGGAGGAGATCGCTTGAGCCGAGATCGAAGCACACGAGGTGTGGCTGGTGGTGCAGCTGCAGGCCTGCCGTGCTCCTGGACCTTCTTTTGGAGGTTTGGAGTAGTCTGAGAAGAACCCCAGAAACACCTTGTGGTCTGCCTTCACCTTTTGTCTATCAGCTCTCGCCCTTTGGTGCTGCGCCTCTGAAGTTGGGTGCAGTGAAATACACATTACAGCTGGCTTCCGGCTTTCGCACCTTTGAACAGGAAAGAACTTGGGGCTGGGGGGTCTGGAGCATTGGTGAAGATGTTACATTAAAGTGATGGCTTATAGACATCATCCGCCTCTGTTGACTGTGTCCTTGCTGAATATCATGCTGTTAGAAGCCAGCTGCCTCAGCTGGCCATGGAGGGTCATACCCATAATCCCAGCACTCAGGAGACTGAGGCCACTTTGGGCCATGTAGTGAGATTCTGTCTTCAAAAAAGGAAGAGGAAGAAAAAGAGTTTCCCAAACAAATCTTTCTTCATGTGGCTGCTGTCACTAGGCAGTCCGAGGCAGCATTTTATTCATTCCAACAGACCATGCTTGTCTACTCTGAGCCAGGGATGCCTGCGTGGATCCATCCATTTCATGGAGCTGAAAGTCAGCCAGGGAAGCCAGGTGTGGTGGCGTACACCTTTAATCCCAGCAGATGCAAGCAGGTGAGTTCGAGGCCAGCCTGGTCTACAGATCAAGTTCCAGGACAGCCAGGTCTACACAGAGAAACCCTGACTTGAAAAACAAACAAAAAGTCTCGTGGGGGAACCGACAATAACAGACAGGGAAGAGAACATTGGAGTGAAGTGAGAAGGGAAGGTCATAGTTTATGTGAGTGAGACTAAGAGCGAAGTTTTTTATTGGGCTGGAGAGATGGCTCAGCGGTTAAGAACACTGGCTGCTCTTCCAAAGGTCCCGAGTTCAATTCCCAGCACACAACCATCTGTAGTGAGATCTGGCGCCCTCTTCTGGCCTGCAGACATACATGCAGGCAGAACACTGTATACATAATAAATATTTAAAAAAAAAAAAAAAAGAGTCTGAAGACCAAGTTAGCAAATGACTCCTAAACTTCAAAGTTTTCTTGTGTGTATGTATGTAATGATATGTGTGCATGTGAAGGGCAGAGGCGGACACTGGGGAATCTGTATCATCTACTTTTAGTCCTGACACTACACAGATAAAACCTGTTTCAAAGCAACAAACAAACAAAGAAAACCCTAACTGGATAACCTGCACAATATGTGGCTGGCCTCTGCTAGCAAAGGGCCAAAATCTGGCAGTAGGAAAATGAGTGGGCTCCTGTACTTTTCCAAACTTATCTATAAAGAAAGCTAATAAAACTGAAGGCTAGGCCATGGTGGTACAGGTATGTAGTCCAGCTACTTAGGACGCTGAGGCAGAAGGGTAGCAAATTCAAGATCAGCCGGGTGGCGGTGGCGTACGACTTTAACCCCAGCACTCGGGAGGCACAGACAGGTAGCTCTCTTGAGTTCGAGGCCAGCCTGGGCTACAGAGTGAGTTTCAGGACAGTCAAGACTACACAGAGAAACCCCATCTCAAAAAATCAGGAAAAAAAAAATCAGCCTGGGCAACTTAGCAAGATCATGTCTTCAAAATTCAGAAAGGGGTGGGAGATGCAGTTCTATAAAAGTCTTGCCTACCCTTTGCAAGGCCCTGGGTTCAATCCCCAGTGCTGGATGGAATAAGAAACAGAATTGTGAGGGTCAAGTGAAGATTCATAAAACAACCCTCTATAGAAGAAGTAGCTTTCTTTTTCTTTTTTTGGCTTCAAACTCACAGAGATCTGCCTGCCTCTGCCTCCCAAGTACTGGGATTAAAGGCGTGCGCCACCACTCTCTGGCTCTTTTCTTTGCCACACTGACAACAAATCCATGTCATTTTTATTGGGAAGATTTTATACCATTTTCTTGAGAGGCAATACCAAACGTAAAAAGGTCAATACAAGTTTGATGAAGCCTATCCATTTTTCATAGTCACAACACATAGGGATGGGATTTGTTTGACTCCCTCTAAATGGTACTTGGAAGCCTGTTCCAGCAGACTGTCCATCAAAAGGTAACTGAAATAAACTAATTGTGCTGGACACTTCTAAGCATTTGGCACAGCATCCATTATTAAAATGCCGTTCAATAACTTGCCCCCATTGGTACAGTTATGATCGGCCCCGTATTCAAACAGGTGCCCTGACTGAGTTTTTGTTCTCTACTCTGGCGCAGAAACCGTCAGGGCAGGATCCAGTTAAGTCGGCCTGCGGCCGGACAGTGCCGGCTGAGGGCGTTGCACGGATGCGTCATCACAGGAAAGCAGGAGCGGTCCTAGATGTATGCACGCCCTCCTCTGATCCTGCAAAGGCTTTTTTAGGGTCATCACACCCTGTCTGTCATCAGCCCAGTAGTTCCGCAAGTCCCACTCCCAGGGCTTCCGCTCCTGGCTCCACCCCCATCCGTTTCCCGTAGAATTTTGTCCCCAGTGCCGAGCCGTTGCCCCGCCCTCGCCGCTGCCATGGCGGCAGCTCCGCCGCTCTCTAAGGCTGAGTATCTGAAGCGTTACTTGTCTGGGGCAGATGCAGGCCTGGAAGGAGGTTCAGAGTCCGTTCGGAAGCGGCGCAAAAAACGGCCGAAGCCGGGAGGCGCCGGTGGCAAGGGGTGAGTGGACTGGTGTGGCGTCGCGCTGCCCCGGTGCGCCCTCGGCCGCAGCTCTTCCTCCTCGTCCGCGCGGCGCTCCGAGCGCTGCCGACCCCGGCCCGAGCCCAGGCCCAGCTCCTCTGCTCCGGGCCGGGCTTCTCGCCGCCGCCTGCAACGCAGATCTCAGCCTCTGAACAGCGCCTTCCATGTGTTAAGGCCAGCTAGAACTTTCCTCACTGTTTTCCCGCCTTTGTAGCCTTCCATCGTCTCTCGAACAGACTGAAAGTCGCGTCCCGAGAATAGTAGAGCTAATGTAAAGACCCAAGTGCATGCACTTTTTAACAAAAATTTTGGGATCCAAAAAATCTGTTTCTCGGGGCTTCAAAGTATCAGGAACTGACCTGGAATCAAAGATCCAAGTCCAGTTACTCTTAGCTACTACTAAGAGTAACAACTAACATGGATACAGTTCCTATCATGTGCCTGGCCTCTTTCCATAAACTTCGACCATATAACTTTCAGAACATTGTGATGAAGTAGACATTGTTTTAAATAATATACTTTCCAGGTTCAAAAGAGGTGTGCTGAGACAGATTTCAGATGAAATATCCTGTAGTGACTTGGCCACTGGAATCTGGAAAGGTTGGGACAGGAGATCGAACATCAGCCCACAGAATAAAGGAATTTTCTTAGACTTTAGAGCAGTGGCTCTAAGTTTAGCAGCTTACTAAGAAGGTACTATTTTGGATACAAGGTCAAAACTCTGGAAGCTAATCCTATTCTTACACCTCGCCCTGGGTCTGCTACTTTCTAGGAGTTTAGCAGCTTAGAGAATGTAAAGTGTGGCTCACCACCCTCTATGGGGGTAGCATTGTGATCTAATGGTATTAGTCCCATATCTCAACCGAGAAAATTTTGTGGCCCATTGAAGTGGGTAGACTAATTTCCCCTTTGCCCAGATTTATCTTCATTTGGAACTTGAGCATGACATCATTTAGAGATGGAAGCTTTGTGGTGTTACCAATTGAGCCTATATTCAGTTAAGGTGGGTGCTAAATTCAGTGTGGTTGATGCCCTTGTAAGAAGGAGCAATGCCATGCAGGGAAAAAAATTTCAGCTTTGTTCAACACTGATTAAGTATCATGTGTTTCTGGCTTTTCAAATACCTCTTTGCAGCACAGTTCATCTGTGTGAATCACATTTATTGGATGCTGTCATATAAACAGACATTTCCTGTCCCCACCGCCCAGTCCCAAATAACTGACATGAGGCTAAATATGAATTATAAATGCTCAGGTGATAGCTCAGGCTTGTTACTAGCTAACTCCTACATTTTAAGTTAACCCATATTCTTTATGCTCTGCCACGTACCTTCATTAGCATGGCACATTCATCTCCTGCTCCCTCTGCTTCTGGCTGGCAATTCCTGACTCCACCCCTCTTCCCATCATCCCTAGTTTGGTTGCCCCGCCTATACTTCCTGCCTGGCTACTGGCCAATCAGCGTTTTATTAAACCAAGTTGAGTGACAAATCTTTACAGTGTACAAGAGGATTATTTCACAGCACTGTCATCTTTTAGTAGTTGTGGACTGGTTCCTCAGTCCACAGGTACTTAAGTTCCTCCACACAATGATATGGTATTTGCAGGTAAACTATTCACATCCTTTTTAAATCACTACAACTTAGATGGTGTACTGGATGATTTTGTGCATCAACTTGACACAAGCTAGAGTCATCAGAGAGGAAGGAGCCTCAGCTGAGGAAGCGCCTCCATGAGATCCAGCTGTAAGGCATTTTCTCAATTAGTGATCAATGGGGGAGGGCCCAGCCCATGGTGGGTGGTGCCGTCTCTGGGCTAGTGGTCCTGAGTTCCATAAGAAAGCAGCCTGAACATGCCATGAGAAGCAAGCCAGTAAGCAGCACCCCTCCATGGCCTCTGCATCCGCTCCTGTCTCAGGGATCCTACCCTGTTTGAGTTCCTGTCCTGACTTCCTTCAGTGATGAACAGTAATGCTGAAGTGTAAGCCAGATAAACCTTTTCCTCCCCAAACTTGCCTTTTGGTCATGGTGTTTTGTCACAGCAATAGAAACCTTAACTAAGACAGATGGTATGTCAGTAATTGTTACATTATTTAGGGCATTGTCACCAAAGAAAGTCTGTGTCTATTTAATACACTGGTAATTTTCTTTTCCCTGAGTATTTTTAATCTGTGTTTGGTTGAATTTGCAGTTGCAGAATCCATGGGTATGGAGGGCTGACTATCTCCTATGATAGTTGTGTTGAAGAGGCATTGATGAACAAAAATGCCTTAGTCAGCAGTATGTGGTAGTAGATGCTTAGAACCCCAGAACAGGGGAGGCTGGGGCAGGAGGATAGTGTTTGAACCTAGCCATAGTGAAAGTATCTGAGAGGGGAAAAGTCAACAAATAAAAGAATGTTCTAGCCCTTGGCTGTTGGAGCTTAGAATTTAATGGGAATGTGGGCTTTATACAACCAATGATACAACAGTTGATTTAACTCGTTTGATAAATACAAATGAAAACATTCTAAGAGTGTGTAGAGGGATTTCTAGCCTGGGAGTAGGAGACAGTGAGCAAGAAAGATACATCCAAGGAAGTTATTCAATGCCAGGGCCCAAAGAAAATGAGATCCCTGGTTAAGAGAGGGAAGGGGTTGCATTTGTGAAAACTGATGGAGTAAGAAATTTGACTCATTCCAAGTACTGAAAGATGGACAGTGATGGACTGGGAGGTGGCATTCATCTTTAATCCCAGCACTCGGGAGGCAGAGGCAGGTGGATCTCTGAGTTCGAGGCCAGCCTGGTCTATGGAACAAGTTCCTGGACAGCCAAGGCTCTTACACAGAGAAACCCTGTCTCCAAAAACCAAAACCAAACAAACAAGAAGATGGACAGTGATGGAGTGAATTTTCAGTAGCAGTCCATATAGACAAAGACTGCACCATACATTTGAACTTTAAAAGCCAATACGGGGCTGGGAGATGGCTCAGCGCTTGGCACGCAAGCCTGACAACCTGAGGTCAATCCTTTGAACCCACATGATAGAGAGAGAGAACTGACTCCTGCAAGTTGTCCTCTAATTTCCATATGCATGCTGTGGTACATATATATACCATCACACATACACAATAAATAAACATAAAAACAATAGGTAAGTGTACGTAGGCCTGTATCCCAGAATGAGTTCTTTTTTGAGCCTTTTATTGTTCCCATTTAGAATGCGGATTGTTGATGATGATGTGGGCTGGGCAGCTATCTCTACCACTAAGCCGGAAAAGGAGGAGGAAGAGGATGGAGATTTGCCTGTGGTACGTATCTTTTGGGGTCTTGTCAGGACTTTGAAACGATCCAAGCGTCTCAGTGTGAGATAGAGTTGTAGGGGGGAAGCTGAGCACGGGAAGAGTGATGTGTAAAGAGCTGTTTATTCCTGGTTTAGTCCATGATGCTTATGCAAATGATCCCCAAGGAATGACTTGGCTGTGCAATGGTGTGAATTGATGAATTTTCAGCAGAAATGCTTCTGAATTTTGATCTTCTCGGCTAGCACTGTTCGGGTATGGTATTCTCATGATGGGCAGTGGAAGTGAGTCATGTGATCATAAGGAGAAACAAGCAATTCTCTGTGTGTAAGAATGGCTGATAGACTTAGTTTATTGACTACCAACCATGTACCAAACACTGCTAAGTGAACACAAAGGATCTCATTCAGTCTTCAGTCCTTTGAGCCCTGCTTTTAGAAATAAGGGCATTGAGCGGTGTTGGCACATGCCTTTAATCCCAACACTCAGGAGGCAGAGGCAGGAGGTCCAATCTCATCACTTTCATTAACTACCCAATCACTTATATTATTAATTCTACTACCACCTCTACTCCATTATAATAACATTACATATATGACACCTAACTGTTAAAATACCCACTACCAAAACTCCTAACACTATCCAATTAGACCTCCCCCCACCTCCCAAGCCTCAAGGTATTCCTCTGTAGCCATAGCAGTTGTATACCCAAATATGTAGTCTACAGAGTGAGGTCCAGGATAGCCAAGATTCACGGAGAGACCTTGTCTCAAACAAGCAAAAACAGAAAGAAAGAAAAGAAAGAAAGAGAGAGAGAGAGAGAGAGAGAGAGAGAGAGAGAAGGAAAGAAAGAAAAGAAAAAAAAGAAAAGAAAGGAATAAGGGCATTGAGACTTGAGATACTTTGCCAAAGGTTACACCAAGACTAAGTGACGGAGCTCAGTTGATCCTACACTAAAGCCATGCTTTCCGTGCCCAGGGATAGAGCTCAGAAGAAGATTATATGAGGAGCGGTGGTGGGACTTGGAGCACAAGTAGTACAGAGGAATTATGACCCGGATTTGAATTCCGCTCTTACAGTTTGCTAGTCCATGCCCATTTCATATCTCTGAGGTACAGTGTGTTGATCAGCGGCCTTGGGTCTTTCTTGGCATGAGTATGGTGAGGATTGAATAAGATAATTGTGAAATAGTGTTCTCTGTAGCTACAGTTTGCCAGCCACTTTGAAGGTCTCTCAAATGGAAAGGGATGAGAGGTTAGCATTAGGATGGAGGAAACGAAGTCATGTGAGGGTAGATGTGGGACCAGTCAAACTAAGACTGCTCTAACACTGACCGTGGACTGACTTGAAAGGCGAGTTCTCCGTCACGGAGCAGTCTATGAGTCATCGTGATCATTTATATAGATTAGAGAGTTTGGAGGCTGTCCCTGAACATTCTATAATTTGGTGTGTGGCCAGTAGTTCCTTTTAGTTGGATTCAAGACCTATCATTGTGACTACTCACAGGAGAGGATCTTAAGGGCCCAGATCTTTGATTAGTGATAGGAAAGTTAGGAAGGCAGTGTTCTCACTGTGTGTAAAGAATAAAAATGTAAAAGCTTTTCACTTACATGTGGCAGTTGTATGCCAGCACAATTACTAAAAAGGTTTGTAATGATTTCTTTGGAGGAAGATTGACTAGTCAGAGAAAGGTCTTCAGTTAAGTTATCAAAGTGACAGTGAGATGTTCATGGGACAAGAATAACTGGGCACTGCTGCATGTTTCCTTATGGTGCACACAAGGGTGTGTGGGCACTGTGTGTTAGGAACAGGACTAGCTATGGCTCCAGGTTCTTGAGACAAGTGTTCCTTGTCTGGATTCTGTTTTTTTTCCTTACTGTAGTATCCTTACTCCTACAGGTGGCTGAGTTTGTGGATGAGCGTCCAGAAGAGGTAAAGCAGATGGAGGCATTCCGCTCCAGTGCCAAATGGAAGCTTCTGGGAGGTGTGTATCAACAGCAGATAAGTCTAAACTTGGTTTATAGGGTAGGTCCCTATATAGGTTCTTGCTTTAGAGAAGTGGTTCTCATCCTGTGGGTCATGACCTCATTGGGGGTTGCCTATCAGATATATTATAATTATATTATTTCATATTACAAATTATGATATAGATACTTTGCAAAATTATAGATATGAAGTAGCAATGAAATAATTTTATAGTTGGGTCATCACAATATGAGGAACTGTATTAAAGGGTCGCAGCATTAGGAAGGTTGAGAACCACTGCTCTAGAGGAATGCATTGTTTCATTGTGTCAGTGATTATGAAGAATATGGTGAGAAAAGGTGTCAGGACTTCTGGAGGAGGACTGGGGAGTTAGAGACTGACTTGTCAGAACATGACTGTTGAGAAGCCTTTTAGACCCGTCCCTCCCTGGACCACAACGGGGAGCAGTTGGAAGACAGCGGGACCATGGGAGGAGTTTGTAAGAAACAGGAAGAGCATGGAGACCCAGGCTTCCCACCTTCTAGAATGAAGAAGCTCACATGAGTCAGGGCTCCAAGTTCTGTCCTTTTGGTTTATGTCTGTATGTCTCTTTTCCTGCCTTTTTCCATAAACAAGGCTCTCCTGTCTCCCCCTCCCCCACTTGTTTTTCTTTTCTTTTAAACTTTTGAGACAAGGTCTCACAGTCCAGGCCACTGTGCTTGGGTTTTTGTTTTTTTTTTTTTTTTCCCCGAGACAGGGTTTCTCCGTGTAGTTTTGGTGCCTGTCCTGGATCTCGCTCTGTAGACCAGGCTGGCCTTGAACTCACAGAGATCCACCTGTCTCTGCCTCTCGAGTGCTGGGATTAACGTTGTGCACCACTGCTGCTCACCTGGGTCTTACTTCTTGAGACCTGTTTAACTTCAGGAGATTCCTGGTGCTTGCTCATCTCTCACACACAGTTGTTGAAAGAATTGGTTCCTAAGTGGGGTTTGTCTTCCTGTGTTAGCCTCTGTGCCATTAGGCTAACGCCCTGCTGCTCTAATGGAAAGCAGTGCACTCCACAAATGCCACTGCACCATAGATGAGAGATTCTTTCCTCAGTTCATTTCAGTACATTGCCTTGTCACTTAGCTTCACCATTGACAGCCTTGTTCTCATGATGACTTTATTGGAATTCTTTTCAGTCTGACCCGTTATTTTGTGCCTTATGGTTGTTTCCCCATCTTTTCATTACTTGTCTGAGAGAGAGAGAAAATGTGTGTGTGTGTGTGTGTGTGTGTGTCCCTGCACGTGCATGCTTGTGCTCCCTTGTCTGCATGTCTAAGAAGTCTCAAATGTACATGCGCACACACACAGTCCTTTCTCTTCTTCCTTACCCTTACTACCCTGCCTCAGTTTGTTACTAGAAATATCCGCCCTGATGTCCTGCACCTCCTCCCTTTTTATACGTGGTTGATCGGCCTCATACTCGGATTCACTGTTATTTCTTCACTGGCATTGATCTGGTCAGATAGGCTGTTCCCCAAAGTGACGGAGTTGACTTGGTTTGAATGATCTGTTTAATACGAATTCATCAGGTCCTGCCCAGCTTTTGTTTTTATTTGGGCCATGGAGCTCTGATGGCAAGAAATAGAGAGGAGAAATTGGAATGTAGGAATGCCCCAGTTGCCAGGACATTTGATCTGCTGTGCCTCTGAAAGTCTAGACTCTCAAACAGTGTGTTTCCCCCCAGTGGCACATTTTTAAAGATTGCCCATGAACTTTGGAGTCACACAGGTTTAGCTCAAGATATTTACTTCACCACGTTTTAGCAGTATGACTTTGGCAGATTGCTTGATTTCTGTATCAATGACTTCGTCTATAAAGTGGGGCTAGTGATGTTTACATCCCAGACTTGTGAGAATTAAGTAGTCTGTATAAAGGATTGCTACACAGTAGATAACAGTTAATGCTTGATTTTTCTTTTTCTTTTTTTCCTGTTGAATTCCCCCCTTAAATGGGGGGTGTAGTGACATGAATTAAGTACTTACTTTATTTCATTTTGATGTACAGGTTTAGTTACTGTATCTTTTGAAAAAGAGAGAAAACCTGTAAATGTTCTAGGCTGCATAGCAACAGGAACCTCTGGCCTGTTGGAAAATGAGAGACTCACTAGAAAACGAATTGGATGGGGAGTGAAATGATTGGGATTGGGGTAATGGTAATCTTAGGGGATCCCCGGAACCTTTGTTTTCATGGATCACCTGCCCTGCTTACTGTTGGGTATAGTAGGAATAGATGTGCTTTAACTGCTTCTTCGCACACTGGGGCCTCGGGAGGCAGATGAGAAGAGTTATTCTTTAGGTAGTCTCTGAGTACTGGTTTGCTGCCTCTAAACACAAGAGCCAAGTAGACGGTACAGGCTTTTCAAGTGGTTCAGAGATGTGTGTTTTGGGGGCATGGGGCATGTTTTTAAACTGAGTGGGATGTGGACAGAGCATTTGTGGGGATCTGACTGTTTGCTTTTGTGTTTAGACCATAGTGAAGATGGACATTTCCATCATGACACCCCGGATCCATCTCCTCCTAGGAGGGTTCGTCATGACAGCCCAGATCCATCCTCTCCCAGGAGGACCCGTCATGATACACCAGATCCATCTCCTCCTAGGAGGGCCCGTCATGACACCCCAGATCCATCTCCTCCCAGGAGGGCCCGTCATGACACCCCGGATCCATCTCCCCCTAGGAGGGCCCGTTATGGCACCCCAGATTCGTCTCCTCCTAGGAGGGCCCGTCATGATACACCAGATCCATCTCCCCCTAGGAGGGCCCGTCATGACTCAGACACATCTCCTAGAAGGGCCCGTCATGACTCAGATGCTTCTCCCCCCAGGAAGTCTCATCGTAATTCTTCAGGTGTATCTCCTAGGAGAGGTCATCATGGTTCCTCAGGTATCTCTTCCCCCAGAAGGGCCCATAACCACTCCCCTGACACAGCCCAACATAGGAGGACTTTTGACGCTTCAGAACCACAGCATCTCAGGAAGACCCGTCATGACTCCCCTAATTTGGAACTGCCCAGAACCAAAAGTAGTAAAGCTGCAGAAAGATCCCAGAGGGAGCTGGGACCCTCCCACCTGTCACTCTCCAAGGACAGCAAGTTTGGGCGTGACTCTGACCTTTCTTCACGGAAGCAGCAAGCAAAAGCTCATTTTGGAGCTAAGAAGCAGCTTGATC